>NC_134356.1:76120417-76832292 GCF_048569485.1 Anomaloglossus baeobatrachus
TGGCTGGGAGACCTGTCTGGTGGAAGACGGGAGCCAGACGCTTTTTAGGCCGTGAGGACGTGGGTGCTGAAGAGACCTCGAGCCTCCGCTCCGCCTGGCGGTTGTCTATGCGAGAGGCAACCACAATCAAGGACTCTAAAGTAGCAGGCACCTCACGCGTGGCCAGTGCGTCTTTGACGAACCCTGCCAGGCCCTCCCAGAACACAGGGACAAGGACCTTATCGGGCCAGTCCAGCTCTGCGGCAAGTGTCCTAAAGTGTACGGCAAAGTCCCCGACTGAAGTGGACCCTTGCCGAAGTCGTAGGAGGCGCAGCGCGGAGTCGTGGGTGACTTGAGGCCCGAGGAACACCATTCTCATGGCCCCAAGATAAGATGCTAAGTTAGTCACCACCCGATCTCCGCGCTCCCACAACGGCGTAGACCACTTCAGCGCTCTCCCTGTGAGCAGGGACTGGACGAAGGCTACCTTCGCCTTCTCGGTAGCGTAAAGATTCGCGGACAGCTCTAAGTAGGTGGTAACTTGGTTTATAAACCCACGGCACTCGGAGCTGTCCCCGCTAAAGCGCTCTGGAAGCGCAAGGCGAGGAGACCTTCCGCCCAATAGCACAGCCTGGGTAGCCGCCTGGGTGGCGACTGTCGTCAGAGCAGTCTTGTCGGAGGGAGACTGCTCCACTGCTGCCAAACGTGATTCCAACTGCTGCACATAACGCAGCAACTGCTGCTGCTCTTCAGCCATAGCCAGACCTTTGGCGCGACCGTAATGTTACGAGGGGGACCCGGGGAAGCGTGCCAAGATGGGGAATGGACAGCTTCCGCCGGTCAAGGTCCACTGTGCGGTGTAAGGGACCGCTGCTATGGTGGGTGAAGAGTGAGCGGGTTGCTGCTAGCGATCGTCTGGAATGTCACAGACGATCTATGTACACCGGTCTGCTCTAACCCGTGTGGGTTGTATGGCAGGGATCACACGGCTCGGTGTACCTGTTGCACGGGGAAGCACAGAGGTGCCCACGCACGTGTGCCAGTGGAAGTCACGAGAATATGGCACGAGGGTAGCACAGAGGTGCCCACGCACGTGTGCTTTCAATAACCAGGTGAGTCCAGTGGAGACTCGAGGAGCTCACCTGGGACAGGAACACGGCCTGTAGAAGGAGCTACTGCCGGAGCAGCAAGGCAGGGACACGGCCTACAAACCAGGGGCTGCCTAAGCAGCAAGGGCCAAGCCCACAGAGGAAGATAATGCCTGAGCAGTGGCGTGGCAGCACGCTGCCAGACATCCAAACATAGAAGGACGGTCGCGCGCCGCCATGATGGCAGGAGGAGCTTTTAAGGAGGTGTAGCTCCAGCCAAGGGCGGGCGCGAGGCGGAGATGATGGACTTGACCCAATCAGGATCCACGACATCCCAGCCTGGCCAGTCAGGATTCACCACGTCACCAGCCTTGTCATCAGGCCGTGTGACGTCAGTGGGCGAATCAGGATCCACCAAGCATAGCACATGCTCACCCTCCTGCCTCTGGGAAATAGAGGCGGGATCCTCGGTCTCACAATGTGTAGAGATAACGGGAGTCTCACTGCTTCCCTGAGCAGCAAACCTCTGCACATTGCGCAACCTCACAGACCTTCGAGGCTGCTGAGCAGGAGGAGCTGCGGCAGGAAAGGAATGGGAGACCGTCTCATTTCTTGCAACAGGAGTACCACTAGGTGTCACCCTTGTGCTGCCTCTCTGAGGAGGTTTCTCCTGCACTCTGCGTAGTCTGGCAGACCTTCGGCGCTGCTGAGGAGGAGCACTCATGGCAGGCAAGCAGACTGTCTCATTCCTTGCCACAGGAGAGCCACGAGGTGTAACACAGATCCACTGCTTTTCTGGTAAAAACAAAAAGAAGACTACGCTAGAGATTGCATTTTAATATTTACCCGAATGGAACATCATCTCATTGTTTTTACAGGGAATTTTACAAGAAAGATTTTTTAAAATTATTTCTGTAGTTGTCAAATTAATCATGTTCTTCTACATAATATCTCTTTTCAAGACTAAAGCAGGCGTTACACGCTACGATATTTCTAGCAATTGCTAGCGATATCGTACGCAAAAGCACCCGCCCCAGTCGTTCATGTGATATCGTGTGATCGCTGCCACAGCGAACATTATCGCTACGGCAGCGTCACACGCACTTACCTGGTCGGCAGCGTCACTGTGACTGCCGAACAATCCCTCCCTCAAGGGGGAGGTGCGTTCGGCATCATGGCGATGTCACCGCGATGTCACTAAGCAGCCGGCCACTCAAAGCGGAGGGGCGGAGATGAGCGGGACGAACATCCCGCCCACCTGCTTCCTTCCTCATTGCGGGCAGGACGCAGGTAAGGTGAGGTTTCTTGCTCCTGCGGTGTCACACACAGCGATGTGTGCTGCCGCAGGAATGAGGAACAACATCTATAAACAACCATAAACAATTTTTGATTTTAGAATGACCTCTCCATGGTGAACGATTTTCACCACTTTGGAGGATGTTTAAGGTCGCTGGTAAGTATTACACGCTGTGATACCATTAATGATCCCGGATGTGCGTCACTAACAACGTGATCCCGACGATGAAACATTAACGATATCGTAGCGTGTAAAGCCCTCTTAAATACATTTAATTGTTTTTCTGCTTATAGCTTAGATTCTTTGCGCTCACAAATATTTTAGTTGGTTTTCTTTTATCATTTTTGAACTTGAGTACTTTTTCAGACTCTTGGAAATCATAGTCTTGGAAAACATATTTTAAATACAGAACACACTATATCTGTAGGCACAGAAATCTATATATGTTCGTGGAAAACTGGTGTTACTGCTTATAACAACCAGAGCTCAGGTTCCATATCTAAAATGTCTTTGGAATAATAAATGTTGATAAAATAATTACTAGCAATAATACATTTTTTTTTAATTAAGTTAACAAGCTTAGTTTAGTTTTTATTGCACAGTTTTAGTAAAGGATACTCATGGAATAAATGACTTACAAAGGTAGTACAATTTTAAGGATGAAAATGCAAAAATCCAAAATTCTAAAGCATATTACTGTTATATTAGCAAATATATGTCCTTTTTTAAATACCTATCTTCCTATTTTGGGCATATTAAAATTCTAGATTTTATGGACATAGGATATATACAACTTTCCCTGGGGTATCTTATACAGAAAATCTAGAACATTGATATTGAACTTAAGACTTTTAACCTCATGACACAGCATGTCAGTTTCTAAAATAAGGATATACAATACTCCACCTAAAAAAAAAGAAAATGATCCATAGGAAGACTTAATAGTAAATGATGAATCAAGTGTCCATGGCAAACAATCAACTTTTTTTTTAATCAAGCACAATGTGCACTGTCATTTATTAAATTTTTCCAAAGCAAAAAATAAAAGAAAATGCTGTCATTGTAAATGCGTTTAAAAGTTTGTATTAGACATTTTGTGTTTTAAAGTACTCACATTGCACAGATGATTTTAGGAAACTTCATCCCTCTTTTTCTAAAAACATATGTAAAGTAAATTGACCAATCCTTTGGCCTTGAAATCTGCATCATGTTGAATATGTTATTGCATATTTTACTGTTTGCAATGCACTATACCAGTAGAAACCACTTTGCAGATCAAAGTATTTTTGTATAGTATAGTATTTTTGCTGTATAAGGTTTGTAACTAACACGCTACATTGGAACTTAGCCTAATGGACCAAACTGATGTTCAGTATTTATAAGCCAAAATCAGGAGCGGAACAATCTGAGAAAAGTTATAACAGAAACATGGGCACCACTTCGGCATTTTTCACCCACTCCTGATTTTGGCTTACAAATACTGATGTAAAATACTAACCAAATATTGAACGGGAAAACATAGCCTTATAGTTGTTCATTAGTTGCAGTGCTAGTGAAATGCCCACGCCAGAGCCTGCAGGGCTTATACGGTCACCGGGCCGGTGGTGTTTGGGGTCAAGCTGTGAGTGGCCCGACCCAGCTTCCGTGACCCCAGCGGGTTTCATTAAAAGAGTTCGACAGTCTGGTGTAACCAGGGGGTAATGGAAAGAGGGTAACGGGGTTCCTAGGGAGCATGTCACCAGTTGTGGCGGCGACTGGGGTCTCGGCCTCCTCTGCCACGGATCCCCTCCATCTGCAACTCTTCTCTCCCCCAGGAGCGCTATGGGGTTGGAAGGGGGGTTGCTAGCAGCGCAACCCGTGGTATGCAGCCAGGTTATTAGCCGCCGCTGCACAGTCTCTCTCCAGGGCAGGTGTTACGTGCAGCCGAGATGGAATCGCTCCCCAAGGCGTAGAGCGGGGAAGCCCCGGGAGGTTAGTGACAAACAGGGGCAGAAGTCCACTTGAGCACTGGGGCACAGGGCGGAGGCATTTACTCACAAAAGTCCCTGGGTGCGGGTTCCAGATTCCTTTATTCACTGGTCTGTTCCAACATCGCAACCGGGTGCTGATCGTTGCCGTTGTAGCCTCCGGTCAGTCCCAGGCAGGTCAGAAGCAGGGTCTGGTAGGGTAATCCTTTCGTGTGCGTATTGTTGCGGTCCCCGTGGCATGGAGCTTTTTGGGTACTTACCCACCTTTCTGTCTCCCCCTTCTGTAGCAGCCTGGCCACTTCAGGCGATACCAGGTACATCCCCATGATCACTCGTACCAGTTCCTCTTCCTCCGGGTGTTACTAGCTTAGGTTTGCATAACACATCCTCTCACCTAAATGAGCAGGAAGCGTGTGGCTTCACACAGAAAACGTGATGATTTCTTGTGAGGGAGGGGGCCTGAGCTGGAATACAGTGCAGAGCAGACAGGAAGTCTAGTTATAACCATCTGAGATGTGAAAGAGCACAGACCTCTGCAGAGCTGTCCCTGCAGAGGTCTGTGCTCTTTCACATCTCAGATGGTTATAACTAGACTTCCTGTCTGCTCTGCACTGTATTCCAGCTCAGGCCCCCTCCCTCACAAGAAATCATCACGTTGTCTGTGTGAAGCCACCCGCTTCCTGCTCATTTAGGTGAGAGGATGTGTTATGCAAACCTAAGCTAAGTGCTGGAAAAGTATTAACTCCTTCCTGGTGGCTGCTGGTGTGCATGTGAAAACTTACCAGGGTGCCTCATCCTGCTCAGGAATGATATTGTTCAATACCCTGTAACGACCAAGCTACAGGGGCGTAACACTAGACTGGGGATCAATGTGCATATTCATTTTTCAAGTAGTTCTCTTTTAACAATGACTATTTTTTAGAAAGGTCCTTTAACAATAAACAGAACACAATTTGTTCCTCTGTTGGGACCTCAAGCTATTACCTATAATTTAAAATGAATGTTGGTTGTGAAGGCTACATTTTCCTGTAGCGCCACCTTAAGAAGCATTAAAGAATTGTAGTTGTTTAAAGTTTATTTTTTCTATAAAGCTATAGAACACAATACAATTATACATTTCGTAATATATATTATTATAAAAATGGCTTTCTTTCTCATCCTGGACTAACTATAAATTTTCAAAATTCGCAATGCAGAGGAATTACAATAATTTTGCAATTACTGAGATAGGAGATGACAGTTAGTGCTCAGTAAGCTCTTTGAACAACTCTAACTATTGGTTTAGTAGAATGGGCAGTAGATTCTGTGTCCGCCTCTAGCTCCTCCTCCCTCCTTCCCCTCTCCATAGGAAAGGACAGTTGGTACTTTTAATGGGAAAATCTGTCTTCATTCAATTCCTATTTTACTCATCAAAGGAGAGTGAATGATCAGTTTCTGTGTAGAAATAAGCAAAGTTCCCTATTAAGATATATCACAAAGTTTCCTATTTGCATGTGTACTATTGATTTAAGGAATAAAAATTAAAATTAGCGTTATCCTTTAAGAATTATACAGAGTCTATTTAAATAAATAAACTGCCTGTGTAATGCAAAGTAGTACAAGATCTCCAGACAGATATTTGTTATTTCTATCACCTTTACCTTACTGCCAAAAGAAAATAATCTTAACTTGGAACCTAATAGGTTACAAAATATCTTTTCCAGACTAGTGCAACCTTATAACAGCATCATGAAAACTTAGACACAGACTTTAATAAGTCAGCTCACCCGTCCACATTGTATGGAGTTCCTAAGATCAGCATGGCGTGGCCTGGATCCAGACTATGAAGCATTGAGAAAATAAACCATAGGTATCCAGCGATGCAAAGAAACCAGTGTTCTAGACATAAAAAAGCTTTAATAGATCAATGTAAAAATATCCAGACAGATCAAGGCATTAAAAATGCCCCCACCCCTTTTACAAGACTAACGCATTTTATCGATGCCTTATGGCTGTGCCTTAATCATGGTTAAGACACAGCCATAAGGCATTGCCAAAACACATTGGTTTTGGAAGGGGGTGCCCATGGGCATTCACCATTTTTAATGCCACAGTCTGTCAGGATATTAATGCATTGATCTATTAAAGGTGCTTTATGTCTGCAATACTGGTTTCTTTGTATCGTTGATATCTATGGTGCCTTTTCTCGATCTTGCATTATAAAAAACTGTTGCAATAATCAAACACAAAGGAAATATTATCAATAAATTGAGACTATGTATTTTAGATTCTGGAAAAAGTGGATAAACAATAGTGTCCAGACTGTGATGCTGGAACAAAGAGTCATGGCTGATATAGAGAAGGTTTTTTATTTATGTACATTTTCCAGCTTTAAAAAAAAACATTTTTGGCAAGAACAAAACACATAAATATTAGAGTCTACACATAAAAAGTAAACTTAACTAGCAAGGCATTAGCCTTGATGTTAGCTCTAAATAAAGTTGATACTGAGAAACAAATACCTCTAGAAATCATAATTTAGATGTCACAGATCTTAATACTATCAGTAGAAAATTAAAACATCTTACTTGGTCAGTACTTGGAGATGATTCATTGAGACATTCAGTTCCTTGTTCGGTATTATCAGCATCAATCAGATTTTCCACTGGAACATTTCCACTTGGATTCATGTAAGAAAAGTCCCCATCAGCAGGATCTAGCGCCACACACATATTATATGAGTATGGTAAAGGTAACGATCCATCACTGTACATGGAGAATGTTCTGGGATCAATTGGAGGATACAGATTTGTAGTGAGAGTAGAGAAGGCTGGTAATGGTTTTTGCTGCTTACATTTGGATATAATCGCCACCATCACAGTTATTATAAAGAGGAAAGAAATAAGACCAAGTGCAACCAATAAATATAATTGTAAGGTGCTTTGAGTTTCTTCCTCTTTCAGTTTGTTGCTAAGTTTAGGAACAACCTGCTGAAATTCATCTGCAATAATAAGACTTAAGGTGGCTGTAGCAGAGAGAATGGGATGTCCATTGTCCTTCACCATCACTACTACTTTGTAATTTAATAAGTCCTTTTCGTGAAAGATACGTGATGTTCTGATCTCCCCCGTGCGCTCACTTATCACAAAATGATTTTGGTCTGACGCGTGAATAAAGTGATAAGAGAGCCAGGAATTATGTCCAGAGTCTGCATCTACAGCTATCACTTTAGTAACTAAAGAACCAGGCTCAAAAACAAAAGGCACCATTTCAAACACAACTGTCCCACTAGTGTCCAATAATGGGTATAAGATCTTTGGAGCATTATCATTCTGGTCCACTATATGGATAAATAATGTAACATTGCTACTCAGAGAGGGGGATCCATTGTCTGAGGCTGTGACTTCTATTATAAACTCATTGTTCTGTTCATAATCAAATAATCGTTGAGCATAGAGAACTCCGGTCTCTACATTGATGGAGAGATAAGACGTTATTGACGGAGCTTCTTTAATGGTGTTGGATATTGAGTAAATTATTTTAGCATTATCTCCACTGTCAGGATCTGAGGCTTGTATACTGAATATTGAAGCTCCTGGTAGATTGTTCTCTGGCACATAAGCCACAAAAGAAGATTTTAAAAATAATGGCGGGTTGTCATTAACATCTGCTATATCTAATCTGAGAACTCGTGTACTGGAAAGAGGTGGAGATCCCCTATCTGTAGCTTTAATGGTGATATTATAGGAAGATCTTTTCTCTCTGTCTATAGCACCACTTAAAACAAGTCTATAGTAATTGTCTGATGATAATAAATTAAAGGGAACATCTTCAAGTATTTGGCAATCAACATCTGCATTATCTCCAGAATCTTGATCATGAACTTCGATCAGAGCAATCATTGTTCCAGATGTAGAATCTTCAGGAATCGGAGAAGATAATGAGGTGACAGATATCTCAGGAGCATTGTCATTTACATCTATGACCTCCACCAGAACCGTACAATGAGCTACAAGGCCTCCTCCATCCTTGGCTTGTACGGACAATTCATAATTTTTTGTTTTTTCAATGTCTAAGTTTCCATTGATCTTGATTTCACCAGTATTTGGGTTAATACTAAATATTCCTGTATGGTGGATGTTTCCAGATGTTTTAATAAAAGAATATGTGATCTGTGCATTGACTCCTTCATCATTGTCTGTTGCATTCAATATGATCACTGTAGAATTAACGGCAATGTTTTCCTTTAAGGTGACTTTATACATATCCTGAGTAAATATAGGGGCATTGTCATTGGCATCTATAACAATAACTTTTAATAATGTTGTACCAGTCCTGATAGGATTTCCTCCATCCAAGGCTGTTAGTATTAGTCTATGAATGTCTTGTTTCTCTCGATCTAATGGTTTCTCTAGTACAAGCTCTGGATATTTATTTCCATCTGTTCTGATATTCTCAGTAAGTGTAAAATACTGATTATCACTGAGCTTGTATGTCTGCACTGAATTACTACCAATATCTGGATCTTCTGCCCTCTGTAAAGCAAATCTTGCTCTTGGTGATGCAAATTCAATTATTTCCAAACTAATCGTATTATGGAAGAATTGTGGAGAATTATCATTTATATCCTGAATTTCAACCTTGATTTTAAACTTGTTAAATGGATTTTCAACCACAGCATCAAAGGTTAAGAAACATAAAGCCTCTGTCCCACACAGTGTCTCTCTGTCTATCCTGTCCTTTATATACAGGTTTCCATTGTTAGGATTTACATAGAAATATTTCTCTGAAGCTCTGGATACAATCCTCAGTTTTCTAGATGAGAGCTGCTTATCATCTAATCCAAGGTCATCTGCAATATTTGCTATAACAGAGTCTTTCCTCATTTCTTCTACAATGGAATAATGAATCTGTCCAGAGACTGAGTAACAAAGATAATAAAATAAGACATATATTACTTGCCATCGGATTCCGGTGCAGCCCTGTATAAGAGAATCCATCCTGACCATCCACAGGGAAAAAAAATCCAAAATATATTCAGTAAACCTTAATCATCCAATGCAAATGTTAAATAGAACAATATCCATGATATCTGAAATTGTTTTATCAAATTGTATCCTTATCTCTGTGTCCAGGAGAATCGAGAAAATGTCTGTGGTTCTTTCTGCAGCTCAGCAATGTGAATGACAAAGGAAAACACCAGTGGATTTTCAGTTCTGCATTTTTCACTTTCTGGTTCAACAGCGGCGCTCAGAGGTGAAAATTCAGAATTGCAATGTCCTTATAAAGTATATATTTGAAACATTCAACATATTTATTTTTTATTGCTGTTAATATACTAATAACAAATTATTTACTTAAGTATTTTCTAGTTTTATATATTTTATTATTAAACTGTTATATTCAGTTTTCATAAAAGAATAATAAAAGGTCATTAAAAGCACGAAAGATAATTGACTTCCTTAAAAATAAATTACCAAATTATAACTATACAGGCTTAATAAAGAGATAATCATAATTTCATAGTCCCATAGTACAGCTAAAAAAAATTACTTATGTTTATCATAAGCATCAAGGGAATAAGAAATGAGGCAGGAGCTTGATTTACAACAATCTGGTAAAAAAATTTTTTAATGTGAATGTTTTGTTGATGATTTCAACTTTCAGTTGTATCATTCCGGACTTACTCCCCACATTTTGGGAGAACAAACTGTTGTACTTGAGTCATGTAGTAACTATTATCTGCAATATCTTAACATTGAGGTTACATAGGAAAGCTGACACAAACAAACCAAAGAGCACACACAATACGCTATTAGAAAACTCTAACCACACAAAGACATTACTTGTCTGTTCAACAGAGAACCCAATGCATAACCCTGCAGCTGTTGCTATAATATCGACATCTTTGAAAACAATTTTGCATATACATCATGGAGCACTAACAAATGGCCTTCTTTATTACTAGTGATGGGTGAACTCATAGATATTCAGGATCGACGGGATTAACTAGACTTCGGCTCCAGCCCAAAATTGATCCTGGATATCTGGCCGAATGCTGGTCCCCATGTAAGTCTATGGAGACCATAATCTGGCACTTAAAAATGATAATAGAAGGGATAGGGGGAATAGAGAAAGCGCGCTATACTTACCGATTGTCCAGCACAGCAGTAACTGTTTTCAGACCCCCTCCTTCTTATTCCATGGCCGCTCTTCATTGTTCATACATATTCACTGCTTCCCCCACCCACCCGCAGTGCTGGCTTCTGTGATTGGTTGCAGTCAGACAGCACCCTCCCAGCCTGTGTGACAACGTCTGATTGCAACCTATTACAGACCCCGTCTGTGTGTCACTATCATGGTATAAAATAAATAAACAAATTTGCATAGGGTACACCCATATTATGATACCCAGCACAGATAAAGCATATGGCTACAGGCTGCAGCCCCCAGCTGTGTGCTTATCTTGGCTGTGTAACGACGTAAGAGGAACCGCCTGCGGCTATTTTTTTCATTATTTAAATAAATAATTTTAAAAAATGGCATGAGTTACTCCTCAATTTTAAAACCCAGCCATGATTAAGCCCAACAGTTGGGAAATGGTATTTTCAGGCTGTGGAGACCCATGCTTATTGGCCCCCCCCAGCCTAAAAATAGCAGCCTGCAAGCATCCAGGATTGTCACATCCATTAGATGTGACAATCCCAGAACTTTACCCTGCTCTTTCTGATTGCCCTGGTACGGTGGTAATTGGGGTAATAAGTAGAGTTGAGCGCGGTTCGTGGTTCGTGGTTCTCCAGTTCGCGGCTCGAGTGATTTTGGGGCATGTTCTAGATCGAACTAGAACTCGAGCTTTTTGCAAAAGCTCGGTAGTTCTAGAAACGTTCGAGAACGGTTCTAGCAGCCAAAAAACAGCTAAATCATAGCTTGGTTTCTGCTGTAATAGTGTAAGTCACTCTGTGAATCAAACTATTATCACATTTCAGTGTATAGTGTGCGTGAACAGCGCCTTCAGATCACTGCTGTTTCTATAATGGCGATCGCCATTTTTTTTTTTTTTTTTTCTTGTCTTCCTTCCCTAAGCGCGCGCGTCTTGTGGGGCGGGCCAGCATGTCAGCCAATCCCAGACACACACACAGCTAAGTAGACTTTGAGCCAGAGAAGCAACGGCATGTGTGATAGGATCTGCATGTCACATGTCCCTGCATTATAAAACCGGACATTTTCTTCACGGACGCCATTATCTGCCTTCTGCGTCTTTGGTGTCAGACATCACTGTCGCAGCTCCGTCTTCCTGAGTCCTATAGCCGATACAGCTGTATGCGCTGCATACACAGCGTTAGACAGCTTAGGGAGAGCACTTTATAGCAGTCCTTTTAAGGGCTCCAACCGGCAGGGTCAGAGAGCCATAGGTGACAGGTCCTGCAAACAGCAACAGCGTCTGTGTAGCCCAGGTCAGGGATTTCCTACCTGCATTTCACCATTAGGAGGGAATAGAAAGGCAGTCTTCCATTCCTCTACCCAGAGCACCACAATCCTGCCACTGTACCCTCTTGTCCTCTGCACACTCCAACTGATAACTAAGCCATTATACTAGCAAACACTCAGTGTACCTAGTGGCATCCTATACGTGGCTATTGGACTTTGCTATAGTCCCACTAGTGCAAAGACATTTGCAGAGCGCGTCTGCCTGCGTTGCACACTACAACTCATTCTAACCAAGCCATTATACTAGCAAACACTCAGTGTACCTAGTGGCATCCTATACGTGGCTATTGGACTTTGCTATAGTCCCACTAGTGCAAAGACATTTGCAGAGCGCGTCTGCCTGCGTTGCACACTACAACTCATTCTAACCAAGCCATTATACTAGCAAACACTCAGTGTACCTAGTGGCATCCTATACGTGGCTATTGGACTTTGCTATAGTCCCACTAGTGCAAAGACATTTGCAGAGCGCGTCTGCCTGCGTTGCACACTACAACTCATTCTAACCAAGCCATTATACTAGCAAACACTCAGTGTACCTAGTGGCATCCTATACGTGGCTATTGGACTTTGCTATAGTCCCACTAGTGCAAAGACATTTGCAGAGCGCGTCTGCCTGCGTTGCACACTACAACTCATTCTAACCAAGCCATTATACTAGCAAACACTCAGTGTACCTAGTGGCATCCTATACGTGGCTATTGGACTTTGCTATAGTCCCACTAGTGCAAAGACATTTGCAGAGCGCGTCTGCCTGCGTTGCACACTACAACTCATTCTAACCAAGCCATTATACTAGCAAACACTCAGTGTACCTAGTGGCATCCTATACGTGGCTATTGGACTTTGCTATAGTCCCACTAGTGCAAAGACATTTGCAGAGCGCGTCTGCCTGCGTTGCACACTACAACTCATTCTAACCAAGCCATTATACTAGCAAACACTCAGTGTACCTAGTGGCATCCTATACGTGGCTATTGGACTTTGCTATAGTCCCACTAGTGCAAAGACATTTGCAGAGCGCGTCTGCCTGCGTTGCACACTACAACTCATTCTAACCAAGCCATTATACTAGCAAACACTCAGTGTACCTAGTGGCATCCTATACGTGGCTATTGGACTTTGCTATAGTCCCACTAGTGCAAAGACATTTGCAGAGCGCGTCTGCCTGCGTTGCACACTACAACTCATTCTAACCAAGCCATTATACTAGCAAACACTCAGTGTACCTAGTGGCATCCTATACGTGGCTATTGGACTTTGCTATAGTCCCACTAGTGCAAAGACATTTGCAGAGCGCGTCTGCCTGCGTTGCACACTACAACTCATTCTAACCAAGCCATTATACTAGCAAACACTCAGTGTACCTAGTGGCATCCTATACGTGGCTATTGGACTTTGCTATAGTCCCACTAGTGCAAAGACATTTGCAGAGCGCGTCTGCCTGCGTTGCACACTACAACTCATTCTAACCAAGCCATTATACTAGCAAACACTCAGTGTACCTAGTGGCATCCTATACGTGGCTATTGGACTTTGCTATAGTCCCACTAGTGCAAAGACATTTGCAGAGCGCGTCTGCCTGCGTTGCACACTACAACTCATTCTAACCAAGCCATTATACTAGCAAACACTCAGTGTACCTAGTGGCATCCTATACGTGGCTATTGGACTTTGCTATAGTCCCACTAGTGCAAAGACATTTGCAGAGCGCGTCTGCCTGCGTTGCACACTACAACTCATTCTAACCAAGCCATTATACTAGCAAACACTCAGTGTACCTAGTGGCATCCTATACGTGGCTATTGGACTTTGCTATAGTCCCACTAGTGCAAAGACATTTGCAGAGCGCGTCTGCCTGCGTTGCACACTACAACTCATTCTAACCAAGCCATTATACTAGCAAACACTCAGTGTACCTAGTGGCATCCTATACGTGGCTATTGGACTTTGCTATAGTCCCACTAGTGCAAAGACATTTGCAGAGCGCGTCTGCCTGCGTTGCACACTACAACTCATTCTAACCAAGCCATTATACTAGCAAACACTCAGTGTACCTAGTGGCATCCTATACGTGGCTATTGGACTTTGCTATAGTCCCACTAGTGCAAAGACATTTGCAGAGCGCGTCTGCCTGCGTTGCACACTACAACTCATTCTAACCAAGCCATTATACTAGCAAACACTCAGTGTACCTAGTGGCATCCTATACGTGGCTATTGGACTTTGCTATAGTCCCACTAGTGCAAAGACATTTGCAGAGCGCGTCTGCCTGCGTTGCACACTACAACTCATTCTAACCAAGCCATTATACTAGCAAACACTCAGTGTACCTAGTGGCATCCTATACGTGGCTATTGGACTTTGCTATAGTCCCACTAGTGCAAAGACATTTGCAGAGCGCGTCTGCCTGCGTTGCACACTACAACTCATTCTAACCAAGCCATTATACTAGCAAACACTCAGTGTACCTAGTGACATCCTATACGTGGCTATTGGACTTTGCTATAGTCCCACTAGTGCAAAGACATTTGCAGAGCGCGTCTGCCTGCGTTGCACACTACAACTCATTCTAACCAAGCCATTATACTAGCAAACACTCAGTGTACCTAGTGGCATCCTATACGTGGCTATTGGACTTTGCTATAGTCCCACTAGTGCAAAGACATTTGCAGAGCGCGTCTGCCTGCGTTGCACACTACAACTCATTCTAACCAAGCCATTATACTAGCAAACACTCAGTGTACCTAGTGGCATCCTATACGTGGCTATTGGACTTTGCTATAGTCCCACTAGTGCAAAGACATTTGCAGAGCGCGTCTGCCTGCGTTGCACACTACAACTCATTCTAACCAAGCCATTATACTAGCAAACACTCAGTGTACCTAGTGGCATCCTATACGTGGCTATTGGACTTTGCTATAGTCCCACTAGTGCAAAGACATTTGCAGAGCGCGTCTGCCTGCGTTGCACACTACAACTCATTCTAACCAAGCCATTATACTAGCAAACACTCAGTGTACCTAGTGGCATCCTATACGTGGCTATTGGACTTTGCTATAGTCCCACTAGTGCAAAGACATTTGCAGAGCGCGTCTGCCTGCGTTGCACACTACAACTCATTCTAACCAAGCCATTATACTAGCAAACACTCAGTGTACCTAGTGGCATCCTATACGTGGCTATTGGACTTTGCTATAGTCCCACTAGTGCAAAGACATTTGCAGAGCGCGTCTGCCTGCGTTGCACACTACAACTCATTCTAACCAAGCCATTATACTAGCAAACACTCAGTGTACCTAGTGGCATCCTATACGTGGCTATTGGACTTTGCTATAGTCCCACTAGTGCAAAGACATTTGCAGAGCGCGTCTGCCTGCGTTGCACACTACAACTCATTCTAACCAAGCCATTATACTAGCAAACACTCAGTGTACCTAGTGGCATCCTATACGTGGCTATTGGACTTTGCTATAGTCCCACTAGTGCAAAGACATTTGCAGAGCGCGTCTGCCTGCGTTGCACACTACAACTCATTCTAACCAAGCCATTATACTAGCAAACACTCAGTGTACCTAGTGGCATCCTATACGTGGCTATTGGACTTTGCTATAGTCCCACTAGTGCAAAGACATTTGCAGAGCGCGTCTGCCTGCGTTGCACACTACAACTCATTCTAACCAAGCCATTATACTAGCAAACACTCAGTGTACCTAGTGGCATCCTATACGTGGCTATTGGACTTTGCTATAGTCCCACTAGTGCAAAGACATTTGCAGAGCGCGTCTGCCTGCGTTGCACACTACAACTCATTCTAACCAAGCCATTATACTAGCAAACACTCAGTGTACCTAGTGGCATCCTATACGTGGCTATTGGACTTTGCTATAGTCCCACTAGTGCAAAGACATTTGCAGAGCGCGTCTGCCTGCGTTGCACACTACAACTCATTCTAACCAAGCCATTATACTAGCAAACACTCAGTGTACCTAGTGGCATCCTATACGTGGCTATTGGACTTTGCTATAGTCCCACTAGTGCAAAGACATTTGCAGAGCGCGTCTGCCTGCGTTGCACACTACAACTCATTCTAACCAAGCCATTATACTAGCAAACACTCAGTGTACCTAGTGGCATCCTATACGTGGCTATTGGACTTTGCTATAGTCCCACTAGTGCAAAGACATTTGCAGAGCGCGTCTGCCTGCGTTGCACACTACAACTCATTCTAACCAAGCCATTATACTAGCAAACACTCAGTGTACCTAGTGGCATCCTATACGTGGCTATTGGACTTTGCTATAGTCCCACTAGTGCAAAGACATTTGCAGAGCGCGTCTGCCTGCGTTGCACACTACAACTCATTCTAACCAAGCCATTATACTAGCAAACACTCAGTGTACCTAGTGGCATCCTATACGTGGCTATTGGACTTTGCTATAGTCCCACTAGTGCAAAGACATTTGCAGAGCGCGTCTGCCTGCGTTGCACACTACAACTCATTCTAACCAAGCCATTATACTAGCAAACACTCAGTGTACCTAGTGGCATCCTATACGTGGCTATTGGACTTTGCTATAGTCCCACTAGTGCAAAGACATTTGCAGAGCGCGTCTGCCTGCGTTGCACACTACAACTCATTCTAACCAAGCCATTATACTAGCAAACACTCAGTGTACCTAGTGGCATCCTATACGTGGCTATTGGACTTTGCTATAGTCCCACTAGTGCAAAGACATTTGCAGAGCGCGTCTGCCTGCGTTGCACACTACAACTCATTCTAACCAAGCCATTATACTAGCAAACACTCAGTGTACCTAGTGGCATCCTATACGTGGCTATTGGACTTTGCTATAGTCCCACTAGTGCAAAGACATTTGCAGAGCGCGTCTGCCTGCGTTGCACACTACAACTCATTCTAACCAAGCCATTATACTAGCAAACACTCAGTGTACCTAGTGGCATCCTATACGTGGCTATTGGACTTTGCTATAGTCCCACTAGTGCAAAGACATTTGCAGAGCGCGTCTGCCTGCGTTGCACACTACAACTCATTCTAACCAAGCCATTATACTAGCAAACACTCAGTGTACCTAGTGGCATCCTATACGTGGCTATTGGACTTTGCTATAGTCCCACTAGTGCAAAGACATTTGCAGAGCGCGTCTGCCTGCGTTGCACACTACAACTCATTCTAACCAAGCCATTATACTAGCAAACACTCAGTGTACCTAGTGGCATCCTATACGTGGCTATTGGACTTTGCTATAGTCCCACTAGTGCAAAGACATTTGCAGAGCGCGTCTGCCTGCGTTGCACACTACAACTCATTCTAACCAAGCCATTATACTAGCAAACACTCAGTGTACCTAGTGGCATCCTATACGTGGCTATTGGACTTTGCTATAGTCCCACTAGTGCAAAGACATTTGCAGCACGTCTGCCTGCGTTGCACACTCCAACTAATTATAACTAAGTTGCATTGTCAGGGATATTTATTCTTTATTATTCTGCTGTTAATAAAGCTAGACCACCACTGCAATCTTCACCACCTCTCAATTTTTACTACCACATTTTCAGTCCACAATCTTGTCGCAATCAACATGAGTGGCAAAATGACAGATGCTGGTGGAAAGGGGAAGAGGCGTGGTGGAAAAGGCAAAAAAGGTTTTGTCCGTGGGGAAGGTGGCAAAGCTCCATTATCATCTGCTGAAGATAGACCATCTACCAGCAAAAGTAAGATGTCTACTACTTACCGTGGACAATCCGATGTGCTCCCTTTTTTACGGACACGAACAACAGGAAGAAAGGTAGATGATGGGCAAAAAAGGAAAATGCTTGAATGGATCTCAAGTGGTCCAACAAGTGCCCTCTCAGCCACTTCAAGTACCGCATCCAAAAAACACCAGTCCTCTGAGTTGTCATCCCAATCACACTTGATTTCTCCCAGCTCTGAAGTCTCCATCAGCCCTGCACAGTATGGTGGAACTGAGATGGCTGAGTCTGCAGAGCTGTTCAGTCACACTATAGCCTGGGAATCAGAGGTCTGCTCCCAAGCTACAGTGAGTACAGAACAGGAAATGGTCTGCAGTGATGCCCAGAACCTTTGTGACTCAGATTCAGGCCGTGAGGACCAAGTTTCTGAGCATAATGTTGACCCTTTGTCACAAACTGTAACACCTGTGGTTATAGACAATGAGGAACATACTGATGAAGATGAGACGCAGATACCCGATTGGGATGACAACTTAAATATTCCGTCAGGGCAAGAAGAGGCTCGGTCTGAGGGGGAGGGGAGTGCAAACACAACAATTGATGATGACGTTCTAGATCCCACCTACTGTCAACCCCCAGTCAGGCACTCGAGGAGGTCAACAGAGGCGGTGGAGGAGGATGCAACCGACGACGAAGTTACCTTGCGCCTTCCTGGACAGAGTCGGAGCACTGGTAGCACGTCTACAACTGCATCCTCAGCCACCACTCTGCCTATGAGCATTATTCGGGGTGGATCAACAGGTCGCATGGCCTCTAAGCCTTGCCTAGCCTGGTCCTTTTTTCACATCGAAAAAGATCGCCCAACTCATGTGATATGTAACATTTGTCATGATTCTCTTAGTAGAGGTCAAAAGCTCAGCAGTTTGACAACTTCTTCCATGAATCGTCACATGAATAAATATCATAAGTCCCGGTGGGAAGCTCACCGTGCTGCAATGCGGCCTAGCGGAGCGAACCATCCACCGCCCGCCCCTTCCACTGCATCCGCGCGCTCTTCATCTTCTAGGACTGTGGGGACAGCTGCCACACCTGTTTTTCCACGCAAAACTTCCACCACTGTAACCGCAACAGGCAGTTTGCTTGTAAGGTCGTCAGTTGGTTTGGAAGGGGAAACAAGTGAGTGTGTACAGCTCTCTCAGACATCGATAGCACCAACGTTGGATGAAGGCAACATCATGTCTCCGCCTGCACTTTCCTCACAAACCTGCATTTTTCCAGGGACACCCTACTCAACACCGTCTACACACAGCAGCCAGATCTCTGTCCCTCAGATGTGGTCAAATAAAAGGCCACTTCCTCCGACCCATGACAAAGCTAAGAGGTTGACTCTATCCCTCTGTAAGCTGTTGGCTACCGAAATGCTGCCTTTCCGCCTAGTGGACACACAGGATTTTAGAGACCTTATGTCTGTCGCTGTGCCCCAGTACCAGATGCCTAGTCGCCACTACTTCTCTAAGAAAGGTGTGCCCGCGCTACACCAGCATGTCGCACACAACATCACCGCTTCCTTGAGAAACTCTGTGTGTGAACGGGTGCATTTCACCACCGATACTTGGACCAGTAAGCATGGACAGGGACGTTACATGTCGCTGACTGGGCACTGGGTAACTATGGTGATAGATGGTGAAGGGTCTGCTGCACAAGTCTTGCCGTCCCCACGACTTGTGTGTCAATCCTCTGTCTGTCCAAGTTCCGCCACTGCTTCTGCATCCTCCACCTCATCTGGGTCCTCCACCTCCGCCCCAAGCCTGCCTGGTCAGGCCACCAGCGTTCTCACTGCGCAGAAGGAATCACGCACCCCTCATTACTATGCTGGCAGCAGAGCGCAACGGCATCAGGCGGTCTTTAGCTTGACATGTCTTGGTAATAAGAGTCACACAGCTGAGGAGTTGTGGTCAGCTTTGCGGTCCGAGTTTAATAAATGGTTGTCTCCACTCAAACTGCAGCCTGGTAAGGCCGTGTGCGACAATGCTGCAAACCTGGGTGCGGCACTTCGCCTGGGCAAGGTGACACACGTACCTTGTATGGCTCACGTGTTGAACCTTGTCGTGCAGCAATTTTTAACACACTATCCCGGCCTAGATGGCCTTCTGAACAGGGCACGAAAACTGTCAGCTCACTTCCGCCGTTCAAGCGCCGCAGCAGAGCGACTTGCATCGCTCCAGAAGTCTTTCGGCCTGCCGGTTCATCGCCTGAAATGCGATGTGGCGACACGCTGGAATTCAACTCTCCACATGTTACAGCGACTGTGGCAGCACCGCAGAGCCCTGGTGCAATACGTCATGACGTATAGCCTGGGCCAACGAGATGCAGAGGTGGGGCAGATCACCCTGATGGAGTGGTCTCAGATCAAGGACCTATGCACCCTTCTGCACAGTTTCGACATGGCGACGAATATGTTTAGCTCTGACAATGCCATTATCAGCATGACGATTCCAGTCATTTACATGCTGGAGCACACGCTAAACACTATTCGGAGTCAGGGGGTGGGACAACATGAAGGGGAGGAACTACAGGAGGATTCATATGCGCAAGGGACAACAACATCACGAAGGTCCAGACGTTCATCATCACCAACGCAGCAGGCATGGGACCATGGGGGACAGGGATCGACAAGGGCGCATAGTAGCAGGCGAAATGTTGAGCAAGGTGCAGGAGAACATGAAGAAATGGAGGACGAACTGTCCATGGACATGGAAGACTCAGCGGATGAGGGAGACCTTGGTCAAATTTCAGTTGAAAGAGGTTGGGGTCAGATGTCAGAGGAAGAAAGAACGGGTAGCACCTCTATGCCACAAACACAGCATGGACTTGGTCCGCATGGCTGCGCAAGACACATGAGTGCCTTTTTGTTGCACTACCTCCAACATGACAGTCGTATTGTCAAAATTAGAAGTGATGATGACTACTGGATTGCCACACTATTAGATCCCCGGTACAAGTCCAAATTTTGTGACATAATTCCAGCCATAGAAAGGGACGCACGTATGCAGGAGTATCAGCAGAAGCTGTTACTAGATCTTAGCTCGGCTTTTCCACCAAACAACCGTGCAGGTGCAGGGAGTGAATCTCCCAGTTGTAACTTGACAAACATGGGACGGTCTCGTCATCTTCAACAGTCTACCCGTACCAGTAGGACCTTTTCTGGTGCCGGTAACAGCAATTTTATGGAATCTTTTCATAATTTTTTTAGACCCTCTTTTGCAAGGCCACCAGAGACAACAAGTCTGACACATAGTCAACGGCTGGAGAGGATGATACAGGAGTATCTCCAAATGAACATCGATGCCATGACTGTGCAACTGGAGCCTTGCTCCTTTTGGGCTTCAAACCTACAAAAATGGCCAGAGCTCGCAACTTACGCCTTGGAGATTTTGTCGTGTCCAGCTGCCAGCGTTGTCTCTGAACGTGTATTCAGTGCTGCTGGGTGTGTGCTGACAGATAAGCGCACGCGTCTGTCCAGTGACAATGTGGACAGACTGACGTTCATCAAAATGAACAAGTCATGGATCCAGAAGGAATTTACTACCCCTGTGTCATCCTGGGGAGAGTAAATGCTTGTGGATTTGGAATGTGCTTGATGCAAATCAAAACATCCTGTTTGCAACTAGGGCCCAAGTGCTGCCACTGATGGGGTGGGTGTCTGTGTGGCCCAATTTTTGGAAAAAAGGGAGACTCCGCTTGGAGTAACCCTTGCTTGCTGTGTTTTTAAAAGAAGCCAAGATGAACAGAGCTGGGATCAGGAAAGACTTTGCTACCTACCCCGGTGTCATCCTGGGGACGGCTAAGAATAGCGTATTTTTGAATGTGCTTGATGCAAATCAAAACATCCTGTTTGCAACTAGGGCCCAAGTGCTGCCACTGATGGGGTGGGTGTCTGTGTGGCCCAATTTTTGGAAAAAAGGGAGACTCCGCTTGGAGTAACCCTTGCTTACATTGTTTTTAAAAGAAGCCAAGATGAACAAGTCATGGGTCAGCAAAGACTTTGCTACCTACCCCGGTGTCATCCTGGGGACGGCTAAGAATAGCGTATTTTTGAATGTGCTTGATGCAAATCAAAACATCCTGTTTGCAACTAGGGCCCAAGTGCTGCCACTGATGGGGTGGGTGTCTGTGTGGCCCAATTTTTGGAAAAAAGGGAGACTCCGCTTGGAGTAACCCTTGCTTGCTGTGTTTTTAAAAGAAGCCAAGATGAACAGAGCTGGGATCAGGAAAGACTTTGCTACCTACCCCGGTGTCATCCTGGGGACGGATAAGAATGGCGTATTTTTGAATGTGCTTGATGCAAATCTAGCTGTGAAGTGTAGAACTGGGGCACAACTGCTGCCACTGAATGGGTGGGTGTGTGTGGGGCCCAATTTTTGGAAAAAAGGGGAGACTCCGCTTGGAGTAACCCTTGCTTACATTGTTTTTAAAAGAAGCCAAGATGAACAAGTCATGGGTCAGCAAAGACTTTGCTACCTACCCCAGTGTCATCCTGGGGACGGCTAAGAATAGCGTATTTTTGAATGTGCTTGATGCAAATCAAAACATCCTGTTTGCAACTAGGGCCCAAGTGCTGCCACTGATGGGGTGGGTGTCTGTGTGGCCCAATTTTTGGAAAAAAAGGGAGACTCCGCTTGGAGTAACCCTTGCTTACATTGTTTTTAAAAGAAGCCAAGATGAACAGAGCTGGGATCAGGAAAGACTTTGCTACCTACCCCGGTGTCATCCTGGGGACGGATAAGAATGGCGTATTTTGGAATGTGCTTGATGCAAATCTAGCTGTGAAGTGTACAACTGGGGCACAACTGCTGCCACTGAATGGGTGGGTGTGTGGGGCCCAATTTTGGGAAAAAAAGGGAGACTCCGCTTGGAGTAACCCTTGCTTGCTGTGTTTTTAAAAGAAGCCAAGATGAACAGAGCTGGGATCAGGAAAGACTTTATCTACCTACCCCGGTGTCATACTGGGGACGGATAAGAATGGCGTATTTTGGAATGTGCTTGATGCAAATCTAGCTGTGAAGTGTACAACTGGGGCACAACTGCTGCCACTGAATGGGTGGGTGTGTGGGGCCCAATTTTTGGAAAAAAAGGGAGACTCCGCTTGGAGTAACCCTTGCTTGCTGTGTTTTTAAAAGAAGCCAAGATGAACAGAGCTGGGATCAGGAAAGACTTTGCTACCTACCCCGGTGTCATCCTGGGGACGGATAAGAATGGCGTATTTTGGAATGTGCTTGATGCAAATCTAGCTGTGAAGTGTACAACTGGGGCACAACTGCTGCCACTGAATGGGTGGGTGTGTGGGGCCCAATTTTTGGAAAAAAGGGAGACTCCGCTTGGAGTAACCCTTGCTTGCTGTGTTTTTAAAAGAAGCCAAGATGAACAGAGCTGGGATCAGGAAAGACTTTGCTACCTACCCCGGTGTCATCCTGGGGACGGATAAGAATGGCGTATTTTTGAATGTGCTTGATGCAAATCTAGCTGTGAAGTGTACAACTGGGGCACAACTGCTGCCACTGAATGGGTGGGTGTGTGTGGGGCCCAATTTTTGGAAAAAAGGGGAGACTCCGCTTGGAGTAACCCTTGCTTACATTGTTTTTAAAAGAAGCCAAGATGAACAAGTCATGGGTCAGCAAAGACTTTGCTACCTACCCCGGTGTCATCCTGTGGACGGCTAAGAATAGCGTATTTTTGAATGTGCTTGATGCAAATCAAAACATCCTGTTTGCAACTAGGGCCCAAGTGCTGCCACTGATGGGGTGGGTGTCTGTGTGGCCCAATTTTTGGAAAAAAGGGAGACTCCGCTTGGAGTAACCCTTGCTTGCTGTGTTTTTAAAAGAAGCCAAGATGAACAGAGCTGGGATCAGGAAAGACTTTGCTAACTACCCCGGTGTCATCCTGGGGACGGCTAAGAATAGCGTATTTTTGAATGTGCTTGATGCAAATCAAAACATCCTGTTTGCAACTAGGGCCCAAGTGCTGCCACTGATGGGGTGGGTGTCTGTGTGGCCCAATTTTTGGAAAAAAGGGAGACTCCGCTTGGAGTAACCCTTGCTTACATTGTTTTTAAAAGAAGCCAAGATGAACAAGTCATGGGTCAGCAAAGACTTTGCTACCTACCCCGGTGTCATCCTGGGGACGGCTAAGAATAGCGTATTTTTGAATGTGCTTGATGCAAATCAAAACATCCTGTTTGCAACTAGGGCCCAAGTGCTGCCACTGATGGGGTGGGTGTCTGTGTGGCCCAATTTTTGGAAAAAAGGGAGACTCCGCTTGGAGTAACCCTTGCTTACATTGTTTTTAAAAGAAGCCAAGATGAACAAGTCATGGGTCAGCAAAGACTTTGCTACCTACCCCGGTGTCATCCTGGGGACGGCTAAGAATAGCGTATTTTTGAATGTGCTTGATGCAAATCAAAACATCCTGTTTGCAACTAGGGCCCAAGTGCTGCCACTGATGGGGTGGGTGTCTGTGTGGCCCAATTTTTGGAAAAAAGGGAGACTCCGCTTGGAGTAACCCTTGCTTACATTGTTTTTAAAAGAAGCCAAGATGAACAAGTCATGGGTCAGCAAAGACTTTGCTACCTACCCCAGTGTCATCCTGGGGACGGCTAAGAATAGCGTATTTTTGAATGTATCATAGTATCATAGTTTTTAAGGTTGAAGGGAGACTCTAAGTCCATCTAGTTCAACCTGTAGGCTAACATGTTGATCCAGAGGAAGGCAAAAAAACCCCAATGTGGCAAACAAGTTCCAATGGGGAAAAAATTTCCTTCCTGACTCCACATCCGGCAATCAGACTAGTTCCCTGGATCAATACCCTGTCATAAAATCTAATATACATAACTGGTAATATTACATTTTTCAAGAAAGGCGTCCAGGCTCTGCTTAAATGTTAGTAGTGAATCACTCATTACAACATCATGTGGCAGAGAGTTCCATAGTCTCACTGCTCGTACAGTAAAGAATCCTCGTCTGTGATTATGATTAAACCTTCTTTCCTCAAGACGTAGTGGATGCCCCCGTGTTCCAGTCGCAGGCCTTGGTGTAAAAAGATCTTTGGAAAGGTCTCTGTACTGTCCCCTCATATATTTATACATTGTGATTAGATCCCCCCTAAGCCTTCGTTTTTCCAAACTAAATAACCCCAAGTTTAATAACCTGTCTTGGTATTGCAGCCCACCCATTCCTCTAATAATCTTGGTGGCTCTTCTCTGCACCCTCTCCAGTTCAGCTATGTCCTTCTTATATATCGGTGACCAGAATTGTACACAGTATTCTACGTGCGGTCGCACTAGTGACTTGTACAGAGGTAGAACTATATTTTTTTCATGAACACTTATACCTCTTTTAATACATCCCATTATTTTATTAGCCCTGGCAGCAGCTGCCTGACACTGTCCACTAAAGTGAAGTTTACCATCCACCAATACACCCAAGTCTTTTTCTGTGTCTGTTTTACCCAGTGTTCTACGATTAAGTACATAATCATAAATGTTATTTCCTCTACCCAAGTGCATGACCTTACATTTATCTACATTAAACTTCAATTGCCACTTCTCAGCCCAATCCTCCAATTTACATAAATCTCCCTGTAATATAAAATTATCCTCCTCTGTATTGATTACCCTGCAGAGTTTAGTATCATCTGCAAATATTGAAATTCTACTCCGCATGCCCCCAACAAGGTCATTTATAAATATGTTGAAAAGAAGTGGGCCCAATACTGACCCCTGTGGTACCCCACTATGAACTGAGACCCAGTCCGAGTACGTACCATTAATAACCACCCTTTGTTTCCTATCACTTAGCCAGTTTTTAACCCAGTTACACATATTTTCCCCTATCCCCATTATTCTCATTTTATGTACCAACCTTTTGTGTGGCACCGTATCAAAAGCTTTTGAAAAGTCCATATACACAACATCCACTGCATTTCCCTGGTCCAGACTTGAACTTACCTCTTCATAGAAGCTGATCAAATTAGTTTGACAGGATCGATCCCTCATAAACCCATGTTGATACTCTGTCATAAGGTTATTTTTCTTGAGATACTCCAATATAGCATCTCTCAAGAAACCCTCAAGGATTTTACCAACCGTAGAGGTTAAACTTACTGGCCTATAATTTCCCGGCTCAGTTTTTGTCCCCTTTTTGAATATTGGCACCACATTTGCTATGCGCCAGTCCTGCGGTACCGACCCTGTTATTAAGGAATCTGAGAAGATTAAAAATAATGGTCTATCTATCACAGAACTCAATTCCTGTAGTACTCTGGGGTGTATGCCATCCGGGCCCGGAGATTTGTCAACCTTAGTGATTTCGAGGCGGCGGCGTACTTCCTGCTGGGTTAAGCAGGTAATATTCAAGTGTGAATTTATGGTATCACTGGTCATGTCATCTGCCATGGCATTTTCTTGTATAAAAACCGTAGAAAAAAAGTCATTCAGCAGGTTGGCTTTACCCTCATCCCCTTCCACCATTTCACCAAGACTATTTTTAAGGGGGCCAACACTATCGCTTTTCAGTTTTTTACTGTTTATGTAGTTAAAGAATATTTTAGGATTATTTTTACTTTCTCTCGCAATGAGTCTCTCTGTCTCAAACTTAGCTAACTTAATTTGCTTTTTACATATTTTATTTAATTTTCTATAATTATATAATGCCTCATCACTACCTACCCTCTTTAATTCTTTTAAGGCTTTCTGTTTTTCTTTTATTGCTTCCCTTACAGCTCTATTTAGCCATAGGGGTTTCCTCCTATTTCTAGCATGTTTGTTCCCATAGGGTATATTTTCTGCACAAGCCCTATTCAGGATGCTCATAAAAGTCTCCCATTTGCTTTGTGTACTTTTATTACTTAGTACATCATCCCAGTTTATTGCACTAAGATCATCTCTCAACCGTTTAAAATTTGCTTTCCTGAAGTTTAGTGTCCTTGTAGCCCCTCTACTAGACATCTTACTAAAGAATACATGAAAACTTATTATTTTGTGATCACTATTCCCCAAGTAACCCCCAACTTCAGAAGTCTTCAGAAGAAGACTGAAGAAGACTTCAGAAGTCTTCCTTCCGGCTGTAACGGCCAAAACCCGGTTCTCCTTGAGCTCGCGGTGACTCTTCACTTATCCCAGAAGGCACTGGGAATATGCAAATTATCCTCGCAAGACTCCTTCCCTGGCTTTCAGAAGTCTTCCTTCCGGCTGTAACGGCCAAAACCCGGTTCTCCTTGAGCTCGCGGTGACTCTTCACTTATCCCAGAAGGCACTGGGAATATGCAAATTATCCTCGCAAGACTCCTTCCCTGGCTTTCAGAAGTCTTCCTTCCGGCTGTAACGGCCAAAACCCGGTTCTCCTTGAGCTCGCGGTGACTCTTCACTTATCCCAGAAGGCACTGGGAATATGCAAATTATCCTCGCAAGACTCCTTCCCTGGCTTTCAGAAGTCTTCCTTCCGGCTGTAACGGCCAAAACCCGGTTCTCCTTGAGCTCGCGGTGACTCTTCACTTATCCCAGAAGGCACTGGGAATATGCAAATTATCCTCGCAAGACTCCTTCCCTGGCTTTCAGAAGTCTTCCTTCCGGCTGTAACGGCCAAAACCCGGTTCTCCTTGAGCTCGCGGTGACTCTTCACTTATCCCAGAAGGCACTGGGAATATACAAATTATCCTCGCAAGACTCCTTCCCTGGCTTTCAGAAGTCTTCCTTCCGGCTGTAACGGCCAAAACCCGGTTCTCCTTGAGCTCGCGGTGACTCTTCACTTATCCCAGAAGGCACTGGGAATATGCAAATTATCCTCGCAAGACTCCTTCCCTGGCTTAGATGTGCTTGATGCAAATCAAAACATCCTGTTTGCAACTAGGGCCCAAGTGCTGCCACTGATGGGGTGGGTGTCTGTGTGGCCCAATTTTTGGAAAAAAGGGAGACTCCGCTTGGAGTAACCCTTGCTTGCTGTGTTTTTAAAAGAAGCCAAGATGAACAGAGCTGGGATCAGGAAAGACTTTGCTACCTACCCCGGTGTCATCCTGTGGACGGCTAAGAATAGCGTATTTTTGAATGTGCTTGATGCAAATCAAAACATCCTGTTTGCAACTAGGGCCCAAGTGCTGCCACTGATGGGGTGGGTGTCTGTGTGGCCCAATTTTTGGAAAAAAGGGAGACTCCGCTTGGAGTAACCCTTGCTTGCTGTGTTTTTAAAAGAAGCCAAGATGAACAGAGCTGGGATCAGGAAAGACTTTGCTACCTACCCCGGTGTCATCCTGTGGACGGCTAAGAATAGCGTATTTTTGAATGTGCTTGATGCAAATCAAAACATCCTGTTTGCAACTAGGGCCCAAGTGCTGCCACTGATGGGGTGGGTGTCTGTGTGGCCCAATTTTTGGAAAAAAGGGAGACTCCGCTTGGAGTAACCCTTGCTTGCTGTGTTTTTAAAAGAAGCCAAGATGAACAGAGCTGGGATCAGGAAAGACTTTGCTACCTACCCCGGTGTCATCCTGGGGACGGTTAAGAATAGCGTATTTTTGAATGTGCTTGATGCAAATCTAGCTGTGAAGTGTACAACTGGGGCACAACTGCTGCCACTGAAGGGGTGGGTGTGTGTGGGGCCCAATTTTTGGAAAAAAGGGAGACTCCGCTTGGAGTAACCCTTGCTTGCTGTGTTTTTAAAAGAAGCCAAGATGAACAGAGCTGGGATCAGGAAAGACTTTGCTACCTACCCCGGTGTCATCCTGGGGACGGCTAAGAATAGCGTATTTTTGAATGTGCTTGATGCAAATCAAAACATCCTGTTTGCAACTAGGGCCCAAGTGCTGCCACTGATGGGGTGGGTGTCTGTGTGGCCCAATTTTTGGAAAAAAGGGAGACTCCGCTTGGAGTAACCCTTGCTTGCTGTGTTTTTAAAAGAAGCCAAGATGAACAGAGCTGGGATCAGGAAAGACTTTGCTACCTACCCCGGTGTCATCCTGTGGACGGCTAAGAATAGCGTATTTTTGAATGTGCTTGATGCAAATCAAAACATCCTGTTTGCAACTAGGGCCCAAGTGCTGCCACTGATGGGGTGGGTGTCTGTGTGGCCCAATTTTTGGAAAAAAGGGAGACTCCGCTTGGAGTAACCCTTGCTTGCTGTGTTTTTAAAAGAAGCCAAGATGAACAGAGCTGGGATCAGGAAAGACTTTGCTACCTACCCCGGTGTCATCCTGGGGACGGATAAGAATAGCGTATTTTTGAATGTGCTTGATGCAAATCAAAACATCCTGTTTGCAACTAGGGCCCAAGTGCTGCCACTGATGGGGTGGGTGTCTGTGTGGCCCAATTTTTGGAAAAAAGGGAGACTCCGCTTGGAGTAACCCTTGCTTACATTGTTTTTAAAAGAAGCCAAGATGAACAAGTCATGGGTCAGCAAAGACTTTGCTACCTACCCCGGTGTCATCCTGGGGACGGCTAAGAATAGCGTATTTTTGAATGTGCTTGATGCAAATCAAAACATCCTGTTTGCAACTAGGGCCCAAGTGCTGCCACTGATGGGGTGGGTGTCTGTGTGGCCCAATTTTTGGAAAAAAGGGAGACTCCGCTTGGAGTAACCCTTGCTTACATTGTTTTTAAAAGAAGCCAAGATGAACAAGTCATGGGTCAGCAAAGACTTTGCTACCTACCCCGGTGTCATCCTGGGGACGGCTAAGAATAGCGTATTTTTGAATGTGCTTGATGCAAATCAAAACATCCTGTTTGCAACTAGGGCCCAAGTGCTGCCACTGATGGGGTGGGTGTCTGTGTGGCCCAATTTTTGGAAAAAAGGGAGACTCCGCTTGGAGTAACCCTTGCTTACATTGTTTTTAAAAGAAGCCAAGATGAACAAGTCATGGGTCAGCAAAGACTTTGCTACCTACCCCAGTGTCATCCTGGGGACGGCTAAGAATAGCGTATTTTTGAATGTGCTTGATGCAAATCAAAACATCCTGTTTGCAACTAGGGCCCAAGTGCTGCCACTGATGGGGTGGGTGTCTGTGTGGCCCAATTTTTGGAAAAAAGGGAGACTCCGCTTGGAGTAACCCTTGCTTGCTGTGTTTTTAAAAGAAGCCAAGATGAACAGAGCTGGGATCAGGAAAGACTTTGCTACCTACCCCGGTGTCATCCTGTGGACGGCTAAGAATAGCGTATTTTTGAATGTGCTTGATGCAAATCAAAACATCCTGTTTGCAACTAGGGCCCAAGTGCTGCCACTGATGGGGTGGGTGTCTGTGTGGCCCAATTTTTGGAAAAAAGGGAGACTCCGCTTGGAGTAACCCTTGCTTGCTGTGTTTTTAAAAGAAGCCAAGATGAACAGAGCTGGGATCAGGAAAGACTTTGCTACCTACCCCGGTGTCATCCTGTGGACGGCTAAGAATAGCGTATTTTTGAATGTGCTTGATGCAAATCAAAACATCCTGTTTGCAACTAGGGCCCAAGTGCTGCCACTGATGGGGTGGGTGTCTGTGTGGCCCAATTTTTGGAAAAAAGGGAGACTCCGCTTGGAGTAACCCTTGCTTGCTGTGTTTTTAAAAGAAGCCAAGATGAACAGAGCTGGGATCAGGAAAGACTTTGCTACCTACCCCGGTGTCATCCTGGGGACGGTTAAGAATAGCGTATTTTTGAATGTGCTTGATGCAAATCTAGCTGTGAAGTGTACAACTGGGGCACAACTGCTGCCACTGAAGGGGTGGGTGTGTGTGGGGCCCAATTTTTGGAAAAAAGGGAGACTCCGCTTGGAGTAACCCTTGCTTGCTGTGTTTTTAAAAGAAGCCAAGATGAACAGAGCTGGGATCAGGAAAGACTTTGCTACCTACCCCGGTGTCATCCTGGGGACGGATAAGAATGGCGTATTTTTGAATGTGCTTGATGCAAATCTAGCTGTGAAGTGTACAACTGGGGCACAACTGCTGCCACTGAAGGGGTGGGTGTGTGGGGCCCAATTTTTGGAAAAAAGGGAGACTCCGCTTGGAGTCACCTTGCGGTGTTTTACATGACTTTAGAAGGGCGTGCCATGCCTATATCTGTGTGTCCTCCTCTTTTTCCTTGTCCAGCTGTTTTGTTTTCGCATGAGTACATGTCCTTGTCACTTTCCCATGTGTTTGTGTTGTGTTGTGAGTTGTTTGTCACCTTTTGGACACCTTTGAGGGTGTTTTCTAGGTGTTTTACTGTGTTTGTGATTGCCTGCCATTGTTTCCTATGGGCTCGAGTTCGGTTCGTCGAACGTTCGACGAGCCGAACTCGAGCCAGACCCCCCGTTCGGCGAACCGCCTCGAGCCGAACCGGGACCGGTTCGCTCATCTCTAGTAATAAGGGGTTAATAGCAGCCCACCGCTGCTACTAAGCCCTAGATTAGTAATGGGAGGTATCTATGAGACCCCCCCATTACTAATCTGTAAGTGAAAGTAAATAAACACAAACGCCGAAAAATCCTTTATTTGAAATAAAAGACAAAAAGCACCCTCTTTCCCCAATTTATTAACCTCCAAACACCCAGGTCTGACGTAATCCACACGAGGTCCCATGATTATTCCAGCTTTGCTATTTTTGAAGGCAAAGCGAGTGTGGCTATAGAATAATGATCACCCACTTTGGGCTTCAGGCAGAGACTGAGCCCCGCGATGACGCAATGAGTTGTGACATCACTCAGGTTATTTGCGGTCACAACTCGAGGTTCCCATGGTCCTTCACCTGTGATTACAGGGAACCTGATGTGAGGTGACATCAATTTTTTTACATTTATTTATTTTATACCATGATAGTGAACAGCAGACATAATCTGTGATTGCAAGCAGTCAGACACTTTCACACAGGCTGTGGGCGCATCTGACTGCAACCAATCACAGACACTAGGACTTCCAGTGGGCAGGGGAAGCAGTGAATATGGATGATCAATAATGAGCAGCCCCGGAAGAAGAGTGAGCAGCTTGGAAGCAGTTACAGTCCCCCGGAGACTCAATATGTATAGCACACTTTCTTGATTCTTATTTTTCCTATCCTTTTTTTAAATTCCCGAGTTGCCAGAAGCCAATTATTAGCCAGAGTTCTCTGAGATTTCCGGGCCCAGGATCAGCACCATGATACTTTTCAAACTGTGCTGATCTGGACTTTTACAGTCCGGGTCAGCCCATCACTATTCAAGACTTATGTTGGATATTTCTGGCTATGTATATTTTACAATTTTTTAAAAAAATTTTAAGCATATATTTCAGAAAACAAAACCATTTTGTAAACAATCAACTGCTCCTTCTATGAATTACTGTAAGACTATGTACAGATTCACAGCTGATCTGGCCAAAAAAGAAGGCTACTCTAGAGATTGAATTTTAATAATTACCAGATTAAGACATCAACTTATTGTCTTTAAAGGGAATATTACAAGAAACATATATTTTTCAATTATTTTTTGTAGCTGTCATAATTATTCATGTTCTTCCATGAAATATCTCTTCTTAAAACAAGATACATTTAATTGTCTTTTGGCTCATAACTAAGATTCTTTATGCTCCCAAATATTTAGTTACTTTTCTTTAATAATATTTGAACTCCTGTACTTTCTCAAACTCTTGGAAATTATAGTCTTGGAAAACATACTTTAAATGCATTACACACTATATCTGTAAGCACAGAAAGCCTTATATGTTAATAGCATCTACCTGGAACACTGGTGTTGTTGCTTATCTGAGAAAAGGTGAAGGATGGACCCGGCAACAAAATAATCGGAAATATTAAAATATAAAAATTTTATTGGACATCTAAAATTGCAAAAGATCCAAAATTGAGAGAACACGCAGAAGGGCACGTTACGCATTTCGGACAATAAGTAAAAACAAGTCCTTAATCATTGTTGGTTATAACAACCAGGGCTCATTTTCCATCTCTAATACTTCTTTGGAATAATAAATGTTGATTTAATAAATAATAAAAGTAATAATACATATTTTTTGATGAAGGTAAAAGGATATTTTTTATTAGACAGTTTTAGTAACGGAAACTCAAGGAATGCATGACTTACCAAAGGTCGTACAATTTGAAGGCTGAAAATTGAAAACCCTTAAATTCTACAACATATAACTATTATATATTTTAATTATCTGTTTCCCTATCTAGGGCATAATATAATTCTAGATTTTATGGACATAAGAAATTTACAATCTTCCCTTCGGTATCATATATAGAAAGTCTAGCACACTGATACTGAGCTTGACAATTTGAACCTCATAATACAGCATATCAGTTCCTCATATACAGTAAGTATATACAATGCTTTACCTAAAAAAAAGAAAATGATCCATAGAAAGCTTTAATAGTAAATGATGAATCAATTGTCCATAGGAAACAACTTTTCTTTTTTCGTTTTGTTTTTTTTTTTTTTAAATCAAGTGGCATGTGCAATGTCATTTATTAGATTCTTCCAAATCAAAAACTAAAAGAAAATTATGTCATTTTAATAGTATTTAAAATTTGGTGTAAGGCACTTTGTGTTTTATAATACTCATATTGCACAGATGATTTTAGGAAGCTTCATCCTTCTTTTTAAAAAAATATATGCAGTGTAAATTGACCAATGCTTTAGATTTGAAATATGCATCATGTTAATTTTTCGTGAATATGCATATTTTATGCATATTTTACCTTTTGCAATGCACCATAGCGGTAGATACTACTAGATACCACTATAGAGAAAGTTTTTTTTATTTTTGTAAACTTTTCAGCTTCAAAACAGCACCTTTAGCAAGACTAAAACCTCTACATTTTAGATTCTACACATAGAAAGTAAACACAACTAGCAAGTGATTAGCTTTGAAGTTAGCTCTAAATAAAATTCATATGGAAGAACAAATAGCTCTAGAAATCATAATGTAGATATCCCAGAACTTAATACCATAAGCAGAAAATTAAAACATCTTACTTGTTCAGTAGTTGGAGATGTTTCATTGAAACATTCAGTTCCTTGTTCTGTGTTATCAGCATCAATCAGATTTTCCACAGGAATATTTCCAGTTGGATTCATGTAAGTAAAGTCACCATCAGCGGGATCTAGCGCCACACACATATTATATGAATATGGTAAAGGTAACGATCCATCACTGTACATGGAGAATGTCCTGGGATCAATTGGAGGATACAGATTTGTAGCAAGAGAAGAGAAGGCTGGTAATGGTTTTGGCTGCTTACATTTGGATATAATCGCCACCATCACAGTTATTATAAAGAGTAGTGAAATAAGTGCAAGTCCAACCACTAAGTATAACTGTAAGTTGCTTTGAGTTTCTTCATCTTTCAGTTTGTTGCTGAGCTTAGGAACAACCTGCTGAAAGTCATCTGCAATAATAAGACTTAAGGTGGCTGTAGCAGAGAGAATGGGATGTCCATTGTCCTTCACCATCACTACAACCTTGTAATTCAGCATGTCCTTTTCGTTAAAGATACGTGATGTTCTGATCTCCCCTGTGCGCTCACTAATCACAAAATGATTTTGATCTGACACGTGAATAAAGTGATAAGAGAGCCAGGAATTATGTCCAGAGTCTGCATCCACTGCTACCACTTTAGTTATTAAAGAACCAGGCTCAGAAACAAAAGGCACCATCTCAAACACAACTGACCCACCAGTGTCTGGTGATGATGGGTATAAGATCTTTGGTGCATTATCATTCTGGTCCACTATGTGGATTAATAATGTAACATTGCTGCTCAGAGAGGGGGATCCATTGTCTGAGGCTGTGACTTCCATTATAAACTCCTTGTTCTGTTCATAATCAAATGATCTTTGAGCATAAAGAACTCCAGTCTCTATATTGATGGAGAGAAAAGACGTCATTGATGGAGTTTCTAAAATAGTGTTGGAGATTGAATAAATTATTTTGGCATTGTCTTCAGTGTCGGAATCTGAGGCTTGTATACTGAATATTGAAGCTCCTGGTAGATTGTTCTCTGTCACATAAGCCACATAAGAATATTTAGCAAATATTGGTGGGTTGTCATTGACATCTGAGATATCTAATCTGAGAACTCGTGTACTGGAAAGTGGGGGCAATCCTCTATCTGTAGCAATAATGGTGATATTATAGGAAGATGTTTTCTCTCTATCTATAGCACCACTTAAAACAAGTCTATAGTAATTGTTTGATGACAATAAATTAAAAGGAACATCTTCGACAATTTGGCAGTCAACATTGCCATTATCTCCAGAATCTTGATCATGAACTTCGATCAGAGCGATCATTGTTCCAGATGTAGAATCTTCAGGAATTGGAGAAGATAATGAGGTGATGGATATCTCAGGAGTATTGTCATTTACATCTATGATGTCCACCAGAACCTTACAATGAGCTACAAGGCCTCCTCCATCCTTGGCTTGTATTGACAATTCATAATTCTTTGTCACTTCTAAATCCAAGTTTCCATTGATCTTGATTTCACCACTAGTTGGATTAATGCTGAATATTCCTGTATGATGGATTTTACCAAATGTTTTAATGAAAGAATATGTGATCTGTGCATTGACTCCTTCATCATTGTCTGTAGCATTCAACATGATCACTGTAGAATTAACTGGGCTGTTTTCCTTTAAGGTGACTTTATACATATCTTGACTAAATATAGGGGCATTGTCATTGGCATCAATAACAATGATCTTTAATAATGTTGTACCAGACCTGATAGGATTTCCTCCATCTAAAGCTGTTAGTATTAATCTATGAATGTCTTGTTTCTCTCGATCTAATGGTTTCTCTAGTACAAGCTCTGGATATTTACTCCCATCTGTTTTAATAGTCTCAGTAAGTGTAAAATACTGATTATCACTGAGCTTGTATGTCTGCACTGAATTACTACCAATATCTGGATCTTCTGCACTTTGTAAAGCAAATCTTGCTCCTGGTGATGTAAATTCAATTATTTCCAAAGTAATTGTGTTATGATAGAACTGTGGAGAATTATCATTTATATCCTGAATTTGAACTTTAATGTTGAAATCATTGAAAGGATTTTCAACCACAGCATCAAAGGTTAGGAAACATGAAGCCTCCGTACCACACAATGTCTCTTTGTCTATCCTGTCCTTTATATACAGATTTCCATTGTCCAAATTTATATAGAAATATCTCTCTGAAGCTCTGGATACAATCCTCAGTTTTCTAGATGAGAGATGATTAATATCTAATCCAAGGTCATCTACAATATTTGCTATAACAGAGTCTTTCCTCATTTCTTCTACAATAGAATAATGAATCTGACCAGAGACTGAGTAACAAAGGTAAGAAAACAAGACATATATTACTTGCCATCTGATTCCTGTACAGTGCACTATAGGAGAATCCATCTTGTCCATCTTCAGAGATATTTTTCCCCAAAAAATATCCAGTAATACATAATCATCCAATGCAATTGTGAAACAGAAACATCTTCATCATATTTTTATATTTTCAAATTGTATCTGTGTCCAGGAGAATCCAGAAAATGTCTGTGTTTCTTTCTGCAGATCAGCAATGTATGTGACAAAGGAAAATACCGGTATGTTTCTTGTTGAGCATTTTTCTCCTTTATGGTTAAACAGCGGCGCTCAGAGGCGAAAATTTAGAATTGCAATCTCTTTCTAAATTGTAAATTAGAATTACTAAACACATTTATTTTTGTCTTTTCTATTATAAAAACATATATTAAATATTTCTAAAATTGTCTTTATTTTATCCTTTAACTGATACAGCGTGCAGTTTTAATAAAACTGGAAAAACTAGCCATTGAAAACACCAAAGAAAAGTTATTTCTTTAAAAGTTTATAAAAAATATATCCTTACAGGTATAAAAAAAGTTAAACATAGCTGCATTGATACAAAGAATAAATGAGAAATTACATTTTCATCAAGTTTAAACATGGCATAAAAGAGGGATTTAAAAGCATGATTAACTGCAATCGAAAAAGTTTAAATGTATATTTTTTTATCTTGCAGATTTCAAATTATATCAGAATCATTCATCCTTCACACTATGAAAGAATAAATTGTTTTATGTGGAACATGCAGCAACTATTATTTTCATTATCACAATATAGAGAACACAGGAAACATCTGACACAACCAAGCCAACAAGGCTCACACTGTGCAGGTTTAAAAAACAAAATATTAAAATAGTGCCATCTGCTGACTGCTGAAAAAAAGTACCTGCAGCTTTGCAATTCCTCCAAAATTTGAAAATAGTAGCCTGTTTGCATCAGAAGATTCAGGCATCCATTGGATGTTTGTATCACCAAGCATTTGAAGGACCAATTGGCCACAGCCCCACAGAGTCTATAGGCTCTGTCCAGGATTTGAACCCAGGACATCTCGCAGCACAAGCGAAAAGCCTACCACTGGACCAATGAGGAGAAACAGGTATTACCGAGTATTGGAAGGACTGAATGGCCGCAGCCAACAGAGTCTTTGGGCCCTGTCCGGGATTCAAACCCAGGACAGTTTGCACCCCAAGCGAGAAGCCTACCAACAGACCAATGAGGAGAAAAAGGTCCATTGGATATTTCTTAGAATGTGTATCTGTAAGGATTATGTACATCTATACAAACATATATTTTGTCCAAAAAGAGATATTGTCTCATTGGCTTTTAAACCCTTAGTGACAGAGCTAATTTTCACCTTAACCCCTTCAGCCCCCGGGCACTTTCCGTTTTTGCGTTTTTGTTTTTTGCTCCCCTTCTTCCGAGAGGCGTAACTTTTTTATTTTTCCATCAATCTTGCCATATGAGGGCTTGCTTTTTGCGGGACGAGTTGTACTTTTAAATTAAACCATAAGTTTTACCATATAGTGTACTGGAAAACGGCAAAAAAATTCCAAGTGCGGAAAAATTGCATAAAAAGTGGGATTGTACAATCGTTTTTGGGATATTTTATTCACCGTGTTCACTATATGGTAAAACTGATGTGTGAGTATGATGCCTCAGGTCAGTGCGAGTTTGTAGACACCAAACATGTATAGGTTTACTTGTATCTAAGGGGTTAAAAAAAATTCACAAGCTTGTCCAAAAAACGTGGCGCACGTTTTGCGCCATTTTCCAAAACCCGTAGCGTTCTCATTTTTCAGGATCTGAGGCTCAGTGATGGCTTATTTTTTGCGTCTCGACCTGACGTTCTTAACGGTACCATTTTTGCGCAGATGCTACATTTTGATCGCCTGTTATTGCATTTTGCACAAAATTTGCGGCGACCAAAAAACGTAATTTTGGCGTTTGGAATTTTTTTGCCGCTATGCCGTTTACTGATCAGATTCATTGATTTTATGTTTTGATAGATCGGGCATTTCTGAACGTGGCGATACCAAATATGTGTGTATTTTTTTATTTTTTTAACCCTTTAATTTTCAATGGGGTGAAAGGGGGGTGATTTGAACTTTTAGGTTTTTTTATTTTTTTTTAATTTTTTAAAACTTTTTTTTTACTTCTTTTTTTATTTTACTAGTCCCCCTAGGGGGCTATTGCGATCAGCAATCCGATCGCTCTGCACTATCTGCAGATCTCAGCTACAGAGCTGAGAACTGCAGATTTGCTGCTTCACTTTCAATGCCGGCTGTATTCCGGCATTGAGAGGAAGTGACTCATGTTAGCTACAGGCGTCATCACATGACCCTGTGCTACCATGGCAACCGCCGAAAGTCACGTGATCATGTCACGTGACTTCCGGTGGGGGCGGGGTAAGTCACTGTCATGGCAGCGCCCATATACATATCGCTGCCAAGACTTTGGCAGTGAAATGTAAGGGGTTAATGGCCGCGGGTGGAAGCGATTCCACCCGCGGCTAGCAGGCACACATATCAGCTGTTGATAACAGCTGATATGTGCACGTCTCGCCGCCGCCTGCCGGCGGCAGGGGGCGGGGCTTGCTGGCACACGATCCATGATGTATCTAGTACGTCATGGGTCGTTAAGGGGTTAATGACCAGACCAAATTTTGCAATTTTGACCAGTGTCCCTTCATGAGGTTATAACTCTGGAACGCTTCAACGGATCCCAGTGATTCTGAGATTGTTTTTTTGTCACATATTGGACTTCATGTTAGTACCAAATGTAGGACAATATCTTTTGCATTTATTTGTGAAAAAAAATGAATTTTGGCAACATTTTTGAAAAATTTGAAATTTTCAAGTTTTGAATTTTTTTACCGTTAAACCAGAGAGTTCTGTGACACAAAATACTTAATAAATAACATTTCCCACTTGTCTAGTTTACATCAGCACAATTTTGGAAAAAAAAAAAAAATTGTTAGGAAGTTAGAAGGGTTCAAAGTTCATCAGCAATTTCTCATTTTTACATCAAAATTTTCAAAACCTTTTTTTTAGGGACCACATCACATTTGAAGTGATTTTGAGAGGCCTAGGTGACCGAAAATACCCAAAAGTGACCCCATTCTAAAAACTGCACCCCTCAAGGTACTCAAAACCACATTGAAGAAGTTTATTAACCCTTTAGGTGCTTCACAGGAACTAAAGCAATATGGAATTAAAAAAGCAAAAAATAAAATTTTACCTAAAAATGTTGCTCTACCCCAAATATAATCACTTTTATAAGAAATAACACAACAAAATGGACTGCAAAACTTTTTACCCACTTTCTTATGAGCGCGGTGATACCCCACATGTGGTAAGAAACCTCTGTTTGGACAAATGGGAGGGCTTGGAACAGAAGGAGCAATATTTGAATTTTGGAAAGCAAATTTGGCTGAAATAGATTGCGGGCACCATGTTGCATTTACAGGTCCGATAAGGTACCTAAACAGCAGAAACCCCTCACAAGTGATGCCATTCTGGAAACTAGACCCCTAAAAATGTTTTGATTTCCGGGACACTTGTGGGGATCCAGGACCGGGAATGGACAGATGTTGGCTTTTGGGCAATATATTGGCGGGCGTATAAGTTGGTGTGGTGGGTGATGAGCTCAAGTACTTGTTGGGTAACAAAAATTTGGAAAAAATCCAGTGGGGCAAAATTGGTGACATTTATTTTGATGCCAGGGTCTCCTATGAAAGGGGGAATTTGTGGGGTAAAGGACGGGTCGGGGTACCAGAGAGCATGGGGGACTGCAGAACTAGGTCCTGCCCCTGATGCTTCAGCAGTGGCGACTGGCGGGGTGTGGAACCCCGTGGAAGAAGCCGAATCGTCACCGCTATCCGAAAACTCTCTTTCTGAGGCCGATTCGGTCTCTGACCCAGAACTGCCGGAGGCAAGCAGTGAGTACGCTTGCTCTGCCGTAAACATTCTGCGGGCCATGGTTTTTGTTTTTATCCCTGGCTAACAATAATAAACCTAAACCTAACACTAGTATTTTTTTCTTTTTTTTTTTTTTTATATAAACCCTAAATATTTTTATAAAGATTATAAAAAAAAATATTTAGGGGAATGACGCAGCGAGGGATGACGGAATGATGGAGGGGGGGATGATCACAGGGGGGTGATCAGAAAAATTGGGAATTGATTATGATGATCTTTGTGAATTTATAACTTTTTCTCTCTATATGGCAGCACGTAGTCTCTCTCTCTTCTCTCCCAGATCAACTACAGGGGAGAGAGGAGAAAGGCAGACCTAAGTGCTGCCATATTTTCAAATATTGGCATTTTGACTACTGTGATAGGATCTATCGCAGTATTCAAATCAAAAACGGCCAATCAGAATTTTTTTTTTGTTGCCGGGTGCAGGAGGCAGATTATGCCAAGCACACTGCGCATGCGCCCGCCATTTTCCCGGAGAAGAGAAGAAGGGGGGCCGCGGAGGGCCGCGGGGGACCGGGGGACCGGTGATTTTTTTTTATTGAGGTACAGGGGAGGGGATTGGGGGAACGGGGGATCCCAGATCGGGTGGGAGAGAGACTGGGAACGGTGGTGAGAACTCCAGTTCTCCAGATCCCTCTCTTTGGTCCCCCAAAGGGGGCTCCGGGGACCCAGAGAGCTCCGGTGGACCGGAGGAGAGGTCAGGGGGAGGACATTTCCCTCCGATCTGAAATGTTTGATCATTTCAGATCGGAGGGAAATGAATGCAGAGCCGGCGGCGGGAGTTTTCAGCGCGCGTCGGCGCCATCTTCGATTTTCCAGAGGGGGGGTTGGATGGATTTCTCCGGTACCGGGGGCCTTGGGGGCACTAAGGGCTCATATTTATTTCTCATCTGACATGTTTGATCACGTCAGATGAGAAATAAATCAATTTTACCAGCCATTAATTTTTTTTTAATGTTGACGCCGGTATACATCGCAATAACGGGGTCCAGAAAAAACACCCCGATTCATAATCTGGGGGGTCTCAGCTACCCCCGGTAGCTGAAACCCCCGAGATTTTCGGTCGCTGGGGGGCGCTACAGGTTTTTTTCGGGCCGCCACTTTAAAGTGGCGGAACAGAATAAGTACCCTGTTTTGCCGCCGCTTTAAGTCGTACGGCCGTCGTTATGAGGTTAAATGAAAATTAATTTCACATAGAACTTTCTTTTTATTTCTGTAGGATCCAAATTATTATGTTCTTCCTGAAGACATTTCTTCTGAAAACTAAAGAACTTTTCAATTATTTGCTCTTAACTAAAATTCTTCATGACCTCTTGTAATATAGCTTTTTTCTTTACACCTTTTTTTTAACCCCAAGACATTCTTTCCCTCTTGGTTAAGGACATTAAATACTTTCAAAACCTCCTTGAATACAGATCACACTTCATAGGCACACAGGGCTTTATTTATATCAAAACGAGCCTTGTTGCTCATTTAAGCCAATCATTGCTCAGATATCATGTCTAATGGTGCTCTGGAATAATAAAACCTGGAATTTTATTTGTTTGCAGTAGTTAACAAAAGTAATTATTATTATTAGACAATTTTAGTAAATGAGGCGAATATTTTATATGACATAAAGAGGTAAGAATAAAAACTGAGTGCCCCAAAATTCTACATTTTTATTTAACTAGCAAATGTATGACTTTTTTAATTATGTTTTTTTTCATCTAGAATGTTTCACAATTACAGAGTGTGTGGAGAAAAAACATTTTTGAACTTTCCCCACAATATTCTGTACAGAAGACATAGCACAAAAGTAGTATCCTTTAGCCCCCCAATAATTACATAATTCAGCCTTTGAATTCTTCGGATAAGGACTAGAGATGAGCGAACCCGAGGTTTGGTTTTCGAACCGAACACCAGCTTTAAAAAACAGAGCTTGGGTTTGGAGTTTGGATGCTTTACGTGTGAACTTAACTTGCTTGAGCATCGCTGTGCTTGGTGCTCAGCTCAGTGCGAGCCACTTGCAGTGTTTGAATGACTTACACTGGGGGTAACAAAAGTGTAATCGGATGTAGTGAACAACAAAAAAGGGTTGAAAAAGCCCGCCCACCCTCCACTGGAAGTGATCTGCTTATGGCAGGCTGTATGTGGGCGGAGACTCAAACTGTCAATCAGGGATTCCGAACCTCTTCGGGCCGTTTGGACCAATGGAGATTTGGTTCGTTTTTTGCCAGCGAACCGAAGCTCAAAGGTTTGCTCATCTCTAACAAGGACCTACAATGCTCCATCCCACAAAAATAGAAAATGATCCACAGAAAAGTAATAGCAATCAATGAATCAGTTGCGTATTGGTACTTTCAAACGTGTTAAAAAATCTGGGTTGATTACATTCCTGAAAATTTGAAATAGTATAATACATATGGGTAATCTTTTGTCATGTGAGTGATATGGAAGTGTGTGATTTCTTTTCGCCTAAAACCCGTATGTCATGTGTTTTTTTTCTCAGTAGCTATTATTCTACGATCATTTGCAGGACCATTTACAGTGTTCTACACTACAGAATGGTAATGTATCTGTAAAAAGTGGATGACATATGGATGGTCCATATGGAATCCGATATTTTCTCACAATCCCATTGACATGCGTTGACAAGTCATGTCCGATAGATGAGTCCACTCATAGCATGCTGCAATTTTTTTTCCTCAGTCCAATTTAAGCTAAGGGAAAACTCGCAGATCTGCGCTTCCTCATTGACTAACATTGGTCAGAGTGCAATGCAATTTTTTTTCCCATTGCACTCGTCCGTTTTATACTCCAGTGTGAGAAGACCGTAAAGGAAACAATCAACGGCTTTTAATATAATGCAATGGGAGGTTTCATTATATGGATTTATTTTTTTCTTTACTAAGAAAAAATTGGATCTTAGTAGTTATGCTGCAAAAAGTCAATATAAGGGTCCTGTGTCTTACAGTATCCAGTTAATGCTTCAGATTTTCTGTAATAACACATACAAAATATTTCCAATTCTTTGCATTTGATATCCTCTGATGGTCACTTTTTCCTGGAGATGTCATTGACGCTCCATGAAGGAGGACGACGAAAAGCACTTCAGGGCCAATGACGTGGGATCAGCCATTCAGCAAACAACACAATTGCTAATTTACCCTTTATAGAACGTTTTTATTTTATAGCTAGTAATGCCACTTGGTTAGGCAATACTACAGGAAGTCTGCATAGTGCTCATTGCAGACATTATACTTTGTTCTGAGTAATAGTTCATGCAGTTATACGCTGACTGTTATCATTTTCAGTTTTGAATTACCCATAGTTTAAGCAGCCTTTTGTTGTAACTATAGTTTAAATAACCTAGCTTAATTTTTGTCCTAATGTAGGGTTATATAGCCATATAGCCTTTCTTTAGATTTTGTGCAGCCATTGTACTTAATGTTTGCGTCTCAGTTATTGTACAGTATATATAGTCATTTTGCTATATTTATTAGAACCATTATACATTAATATATATACATTCCTTGAACCTTAGGGTCATAATAAATATAATGGATTATATATAATACTTTTTAGGCTATTGATGTTGTTCTAAAAATGTTTGCATGCTTGATCTCAGTAAATTAGGCTGAACCACCAGTCCTCCACATTGGAAGCACCCTTTTATTGTTATTTTAACCCTTTAGTGACGGAGCTAATTTTCACCTTAATGACCAGACCAAATTTTGCAATTCTGACCAGTGTCACTTCATGAGGTTATAACTCTGGAACGCTTCAACGGATCCCGGTGATTCTGAGATTGTTTTTTCTTCACATATTGGACTTCATGTTAGTACCAAATTTAGGACAATATTTTTTGCGTTTATTTATGAAAAAAATTGAATATTGGCAAAAATTTTGAAAATTTAGCAATTTTCAACTTTTGAATTTTTATACCGTTAAACCAGAGATTTCTGTGACACAAAATAGTTAATAAATAACATTTCCCACATGTCTACTTTACATCAGCACAATTTTGGAAACAAAATTTTTTTTTGTTAGGAAGTTAGAGGGGTTCAAAGTTTATCAGCAATTTCTCATTTTTACATCAAAATTTACAAAACCATTTTTTTAGGGACCACATCACATTTGAAGTGACTTCAATAGGCCTAGATGACAGAAAATACCCAAAAGTGACACCATTCTAAAAACTGCACCCCCCAAAGTACTCAAAACCACATTCAAGAAGTTTATTAACCCTTCAGGTGCTTCACATGAACAAAAGCAATGTGGAATGAAAAAAAGCAAAAATTAAATTTTACCTAAAAATGTTGCTCTAACCCAAATTTATTCACTTTTAGAAGAAATAACACAACAAAATGGATCCCAAAACTTGTTCCCCACTTTCTTATGAGTGCGCCGATACCCCACATGTGGTCAGAAACCTCTGTTTGGACAAATGGGAGAGCTCGGAACAGAAGGAGCAATATTTGAATTTTGGAAAGCAAATTTGGCTGAAATAGATTGCGGGCACCATGTTGCATTTACAGGTCCGCTAAGGTACCTAAACAGAAGAAACCCCTCACAAGTGACACCATTTTGGAAACTAGACCCCTCAAGGCTTGGATCTAGGGGTATAGTGAGCATTTTAGATCCACAGGTACTTCACAGATTTTGTTAACGTTACGTTGTCATATTGAAAATTTTAATAATTTTCTCAAAAATGTTGCTTTAGCATCAATTTTCTCACTTTTACAAGAGGTAATTCCAAAAATTTGACCTCAAGGTTTGTTAACCACTTTTTTATGAGCGCGGTGATACCTCACATGTGGTCTGAAACCTTTGTTTGGAGAAATGGGAGGGCTTGGAACGAAAGGAGCAATATTTGAATTTTGGAAAGGAAATTTGGCTGAAAAAGATTGCAGGCACCATGTCGCATTTGGAGGTCCCCTAAGGTACCTAAACAGCAGAAACCCCACACAAGTGACCCCATTTTGGAAACTAGGCCCCTCAAGGAATTTATCTAGATGTTTGGTGAGTACCCTGAACCCCCAGGTGCTTCACAGAAGTTTATAACGTTGAGCCATGAAAAAAAAAAATAAAAATTTTACCACAAAATTGTTATTTCAACCAGGTAGCTTTTTTTTTTACAAGAGTAAAAGGAAAAAATTCAGCATAACATTTATTGTGCAATTTCTCCTGAGTTGGGCGATACCTTATATGTGGTGGAAATCAACTGTTTGGGCGCATGGCAGGGCTCGGAAGGGAAGGAGTGCCATTTGACTGCAAAATTGGCTGGAATCAATAGCGGACGCCAGGTTGCATTTGGAGAGCCCCTGAGGTGCCTAAACAGTGGCGGTCCCCCACAAGTGACTCCATTCTGGAAACAAGACACCTCAAGGCTTTTATCTAGGTGTATATTGAGCAGTTTGAATCCACGAGTACTTCACAGAATTTGATAAGCTTAGGTTGCCATATTGAAAATTTTCATTTTTTTCACAAAAATGTTGCTTTAGCATCAAATTTCTCACTTTTTCAAGAGACAAAAACAAACCGTGGACCCCACAGGTTGTTATCCAATGTCTTATGAGCACAGGGATACCCCACATGTGGCCAAAAACCTCTGTTTGGATAAATGGGAGGGCTTGGAATGGAGGGAGCACCATTTGAATTCTGGAAAAGTTAAAATAAATTGCGGGCACCATGTCACATTTGCAGGGCCCCTTGGGTACCTATACAGCAGAAACCCCCCACAAGTGACTCCATTTTGGAAACTGGATTTTATTCAGGAGTATAGTAAGCATTTTGAATCCACAGGTACTTCACAAAAATGTTGCTGTAGCAACAAATGTCTCACTGTTAGGCTATGTGGCCATGATCCAGCGACACGGCGTCCAGTACACAGTGTCAGCCTTCCTGCAGAGATGTGAGTGTTGTCCACGGGAGAACGCAGCTGCCCATGCCCACGATTTGGGTTCAGGCCGCTGTGGAGCTCTATGCTACCTGCAGAGAACACTCTTGTCTCCGCAGCATAAATTGACATGCTGAGGCTCAGGAAGCTGCGCCACAGGTCAGTGTTTGCTGCGGAGAAAAGAAGCACATTGGGCACGGGATTTCTAAAAATCCTTCCACTGTGCTTCTACTGCACAATGCAGCGTTATGGATGCAGGGAAAACACTCTGCGCCCAAAACGCTGCAAACCCTGATTGTGGGCACACAGCCTAAAATGCTACAAAGGATGAATGGATAGATGTCAAACATATATAACGTCCCACCCCCTGCATATTCTAAGCTGGCGCCCTTTAGTGCCTTTCATGTTGCAGTAAAGGGTGCCTAGCCTTGTATTTAGCCCCCCAAAAAATTAATAATTAAAATAAACGACGTGGGGTCCCCCCTATTTTTGATAGCCAGCTAGGGTAAAGCAGACAGCTGTAGCCTGCAAACCACAGCTGACAGCTTCACCTTGGCTGGTGATCAATTTGGAGGCCTCCCCAGGCGTTTTTTTTAAAAAAAAACGTGGGGTCCCCCCCAAATTAGATCACCAGCCAAGGTGAAGCGGACAGCTGGGGTCTGGTATTCTCAGGGTGGGAAGAGCCATGGTTATTGGACTCTTCCCAGCCTAAAAATAGCAGGCCGCAGCCGCTCCAGAAGTGGCGCATCCATTAGATGCGCCAATCCTGGCGCTTCGCCCCAGCTCATCCCGCGCCCTGGTGCGGTGGCAGACGGGGTAATATATGGGGTTGATACCAGCTGTAATGTCACCTGGCATCAAGCCCTGGGGTTAGTGATGTCACGGCATCTGAACAGATACCCGACATTACTAACCCAGTCAAGTAATAGAAAAAAAAAGACAAAAAAAAAATGTATTTGAAAAAAAAACTCCCCGAAACATTCCTCTTTTACCAATTTATTGAAAATAAAGAAATTCCGGTCGCTGTAATCCATTTTGGAGGTCCCACGCTGACTCTGGATCTTCTAGAATATGGGGGGCACGTTCAGGGAACGTATCCCCCATTTTCTGGAAGAGCAAGCTGTAATACTTATTGTATGTTCTGAGGATTTCGATAGCGTTAGGGCAATGACAACCAGAGACGAGTTCTGGGTACAAGATGTTTATAATATGTAACCACGGTAGATACACAACGGAACAAACACAGTAGAACAAACACACAAAATACCTTCCCGAAACAGAGCGAAGGGAATTCCCGGGGCCACGCACCGGACTCCCCCAGGGAGACCACCAGAGCGAACCCCTATACAGGGACTGTCCAGCAATCACCCCGGAAGGCCTAAATGCGCAGCAGCCGGGACACAAGGCGCAAGTGGTAAAGTCCAGAAGTGTCCGTACGGGATGATAGTCCAGAGTGGTTACGAACCGGAGGGAAACCGGGCAGAGTGCTGACCGAAGATGGCAGACGGAATCCGGGCACAGCTTGAAGAAACCGGGTATGGTCCAAAGTCGGTCGGTAGTCTTTCAGGAGGATCCAAAGGCAATCAGGATTTGGAAGCAGCAAAGCAGGAGCACACAGCAAGCAGTATACTCAGGCACTGGACTAAGCTTAGAGGCGGCCTTTTAAGCAGCTGGACAGGAAGTAGGGCAACAGAACAGTAAACTCCATGTTAACTGAGGGCAAGCTCATTCAAAAGAGAACTGGAAAACCCGGAAACCTGACATTACTCCCCCCCCCAGAGACGGCCTCAGGACGGATCAGGGCCTGGCTTGTCCGGGTACCGTCGATGAAACTGAGCAATCTTCCGGGGTGCCCGAATGTTACCCACCGGTTCCCAGGAATCGTCCTCGGGGGCGTACCCCTGCCAACGTACCAGATACTGAAGCCGACGACGATGGAGCCGGGAGTCAATAATGTCCTCAACCACGAACTGCTCCTCGCCGTCGACCATCACAGGCGGAGGAGGAGGCACGACACGACCATGAAATGTATTGGGAGAAACGGGCTTGAGGAGAGAAACATGAAAGACCGGGTGTACCTTTAGATGGTGCGGTAACCGCAGCCGACAGGCCACAGGGCTCACGATCCCGGTGATCTTAAACGGACCGATGAATTTTTGTCCCAGCTTCTGCGAAGGAACACCCAATCTCAGGTTTTTGGTGGATAACCATACAGAGTCCCCTACCTTATACATGGGTGCCGGTTTCCTGTGAGTGTCTGCCGACCTCTTGTAACGCTCCTGAGCCGTAGCCACAGTGTCCTTTAGAACCTCCAGATTTTGTCGTAGCTCTGTCACTCTGTCCTCCACCGCTGGCACTGAAACCGCAACCGGTGACCTAGGCAAGACATTCGGATGGTAACCCAAGTTAGCGAAAAAGGGCGTTACCTTAGTGGAGCTGCTCTGAGTGTTGTTATACGAGAACTCCGCCAACGGAAGCATCTTCAACCAATCATCCTGCAGATGGCTGACATAACATCGAAGGTATTGTTCCAGGGTTTGATTAGTCCGTTCGGTTTGCCCATTTGTCTGAGGATGGTATGCAGAAGACAAACAGACATCAATCTGGAGTGCCGTACAAAACCCCTTCCAGAACCTAGACGTGAACTGCACGCCCCGGTCAGAGATGATCTCGTCTGGTACCCCATGCAATCGAAATACATTCTGGATAACCAAATCCACTGTCTCTGCGGCTGAGGGAAGACCGGTACACGGAATAAAGTGAGCAGCTTTGGTCAACCGATCCACCACCACTAAAATGGTATTGTGACCGCCTGAGACCGGCAACTCCACAATAAAATCCATTGATATAGACCCCCAAGGGCGAGATGGCACGGGTAATGGTTGAAGGAGTCCCGTAGGAGCCACACGAGGGACCTTGCACCGGGCACAAACCACACATGAGTGGACATAGTCCTTTACATCCTTTAAGCAGGTAGGCCACCAGAAAAAACGGCTCAGAAATTCCTGCGTCTTCTGTACCCCCCTATGACCAGCCAACACGGAGTCATGGACCAACTTGAGAACCCGAAGTCTTACGGCCTCCGGGACATAAATGCGTCACTCTCTCAACCACACACCATTCCGAAGAACAAGAGTTACATCATTCGGGGGGGCAGCAAGGAATACGTCACCATCATAGGCCAGCTTGATGTCCTTCCACAAGTCCTGGTCCTGGATTACTCCAATGAAATTGGCATCCGATAACACGGTCTGAGACGGGGTTCCAGGCACGGAGTCCACGGCGTGGATTCGGGACAAGGCATCGGCTTTCCCATTACGTGAACCTGGACGGTATGTAACAATAAAATTGAATTGGTTAAGGTATAAGCTCCAACGGGCTTGCCGTGGAGACAGGCACCTGGCAGACTTAAGAAATTCCAGATTACGATGATCTGTGAGTACTATCACTTGCTGCGCGGCTCCCTGTAAGTGGTGTCTACATTCCTTGAAAGCGGAAATAATCGCCAACAATTCCTTGTCCGCAATGTCATAGTTCCTTTCTGCAGGGGACAACCGGCGGGAAAAGAAAGCACACGGATGCAAGAGACTCTTGTCCCCAGTCCTTTGAGAAAGGATGGCCCCTAATGCGTAGTCGGAAGCGTCGACTTCCACGATAAAGGGAAGTGCGGGATTCGGATGTACCAATATTGGCGCTGAGGTAAAACAAACCTTGAGACGATGGAATGCTTCCTGGGCCTGGGCGGACCACACAAACTTCTGTCCTTTCTTGGTTAACAGAGTGATGGGACGAACGATCTCTGAAAAATTACGGATAAAGCGCCGGTAAAAGTTGGCAAAACCGACAAAGCGTTGTACCTCTTTGATGTTTCCCGGTTCCGGCCAGTCTAGAATTGCTTGTATCTTGCCAGACTCCATGTTCAATCCCTGAGGAGAGATGACATAACCTAAGAATTGTATTTGTGAGGAATGGAATTCGCATTTCTCCAGTTTGATGTACAGGTGGTTTTCCCTCAGTCGGGTAAGTACGGTCTTGACGTGCTCCTGGTGTTCCTGTAGGGAATCAGAAAAGATTAGGATATCGTCCAGATAAATCACCATGAATTGGTCCATGATATCCCTAAAAATGTCATTAACTAGATGTTGGAAAGCCGCGGGAGCGTTACAAAGTCCAAAAGGCATCACTAGGTACTCAAAATGTCCATACCGACATCGGAACGCGGTCTTCCACTCGTCTCCGGGACGTATATGAAGTAGATTATATGCCCCACGGAGATCCAATTTGGTGAATATTTTTGCTTGTTGGACCCTCTCCAATAGCTCAGGAATCAACGGTAACGGATACCGGTTCCGGATGGTTATTTTATTCAGTTCCCGGTAGTCAATACAGGGTCTCAGAGTCCCCTCTTTCTTTTTCACGAAAAAGATGGGTGCCCCTGCTGGTGAGGTAGACGGGCGAATAAATCCCTTGGCTAGACTTTCATCAATGTACTCTTTTAGTGCTTCCAGCTCAGGTGCCGCCAACGGGTAGACATGACCAAACGGAATCTCCGCCCCTGGGAGTAAGTCTATGGGGCAATCATACGGTCTATGCGGGGGAAGCCGATCGGCCTTTCTTTTGTCGCATATATCAGCGAAGTCACGATAAACCGGGGGTAAAACAGGTACCTGTACAGTGTCCTCCGCATTTGGTGTTACTGGAACCGGAACAGTTGGACTAATGGTCGGACCACTCTGGGGTGGGAAGGATATTTCCTTAGTCTCCCAATCGATGACAGGATTTGTAGACCGTAGCCACGGAATACCTAAAATAATCGGAAAATGAGGAGAAGAAATTATCATGAAAACAAGGGTCTCCTGCTGACCTGGCTTCATCACGCATTCTAGTGGAACTGTTTCCCGATCAACTGGTCCAGAGATTAACGGAGACCCGTCTACCGTCTCCATGGTAACCGGTGAGGATCTTTGCTGAGTCCGGATACCGTGTTTCCTGGCAAAAGAAGAGTCCATGAAATTTCCCCCTGCCCCAGAGTCTATCATTGCAGAGGTAGGTATTAGCTGTCCCTGCCACCGGATCTGAATAGGAAGTGAGCAATGGGTATATTTCCCTTCTGAGTCCTTCGGTGAGGTTGACATTACAGTCAAGGGAAATACCGCATCCAAGTGTCCACTTGCCTCGGAGATATCGGACTCTGCGTCCGTGTGGTCACACTCTGCCATGGCTGCCAATACCTTATTTGGGCGATTTGGACGTTTCGGGCAGTCGATCAAGAAATGGTCCGATTGACCGCAATAGAAACACAAACGCTCACGGAGCCGGTGTTCACGACGTTCGTTGGTCTCTCGTTTTTGCAGAGAGTCCACTTGCATAGGAACGTCCTCGGCCTCCCGTGGCGTCCTGAGAGCGGGTTCTCTAGAAGGAAACGCAAAATTGTTTATACGGTTTACAGCTGCCCATTTTTCCTGTCTACGTTCCGTCAAGCGGGTATCAATGCGCACACAGTGCTGGAGAAACAGTTCAAAATCCCCTGGAGATTCGGAACGAACTAACTCGTCCTTGATGGTACCGGACAAACCTTTTCTGAAAACAGACAATAATGCATTGTTTCCCCAGTCGGTGTCTACCACTAACCTCTTGAACTCAGTGGCGTATTCAACGACAGAACGCTTTCCCTGACGTAAGGAAAGGAGAGCCGATTCAGCGGTAGCACGGCGATTCGGATCATCAAACATTTGCGCCATTGCGGTCAGAAAGTTATCCAGGTTATTTAAACGGATATCCCGATTCTCTATCATAGGATTAGCCCAAGCCAGTGCTCGTGAGGTTAATAACATGATGATACATAACACCTTTGACCGGTCAGAACGGTAATAATCAGCATGTACATCAAAAAACAGTATACATTGGTTAACAAATCCACGAAACTGACTACGATCACCATTGAAACGGAATGGGGGTAACCTAGGCATACCGGCAGCTGATACGGACGTAGTGGGGACGGCTTCCTGAGCCTCCACTCTGACTTGCAAGTCCTGTATAGCCGGACCCAGTACCTGGTGATCATGGCCCAGCTGTGCCTCCACATCTCTAAGTTTAGTTTGCACCGCCTCCATCTCCTGCTGCAAGGAGTTAATCATGGAAAAGAGCTGATCTACTCGTGTCTCAGTCATTGCCCCAGCGAAATCCTCTTATTGGCCTGAGTATAATGTAATACTTATTGTATGTTCTGAGGATTTCGATAGCGTTAGGGCAATGACAACCAGAGACGAGTTCTGGGTACAAGATGTTTATAATATGTAACCACGGTAGATACACAACGGAACAAACACAGTAGAACAAACACACAAAATACCTTCCCGAAACAGAGCGAAGGGAATTCCCGGGGCCACGCACCGGACTCCCCCAGGGAGACCACCAGAGCGAACCCCTATAGAGGGACTGTCCAGCAATCACCCCGGAAGGCCTAAATGCGCAGCAGCCGGGACACAAGGGGCAAGTGGTAAAGTCCAGAAGTGTCCGTACGGGATGATAGTCCAGAGTGGTTACGAACCGGAGGGAAACCGGGCAGAGTGCTGACCGAAGATGGCAGACGGAATCCGGGCACAGCTTGAAGAAACCGGGTATGGTCCAAAGTCGGTCGGTAGTCTTTCAGGAGGATCCAAAGGCAATCAGGATTTGGAAGCAGCAAAGCAGGAGCACACAGCAAGCAGTATACTCAGGCACTGGACTAAGCTTAGAGGCGGCCTTTTAAGCAGCTGGACAGGAAGTAGGGCAACAGAACAGTAAACTCCATGTTAACTGAGGGCAAGCTCATTCAAAAGAGAACTGGAAAACCCGGAAACCTGACACAAGCTCTCCATGAGCAGTGTGGGTGCAGTAATCTGAGAATACTGCACTCACACTGCCCCGGTCCAACCTAGGGCAGAGTGACCTGCAGTAACCTCATTCCAGAATATGAGGGGCACGCTCACAGAACGTACCCCCCATTTTCTGGAACAGCAGTCTCTCCATGTGAGGAGTGTGACTGCAGATTACCGCACTCACCCTCCCCCGGTCCACAGTGGAGCCTGTGCAGCAGCGACGTCAGGGTCCAGCTGACAGCCGCTGTCTGCGCATGCGCCGCCAGCATTGAAGAAGAAGAAGAAGGAGGCGGCGTGATCGCGGGACGGATCACCAGCAGACAGGTAACGTATGACCGGGGGCTGGGGGGGGTGACGGGGGGTGACCTAGCGGGACCTGGGGACACCTTTCTGTCGCATGTGACGTGTCACATGCGGCAGAAAGAGCAGAATGAATGCGGCCGCGCGCTGTGCGCCGCCATCTTCCACGCTCCGGAGGGGGGAGGGGGGTGGTGGCTCTGGAGAACCGGAGGGGGCTCCGGTGACCAGAGGGCTCCGGTGGACCGGAGGAGGGGTCAGGGGGAGGACATTTCCCTCCGATCTGAAATGTTTGATCATTTCAGATCGGAGGGAAATGAATGCAGAGCCGGCGCCGGCGGCAGTTTTCTGTGCGCTTCGGCGCCATTTTGAGTGCTCCGGAGGGGGGGTAGGGGTGGTGGGGGGACTCTCCGGTACCGGGGGCTTTGGGGGCACTAGGGGTTTAGATTTCTTTATCATCTGACATGTTTGATCATGTCAGATGAAAAAGAAATCAGTTTTACCGGCCATTTCTTTTTTTTTCATATGTTCGTCGGTATACAGTGTATACCGCCGATCACATGATCGGGGTCCAAAAAAAACACCCCGATTCATAATCTGGGGGGTCTCAGCTACCCCCGGTAGCTGAAACCCCCGAGATTTTCGGTCGCTGGGGGGCGCTACAGGGTTTTTTCGGGCCGCCGCTTTAAAGCGGCGGAACAGAATAAGTACCCTGTTTTGCCGCCGCTTTAAGTCGTACGGCCGTCGTTATGAGGTTAATTATATTTTTTCAATAAAGAATTATTTTGTCTATTATTCTTTTGGGGGACTCAACCTTGCAGCATGGGTGTTGTGAGGCACCAGGTCACCCGCCCTGCTGGTGCACCCTCGCCGCAATGATGGATGGCACTTGACACCACAACTTTAAGGCTTAACAAAGTTAGGAACCCACAGAGAGGTTCATCGTGACGTGGCAGTGGGCTTCATACAGTCATATCAGAATCTTAAACTAAGAACCTTATGATCAGTTGCATAAATTTTTGCCTAGCAGCATTAGATCAACTTATGATTTTTAGATGTGTGGTCCATGTCTCTTACTATAGCTATGGCACATATTATAAGTCACTGTATTATTATTATTTATATTATAGCACCAATTATTCCATGGTGTTTTACATGTGAAATGGGGTTTACATAATAAAAACAAATACAATAGTCATGAATAGAGCTGATCGAACGCCCGAAAAACCGGGGACGGCGGATCACTGACAGACTTAAAAATAAGTCTGATCCGCTCCGGAATCCGATGCCCATATAAGTCAATGGGGACCGGAATCTGGAGATTAAAAACGTTTGTGGAGGGGATGGGAGGTAGGAGCGCGCGTGTTTTACTCACTGACATGGCGGCACACTTCTTCCGGGTCACGTTTTTCTCTTCCGGAGCCCACAATTCAATATTCATTGTTTTGCCCGCCCACCGGCACGTATCATTGGTTGCAGTTAGACACGCCCCCACCCTGAGTGGCAGCGTGTCAGCTGACTGCAACCAATCACAGGCGGCAGGACGGCCGGTGGGTGGGGAAAGCAGTGTATCTGTCGCAAGTGTGACTCCGGCTTTTTTTTTTATATTTAAATAAAAAATTTAAAAAACCCGACGTGCGGTCCCCTCTAATTTTCATCCCTAGCCCTGATAATGCTGGCTGGGAGCTGGTATTTCAGCCTGCAGCCGCCCGGTATTGCCGCATCCATTAGATGTGGCAATCCCGGTACATTTACGGCTCTTCCTGGAGGCGTTATGCGGTGCCAGTCGGGGTAATAGGTTTGTGATCGCATGGGCATCTGTGAGATACCCGCATCACAAACCTGTAAATGAATGTAAATAAACACACACAGAGCAAAATTCCTTTATTTAGAATAAATTACAAACACGTCCTTGTTCACCACTTTATTACCCAACACCCTGCGGCTCCTGCGAAATCCACACGTCCCACGGCGACACATCTGGCTCTGCTACATGTCACAGCTAGCAGCCGTAAAGCACGGCTGCCACCTCTGAGTGTAGACACTGAGCAGAGGCTGTGACAGGCTGGGCTGTGACATTTTCTCCTCCACAGATCCAGCCCTTCCCCTCCTCAGTGTCGGCTCGCACCCCACAGCAGAGGTCCGCTCTCACTGACCTCTAGCAGGGACACTCGCATGACACTCAGCTCTGCTGTACTGCCAGCGTGAGCCGTGTGTCATGCGAGGAAATTGCACCGGTGCACGCAGAGACAGACAGCGGAGGAGATGGGGAGAATGTGCTCCCCCTCTTCTCCGCTCCTGTGATGCGATTGCAAGATCTCATCACAGTCGCATGACCCTCGGCTGACACACACAGCAGAGGGTCATTTGCATATCGCTTATGATGCTGTCACATCAGAAGCGGTACGCAAGTGTACAAGAGCCCTCAGAAGTGTGCGAGTGATGATATGTCAGACTCGTGCGGGTCTGACATGACATCACCCGTCACAGTCTGCCACTGTCTGAACATGAGTGTGCATGTACCTAGAAACACATGCACGCTCCTGTCACAAGTGTGTGCGGATGATGCAATGTCAGACACGTGCGGGTCTGACATGACATCACACGGCACAGTCTGCCACTGTCTGAACATGAGCGTGCATGTACCTAGAACACACATGCACGCTCCTGTCAGATGTGTGTGCGGCTATGCTGCGATGTCAGACTTGTGGGAGTCCCTCGCAAGTGTGACTGCTGCCTAAGATAAACCACATGCGTTTTGTTTTTTTCAACTTAAATAAATAATTTAAAAAAAAAAACCCGAAGTGCGGTCTCCCCCAATTTTCATCCCCAGCCATGATAATGCTGGCTGGAGGGCTGGTATATTCTCAGCCCGCAGCCGCCCGGTATTGCCGCATCTATTAGATATGACAATTCCGGTGCAATATCGGCTCATCTTGATTGCCCTGGTCCGGTGGCAATCAAGGTAATAGCAGGGGTTAATAACAGTGCACGGGTGCTACTAAACCCTAGGTTTGTGATTGCAGGGGCGTCTGTGAGATACCCGCATCACAAACCTGTAAATTACAGTAAATAAACAAGACACAGAGAAATCCTTTATTTGGAATAAAGTACAAACGCAGCCTCCTCCTTCACAACACCCCAAAACACCCCTCCAGCTCTGGTGTAATCCACACGAGATCCAGCGAAGACACATCCAGCTCTGCTACATGTCAGAGCGAGCAGCCATAGAGCACGACCGCCCGCTCTGAGTGCAGCCTATTACTGAGCCGCGATAAGAGATGACTGCAGGGCAGAGCTGCCACAGGCTGGAGGGCGCATCAGCCAGGAACCAATCACAGATGAGAGGATGGCCGGTGGGCCGGGAAAACACGGAAAGCTGTGTGTATGCGATGGAAAGTACAGGAAGTCAAAGCGCGACCCGGAAACAGTGTGCCGCCATGACACAGAGTCTCGGTAAGTATGAAACGCTCATTTATTTCTGATTTTGTTCATTTTTATTAATTGCCAAATCCGGATCGTGCTCCCGGAATCCCGAGCCCAGGTGCGGTACAGATATAGTGCTGAAACCACGCGGATCCGGACTTATACAGTCCGGATCCGCTCAGCACTAGTCATGAACAAAACAAGACACAGTTTGGTACAGAAGGAGAGGACTCTGCCCCCGAGGGCTCACAGTCTACAGGGGATGGTTGAGGATACAGTAGGTGAGGGTAGAGCTGATCATCAATCGGTATATTATCTTCTGAACAATATATATACTATAGTCTGGGAGAAACTGGGATTTGTTTTGGCTAATGGAATGGCACTATATACTTATTTGGGATTTTTTTTTTAATCTAATTTATCTCCTCCAGAGAAAAATTTATAATTATATCAACCTTCTCACCTGGCCCAAAGATGAGGATCCTGAACAAGGTATCCACCACGACAGTATGTAAAAAAAGTTTACTAAGCTAGTTAATCCCTCTTAATAAATCATAACTGTTGTGATAACTACAGACACAGGAAAATTATCATTAGGTTTACATTAACTATCATTTTTAAACATAAAATGTAGACCCTAAAGCTTGCTTTACATGTTGCAATTTTGCATACGATCTCGTATGCGATTTGCAACGACCCCATCGTATGTGCGGCACGTTCAATTTATTGAACGTGCCGCACATACGAGTAACCCCCCGTCACAAGTACTTACCCATCCATACGACCACGATGTGGGCGGCGAACGTCCACTTTCTGGAGTGGGAGGGACGTTCGGCGTCACATCGACGTCAAGCGGCAGCCGGCCAATAGATGCGGAGGGGCAGAGCTGAGCGGGACGTAAACATCCCGCCCACCTCCTTCCTTCCGCATTGTGGGCCAGGAGCCGCAGGACGCAGGTGAGATCTGTTCATCGCTCCCGGGGTGTCACACACTGCGATGTGTGCTACCCCGGGTACGATGAACTATCTGACGTGCAATTCCAGAGAAAGGTACGATGTGTTTGCGATGAACATTTAACCGTTCAATCGCAATCGCACGTACCTGTCATACACTGCAATGTACCTTACAATCCCGGATGTGCGTCACTTACGACGTGACCCCGCCGACACATTGTAAGATATATTGCAGCGTGTAAAGCGGACTTAACAGCAAGTGATTAGCTCCAGAAAAAGTAGTTCCTGAAGGACAAATACATTTAGAATAAACAAGGTACATATTACCGACCTTTACACAAAAGGCAAACATCTTACCTGTTCTGTGCTTGGACATGGTTCTTTGAGAAAAAAAGTTCCTTGTTCTGTGTTATCAGCATCAAGCAAATTTTCCACAGGAATATCTCCACTTCGATTCATATAAGAAAAGTCACCATGAGCAGGGTCTAGGGTCACACACATATTATATGAGTATGGTAAAGGTAACGATCCATCACTGTACATGGAGAATGTCCTGGGATCAATTGGAGGATACAGATTTGTAGCGAGAGAAGAGAAGGCTGGCAATGGTTTTGGCTGCTTACATTTGGATATAATCGCCACCATCACAGTTATTATAAAGAGGAATGAAATAAGTGCAAGTCCAACCACTAAGTATAACTGTAAGTTGCTTTGAGTTTCTTCATCTTTCAGTTTGTTGCTGAGCTTAGGAACAACCTGCTGAAAGTCATCTGCAATAATAAGACTTAAGGTGGCTGTAGCTGAGAGAATGGGATGTCCATTGTCCTTCACCATCACTACTACTTTGTAATTCAAAATGTCCTTTTCTTGAAAGATGCGTGATGTTCTGATCTCCCCTGTGCGCTCACTTATCACAAAATGATTTTGGTCTGACACTTGAATAAAATGGTAAGAGAGCCAGGAATTATGTCCAGAGTCTTCATCCATCGCAACTACTTTAGTTACTAAAGAACCAGGCTCAGAAACAAATGGAACCATCTCAAACACAACTGACCCACCAGTATCTGGTGATGGGTATAAGATCTTTGGAGCATTGTCATTCTGGTCCACTATATGGATAAATAATGTAACATTGCTGCTCAGAGAAGGGGATCCATTGTCTGAGGCTGTGACTTCTATTATAAACTCCTTGTTCTGTTCATAATCAAATGATCTTTGTGCATAAAGAACTCCGGTCTCTATATTGATGGAGAGATAAGACGTCATTGATGGAGTTTCTGTAATGGTGTTAGAAATTGAGTAAATTATTTTAGCATTGTTTCCAGTGTCAGGATCTGAGGCTTGTATACTGAATATTGAAGCTCCCGGTAGATTGTTCTCTGGCACATGAGCCACATAAGAAGATTTAAAAAATAGTGGTGGATTGTCATTGACATCTGATACATCCAATGTGAGAACTCGTGTACTGGAAAGAGGTGGCGTTCCTCTATCTGTAGCTATAATAGTGACATTATAAGAAAATGTTTTCTCTCGGTCAATACCAGCACTTAACACAAGTCTGTAGTAAGTGTTTGATGACAATAAACTAAAGGGAACATCTTCAATAATTTGGCAGTCAACATCTGCATTATCTCCTGAATCTTGGTCTTGGACTTCGATCAGAGCGATCATTGTTCCAGGTGCAGAATCCTCAGGAATCGGAGAAGATAATGAGGAGATGGATATCTCAGGAGCATTGTCATTTACATCTATGACCTCCACCAGAACTGTACAATGAGCTACAAGGCCTCCTCCATCCTTGGCTTGTACGGACAATTCATAATTCTTTGTTTCTTCAACATCTAAGTTACCATTGATCTTGATTTCACCACTATTTGGATTAATGCTGAATATTCCTGTATGGTGGATGTTTCCAGATGTTTTAATAAAGGAATATGTGATATGTGCGTTGACTCCTTCATCATTGTCTGTTGCATGTAACATGATTACTGTAACATTAACTGGGATGTTTTCCTTTAAGGTGACTTTATACATATTTTGATTAAATATAGGGGCATTGTCATTGGCATCTATAATAATAACTTTTAGTAATGTTGTACCAGTCCTGATAGGATTTCCTCCATCCAAGGCTGTTAGTATTAGTCTATGAATGTCTTGTTTCTCTCGATCTAATGGATTCTCTAGTACAAGCTCTGGAAATTTACTTCCATCTATTCTGATATTCTCAGTGAGTGTAAAATACTGATTATCACTGAGCTTATATGTCTGCACTGAATTACTACCAATATCTGGATCTTCTGCCCTTTGTAAGGCAAATCTAGCTCCTGGTGATGCAAATTCAAATATTTCCAAAGTAATTGTATTATGGTAGAATTGTGGAGAATTATCATTTATATCCTGAATTTCTACTTTTATGTTAAAATTATTGAAAGGCTTTTCAACCACAGCATCAAAAGTTAAGAAACATGAATCTTCTGTCCCACACAATGCCTCTCTGTCTATCCTGTCTTTAATATACAGGTTTCCATTATTAAGATCTAAATAGAAATATTTCTCTGAAGCTTTGGATACAATCCTCAGTTTTCTAGATGAGAGCTGTTTATCATCTAATCCAAGGTCATCTGCAATATTTGCAATAACAGAATCTTTCCTCATTTCTTCTACAATGGAATAATGAATCTGACCAGAGACTGAGTAACAAAGATAAGAAAATAAGACACATATTACTTGCCATCGGATTCCTGTGCTGCTTTGTATAAGAAATTCCATCTTGTCCATCCACAGTGATGATGTTTCATAAATATCCAGTAATATTTTATCATCCAATGCAAATGATAAATAGAAAAATGTTAATAATATCTGTATTTGTCTTTTTCAAGTTATATCCTTATCTCTGTGTCCAGGAGAATCCAGAAAATGTCTGTGTTTCTTTCTTAAAATCTGCAATGTGCTTGACACAGGAAAATTCCAGTCGTTTCCTAGTTTTGCAGTTTTCTCCTTTATGGTTAAACAGCGGCGCTCAGAGGTGAAAATACTGAATTACAGTATTTTTCAATTATTTTTTCATGTGTAAAATTGAAGTTTTAAAGATTATTTTAATGCCCATTACATTCTAAAAACATATTTTCTAAGTTTCTGAATTTGATCATTTAATTGCTTCTATATTTCGATTTTATAAAACAGGAAAAAACAGTCATTACACATACCCAGTAAAAGATTTATCTTTAAAAGTAGTTAAACATTTTTTTAATCTTGCAGGTGTAAAAATAAGATTATTATAGTTACAAAGTACAGTTGATAAAAGATATGTGGTCATCACGATGAATCAGGGAATAAAAGAGGACACAGATTTGCAACAATCCAGTAACAAACAGAGCTCAGATTCCGTATCTAAAAGTGTTTTAGAATAATAAAAGCTAAACTTTAATTTTTGCGGTAGGTATAACAAGTAAACATTTTTTTATTAGGCAGTTTTAGAAAATGAAATTCAGATTATGTATATCCTAAAAAAGGATGTACAATTGATAAAGATGACGACTGAATGTCCCAAAATTATACAACATATTTTTTATCTTTAATTTGTAAATTTATGAACATTTTTGAAAATGTGTATTTTTACATGTAAGATGTATCAGAAGTTTAGACATGAAATGTAAGATTTTCCCTGCAGTATTCTGTATGGAAAATATAGCACAAAAGTACTATCCTTTAAATTTAAGCTTGGTATAGAACTGTTTCTTCTATCAAATGTACAATTTTAGAAATCTTATTTGAAGTTAAAATATATCACTGGTGGACCTATGTTGGTATAAATATATCTCTAATTAATATTAGGTAATATAATATTTAGAACTGTTTAAACAGATTAATGATTTGAGAAAAGGAACTATATTTACAACTATGTTTTTTTCCCAGTTTTGCCTATCCCCATTTACACTTCTAAGTTTCCCTCTTCCTTTTAAGTTTTTTCTTTTCCTCCTTGTCCTCCCCCTTCCTATCCCTACCATCTTTATAAATATGTTTTAAGTATTGTAAAATATTAAAATTAGTTATACTCAAAAGATAAAAGTGATATAATACTGTTAAAGGGACTGTCAGGGGCCATTATAGCCATGGCAAAGTCTGCTGTTCGCTGCAGTGCAGCCCTGTGTTCTTCCTCTGCACCCTGATTACCCCTTTATTGCAATGCAGTAATAAGTATACTTTTTCTTCATGCAACACAAGCACTGACACAGTCACAGGTTCTTTCAAGCAAACTTCTTTACTTGTCAACTTTAAACCTAGCTTCTTATCTCGCCTGAGGCAGGTATAATCTTGTTCTCCAAAGGGGTTAACATTAGTAATGGATAATTTGTACATTTTACTGGCCGACCGTTTCCGTGGTACTCGGGCTCCTGATTGGGTCCCTAAGCTCCTCATCCTCTCTTTCAGCTTCCTTATTCATGGCAGAATCAACTGTCTTTCTGGTCAGTCAAGACCTACTCTTCTCTTCAGAGCCCACTGACCTTCCACTGATTGAGGAACTCGTTAGGTATCCGCCAAGGAATGGCCAAAACCCTGCCCTTACCACACTGTGTGTCTGGCACCTGAATTCGACCTAGAAGGTCACACGAATTAAAATTATTGGGGTTTTTCCTTCACCACGTCTCTCACAGATGCAGAATCTTACTCTTCCTTTGACTTCCCTCATTCTAACTAACTTCTTAATCGTTATTTTTGCCTAAGCTCCTCCTCCCTTTTAACTCCCTCTAGCCCGGGAGTATCAGGTAAACAGCTTACACATTGTTACCACCTAATGTTTGTATGAACACATTACAACATGAACTTCAAACATTACATTTTATACATAGTGGAATCGCACGTCTGGGGCGGCCAAGCCTTACACCCCCTTACAATACCACATTAACATGTTGTATGTTTTTTGTGGTATAAATATTGTTCTTTTGCATTTTTGAAAAGTAAATAAAAGAAAAACGTACCATCCATTAAACTCCCTATAGCTACCACACCAAACAAAAAATAGGAAATATTACAATTAATGAAGCAATTATTTTAAATAAAGGATCAACTGCTTTTAATCTAGTATAATGTGAGCTTTCATTGATCATTTTTTCTTATTCTCTACTGAGAGAAAATCAGGTCATTATAGTCGTGTTACAAAAAGTCAATACAAAGGTAGTGTATTTTACAGTACCCAGAATTGTGCATAAAATCCTCTGTGATATATTCTGCACACTTAAAATATGCAGTGTTGATTGGCCAATGCTTTGCATTTGCAATCCACAGCAAGTCAATTTATCCTGGAGATGTAATTGACATTGCACATTTCACTTATTTCAGCGGACCACATCATGAAGCCCATTTTTTGCAAAGTTATCAGCAGTGGTAAATACCTCTACAAATATTGATTTGGTATTTCTGCTGTGCGAGCTTTACAGCAGACATGCTACACATGTTCTTGCCATAACAGGTTTAATTATGTTGCAGTGCTGGACAAGGATCCTTACATACATTCATTATTCAAGGAGTTTTATCAATCTCCACTTGTTAAAAGACTCCCTTTCCAATAAAAAGATCACAACTATTGATGAGCATACTAGCAGACGTTTGGGTTAACCGAATTTGGCCAGACTTTAGTTTAATGTTTTGTTTGAGACCCAGAGTTGACCCAAGTTCGACCCGAAATCTGAACCCTATAGAGTGCTATGGGTACCTGAACTTATGTGATGTAAAATGACTATAAAATGGTTGCATTAAGGGCAGGCTAGGGTGCTGTAAAAAGGAGCAAAATTAGGGTGATTGCCCTGCAAATGTGGATTTGGAATAAATTGGTGAATGAGGTGGTGTGGGGGAGTCTTTATTCAATTCAACTTTTTTTCCTGTGAGTATCTTTAACTCTATACTTGATGGGTTAGTAATGGAGTTGTATGACAGATGCCTATCCATTATTAACCCCTGGGCTTGATGACAGCTGTCAATTCACAACTGACATCAACCCAAAAGTACTACCCTGATTGCCACTGCACCACAGCAATGGGAAAGAGCTGGGTAAAGCTCCAGAATTGGCACATCTAATGAATGCACCACTTCTAAGGTGGCTGTGGGCTGCTATTTTTAGACTGGGAGGGGTCAAATAATCATGGCCTTTCTCACCCTGATAGTACTGGCCCCATCTGACTGCTTTATTTTGGATGGTTATTTTTGATAACCAGCCAAGGTAAAGCAGACAGCTTAAGGTTGCAGCCTCTAACTTTCTGTTTTACCTGCGATGGTTATCAAAAATATGCTTGGCTCATGTCATTTTTATATATATATATATATATATATATATATATATATATATATATATACAGTGCTACAGTGCAGACCAAAAGTTTGGACACACCTTCTCATTCAAAGAGTTTTCTCTATTTTCATGACTCTGAAAATTGTAGATTCACATTGAAGGCATCAAAATTATGAATTAAAACATGTGGAATGAAATACTTAAAAAAGTGTGAAATAACTGAAATTATGTCTTATATTCTAGGTTCTTCAAAAGTAGCCACCTTTTGCTTTGATTACTGCTTTGCACACTCTTGGCATTCTCTTGATGAGCTTCAAGACGTAGCCACCGGAAATGGTTTTCCAACAGTCTTGAAGGAGTTCCCAGAGATACTTAGCACTTGTTGGCCCTTTTGCCTTCACTCTATGGTCGAGCTCACCCCAAACCATCTCAATTGGGTTCAGGTCTGATGACTGTGGAGACCAGGTCATCTGGCGTAGAACCCCATCAATCTCCTTCTTAGTCAAATAGCCCTTACACAGCCTAGAGGTGTGTTTGGGGTCACTGTCCTGTTGAAAAATAAATGATGGTCCAACTAAACGCAAACTGGATGGAATAACACGCTGCTGCAAGATGCTGTGGTAGGCATGCTGGCTCTGTATGCCTTCAATTTTGAATAAATCCCCAACAGTGTCACCAGCAAAGCACCCCCACACCATTACACCTCTTCCTCCATGCTTCACGGTGGGAACCAGCCATGTAGGGTCCATCCGCTCACCTTTTCTACAAAGACATGGTAGTTGGATCCAAAGATCTCAAATTTGGACTCATCAGACCAAAGCACAGATTTCCACTGGTCTAATATTCATTACTTGTGTTCTTTAGCCCAAACAAGTCTCTTCTGCTTGTTGCCTGTCCTTAGCAGTGTTTTCCTAGCAGCTATTTTACCATGAAGGCCTGCTGCACAAAGTCTCCTCTTAACAGTTGTTCTAGAGATGAGAAGGTGTGTCCAAAATTTTGGTCTGTACTGTATATATTTATCGTTCATTAACATATGAACAGTACCCAAACACTGAATTAGGACACAATCCTTTTTTTGTAGGATGTGCTCGAGTTTGAGCCCTGAGCGTCCAGTACAAACCCCCAACTTTAGTTTGGATTTTCCCATCCTTAGTCACAAATCATCTTTGCTGTAGGCCCACCAAGAAAATACATGTAATCTATGAGGAATTCTGAGTGAAAATGTTACATTTTTCTGCAGTGTCTCAACTGAAATAATAAAGCATTACACAGTAATGAGCTGTTACTTATATCAATCTTCTCTTCTAGAGAAAAGAGGAGGATCCTCTACAAGGAATCCACCAGTGGTGTATGTAAAAAAAAAGTATCCTCGACTAGATAATTACTCTAAAGCCTGCTTTACATGCTGCAATGTATCTTACAATGTGCCGGCGGGGTCACGTCGTAAGTGACGCACATCCGGCATTGTAAGGTACATTGCAGTGTGTGACAGGTACGTGCGATTGCGATTCAACGGTAAAACGTTCATTGCAAACACATCATACCTGTCTCTAGAATTGCACGTCAGATTGTTCATCGTACCCGGGGTAGCACACATCGCAGCGTGTGACACCCCGGGAATGATGAACAGATCTTACCTGTGTCCTGCGGCTCCCGGCCCACAATGCGGAAGGAAGAAGGTGGGCGGGATGTTTACGTCCCGCTCAGCTCCTCCCCTTCGCATCTATTGGCTGACTGCTGCGTGATGTCGATGTGATGCCGAACGTCCCTCCCACTCCAGGAAGTGGACGCTCGCCGCCCACATCGAGGTTGTATGGAAGGTAAGTATGTGTGACGGGGGTTACTCGTATGTGTGGCACGTTCAACAAATTGAACGTGCCTCACATACGACGGGGGCGTTGCAAATCGCATACGAAATCGTATGCAAAATTACAACGTGTAAAGCAGGCTTAAGACATAACGTTTGTGAAAATTACAGACACAGGTAAGTTATAAGTAAGTTTACATTATTCGTTTTGTACTTTATTCATATAAAGTACATCCTAATAGCAAGTGATTTGCTCCAAAATTGCTGCTAAAGGACAAATAATTCTAGAAATCACACAGTACATATTACAGGCTTTTATACAACAATCAAAAAGTGAAAAGATCTTACCTGTTCTGCGCTTGGAGAGGCTTCTTTGAGACTTTCAGTGCCTTGTTCTGTATTTTCAGCATCAATCAGATTTTCCACAGGAAAATTTCCACTTGGATTCATGTAAGTAAAGTGTCCATCAGCAGGATCTAGCGCCACACACATATTATATGAGTATGGTAAAGGTAACGATCCATCACTGTACATGGAGAATGTCCTGGGATCAATTGGAGGATACAGATTTGTAGCGAGAGAAGAGAAGGCTGGTAATGGTTTTGACTGCTTACATTTGAATATAATTGCCACCATCACAGTTATTATAAAGAGCAAGGAAATAAGTGCAAGTCCTACCACTAAGTATAATTGTAAGTTGCTGTGAGTTTCTTCATCTTTCAGCTTGTTGCTGAGCTTAGGAACAACCTGCTGAAAGTCATCTGCAATAATAAGACTTAAGGTGGATGTAGAAGAGAGCGCTGGATGTCCATTGTCCTTCACCATCACTACTACTTTGTAATTTAACATGTCCTTTTCTTGAAAGATGCGTGATGTTCTGATCTCCCCTGTGCGCTCACTTATCACAAAATGAGTTGAGTCTGAAACATGTATAAAGTGGTAAGAGAGCCAGGAATTATGTCCAGAGTCTGCATCCACCGCCACCACTTTAGTAATTAGAGAGCCAGGCTCAGAACCAAAAGGAATTATCTCAAACACAACTGACCCACCAGTATCTGGTGAAGGGCATAGGATCTTTGGTGCATTATCATTCTGGTCCACTATATGGATAAATAATGTAACATTACTGCTCAGAGAGGGGGATCCATTGTCTGAAGCTGTAACTTCTATTATAAACTCCTTGTTCTGCTCATAATCAAATGATCTTTGTGCATAAAGAACTCCGGTCTCTATATTGATGGAGAGGTAAGATGTCATTGATGGAGTTTCTGTAATGGTGTTGGATATTGAGTAAATTATTTTAGCATTATCTCCAGCGTCAGGATCTGAGGCTTGTATATGGAATATGGAAGCTCCTGGTAAATTGTTCTCTGGCACATAAGCCACATAAGAAGATTTAGCAAATATTGGTGGGTTGTCATTGATATCTGATACATCCAAGGTAAGGTCTCGTGTACTGGAAAGAGGTGGAGATCCCCTATCTGTAGCTATAATGGTGATATTGTAAGAATATGTTTTCTCTCGGTCTATAGCAGCACTTAACACAAGTCTGTAGTAAGTGTTTGATGATAATAAATTAAAGGGAACGTCTTCAAGAATGTGGCAGTCAATATCTCCATTATCTCCAGAATCTTGGTCCTGGACTTCAATCAGAGCGATCATTGTTCCTGGTGCAGAATCCTCAGGAATTGGAGAAGATAATGAAGTGATGGATATCTCAGGAGCATTGTCATTTACATCTATGACCTCCACCAGAAGCTTACAATGTGCTTCAAGGCCTCCTCCATCCTTGGCTTGTACGGACAATTCATAACTCTTTGTTGCTTCAACATCTAAATCCCCATTGATCTTGACTTCACCTGTAGTTGGATTAATGCTGAATTTTCCTGTATGATGGATGTTTCCAGATGTTTTCAGAAAAGAATATGTGATCTGTGCGTTTACTCCTTCATCATTGTCTGTTGCATTCAATATGATCACTGTAGAATTAACTGGGATGTTTTCCTTTAAGGTGACTTTATACATATTTTGTATAAACATAGGGGCATTGTCATTGGCATCTATAACAATTACTTTTAATAATGTTGTACCAGACCTGATAGGATTTCCTCCATCCAAGGCTGTTAGTATTAATCTATGAATGTCTTGTTTCTCTCGATCTAATGGTTTCTCTAGTACAAGCTCTGGAAATTTACTCCCATCTATTCTGACATTCTCAGTAAGTGTAAAATACTGATTATCACTGAGCTTGTATGTCTGCACTGAATTACTACCAATATCTGGATCTTCTGCACTTTGTAAAGCAAATCTTGCTCCTGGTGATGTAAATTCAATAATTTCCAAAGTAATTGTATTATGGTAGAATTGTGGAGAATTATCATTTATGTCCTGAATTTCAACTTTAATGTTAAAATTATTGAAAGGCTTTTCAACCACAGCATCAAAGGTTAAGAAACATAAAATCTCTGAACTACACAATGTCTCTCTGTCTATCCTGTCTTTAATATACAGGTTTCCATTATTAAGATCTAGATAGAAATATTTCTCTGCTGTTTTTGATACAATCCTCAGTTTTCTAGATGAGAGGTGCTTATTATCTAATTCAAGGTCATCTGCAATATTTGCTATAACAGAGTCTTTCCTCATTTCTTCTACAATGGAATAATGAATCTGACCATAGACTGAGGAATAAAGATAAGAAAATAAGACACATATTACTTGCCATCTGATTCCTGTGCAGCCCTGTGTAGGAGATTCCATCTTGTCCATCTACTGTGATGATTTTTCCATAAAATATCCAGTAAGATTTAATCATCCAATGCAAAAAGTAAATAGAAACGTTAATAATATCTGTAATTGTCTTTTCAAGTTATATCCTTAGCTCTGTGTCCAGGAGAATCCAGTAAGTGTCTTTGACTCTTTCTAAAAAATCTGCAATATGTCTGACACAGGAAAATTCCAGTCGTTTCCTAGTTTTGCAGATTTCTCCTTTATGGTTAAAGAGCGGCGCTCAGAGGTGAAAATACAGAATTGCAATGATTTTTCAATTACTTTTTGACGTGTAAATTTAAAGTTTTAAAAATAATAATTTCTAATGCACTTTACATTCCAAGAACATAAAATAAGTTAATTTTCTAAGTTTCTGAATTTTATCATTTAACTTCTACTATGTTTAGATTTTATAAAACAGGAAAAAAACAGCTATTACATATACCCAATAAAGTTTTATCTTTACAAGTATTTATAGAAATTTAATCTTGCAGGTGTAAAAAGAAGATTATTATAGTATACAAAGTCACCAGTTGATAAAATACATGTGATCATCACATTCAACCAGGGAATAAAAAGGACACAGATTTACAACAATCTAGTAAGATCATATTCTATATCTAAAAGTGTTTTAGAATAAAAAAAGCTTAACTTTAATTTTTGCGGTAGGTAACAAGTAAATATTTTTTATTAGGCAGTTTTAGAAAGTGAAATTCAGATAATGTATATCCTAAAAAAAAACAATTTGTAAGGATGACAACTGAATGTCCCAAAATTATACAACATATATTTTATCTTTAATTTGTAAATTTATGAACATTTTTGATAATGTCAATTTATACATGTAGGATGTATCAGAAGTTTAGACATGAAATGTAAGATTTTCCATGAAGTATTTTGTATGGAAAATATAGCACAAAAGTACTATCCTGTAAATGTAAGGTTGGAATAAAAGAGTTTGTTTTATAAAATGCACATTTTTAAGAATCTCATTTAAAGTTATAATATATCACTGGTGGATATAAAGTTAGTATAATATATCTCTCTTTAGTTATACTAATCTAATAGAATGCTTACAACTGTTTAAACAGATTAATTGTCACGCATGCGAGACCTTATTGGGAGAGTGATTGAAAGGGGGTGCACCTGCTGTGTACCCTCAAGCTAGGGAGGTACCCTGGGCTGACCCTCAACCCAGAGTTATGCTTGAAGGTAGTGATGTCTGAGCCCCAACCTCTCCCTATCTCCTGTCCTGGACTTGATGGTAATGTCCGCTCCTTGTCCAACACCCAAGGGGACAGACCAGGACGGAGAACCCCAAAAAGACCCTCCTAAATGAGCAACAGAAAAGGGGAGTAATAAAAACTCAAACACCAAAGGGAAAACACACGGGGATGTACAGGTACTGGGAAGGGAAAAGGGAAAGTATCAATACCAGGTAAACACTTCCACACAACAAAGCACAGACCACAGCAGCAGCAAGAGACACGTTCTTCTACCTCCGAGCCCAGCTCGAGAATGAATAACCGGCACCTCCTGCTGGAAGCAGGAGGCTTTTATCCAGGTCGTAGATATTGGAAGTAGAACTGGTGGAGAAAGGTTGAAGTAGATGGACCTAGGTCTTTTTTCAACCTATGTAACTATGTAACTAAGTGGACATCAGCAGGAACAGTTGAGCTACCTAGCAGAGTCTGCTGCAACAAAACTGAAAGTAACCCCTTGTGTGCCAAAAGAAACAAAACCCGTTTAAAGTGTGTGGCCTGAGCCTGTCAAAAACTCTCAAACAGAAAAGAATGTGACATTAATGTTTTGAAAAAAAGAACTATATTTACTCCTATATTTTAATCCCAGTTTTGCCTATCTCCATTTAACTTTCTAACTTTCCCTGCTCCTTAAATAAAGATTTTTCTTGTCCTTCCCCTTTCTATCCCTACCATCCCTATAAATAAGTCTTAAATATTGTAACAGATTAAGATTAGATATAAAAAAGATAGAAGTGATACAATACCACATGCACGTTTATGTTTTTGTGGTATAAAATATTGTTTTTTGCATTTTTGAAAAGTAAATAAAATAAAAAAGTACTATCTATTAAACTTCCTATAGTTACATAATTCAGCTCATCACTTCTTCAGATAACAATTCACAATACCACACACCCCCAAAATAGGAAATGTAACAATCAATGAAGCACTTATTTATAGGAAAGAATCAACTACTTTTACTCTAGTACAATATGAGCTTTCATTAATCATTTTTTCTTATTCTCTGCCAAGAGCAAATCAGGTCAGTATAGTCGTGTTTCAAATAGTCAATATGAAGGTGACATATTTTACAGTACCTAGATTGTGTGGAGGATCTTCTGTGATATAATGTGCACACAGAATATATGCAGTGTTGAGTGGCCAATGCTTTGCATTTGCAATCCACAGCAGGTCAATTTATCCTGGAGGTGTAATTGACATTGCGTATTTCACTTACTTCAGTGGACCATATCATATAGCCCATTTTTTTCAAAGTTATCAGCAGTGGTAAATACCTCTACAAATATTGATGTGGTATTTCTGCTGTGTGAGCTTTACAGCAGACATGCTACACAGGATATTGCCATGACAGATTTAATTATGCTGCAGTACTGGACTAGGATCCATATGTATATCCATTCTTCAAGGAGTTGTCCACTTTCATCAATCGCCACTTGTAAAAAGACTCCCTTTGTAATAAAAGATCACATATATTGATGAGCGTACCAGTGGAAGTTCGGGTCAACTGAATTTGGCCACACTTTAGTTAAAAGTTTAGTTTGGGACCAGGAGTTGACCCAAGCTTGACCTGAAATCCGAGCCCCCATATAGGTCTATGGTACCCGAACTTCTGTGCTGTAAAATGACTGTAGAATGGTTGTAGTAAGGGTTATGGTGCTGCAAAAGGGAGGGAAATGGGGTGATTGCCATGAAAATGGGGATGTAGAATAAATTAGTAAATGATGTGGTCTTATTCAAATACATTTTTTTCCTGTCAGTGTCTTTTTAAACTCTATACTTGCTGGGTTAGTAATGGGGGTGTATGATAGATGCCTATCCATTACCATCCTCTGGGCATGATGCCAACTATCAATTCACAACTGACATTTACCCCAAAAGTATTACCCTGAGTGCTACTGTACCTCAGCAATCAGGAAGAGCCGGGTAAAGCTCTAGAATTGGCTTATCTAATGAATGCGCTACTTCTGGGGCATCTGCTGGCTGCTACGTTTGGGGTGGGAGGGATCAAATAACCACGGCCTTAATTAAAAGTAGGTGTTCGAGCTTGAGCCCTGAGTGTCCAGTACGAACCCCCAACTTTACAGTTTGGATTTTCCCATTCTTAATCAAAAATCATCTTTCTATTAGGACAACCAAGAAATAACATGTAGTCTCTGAGGAATGCTGAATGAGAATGTTAAATTTTCCTGCAGTGTCTCAACTGAAATAATAAAGCATTACACAGTAATGAGCTGTTACTTATATCGACTTTCTCTTCTAGACAAAAGATGATGATCCTCTACAAGGAATCCACTAGTGGAGTATATAAAAAAGTATCCTACACCATGTGCAGAATTAGTTGTATTTTAGAGAATTTTGTTATTATTGATCAATAACTATCAACCCAAAAGACTCATAAATATCAAAGCTTAATATTTTTGGAAGTTGGAGTGGTTTTTTTTTAGAGTTGGCTATCTTAGGAGGATATCTGCTTGTGCAGGTAACAATTACTGTGCAGAATTATTAGGGAACTTAAAAACCAAAAAAAATTCCCATCTGACTTGTTTATTTTCACCAGGTATACCAATATAACTGCACAAAATTAGAAATAAACATTTCTGACATGCAAAAACAAAACCCCAAACAATTAGTGACCAATATAGCCACCTTTCTTTATGATGACACTCAACAGCCTACCATCCATAGATTCTGTCAGTTGCTTGATCTGTTTACAATCAACATTGTGTGCAGCAGCCAGGTGTACTGTTTTCCCTCCCTGTAGTTCTCACATTTTATGAGGGACCACAGGTTCTCTATGGGGATCAGATCAGGTGAACAAGGGGGCCATGTCATTATTTTTTCATCTTTTAGACCTTTAATTGCCAGCCACACTGTGGAGTAGTTGGATGCATGTGATGGAGTATTGTCCTGCCTGAAAATCAAGTTTTTCTTGAACGATACCAACTTCTTCCTTTACCACTGCTTGAAGAAGTTGTCTTCCAGAAACTGGCAGTAGGTCTGGGAGTTGAGCTTCACTCCATTCTCAATCCAAAAAGGTCCCACAAGTTCATCTTTGATGATACCAGCCCTTACCAGTACCCCACCTCCACCTTGCTGGGGTCTGAATCGTAGTGGAGCTCTCTGCCCTTTACTGATCCAACCTCTAGCCCATCCATCTGGCCCATCAAGAGTCACTCTCATTTCATCAGTCCATAAAACCTTTGAAAAATTAGTCTTAAGATATTTCTTGGCCCAGTCTTGACGTTTTATCTTATGTTTCTAATTCAAAGGTGGTAGTTTTTCAACCTTCCTTACCTTGGCCATGTCCCTGAGTAGGGCACACTTTGTGCTTTTTTGATACTCCAGTAACATTGCAGCTCTAAAATATGGCCAAACTGGTGGCAAATGGCATCTTGGCAGGTTCACGCTTGATTTTCCTCAATTCATCGGCAATTATTTTGCGCCTTTTTTACCCAACACGCTTCTTGCGACCCTGTTGGTTATTTGCCATGAAACGCTTGATTGTTCAGTGATCATGCTTCAAAAGTTTGGAAATTTCAACACTGCTGCATCCCTCTGCAAGACGTATCACAATTTTGGACTTTTCAGAGCCCGTCAAATCTCTCTTCTGACCCATTTTGCCAAACGAAAGGAAGTTGCCTAATAATTAAGCACACCTTATATAGGATGTTGATGTCATTACACCACACACCTCATCATTACAGAGATGCACAACACCTGATTTACTTAATTGGTAGTTGGCTCTCAAGCCTATACAGCTTGGAGTAGAACAACATGTATAAAAATTATCATGTGATCAAAAAACTCATTTGCCTAATAATTCTGCACACGGTGTAGACTGGATAATTATTCTTACTAAGTCATAACGTGTGTGAAAATTACAGACACAGGTAAATTATAAGTAAGTTTACATTATTCATTTTGTACTTTATTCATATAAAGTAGATCCTAATAGCAAATGATTTGCTCTAAAGTTGACAACGAAAGACAAATAATTCTAGAAATCATAAAGTACATATTACAAACTTGTATACAACAAGCAGAATGTTGAAACATCTTACCTGTTCTGCGCTTGGAGAGGTTTCTTTGAGACATTCAGTCCCTTGTTCTGTATTATCAGCATCAATCAGGTTTTCCACAGGAAAATTTCCACTTGGATTCATGTAAGTAAAGTCACCATCAGCGGGATCTAGTGCCACACACATATTATATGAGTATGGTAAAGGTAGTGATCCATCACTGTACATGGAGAATGTCCTGGGATCAATTGGAGGATACAGATTTGTAGTGAGAGAAGAGAAGGCTGGTAATGGTTTTGGCTGCTTACATTTGGATATAATTGCCACCATCACAGTTATTATAAAGAGCAAGGAAATAAGTGCAAGTCCAATCACTAAGTAAAATTGTAAGTTGCTTTGAGTTTCTTCCTGTCTCAAATTGTTACTGAGCTTAGGAACAAGCTGCTGAAAGTCATCTACAATAATAAGACTTAAGGTGGCTGTAGCTGAGAGAGTGAGATGTCCATTGTCCTTCACCATCACTACAACCTTGTAATTCAATAAGTCCTTTTCATGAAATATACGTGATGTTCTGATCTCCCCTGTGCGCTCACTTATCACAAAATTATTTTGGTCTGACACTTGTAGAAAGTGATAAGATAGCCAGGAATTATGTCCTGAGTCTGCATCCACTGCCACTACTTTAGTTACTAAAGAACCAGGCTCAGAAACAAAAGGCACCATCTCAAACACAACTGATCCACCAGTATCTGATGATGGGTATAAGATCTTTGGTGTATTATCATTCTGGTCCACTATATGGATAAATAATGTAACATGGCTGCTCAGAGAAGGGGATCCATTGTCTGAGGCTGTGACTTCTATTATAAACTCCTTGTTCTGCTCATAATCAAATGATCTTTGAGCATAAAGAACTCCGGTCTCTATATTGATGGAGAGATAAGACGTCATTGATGGAGTTTCTGTATTGGTGTTAGAAATTGAGTAAATTATTTTAGCATTGTCTCCAGTGTCAGGATCTGAGGCTTGTATTCTGAATATTGAAGCTCCCGGTAAATTGTTCTCTGGCACATAAGCCACATAAAAAGATTTAGAAAATATTGGTGGATTGTCATTGACATCTGATACATCCAATGTGAGAACTCGTGTGCTGGAAAGAGGTGGAGATCCCCTATCTGTAGCAATAATGGTGATATTATAAGAAGATGTTTTCTCTCTGTCTATAGAAGCACTTAACACAAGTCTATAGTAAGTGTTTGATGATAATAAACTAAAGGGAACATCTTCAATAATTTGGCAGTCAACGTCGGCATTATTTCCAGAATCTTGGTCTTGGACTTCAATCAGAGCAATCATTGTTCCGGGTGTTGAGTCCTCAGAAATCGGAGAAGATAATGAGGTGATGGATATCTCAGGAGCATTATCATTTACATCTATGACCTCCACCAGAACTGTACAATGAGCTAGAAGGCCTCCTCCATCCTTGGCTTGTACAGACAATTCATAACTCTTTGTTGCTTCAACATTTAAGTTTCCATTGACTTTGATTTCCCCACTAGTTGGATTAATGCTGAATATTCCTGTATGATGGATGTTTCCAGATGTTTTAATAAAATAATATGTTATCTGTGCATTAACTCCTTCATCATTGTCTGTAGCATTCAATATGATCACTGTAGAATTAACTGGGATGTTTTCCTTTAAGTTGACTTTATACATATCCTGAGTAAATATAGGGGCATTGTCATTGGCATCTAAAACAATAACATTTAATAATGTTGTACCAGATCTGATAGGATTTCCTCCATCCAAGGCTGTTAGTATTAGTCTATGAATGTCTTGTTTCTCTCGATCTAATGGTTTCTGTAGTACAAGCTCTGGATATTTACTACCATCTGTTCTCATATTTTCAGTGAGTGCAAAATACTGATTATCACTGAGCTTGTATGTCTGCACTGAATTACTACCAATATCTGGATCTTCTGCCCTTTGCAAACCAAATCTTGCTCCTGGTGATGTCAATTCAATTATTTCCAGAGTAATTGTGTTATGATAAAACTGTGGAGAATTATCATTTATATCCTGAATTTCAACCTTTATGTTAAAATTATTAAAAGGATTTTCAACCACAGCATCAAAGGTTAAGAAACATGAAGCCTCTGTACCACACAATGTCTCTCTGTCTATCCTGTCCTTTATATACAGGTTTCCATTATTAAAATCTAGATAGAAATATTTCTCTGAAGCTTTGGATACAATCCTCAGTTTTCTAGATGAGAGCTGCTTAATATCTAATTCAAGGTCATCTGCAATATTTGCAATAACAGAGTCTTTCCTCATTTCTTCTACAATGGAATAATGAATCTGACCGGAGACTGAGTAACAAAGATAATAAAATAAGACATATATTACTTGCCATCTGATTCCTGTGCAGCCCTGTGTAAGAGATTCCATCTTGTCCATCCACAGTGATGATTTTTCATAAAATATCCAGTAAGATTTAATCATCCAATGCAAATGGTACACAAAAACTAGTAAATAATGTCTGTGTTTGTCTTTTCTAATTGTATCCTTAGCTCTGTGTCCAGGAGAATCCGATAAATGTCTGTAGTTCTTTCTGAAAATCTGCAATGTGTCTGACAAAGGAAAATTCCAGTGGTTTCCTAGTTTTGCAGATTTCTCCTTTATGGTTAAACAGCGGCGCTCAGAGGTGAAAATACAAAATTACAATGTTCTTCAATTAATTTTTGATGTGTAAAATTGAAGTTTTAAAAATTATTTTAATGCCCTTTACATTCTAAAAACATATTTTCTAAGTTTCTAAATTTGATCATTTAATTGCTCTTATGTTTAGATTTTATAAAACCAGGAAAAAAAACAGCCATTACACATACCCAGTAAGTTTTATCTATAAAAGTAGTTAAACATTTTTTAACCTTGCAGGTGTAAAAAGAAGATAATTATATTATACAAAGTCATAAACTAAAAACTACAGTTGATAAAAGACATGTGGTCATCACGATGAACCAGGAAATAAAAGTGGACACAGATTTACAACAATCCTGTAAGAAACAGAGCTCTCACACTATATCTAAAAGTGATTTTGAATAATAAAAGTTTAGATTTATCTTTTGAAGTAGGTAACAAGTAAACATTTAATATTAGGCAGTTTTAGGAAATGAAGTTAAGATTATGTATATCCTAAAAAAGGTACAATTGGTAAGGAACAATGAAAAATGAATGCCTCAAAGTTCTACACTATATTTTTTTCTCTTTAATTTGTAAATTTATGAACGTTTTTGAAAATGTCTATTTTTACATGTAGGATGTATCAGATGTTTAGACATGACTTAAAGTTATAATATATCACTGATGGACATAATGTTGGTATAAAGATATCTCTCTTTAGTTATATCAATATAATATTTACAACTATTCAAACAGATTATTTATCACACAGACATGACCAGACTGGGAGAGTGAGTGGAAGGGGGGTCTCTGCTGCTTACACTCAAGCTATTGAGATACCCCTGGCTGACCCTGAACCCAGAGTTATTCTTGAACGTAGCAATATCTGAGCTCCCAACTTCTCCCTATCTCCTGTCCTGGCCCATATGGTAATGTTTCCTCCTTGCCCACCACCCAAGGGGACAGACTGGGACAGAAATTCCCCCAAAAAACTCCTACATAAACAACAGATAAGCTGGTAATAATAACAACTCACCAACCACAGGGAAAACACACAGGGATGTACAGGTGCCGGGAAGGGAAAAGGGAAAGTATAAACACTAGGGAAACACTTCCACACAACAAAGCACAGACCACAGCAGCAGCAAGAAACACGTTTCTCCACGTCAGAGCCCAGGTCCAGAATGAATAACCGGCACCACCTGCTGGAAGCAGGGTTTTTTTTTATCCAGGCCGGTTATGGACATCAGCAGGAACAGCTGAGCGGCCTAGCAGAGTCTGCTGCTGCAACAAAACTGAAAGTAACCCTTTGTGAAGCAAAATAAATGAAACCCATTTAAAGTGTGAGGCTTGAACCTCTCAAAAACTCTCAAGCAGAGAAGACCGTGACATTATTGTTTTGAGAAAATGAACTATATTTACTCCTATATTTTAATCCCAATTTTGCCTATCGCCATTTAACTTTCTAACTTTCCCTTCTCCTTAAATAAAGATTTTTCTTGTCCTTCCCCTTTCTATCCCTACCATCTCTATAAATAAGTCTTAAGTATTGTAACAGATTAAGATTTTCTATACTTGAAAGATAGAAGTGATATAATACCACATGTACGTTTACATTTTTGTTGCATAAAATATTGTTTTTTGCATTTTTTAAAAGTAAATAAAAGACAAAAAGTACTATCCATTAAACTCCTTATAGTTACATAATTCAGCTTGTTACTTCTTCAGATAACAACTCACAATACCACACCCCCCAAAATAGGAAATGTAACAATCAATGAAGCAATTGTTTATAGGAAAGAATCAACTGCTTTTACTCTAGTACAATATGAGCTTTCGTTAAATCATTTTTTCTTATTCTGTGCCAAAAGAAAATCAGGTCATTGTAGTCCTGTTACAAATAGTTCATATGAATGTGGTATATTTTACAGTACCCAGATTGTACAGCAGATTTTCTGTAATATAATATGCACACAGAATATATTCAGGGTCGATTGGTCAATGCTTTGCATTTACAATCCCCAGCAAGACAATTTATCCTGGAGATGTCATTGACATTGCGCATTTGACATATTTCAGTGGACCACACCATATAGTCCCTTTTTTACAAAGCTATCCGCAGCCGTAAATACCTCTACAAATATTGATGTGGTATTTCTGCTGTGTAAGCTTTACAGCAGACATGCTACAAAGGATATTCCCATAACAGATTTAATTATGCTGCAGTGCTGGATTAGGATCCTTATTCACATCCATTTTTCAAGGAGTTGTTTGCTTTTATCAATCTCCACTTGTTAAAAGACTCCCTTTCCAATATAAGACGACAAATATTGATGAGCATACCAGTGGAAGTTTGGGTTAACTGAAGTTGGCCACACCTTAGTTAAAAGCTTAGTTCGGGACTCGGAGTTAACCCAAGCTTGACCCCGGAATCCGAACCCTGTATAGGTATAGGGGTACCTGATCTTCTGTGCTGTAAAATGACTGTAAAATGGTTGTAGTAAGAGCTAGGGTGCTGAAAAAGGGAGTAAAATGGGGCGATTGCCCTGCAAATGGGGATATGGAATAAATTTGTGATTGAGGTGGAATGAGGGATTCTTTATTCAAATAAACTATTTTTCCTTTCAGTGTCTTTTTAAACTCTATAATTAATAGGTTAGAAATGTGGGTGTATCACAGATGCCTATCTATTGCCATCAACGGGGCTTGATTTCAGCTGTCAATTTACAGCTGTCATCAATCCCAAAAGTATTATTCTGATTACTACTGGTCCACAGCAATCGGCAATAGCCAGGTAAAGCTCCTGAATTGGCGCATCTAATGAATGTGCTACTTCTGAGACACCTGCGGGCTGCTATTTCTAGACTGGGAGGGATCAAATAACCATGGCCTTTCTCACATTAATAGTACTGGCTCCCAGCTGTCTGATTTACCATTGTTGGTTATCAAAATTAATTCACAGCACATTGAGTATTTAAAAATTATTTTTGATAACCAGCCAAGAAAAAGCAAACAGCTTAGAGTTGCAGCACCTAACTGTCTGTTTTATCTGCAATGGTTATCAAAAATATGCGGGGCTCATGTCATTTTTTTATATATATATTTATTGTTCATTAACATATGAACAGTACCCAAACACTGAACTCGGACACAAACTTATTTAAAAGTATGTTTTCGAGTTTGAGCCATGAGTGTCCAGTAGGTACCCCGAACGTTACAGTTTGGATTTTCCCATCCTTAATCAAAAGTCATCTTTCCATTAGGATCACCAAGAAATAACATGTAGTCTATGAGGAATGCTGAATAAGAATGTTACATTTTCCTGCCGTGTCTCAACTGAAATAATAAAGCATTACACAGTAATGAGCTGTTACTTATATCGACTTTCTCTTCTAGACAAAAGATGAGGATCCTCTACAAAGAATTCATTAGTGGAGTATATAAAAAAAGCATCCTAGACTGGATAATTACTAAGTTATAACGTTTGAAAATATTACAGACACAGGTAAATTATAAGTAAGTTTATATTATTCGTTTTATACTTTATTCATATAAAGTGGATCCTAACAGCAAGTTATTTGCTCCAAAGTTGATATTGAAGGACAAATAATTCTAGAAATCACACAGTACATATTACAGACTTTTATACAACAAGCAGAATGTGGAAACATCTTACCTGTTCTGCGCTTTTAGAGGCTTCTTTGAGACATTCAGTCCCTTGTTCTGTATTTTCAGCATCAATCAGATTTTCCACAGGAACATTTCCACTTGGATTCATGTAAGTAAAGTCACCATCAGCAGGATCTAGCGCCACACACATATTATATGAGTATGGTAAAGGTAAAGATCCATCACTGTACATGGAGAATGTCCTGGGATCAATTGGAGGATACAGATTTGTAGCGAGAGAAGAGAAGGCTGGTAATGGTTTTGGCTGCTTACATTTGGATATAATCGCCACCATCACAGTTATTATAAAGAGCAAGGAAATAAGTGCAAGTCCAATCACTAAGTAAAATTGTAAGTTGCTTTGAGTTTCTTCATCTTTCAGTTTGCTACTGAGCTTAGGAACAACCTGCTGAAAGTCTTCTGCAATAATAAGACTTAAGGTGGTTGTGGCAGAGAGTGTGGGATGTCCATTGTCCTTCACCATCACTACTACTTTGTAATTCAACATGTCCTTTTCGTGAAAGATACGTGATGTTCTGATCTCCCCTGTGTGCTCACTTATCACAAAATGAGTTGAGTCAGACACATGTATAAAGTGATAAGAGAGCCAGGAATTATGTCCAGAGTCTGCATCCACTGCCACCACTTTAGTTATTAACGAGCCTGGCTCAGACTCAAAAGGAACCATCTCAAACACAACTGACCCACCAGTGTCTGGTGATGATGGGTATAATATCTTTGGTGCATTATCATTCTGGTCCACTATATGGATAAATAATGTAACATTGCTACTCAGAGAGGGGGATCCATTGTCTGAGGCTGTGACCTCTATTATACACTCCTTGTTCTGCTCATAATCAAATGATCTTTGTGCATAAAGAACTCCGGTCTCTATATTGATGGCGAGATAAGACGTCATTGATGGATTTTCTGTGGTGGTGCTGGATATTGAGTAAATTATTTTAGCATTATCTCCAGTGTCAGGATCTGAGGCTTGTATACTGAATATTGAAGCTCCTGGTAAATTGTTCTCTGGCACATAAGCCACATAAGAAGATTTGGCAAAAATTGGTGGGTTGTCATTGACATCTGAAATATCCAACCTAAGTAGTTGTGAACTGGAAAGAGGTGGCGTTCCTCTATCTGTAGCTATAATGGTGATATTGTAAGAAGATGTTTTCTCTCTGTCTATAGGAGAACTTAAAACAAGTCTATAGTAAGTGTTTAATGATAACAAATTAAAGGGAACATCTTCAAGAATTTGGCAGTCAACATCTGCATTATCTCCTGAATCTTGGTCATGGACTTCAATCAGAGCAATCATTGTTCCAGGTGTTGAGTCCTCAGGAATTGGAGAGGATAATGAGGTGATGCATATCTCAGGAGCCTTGTCATTTACGTCTATGATGTCCACCAGAACTTTACAACGGGCTACAAGGCCTCCTCCATCCTTGGCTTGTACAGATAATTCATAATCCTTTGTTACTTCAAAGTCTAAGTTTCCATTGATCTTGATTTCTCCAGAATTTGGGTTAATACTAAAAATTCCTGTATGATGGATGTTTCCAGATGTTTTAATGAAAGAGTATGTGATCTGTGCATTGACTCCTTCATCATTGTCTGTGGCATTCAACATAATCACTGTAGAATTAACTGGGATGTTTTCCTTTAAGCTGACTTTATACATATTTTGAGTAAACATAGGGGCATTGTCATTGCCATCTATAACAATGATCTTTAGTAAGGTTGTACCAGATCTGATAGGATTTCCTCCATCAAAGGCTGTTAGTATTAATCTATAAATGTCTTGTTTCTCTCGATCTAATGGTTTCTCTAGCACAAGCTCTGGATATTTACTCCCATCTGTTCTGATATCCCCAATAAGTGTAAAATACTGATTATCACTGAGCTTGTATGTCTGCACTGAATTACTAACAATATCTGGATCTTCTGCACTTTGCAAAGCAAATCTAGCTCCTGGTGATGTCAATTCAACTATTTCCAAAGTAATTGTATTATGGAAGAACTGTGGAGAATTATCATTCATATCCTGAATTTCTACTTTTATGTTAAAATTATTGAAAGGATTTTCTACCACAACATCAAAGATTAATACACATAAGGTTTCTCTCCCACACAATGTCTCTCTGTCTATCCTGTCCTTTATATACAGGTTTCCATTGTTAGGATTTACATAGAAATATTTCTCTGCAGCTCTGGATACAATCCTCAGTTTTCTAGATAAGAGCTGCTTAATATCTAATTCAAGGTCATCTGCAATATTTGCAATAACAGAGTCTTTCCTCATTTCTTCTACAATGGAATAATGAATCTGACCAGAGACTGAGTGACAAAGATAAGAAAATAAGACATATATTACTTGCCATCTGATTCCTGTGCAGCCCTGTGTAAGAGATTCCATCTTGTTTATTCTCAGTGATGATTTAGAAAATTTCCTGGTTTTATCATCCAATGTAAATGTTAAACATAAAACATGTTCATGATATCTGTTGTTCTCTTTAGATGTTGTATCTTTAGCTTATCGTCCAGGAAAATCTAGAAAATGTCTGTGGTTCTTTCTGCAGATCAGCAATGTGAGTAACAAAGGAAATTTCCATCGGATTTCTAGTTGCATTTTTCTTCTTACTGGTTAAACAGCGGCGCTCAGAGGTGAAAATACAGAATTGCAATGTCTTTTGATTTTCTTTTTACAAATCTAAATTTTAAATTGTTTAAACACATTAACTTTCATTGCTATCTTATTTATCAAACATATAGTAATCATTTCTATTTTTACTTATCTGTTTGTAATTTAAGTGTTCCTATGTTTAGTTTTTATGAAATGTGAACCAAAGGCATTTAATTTTAGAAACCCAAGAAACAGATTTTAAATGAAAAAAATAAAATATTTTTTTTAGATCCCAATTGGTTGAAATACAATGTTACAAATTATTACTTTACAGTTGAAATATATAAGATATATGCTTAAAAGTCGAACATAAAAATGCATCTATTAAAGTGCACAGAATTTGTAATTGAAAACAAAGATGTATTAGATCATCATCCTTATGTATCACTCTTTAGAATAGTCTTAAAGAGGTGGTCTGGAGGCTGAAGAAGTTTCAACCTAAATTTGTATCTATTTATTGACCCAATCTGAACTAACTTCTAATATGGCTGCATTAAAAATTCCATACGCTTCCCTAACTATACTTAATTGATATTGATTTTTTTCCCCTACTTCCTGGCTGATAACACTTCCTTTAAGACCAAAATGCATGCTGGATATTCAATTGAAGCACCATCAGGGGACAGAGGCTGCTATTACTGTCACAGCCTCTGCCCCATGCCTGAAACATTGCGTCATCAGTGATGCTTGTTTCATCAGCTGGGCTGGACCCTGTGCACTGTCATTGAGCGATTTACATAGACACAGCCTTTGCCCATCAGTGACGCTTGTTTTCAGTGGCTGGGCTGGTCGCTGTGCACTGTCATTGTGTGATTTACATAGACACAGCCTCTGCCCCTCAGTGATGCTTGTTTAAGGGGCTGGCCTGGTCCCAGTGCACTGTCATTGTGCGATTTACATAGACAGACAAAGCCTCTGCCCATCAGTGACGCTTGTTTCAGGGGCTGGTCTGGCCCCTGTGCACTGTCATTGAGCGGTTTAGATAGACACAGCCTCTGCCCATCAGTGACGATTGTTTAAGGGACTGGTCTGATCCCAGTGCACTGTCATTGTGTCATTTACGTAGACACAGCCTCTTCCAATCAGTGATACTTGTTTAAAGGGCTGGTCTGGTCCCAGTGCACTGTTATTGTATGATCTACATTGACACAGCCTCTGCCCCTCAGTGATGTTTGTTTTAGGGGCTGGTCTGCTCCCTGTGTATTACCAATGGCCCCAAAGAGACTTTTGTATATTTAGCTCCATTTGGACCCCCTGTGGAAACCCCTGAGGAAACCCCTGAGGATGCTACATACACAAAATGCCCATAAAGGAGACTGGCCGGCAAGTCCTTGGCAAGCATGTAATGGACAAGGTTACTCTAAATACTATTATATAGGGATTATGATCTCATATACTTGTAAATTGTGTACTACAGAGTCTATGTGCATCCCTATATGCAATTTGAGCTTTTTAGTTCTATAACAAATTTCGCTATCAGTGGTTTTTTTTTCTGGAGGGTGCAATGCTATCACTAAATTTACATAAATATATAACAGCTTTTGAACAATACATAAGAAAGTGAGCCATGATTTGGAGAACTGCTCTGGAAACAGCTGATAGTGGAGGCTAATGATTTAGCAAAATTTGAAACAGCAGCTTATCAGGAGCTGAGAGGGAGGAGAAGATACGTGAGGTGCTAACTTCTGTATATAAATCAATGGGCTGGAGAAAGGTGGCTGGAATATTTGGAGTTAACGCCTGTACCGGAATGAAGTTAATACACACACTCAGCCAGGCACTGGTGACTGAGCTCCGTGAAAACAAGTTTTACACTGCAAGGGACTATCAGCAGATAGAATAAGCAAGTCAATTGCAAATTTGCTTATTTTCTTGCTGTCTAACTAGATCAAGTTAATACCATGAGTATCCCATTTTAAGCAACTGTTCTGGCTTTCCGTGTTATAATTTATAATATTGTATGAATAACATATATAACCACATATAGTGGCATGTAAACGTTTGGGCACCCCTGGTCAAAATTACTGTTATTGTGAACAGTTAAGCAAGTAGAAAATGAAATGATCTTGAAAAGGCATAAAGTTAAAAATGACACATTTCCTTTCTACTTTAGAGAAAAAAATATTTAAATTTAATTTTTTACATTTTAAAATTAACAAAAAAGGCAAATGGGTCAATGCAAAGTTTGGGCACCCTGCATGGTTAGTATCTAGTAGGACCACCTTTGGCAAGTATCACAGCTTGTAAATGCTTTTTGCAGGCAGCCAAGAGTCTTTCAATTCTTATTTGAGGCATTTTCATCCATTCTTTCTTGTAAAAGTCTTCCAGTTATGTGAGATTCCTGGCTTGTTTTGCATGCACTGCTCTTTTGAGGTCTTGCCACAGATTTTCAACATTGTTCAGATCAGCACTGTGAGAAAAATTGTACAACCTTCAGCTTGCGGCTTTTGAGGTAGCTATTGTGGGTTTTGACGTGTGTTTAGCTTCATTATCTATTTCTAGAAGCCATCAACTTCAGCTTTTTTACAGATGTTGTTATGTTTGCATTAAGAATTTGTTGAAATTAAATTTATTCCATTCTTCCCTCTACCTGAAAACTGACCCCTGTGCCTTTGTCTATAACACAACTCCAAAGCATGATTGCTCCACTGTCTTGCCTAATAGTTGGCGACATGTTCATTTCATGAATATTTGTGCCCGTTTTTCACCACACATACCTCTGATCATTGTGGCTAAAGAGGTCTACTTTAACATCATTGGTCCACAAGACTTAGGCGGGCTTTGCACATTGCGACATTGCAAGCCGATGCTGCGATGTCGCACGCGATAGTCCCCGCCCCGTCGCAGGTACAATATCTTGTGAAAGCTGGCTATGCCGGCTTCACATGCACTCACCTGCCCTGCGACCGTCGCTCTGGCCGGCGACCTGCCTCCTTATTAAGGGGGCGGGTCATGCGGCGTCACTACGACGTCACACGGCAGTCGGCCAATCGGAGCGGAGGGGCGAAAATGAGTGGGATGTAAACATCCCGCCCACCTCCTTCCTTCCGCATATTCTACGGAAGCTGCGGTGACGCTGGTAGGAGATGTTCCTTGCTCCTGCGGCTTCACACACAGCGATGTGTGCTGCCGCAGGAGCGAGGAACAACATCGGACCGTCGCGTCAGCGTAATTATGGATTACGCCGACGCTGCACCGATGATACGATTACGACGCTTTTGCGCTCGTTAATCGTATCATCGAGCCTTTACACACTACGATGTCGCATGCGATGCCGGAAGTACGTCATTTTCAATTTGACCCCACCGACATCGCACCTGCGATGTCGTAGTGTGCAAAGCCCGCCTAATTTCCCAAATACATCAGGCTTGTTTAGATGTTTTTTGTATACTTCTAAAGCTGAATTTTATGTTGAGGACGCAGGAGAGGTTTTTTTCTAATGACTCTTCCATGAAAGGCCATATTTTTGCAGGTGTCTCTGTACAGTAGAACAATGTACCACAACTCCAGAGTCTGCTAAACATTCCTGAAGGGTTTTCGCAGGCAGCAGGGGTTCTGATTTGCCTCTGTAGCAATCCTAGAGTCTAGAATCTAGTAATAGCAACTCTCACACAAATTTAGCTTGGTCTTTAACTTGCTTAGCTTTTTACAACAACAGTAATTTTCACCAGGGGTGCCAAACTTTTACCACTATAATAATATATTTAATTAAATCTAGTTTTTCTATTTTTGAGTAATTGGTTTATTGGAGATTCCAAAATTTTATGCGTTGTTCTCTGCTATTTGAAGGATTGATATATGATAACATGTGCCTAGCTTTTAATTTAGACAAGCACTGTTTGAGTTACATTTGCTTAATTTGCTAAGCATTTAACTAGTAATTGATTTTAGAATACTTTTTCTTTTTTTAAGAAATTAACTGTTCCAGTTATGGCCAGCTACTGGGGTTTGCAGGTTTTGTCACAGATTTAATGCTCTAGTAATAAAGAAGACAAGAGCTTGATTTTTTTTTTTTCTATAGTGCCACATTGTCTTCTAAGGAGGAGTTTAAACACTATTCCCTGTAGGACCCATTTATATACTCATATACACTCAATTTGTCCATATCCTCCCTTTGTACAACTTCTCAAGATGAAAACAAGTTATTTGTTTTACTTTTGTTACCTTAAAAGCTCTTGTGTCCTTTGAATGGAAAGTATAATTTAACAACAGACCCATAGGGCTTGATTTCTTTAAAATATTGCCTTGTTGCCTAATGGGTTCAAATTTTAATTCTAAAACTGCTCTAGAAAAAAAAAAATCTGAGACGGATTTTTCTTTTTTTTTTCCTTTTTTGACGTTAAATAAATCAAACTCATAGTGCGGTACGAATAGCATGAATAAAAATGGTATAGACAAATGGTACTATTTAAGAAATCTGTAAGCTACCAATATTGTAGGGACATCGTAAGTTAATATAGATATGCACACCATAGTAACAACTTGTAAATACGTTTGGATATAATAAAGACTTGTCCTATCTAGGGCTATAGCCTGCTAAACCTTTGGAATGATAAACATTTCCCCCATCATTTTAGCAATGTGTGATTCATTTATATGGGATAATATGTTTCATTTCTTGGCTTTTCTATAAGATATATGAGACATACTTTAAGAAATACTAAATATATGTATTTATGTGTGTGTGATGTTGTATGTAAATACTATTGGCTTAAGGATAATGTTACATACATTCTTGTCTATAAGCCCTTGGACATATAATGTGATATATTAAATTTCCTTACTTCCACTGTTATCACCAGATTACTTTACATTTTGTATTACATTTTGTATATTTTGACTTTGTTAAAATAAAAGCTATTGTTTTAATGAACATATGGTCATTTTTGTAGGTTACATATTCCATGCTGGTAATGAACTACCAGTGCATGATTAGTACTATTCCTCTGGTCTGTAGACTTGCTATCTCCGCAGGTTTTTAGAGCTGGTAGAAATTCGTAAAAGTGGACGTAACTAATCAGCGTCCAATATATGTAATAGAATCTATATATTTCATTTTCTTGCACATGGAGAACAAAAAAAATTGCTTGAAACTTAATGTTTTTTTCTGGCACTTACCTGACACTAAGTGTTCAATTTTCTTGTAGCTCCACCACAGGTGAAATGAAACATTTCATATTTTATTTAGTAGACTAAAGGTCCAGTCACACTAAACAACTTACCAGCGATCCCAACAACGATAGGGATCGCTGGTAAGTTGCTAGGAGGTTGCTGGTGAGATGTCACACTGCGACGCTCCAGCGATCCCACCAGCAACCTGACCTGGCAGGGATCGCTGGAGCGTCGCTACACGAGTTGCTGGTGAGCTCACCAGCAACCAGTGACCAGCCCCAGCACCGCGTTGAAGATGCTGCGCTTGGTAACTAAGGTAAATATCGGGTAACCAACCCGATATTTACCTTGGTTACCAGCGCACGCAGCTACACGTGCAGAGAGCAGGGAGCAGCGCACACTGAGCGCTGGCTCCCTGCTCTCCTAGTTACAGCACACATCGGGTTAATTACCCGATGTGTGCTGCAGCTAAATGTGCACAGAGCAGGGAGCAGCGCACACCGGGTGCTGCTGCACAGGGTACATATATAGGGTATAGAGTACAGGGTGCAGCTGCACAGAGCAGGGAGCAGCGCACACCGGGTGCAGCTGCACAGGGTACACATATAGGGTATAGAGTACAGGGTGCAGCTGCACAGAGGAGGGAGCAGCGCACACCGCTTAGCGCTGGCTCCTTGCTCTCCTAGTTACAGCACACATCGGGTTAATTACCCGATCTGTACTGCAGCTAAATGTGCACAGAGCAGGGAGCAGCGCACAATGCTTAGCGCTGGCTCCCTGCTCTCCTAGCTACAGGACACATCGAGTTAATTAACCCGATGTGTCCTGCAGCTACATGTGCACAGAGCAGGAGACGGCACTGACAGTGAGAGCGGCGGAGGCTGGTAACAAAGGTAAATATCGGGTAACCAAGGACAGGGCTTCTTGGTTACCCGATGTTTACTGTGGCTACCAGCCTCCGCAGAAGCCGGCTCCTGCTGCCTGCACATTTAGTTGTTGCTGTCTCGCTGTCACACACAGCGATCTGTGCTTCACAGCGGGACAGCAACAACTAAAAGATGGCCCAGGACATTCAGCAACAACCAACGACCTCACAGCAGGGGCCAGGTTGTTGCTGAATGTCACACACAGCAACATCGCTAGCAACATCGCTGTTACGTCACAAAAGTTGTTCGTTAGCAGCGATGTTGCTAGCGATGTTGCTTAGTGTGACGGGGCCTTTAGTAATGTACAGTATATAAATAAATGTAAGCAGGAGATGCTCTTTGAATTAGTTTTTCACATTGGCCATACGGTGAAGAACTTAAAATTGGAACTCCTATTTCCCAGTAGTAAATGAAACAATGTTCTAAACTGAACATTACCTATTATAGCTTATTAAAAACTGGAATTATAATTAATAATCTTATTATAATTAGGATTCATTTACATTATTATTTATAAATCTACCAATAAGAAACAAACCATAAATACAAATGACCGTCTCTAACCCGAAATGGGTTGCTTCTACTAGGTCATTGATTCTATAAATTACATTATAGAAATTCATAAAGCTGTCAGAAAGTTACAGCATCTTACCTGTTCAGCACTTAGAGAAGCTTCTGGAAAACATTCAGTTCCTTGTTCTGTGTTATCAGCATCAATCAGATTTTCCACTGGAATGTTTCCACTTGGATTCATGTAAGCAAAGTCACCATCAGCAGGATCTAGTGCCACACACATATTATATGAGTATGGTAAAGGTAACGAACCATCACTGTACATGGAGAATGTCCTGGGATCAATTGGAGGATACAGATTTGTAGTGAGAGAAGAGAAGGCTGGTAATGGTTTTGGCTGCTTACATTTGAATATAATCGCCACCATCACAGTTATTATAAAAAGCAAGGAAATAATTGCAAGTCCAATCACTAAGTATAATTGTAAGTTGCTTTGCATTTCTACATCTTTCTGTTTGTTGCTGAGCTTAGGAACAACCTGCTGAAAGTCATCTGCAATAATAAGACTTAAGGTGGCTGTAGCAGAGAGTGCGGGATGTCCATTGTCCTTCACCATCACCACAATTTTGTAATTCAACATGTCCTTTTCCTGAAAGATACGTGATGTTCTGATCTCCCCTGTGCGCTCACTTATCACAAAATGATTTTGGTCTGAAACTTGAGCAAAATGATAAGAGAGCCAGGAATTATGTCCAGAGTCTGCATCCACCGCTACCACTTTAGTAAGTAAAGAGCCAGGCTCAGAAACAAAAGGCACCATCTCAAACACAACTGATCCACTAGTGTCTGGTGATGGGTATAAGATCTTTGGAGCATTATCATTCTGGTCCACTATGTGGATAAATAATGTAACATTGCTGCTCAGAGAGGGGGATCCATTGTCTGACGCTGTGACTTCTATTATAAACTCCTTGTTCTGCTCATAATCAAATGATCTTTGAGCATAAAGAACTCCGGTCTCTATATTGATGGAGAGATAAGATGTCGTTGATGGAGTTTCTGTAATAGTGCTGGATATTGAGTAAATTATTTTAGCATTGTCTCCAGTGTCAGGATCTGAGGCTTGTATACTGAATACTGAAGCTCCTGGTAGATTGTTCTCTGGCACATGAGCGACATAAGACGATTTAGCAAATATTGGTGGGTTGTCATTGACATCTGAAATATCTAATGTAAGAACTCTTGTAGCAGACAGAGGTGGAGATCCTCGATCTGTAGCTATTATTGTGATATTGTAGGAGGGAGCTTTTTCTCTGTCTACACCAGTTTTTAAAACAAGCCTATAGTAAGTATCTAAAGACAATAAAGCAAATGCAACATCCTGAAGAATAATGCAGTCAACATCTGCATTATCTCCAGAATCTTGGTCATGAACTTCGATCAGAGCAATCATTGTTCCAGGTGCAGAATCCTCTGGAATCGGAGAAGATAATGAGGTGATGGATATCTCAGGAGCATTGTCATTAACATCTATAACCTCCACCAGAACCTTACAATGAGCTACAAGGCCTCCTCCATCCTTGGCTTCTACAGATAATTCATAATTCTTTCTTATTTCGAAATCCAAGTTTCTATTGACCTTTATTTCACCAGAATTTGGGTTAATTTGGAATATTCCTGTATGATTGATGTTTCCAGATGTTTTCATTAAAGAATATGTGATCTGGGCATTAACTCCATCATCATTGTCTGTCGCATTAATCATAATCACTGTAGAATTAACTTGGATATTTTCCTTTAATGTGACTTTATACATATCTTGAGTAAAGATAGGGGCATTGTCATTGGCATCAATAACAATTATACATAGTAATGTTGTACCAGACCTGATAGGATTTCCTCCATCCAAGGCTGTTAGTATTAATTCATGAATATCTTGTGTTTCTCGATCTAATGGTTTTTCTAGTACAAGCTCTGGATATTTACTTCCATCTATTCTGATATTCTCAGTGAGTGTAAAATGCTGATTATCACTGAGCTTGTATGTCTGCACTGAATTACTACCAATATCTGGATCTTCTGCACTTTGCAAGGCAAATTTTGTTCCTTTTCCTGTAAATTCAATTATTTCGAAAACAGTTTTATCCTTAAAAAACAGTGGAGCATTATCATTAATATCCTGAATTTCAATTTTAATTTTAAAATTATTAAAAGGATTTTCAACCACAGCATCAAAGGTTAGAAGACAAGATGCTTCTGCTCCACATAATGCCTCTCTGTCTATCCTGTCTTTTACATGCAGATTTCCATTATTCTTGTTTATATAGAAATATCTTTCTGCAGCTCTGGATACAATCCTCAGTTTTCTAGATGAGAGCTGCTTATTATCTAATCCAAGGTCATCTGCAATATTTGCTATAGCAGAGTCTTTCCTAATTTCTTCTAGAATAGAATAATGAATCTGACCAGAGACTGAATGATACAGCCAAAAATATAACATAAATATTGTTACTTGCCATCTGATTATTTTGCAGTCCTTTGTAGAAGATTCCATCTTGTCTATTCTTAGTGAATATTTCCAATATTTTTTCTGATAAAGCTTTATCATACAATTCAAATCCTAGGCAAGAAATTGTTCATGATATCTGTAAATTCTTTACAAAATATATTCTTAGCTCAATCCGGGAGTATCTGGAAAATGTGTATGCTTCTTTGTACAGCAATGCTTGTGGCAGAGGAAAATATCATTGAATTTCTGGTTCTGCATTTATTTTTTCTTTATGGTTAAACAGCGGCGCTCAGAGGTGAAAATACGGAATTGCACGCTTCTTAAATGATCTTATACAGTACAATTTGAAATCATCAAATTACTTTATTTTAAAATCATTTATATTTAAAAATGAAATTACATTCAACATTTTTTGTAGTTTTTGATTTTGAAAATTTACTTAGTGGAAGAAGTGGGTATCCAGCAATCCAAAATATAAAAAAATCTTTATTTCTTAATTTTAAAATCCAGTATGAAAAAGAAAGAAAAAAATAAAAAATCCATGCGATAACGCGTTTTGGATCGTGCAGAATCTTTAGAGAGAGGATATGGATTTTTAACTTTTTTCTTCATTTTCCATGCTGGATTTTAAATGGTGAAATAAAGACTTTTTTATCTTTTGGATTGCTGAATATCCACTTCCTTTACTAATCGCATTTCCTCCAGAGGCCAGCTGGAGTTTTCTTCCGGCAATCTTCCGTTTGGACTTGGATACAGATGGTGGATCGGCTGATAAGTACCTTTTATTACAATTTGTAAATTTACTGCTGTTATTTTTAGATTTTAAAAAGGAAGAAGCAAACCCAAGAAAATGGGTTTCTTAATTTGTAAATATATATAGAGTTCCATAATACAGTAAAAAAACCCCCTCATATGTAGAGAAAGTTTCACTCAGGGGAAAAGATAAAAAGTGGAGTCATCAGTCACATCAAGCCTCTAAAAAAGTATGTGCTCAGATTTAATGAGATATGGTTTCTCTGCTGTTCACTACAAAGATTTGCCCACACTCTCTTACTGGGGCTGATCAGTTGAGAAAATAACATAGCTTGACTGTGCACCCTAGAAGTAGAAAGGGGAGGAAGCTTAGGTGTGAGGTAAATTCAGTAGACAGAGTTGATGTAGGTGTGAAGTTAAGTTTGTTGTGTAATATCGTAACTGTTAAAACCTGCTCTAGATTGTGAGCCCCAATGGGGACAGTATTGCCAATGTATGTAAAGCGCTGTGGAATTAATAGCGCTATATAAATGAACAAAATTATTATTATTATTATTAACCTCTGGAAGGGTCAGCTACAAATTGGCAGGGAATCAGTCCCTAGGCCACCAGGACCTTCAAGGTCAGTGGCAAAGTAAGAGACTGCTATTAGCTTTTTTCTCAGAAGCAGTGAATTGCCTGGGAGCACAGTGACACGTTTGAGTCTCAAAACTTCTAGAAGAAATAGTGGGTTTCTCTTCAGGATTTAAGCTGCCTTCTCACTTGAAGTGATTAAAGATCCAGACCTCTTTTGTCTTGGAAATCTCAGGATAACAAGATACCTATTCCCAGGTAGGGAAGCAGTAGAAGGAAGAATACACTACCACTGTACAGCAGAGAAGCAAAACTCTCATTTAGGCAGGAAGAACCACCATCATTGGGAAATCTTAGAGAAATGTTTTGATATGTTGTGCAGAGTTCCAGTAAAATGGAAAAGCTCCTTGTCCTGTCTCTGGCTGAATTATTCTTTGCTGCCCTATCCCTACCTCAACATCACCAGGAATCAGGCTTAATTAGGGGGCGAGGGGACAACGCTCTGACAGTGTGCATCACCACCTAACTCCTGGGAACCTCCAGCAGTGCCCGACCATGTCAAAGCTGAACATCCCAACTGGTGTCACAAAACCTTTATTTGTTTATTTTATTTTTCTCTGACCCCTTTTTAATATTATTTTTAAAAACCCATTACAAAAGCCTGTGGCACACGTCCGGTACAGCCAAATTGCCACTCGGACCCATAACCGTGACATCAGAGGTCTAACGGGGGCGGCATACTTATGCTTTTTTTTTTAAACATTAGAGCCTATAGGTAATGGAGGGATTTCAAATGAGAACCATCAATTCATCTGTCAGATGTTTCTTTGGTTTTTCATTCAAAAGGATTCTAAATATTTTTTTAAACAACTGCGTCAGAAATCTAAAAAATATTGTCAAGCAATTAACTATTCCCATTGTATCCCTTTCATAATGTACAGTAGGTTTTTTTCTACACATTAACAACTCCATTCGTTAAAAAGGTCTATAGTCGACGGAAACTATTTTTTTTCTCCAGATAAAGGCAATATCTCATTGTTTTTTAAGCAAATTTTACATAGAACAGTTTTGTTTTTTTTACATATTTTTTGTAGTAGCCATTTATATACTTATAGGATTTTTATGCTTTTTTATACTATCTTCAGAACATAATTAAATACATGTACACACATAGTTTTTGAGAAATATATCAAAATTGTCCACCAGAAAAACCTAGAATTAATTTCTAAATATATTTTAATTTATCAGAAGTTTTCATTTTCAAAACTAATCTAGAAAACTAAAACATTTCCTGTGATTTTTCTTTGCAATGGGCAACAAGGCTAATTTCTTTATTACCCAAATTTTTTAAATGAGTTTCAAAGTGATGAACTAACTGTATGAAAGACTTAATAAAGGTAGTATTGTCACATGGTAAGAATTTCATCAAATTTTCAAATAATTTCTATTTATTTTGCTGATTCGTGTAACTTTCATAAATATCTTCATATCTATATATTACACTTTACAATTAATCCAATGATGTAATTTCTGGATATAAAATATGTGTAATAATATTCCATGCACTATTCAAAAAAGAGAATGTAAAAGAATTATGTCACTCTATTATACTATAGACTCTCTATAATTATATAGTACAACATATCATTTTTCCTATTAGAACAAATCATACTGAAGAAGAAACGTTCAAACTGATGGACAATTTACAAAAATGATATTCCCTATTGTTATTGTTTATTGCAACAAAACGAGTTTTGATATTTGTATTTCCATTAAGAGAATAGCATGATGTAAGAGTGGTATGAATTCTTATAATGATAACATAATTTTTAACTAAGTTCTAGTATTGAACAGTAAATCCGTGTGCACAATTATTTAAAGTGTAGGTCCATGGTTTTCGATTCCTACTTGTTAAAACATTCTCATTAAAATAACTAGATTGCAAATTGATCTGTCATCAGGCTCCCAAGCAGTCTTCTCTAATTTATTGGGGAAATCTGGTAATAACCCCTTCACGACCAATGACGTACTGGTACGTCATTGGTGACATTTGTCACTTTAATGGGAGCACATGAGCCCACATTTTTCATCTCACATGTCAGCTAATCTGATCAGCCAACATGTGGAGTTAGGAAAAAGCTGTGGATATAAGGAGCGCAATAGGGTCTTACCAGTGTAAAATATGATGACTTTATTTTTTATCAATAAATTGTTGTCGTTTTTGCAATGTGCAGGTTGGTTCCTCTGCAATGCCACATAGGTAACATATGTGATCCCTTGAACTTTGACCTTATCATGTGCCTGTTGGGTTGGTTCCTTTTTTCCCATATATCAATGTATCACTATCTCTGTTATGTTTATCGGTGGATTTTCCTGAGAAGAGGAGATATCTCATCGAAACGCGTAGAATAAACCATCACCATTACTTTAATTATTTGGAGTGATTCTTTGTACAGCAGCGCGGAGTATACCACAATTATCCTGGTTTTTGTATAACGTGGAGTTAACAAGAGCGTGACAATCTCTGATCTAACTAGTCTAACTAGTTAAATCCTGGTGTCAATCTCTGATAGTTGGATTTAACGCACACTGGGGGTGAGTGCATCATCCCCACCCTCATTGACAGCAACGTGACGTGATCACAGGGTTATGATGGGTAGTCATAACAGCCGGAGTCATCTGATGACCCAGGTCACCGCAATTACGTAGTCCCTGTGAACACCGACTGAGCGCCGGCGTTCACAGGAGATCAGCATATCTGCTGAAGCACCGCTCTGTACAGCAGAAGCAATCACACTATATCAGCTTTAAGTCCCCTTAGGGGACTAGTAGTAAAAAAAAGAAAAATTGTAAAAAAAAGTTTTAAAAAATTTGAAGAAATAAAAAACAAAAGTTCAATCACCCTGATATGCCTCATTGAAAGTAAAATAATAATAATAATAATAATAATAATAAAATACACATGCGGAGCGTGCTTAAAGTATGGAACTGGAAGTGTGTGCGGTTAATATTTGCTTGTACAGCAAAGCTTGCTCGTAAACTGAGTTACAAATTTACAGCAGGTTTTGCTCGTATAGCGAAATGCTCGCAAACCGGATTACTCATAAACCTAGTATATATCACACATAATGAACATGGTAAAAAAAATCCCTTAAAACATTAGTGGAATTGTACTTTTTTGCAATTTCATCGCACTTGGATTTTTTTACATGAAGCCAAATTAAAAGTGTCATTCAAAAAGTACAATTCGTCTGGCAAAAAAAAAGCCCCATATGTCTATATTGACGGAAAAATAAAAAACGTATGCCTCTTGGAAAAAGGGGAGGAAAAAACAAAATTGCTGGTTGTGAACTGGCTAAAATAAATAAGATTACCTGAAGTGTCAACAGGTAGGAAAAGAAGCATTTCACAGTGTTCACACAAATCAAAAGGTTGTCTGAGTAAAGTAGGATGCAGGTTCTCCAGACTGAGCAATGTTATGGATGAGAATACTATCCAAGGAAACCCTATGTTACCCAATAAGATATCTCTTTTTTTTTAATTAGAACAAACCCACTAATTGCATAAAAACTGCACGTAAGGGACAGATAGTATTTCATTATTAAATTTAGATGACTGTGTCCAAACGCAGATCACAATAAAGCAGCTGCTGATCAACAAATTATTCTAAAAGTTGCAAAAAAGTGTTATTCTACTTCCCCATTATTCTACTTCACCAAAAAGGCAAAAAGTTACATCTTACCTGTTGAGGATTTGGTAAAACTTCTGGGAAACGTTCAGCCCCTTGTTCTGTATTATCAGCATCAATCAGGTTTTCCACAGGCACATTCCCACTTGGATTCATGTAAGAAAAGTCACCATCAGCAGGATCTAGCGCCACACACATATTATATGAGTATGGTAAAGGTAACGATCCATCACTGTACATGGAGAATGTCCTGGGATCAATTGGAGGATACAGATTTGTAGCAAGAGAAGAGAAGGCTGGTAATGGTTTTGGCTGCTTACATTTAGATATTATCACCACCATCACAGTTATTATAAAAAGCAAAGAAATAAGGGCAAGTCCAACCACTAAGTATAATTGTAAGTTGCTTTTAGTTTCTTCATCTTTCAGTTTGTTGCTGAGTTTAGGAACAACCTGCTGAAAGTCATCTGCAATAATTAGACTTAAGGTGGCTGTAGCAGAGAGAATGGGATGCCCATTGTCCTTCACCATCACTATTACTTTGTAATTCAACACATCCTTTTCGTGAAAGATACGTGATGTTCTGATCTCCCCTGTGCGCTCACTTATCACAAAATGAGTTGAATCTGAAACAAGTATAAAGTGATAAGAGAGCCAGGAATTATGTCCAGAGTCTGCATCCACCGCCACCACTTTAGTTACTAAAGAACCCGGCTCAGAAACAAAAGGAACCATCTCAAACACAACTGACCCACCAGTATCTGGGGATGGGTATAAAATCTTTGGAGCATTATCATTCTGGTCCACTATGTGGATAAATAATGTAACATTGCTGCTCAGAGAGGGGGATCCAGTGTCTGAGGCTGTGACTTCTATTATAAACTCCTTGTTCTGCTCATAATCAAATGATCTTTGAGCATAAAGAACTCCGGTCTCTATATTGATGGAGAGATAAGACGTCATTGATGGAGTTTCTGTATTGGTGTTAGAAATTGAGTAAATTATTTTAGCATTGTCTCCAGTGTCAGGATCTGAGGCTTGTATACTGAATATTGACGCTCCTGGTAGATTGTTCTCTGGCACATACGTGACATAAGTAGATTTAGCAAATATTGGAGGGTTGTCATTGATATCTAATATTTCCAATCTGAGAATTTGTGTACTGGAAAGAGGTGGAGATCCTCGATCTGTAGCTATAATAGTAATATTGAAAAACTCAGTTTTTTCTCTATCAATATACATTTTTAAGACAAGTTTATAGTAATTTTCCAATGCTAATAAATTAAATGGAACATCTTCAAGAATTTGGCAGTCAACATCTGCATTATCTCCAGAATCTTGGTCATGGACTTCGATCAGAGCGATCATTGTTCCAGGTTCCGAGTCCTCAGGAATTGGAGAAGATAATGAGGTGATGGATATCTCAGGAGCATTGTCATTTACATCTATGACCTCCAGTAGGACCTTACAATGAGCTACAAGGCCTCCTCCATCCTTGGCTTGTACGGACAATTCATAATCCTTTGTTTCTTCAAAATCCAAGTTTCCATTGATCTTGATTTCACCAGTATTTGGGCTAATACTAAATATTTCTGTATGATGGATTTTTCCAGATGTTTTCATAAAGGAATATGTGATCTGTGCGTTGACTCCGTCATCATTGTCTGTAGCATTCAATATGATCACTGTAGAATTAACTGGGATGTTTTCCTTTAAGGTGACTTTATACATATCCTGAGTAAATATAGGCGCATTGTCGTTACCGTCTATAACAATAACTTTTAATAATGTTGTAGCAGACTTGATAGGATTTCCTCCATCCAAGGCTGTTAGTATTAGTCTATGAATGTCTTGTTTCTCTCGATCTAATGGTTTCTCTAGTACGAGCTCTGGATATTTACTCCCATCTGTTCTGATATTCTCAGAGATTGTGAAATACTGATTTTCACTGAGCTTGTATGTCTGCACTGAATTACTACCAATATCTGGATCTTCTGCACTTTGTAAAGCAAATCTAGCTCCTGGTGATGTAAATTCAATTATTTCCAAAGTATTTTTGTTGTTAAAAAAATATGGGGGATTATCATTAATATCCAGAATTTCAACTTTGATCTTAAAAATATTCAGTGGATTTTCAACCACAGCATCAAAGGTTATGGAGCAAGTACTTGCTCTCCCACACAATGTCTCTCTGTCTATCCTGTCTCTTATATATAGATTTCCATTTTCTTGCTTGACATAAAAATACTTCTCTGCAGATTTAGATACAATCCTCAGTTTTCTAGATGAGAGCTGCTTAATATCTAATCCAAGGTCATCTGCAATATTTGCTATAACAGAGTCTTTCCTCATTTCTTCTACAATGGAATAATGAATCTGACCAGAGACTGAATAATACAGATAACAAAATAAAACATATATTACTTGCCATCGGATTCCTGTACAACCCTGTATGGGAGATTCCATCATGTCCATCCTCAAGGAAAATATTCCATAAAATATCCAGTAAATCTTTTTCATCCAATGCACATGCTAAATAGGAAAATATTTATGATTCCTGGAATTGTCTTTTTGATATATATCCTTAGCTGTTTCCAGTAGAATCTAAAATATGTCTGTGGTTCTTTCTGCAGATCAGCAATGTATGTGACAAAGGAAAACACCAGTGGATTTCTGATTCTGTGTTTTTCTCCTTACTGGTTAAACAGCGGCGCTCAGAGGTGGAAATACAGAATTACAAGACACTAAGATTATGTTATAAATCTTGAAATTATCAAAATATTTAAAAAATGTACAGTCGTCACTTTTAAAGTTTTCTCGACTTTAACATTTTATTGTTTTTGCATTCAGTATTTATTAAACAGGAATCAATGGCCTTTAATATTGTATATTCTTTCATAAAACACAATGGACCTAAATAGACATGGTTACATGCAACCGAAGCAAAAATACATTGTTCAGATATATAAACCTATACCAACATATCAATAAACCACCAGAATAGTATACATTAAATTATGATTTTATTAATTTTATCAAAAAAGTTGTGCAAGCATTACAAATATGGAAAGTTAGATACAAATACCAGACAGACTGGTCCGGAAAACCAGATCCTCTGCAACGGGTAAGAGGCACTGAAACTCTAATGAGTGAAAAATACCATCCACGAATAATTATTATGTCCTCAATCCATATGATCTATCTGGATAAATTTGATCAAAAGAGCACAGGGTATGGAACTCTTCTGGTAAGAAAAGCTGTTTAGATAATTAACCACTATGAAAAATTCATATGTCGTGCCCCGGGGCAGCTGAGCTGCTCGGATCCGGGCGGTCCGTGGCTCGAGGGGTCCCGGACCCGGGGGCACCATCGAACAGTTTTAAATGAAAAATAAAAGTAATAAAAATAAAGTCCGACTACGCCCCTCGCGGTTTGCGGCCAGGCATGGAAAGGCCGCCGCTGCGGGTTCCCACTGGGGATGATGGATGGGCCAGCGTGGATGGTGGAGCTCTCCACGAGCAGGGCTTTTCCTCAGGGGTAGGTGAAGGGTTAATGTAGAGGTGCGCGGCAATGAAGCAGTCCAGACAAAGAGGGCAGTTTCTTGGTTTTTACTCACTGGATTCACGCCCTGGGGATGTACTGGATGCCAGGTGCGCCCGTGTCCCTGATGACTGTGCCTGCCAACCTGGTGCCACTCTCCTCCTGTGCACTCTGTTGTACGTTGGTCCTCCCTGACGTGGAACACTTGGAGGTCCTCCTGATGTCTTTGTCCTGCCGCAGGCAGCTTAGACTATTTATGGGAATATGTCTCGGTCCCCTCTTTGCTGCTGATGCCTTGGACGTTGGTGGCAGATGAGTCCTGTAAACCCACCCACCTGGCAGAGTTAACAGAGGACTTGAAGCCCATGTCTGTTCTGGGATCTGCAACCCGTGTGTGCAAAGTACTGTGAGCCCTGGATGTCCACCCCACAGGGTCCCTCTGTCCTTGGGGCTTGCTCTCTTGCTCTGCTGCTACTCTCCTCCTCTGAATGGCTGATCTTTCTCCTCAGGTCTTTGCAGTGTCTTTTCTACCATTCCGCTGACTTTCTTACTCCTCACTTTCCTTTCTAGTTCCTTCCACTTTCTCTCTGTGTCTCAAGAGTCTCTGGTCTGTCTTGACACCTTTCTTACTACTCTTCTCCTCACAACCTTCTACTTCCTCCTCCTAAACTCTTCTGACTGTCCCACTGTCTTCCCATACTCCCCAGGTCACTTTCTTCTCCCCCAGGTCTGGTCTCTTCCTTCCAGTTGCCTTCCTGTTATCTAACAGTGCCCAGCCCTGTCATCTAGCTAGGTGGGGCTCCCAGCTGGGTACAGCGAGTGTAAATGTCCTGGTGTGCTAGTGTGTGTGTAGTGGCTGGCATAGTTATGTTGGACCTGTTTTTTTTTGGGACACCTAGTTACCGCAGGGGCATCACACATACATAGCAAAACAGAAAAAGTGCTGCATGCTAAGATCAATAGTATTAAATGAATATCATGCAATTGCTATAATAAGCTAAGCATGAAGTTAATCATAACTATACCTTGAGCCATAGTTGTTGGTAATGAAAGTCTCGCTTCCTGATGAAGCCCAGTATGCCAAAACACGCGCCGAGGCCTCCTCCTAAGCCCTCTGTGCATACTTTCATTACCAACGACTATGGCTCAAGGTATGGTTATGATTAACTTCATGCTTAGCTTATTATAGCATATGCATATTCTTCATTTAATACTATTGATAGCACTCAGCACTTTTACTGGCTTGCGATGTATGAACGTTTCACAGTTGTTAATTGTCTAAATAGTTTTTCTTACCTGAAGCTTTCCATACCCTGTGCTCTTTAAATCCAATGTATCCAGATAGCTCATATACCATATGGATTATGGATATAAGCATTATTTGTGGATATCATCTTTCACACATTATTGTCTCAGTGCCTCTTACCCATTTATATATCTGAGCAACATATTTTTGCCTTGGTTCCAAAATGTTTTGCTTCTTACCACCATTTTACCTTATAGGTGGATATCTTTGTAGGTTATAATAAGACATAATAATAATTTTATTCATTTATATAGTGCTGTTAATTCCACAGCGCTTTACATACATTGGCAACACTGTCCCCATTGGGGCTCACAATCTAGAGTCCCTATCTGTATGTCTTTCGAGTGTGGGAGGAAACCGGAGTACTTGGAGGAAACCCACGCAAACACGGGGAGAACATACAAACTCCTTGCAGATGGTGTCCTTCATGGGATATGAACCCAGGACCCCAGCGCTGCAAGACTGCAGTGCTAACCACTGAGCCACCGTGCCTCCCAAGATATGGCTACATATTCACCTACCACTGTTGAAGAACAATATATGTAAAATATATCCTACCAAATGAGAAGATAGGACAATAGAAGAATTGAAGAAGATGCCTAGGCAGGCACCCATTACAGCATTTTAAAGAAAAAGAAATTTTAAGTTAATGTGTTGTATACTTTGTTTTCAACATAGGAGCCTATAGGTGATGGAGAGCTAAGCAATAGCATCAGTAAAGAAATCCATTTCATATGTCTCAATGTATGTCAACTTTAAAATGTTAACTTCATGTTAACTAAGGACAATAAAGCATTATTTAAAGGGAACTTGTCACCAGTTTTTTTGCTTTATAAGCCATGCCCATCACCTTTAAGATCATGTGAAAGGAGTTTCTGCAACCCCTCAATTGTGCCCCTGCATACCTCAGAAGAAGAGTTTTATTTTTGTCCCTTGCTGTATGTAAATTGAGAGGTCAGGTCCACCAAGTGTCTACAGATTGTAATCATTGCCACCCTGCTTTCTTCAAACACTGCCTCTTCTAATTGCTTACAAATGAATGAGATCTCTACATCATCCACATGCTGGCCAAAGTCTCATATCTGTGGAGTGGAGTAGGGGACCTTATAGAATCATAAAATGGTAGCGTTGGAAAGGACCTCAAGAGCCATCGGGTCTAACCCCCTGTGAGTGCAGGCTTTCCTAAATCATGCCAGCTATATGTTTATCCAGTTTCCGCTTGAAGATTTCCATTGATGAAGAGCTCACCACCTCCCGTGGTAGCCTGTTCCACTTTCTGACTGCCCTCTCTGTCAGAAGGTTTTTCCTAATGTCTAATCTAAATCTCCTTCCTTTTAGTTTCATCCCATTGCTTCTTGTACTTCCTTGTGCTAATGAGAATAGGGTAGTTCACTCTGCTCTGTGAATACCTTTCAGATATATGTAGACCACTATTAAGTCTCCTCTCAGCCTTCTCTTTTTTCAAACAAAACATATCTAGTTCTTTTAGCCATTCTTCATAGGACATGGTTTGCAGACCTTCTACCAGCTTGGTTGCTCTTCTCTGGACTTGCTCCAATATATCAATGTCTTTCTTGAATTGAGGCGCCCAGAACTGTACCCAGTATTCCAGGTGGGGTCTGACCAGGGCAGAGTATAGGGGAATAATTACCTCTTTTGATCTAGATTCAATGCGCCTTCCTGTGCTCTATTGGACAGCCAGTGATTTCAATGCACAGGTGCAAAATTTTAGGCACTGTTTTGATGCTGTACAGACCAAAGTCTGTGTAATCAGAAACCTGCGCAGGCGTGCCTCACTGTACATTATTGGAAAGCCAGTGTTTACACTACACAGGTCAAGACTTCGGGCAGTGTGTGGCTGACATAGAGACTTTATCCACTTATATTCAATTAAAAGAGCCTACTCCACAAAATCACAGCAATAATTGTAAAGAAATCTTATTACTGTATATTAAACTTTTCTTTTGAGATTTTGTATAGGAAAAAAAAGTTGGGAGGGAAAGATAAGCAGCACATATGGTGATTTTGAGAGGTACTGATGTGAAGGGAGCTATGGAGTTATGGTACGTCAATCTTTCTTCTCTATTAATCTTCAAAAATGTGGCAGTTAACATCAGCATTGTCTCCAGGATCTAGATATTGAATCATAGTTCCAGGTGCAGAATTTTCAGGAATATGAGGAGATAAGTAGATAATTTCTATATGTTTCCTACAATGATCTACAAGGTCTCCTGCATCCTAGAGGTATACAGAAAATTCAGAATTGTTTTCGTTGCTTCAAAATCCAAGTTTAATCTTGAATTCCCCAATGTTCTTGTTAATGCTGAAAATTTCCATTATGATGACTATTTCTACATTTTTTGGTTAAGCAATATGTGATCTGTAAATTTACTCCATCATTGTCTCCGGCATTTAAAATGATCACTGAGAATTATTTGGGATCTGTTTCATTGAGGCCAGCATCATAAATATATTGATGAAATAAGTTGACATTTTCATTTCCTTTGATAACACTTGTTTTAAGCAATGTTTTACCATACTTGATAGGATTTCCTCCATCCAAGCCTCTCAGTATTCATGAGTGTATTTTTTTCTGTCTAATGGTTTCTTTACTACAAGATCTTGGTATGTCTTCCCATCTTCTATGATATTCTAAGTGAGTGTAAATATTGATTATCACTGAGGTTCTATGTCGACACTGAAGGTTAGAAGACAAGTACTGTATTTTCCAGATTATAAGATCAACTCCCCCCCCCAAACTGGGAGTAAAATGGAGGTGTGTCTTATAATCCGGATATGGCTTACTGGATTAGCGGTGGTGTTGCTGAGTCAGTTATACTGAGGGCTCGGAGGACGGGGGGTCTCACTGCAGTAGAGCAGCTCAGTAGGGTCACTTGACTGAGGGTTGGCGATACTGCGGGCTTGTGGGGTGTCATGGCGGTGAGTGCCATTGATCTGTCTGCGAGCTGCTTTGAATCACCAGCAGTTGACTCAATGGACGTCAAGAAAATGGCTGCGGAGGCCATTCTGCACACGCACTGCCTCCTCCGCCATTTTTTTAAGTCCATCTGGTCAAGATTCAATGGAGCCCACATCCAGTCAGCAGATCAATGGTGTTTGGTACCGCGACACCCCACGAGCTTACAGTATTGCCCATCCTCCATCCACTGACCCTCCTGAGCTGAGACACCCCCTCTTCTGAACCCGCAGCATTGCCAACCATGCCTAAATTTTTTCCTATTTTCCTTCTTCAAATTTGGGGTGTGTCTTATGTAGCGCCCCTGAGGCTTCAGTCGCCACAAGGTACTGCATCTCTTTTGAGATGTGGTGCTCGTTCCGGGTGAGAGGAGATTAATCACTGGTGTTTGCTTCACTTACACAACATCCAGTTGGTGAGTCAGTCCATTACACAGCTCAGAAATCTAGGCTGGGAAATTCCCGGTTACCAAGGCAACAGCCACTATGAGTCATCAAGAAGGTGGGGGCTGACTGAGGGAGTAGGAACACACAAACAGTTTCAGTTTAGAATAGTCTGAGACTGTGAACAACACAGTCCCTAGAAGGAGTGCTTCAGAGCTCTTCTAGGTGGAACTGGCCAGACTGGAAGAGGGCGAGAAGCAACCGGTGGAGATGGTGAGACAGAGGAGAACTTGATAGCTGGAGGTTGAGCCTAACCATTCCCACAATGTCAGCGCTGACAGGGTGCAGAAGCCCTAGGGCAGATCATACTCTATGTTGTCTGACAGAATCTGCAGGGGATGCGGATTTCAAGTCCCAACGCCCACCACCCATTTTCCCAGAGCACAGTGACACATAGGATCCAGGGTCGGGATTGCAGCCAGGCCCCACGGCGAGGATCCGCACCACCTGCATACGGGACGGGACACTAACAGAGACACTGGGGTCCCCAAGCAGCTTCAAGCCATGGGGATTCACAACCAAGCGCAAGGAAGGGAGGTCTCACACTCCACAGACACCTTTGATTTCCTCTGATTTACCCAGGACTGGCTGAGGCCCATCACAGCAGAGACCGGCACCTCTGGGGCATCTTATGAACTGTGAGTAAAGAGAAGTTTGGACTGCAGCCCCCTGTGTTGTCCCTGTCTTTGCCGGCGCCATCGTAACGTAAACTACTACCCTCGTCATCCACCCGGGGCCCACTCTGCCTGTGGGGAGCGACAACATCCCGGCTGCCATAGCACCTGCCCCGGTGAGGATTTCTGCAGCGGAGGCTACTCCATGGCTGCATACCACAGGTGGCGTCACGACAAACTTTCCCAATCACCCCACTTTTCCTTCATTTGCTGTACGCCTCGGGGCAACGGAATCGGGCAAGGCCACCCATGACATCACCTGACCCGACCCTCAATGGCCCGGCAATGAGTAGGTTAACCACCTGCCCCATGGGGCGCTACATGTCTTATAATCCAATGCGTCTTAGAAAATGAAAAATACTATAGATGCTGCTCCACAAATTACTTCTCTATCCTGTCCATTGCTATGGAAATTTCCCTCTGAAGCTCTGGATACAATTCTTAATTTTAATCAAATAATCAATAGCTTTCTGCAATATTTGCTATAACAGAGTCTTTCCTCTTTTCTTCTACAATTGAATAATGAATCTGACCTAAGACTGAAAAACAGAGATAAGAAAGAATGACATAATTTCATATGTGATTCCTGTGCAGCCCTGTATAGGAGATTGCATCCTATCCATTAAGTATTTTTTATCCCATACAAATGATAAACAGAAAAATACTCACAATATCATTTTCCTTAGCTCTCAGCGCATGAGAATCTAGAGAAAGCTTGCTGTTCATTCTGCAGTTCATCAATGTATGTGACAAAGGAAACACCAGTGGATTTCCCATTTTTCATATTTCTCCTTACTGGTTAAACAGTGGCACCCAGAGGTGAAAATACAGAACTGCAATTACTTAAAATTATTTTTAAAATGGCTTTATATGATGAATTTGGTATTCTTAATGCTAATTGAAGCTAAACTATGTACGATGCCTTGAGAAAGTATTCATGCTCTGTAAACTTTTACACATTTTTTCACTTAACACGCACAAACGTAAATTTATTTTATTGCGATTTTATGTTATATACCAACTCAAAGTAGCAAGAATGTGTCTATGAGGTTTGCACAACTAGTCAAGCTCTGTCAGTATGTTTAGGGTTGTTGTCCTACGGGAAGGTGAACTTATGCTTCAGTCTGTTGTCTTTTGCAGCCTCTAAAAGGTTTTCCTCCAGGATTACCCAGTACTTAGCTCCATCCATCTTCCCAACAACTCTGACGAGCTTCCCTGTCCCTTTTGAAGAAAAGCCTCCGCACCATGTTAAATGGTTGAGATGGTGTTAGTTTTCAGGGTGATATGCAGTTAGCGTTTCGCTACACGTAACATTTTTAATTTAGCCCCAAAAATTCTACTTTGGTCTCATCTTACGAGGCCACCTTCTTGCACATGACTATTTGAAAACTGCAAACATGACTTCTAATGGCTTGCTTGAAAAAATTTCCTTTTTCTTGCCACTCTTCCATAAAGGGCAGATTTGTGGAGTATATGGCTAATAATTGTCCCGGGACAGATTCTCCCACCTGAGCTTTGGATCTCTACATCTTCTCGAGAGTGACCATGGGCTTATTAGCTTCTCTAATTAGTGCTCTCCTTCCTTGTGATGTCAGTTTAGGTGGACGGCCATGTCTTGGTAGGTTTGCAGTTGTGACAGAGTTCTATTTTTGGATGGTGGATTGAGCAATGCTCCATGAGATGTTGAGAGCTTGGACTGTATTTTGTTATAACCTAACCCTGCTTTACTCTTCTCCAAAACTTTATCCCTTACCTGTCTGATGTGTCCTTTTGTTTTCATAATGTTGTTTGATCCCTAATTTTCTAAGAAAAAAAACATCTGAGGCCTTCACAGAGCAGCTCTAGTTATACTGAGAATATATTACACACAGATGGACTCAATTTACTAATTAGGTGACATCTGGAGGAAATGTATCACTCAGAATTTTATTTAGGGGTATCAGATTATTGGGTGTTGAATATAAATGCACACCACAGTTTTCTGATTTATATTTTTATAATATTTAGAAAATAATGGATTTTCTTTAACCTTCACAAAGACTTACTGCTTTGTGTTGGTGTATCACATAAAATTCCAATTAAATACATTTAGGTTTGTAGACGTAATATGAAAAAATGGGTAAATGTTCACGAGGTATGAATACGTTTTTCAAGGCATTGTAAGCACATATCTAAATAATTTTATCTATTTAACTCTTAAATTAAATACTTTTATAATTAGTTATTATATAACATTGAAAGTTTAGATGAGAGGATTGTTCTGCGGAGGATCACGTGTGAGTTGGATTTTCTAAAACAGTTTGTGATTCAATTTGCTGTTTGAAAAAAAGCTTGCCTGACACCATTTCCCACACTGAAGCTTCAGAGAGTGGAGTTATGTTATCATAACTTGTAGAGTGGTAGTCATTAGTACTTGCATGATAACTGGTCAGTTGTTCCCAGTTAAACACAGTTTATATGAGTCTTTTTCCATCTCCAGAGTTACTTGGTAAGTCTTTCTCTTCTTTATTGTGTAAGCTCTTATGGTAAGCAGCATTGGTCTTCTCTCTTCTCTCCTGTAGAGTGTAAGCTCTTATTATCAGCAGAGTCTTCATTCTCCTGTACAGTGTAAGCTCTTATGGTCAGCAATGTCTTCACAATCTCTCTCTCCTGTAGAGTTTAATCTCGTATGGTCAGAGGGGTCCTCTCTCCCTCTCTTCTGTACAGTATAAGTTCTGATGGTAAGCAGGGTCTGTCTTCTCTCTTCTATCCTGTGGAGTGTAGGATCTTATAGTCAGCAGGGTCCTCTGTGTCCTGTAGGGTCTAATCTCTTATGATCAGAGAGGTCTTCTCTATTTGTCTCTTCTGTACAGTTTAGGTTCTTATAGTCAGCAGGGTCTTCTCTGTCCTGTAGAGTGTAAGCTCTTATGGTCAGCAGAGTCTTCTCTCTCCTGTAGAGTGTAAGGTCTTATGGTCAGCATGGTCCTCTCTGTCCTGTAGAGTATAAGTTCTTATGGTCAGTGGGGTCCTCTCTCTCTCTCTCTTCTGTACAGTATAAATTCTTATGGTAGCAGAGTCGGTCTTCTCTCTTCTCTCCTGTAGAGTGTAAGTTCATATAGTTAGCAGGGTACTCTGTTTCCTGTAGAGTGTGTTTTTATGGTCAGCGGGGTCTTTTCTATCTCTCTCCTGTAGAGTGTAAATTCTTATAGTCAGCAGGGTCCTCTCTCTTCTGTAGAGTGTAAGATCTTATGATCAGCGAGTTTCTCTCTACTTCTCTTCTGTAGAGTGTAAACCATTGTAGTAGGTTTGGTTCTCATTCGCTCCTCTCTGAGCAATTACATACTTTCCAATATTGAGATTTGCATTAATTTATTCACTATGATTTGCTTTATGAGGAAAATTCAGCAAAGTTGTCAAATACAAATTTCTAAAGATCTGCTCATCTTTCATTATGATTAAATAAGGGGACATTATCATTCACATCACTATCAATTGTTTTAAGTAATATTTTAACAAAGTTAATCCTGTTTTCCCCAATCAAGTCTGTTGGTATTAATGAGTGTCTTTTTTCTGTCTAAAGGCCCAGTCACATTAAACAACTTACCAGCGATCCCAACAACGATACAACCTGATAAGGATCGCTGGTAAGTTGCTAGGAGGTCGCTGGTGAGATGTCACACTAAGCGACGCTCCAGCGATCCCACCAGCAACCTGACCTGGCAGGGATCGCTGGAGCGTTGTTACAGGTGGAAGCATGCTGCGCTTGGTAACTATGGTAAATATCGGGTAACCAACCCGATATTTACCTTGGTTACCAGCGCACACCGCTTAGCGCTGGATCTCTGCACTCCTAGCCACAGTACACATCGGGTTAATTAGCTGATGTGTACTCTGCTACGTGTGCAGGCAGCAGGGAGGCGGATTTTGCGGACGCTGGTAACCACGGTAAACATCGGGTAACCAAGAAGCCCTTCCCTTGGTTACCCGATAGTTACCAGCGTCTGCCGCTCTCACGCTGCCAGTGCCGGCTCCCTGTTCCCTGCACTCCTAGCCACAGTACACATCGGGTTAATTACCCGATGTGTACTCCAGCTACGTGTGCAGGGAGCAGGGAGCCGGCACTGACAACTGAGAGCGGCGGACGCTGGTAACGAAGGTAAATATCGGGTAACCAAGGAAAGGGCTTCTTGGTTACCCAATATTTATATTGGTTACCATCGTCCGCAGAAGCCGGCTGCCTGCTCACTGCACATTTAGTTGTTGCTCTGTCGCTGTCACACACAGCGATGTGCGCTTCACAGCGGGAGAGCAACAACTAAAAAATGGTCCAGGACATTCAGCAACAACCAATGACCTCACAGCAGGGGCCAGGTTGTTGCTGGATGTCACACACAGCAACATCGCTAGCAAGTTGTGCCTCAGCAGCGATGTTGCTAGCGATGTTGCTTAGTGTGACGGTACCTTAATGGTTTCTCTAGAACAAGCTCTGGATATTTACTCTGATCTGATATTTTCACTCAGTGTAAAATTCTGATTATCACTGAGCTTCTATAGCTGCAATGAATTACTACCGATATCTGGTTATTCTACACTTTGCAAGACAAGTTTTGTCCCTACCACTTGATATTTAATTATTTGTACAACAGGTTTATTATGAAAGAACTGTGGTGAATTATTACTCATATTTAGTGTTGAGCGAGCACTACAGTGCTCGGTGCTTGGTACTTGTAATGAGTGAAACCTATGATGATTGAGTTCTCTTTACACGAGTTAAGCAAGCCAGATGCTCAGACAAGCTTGACTTCGAGTAATGAGTATAATGGAAGTCAATGATTGGGCAGCCACATACAGCTAGCCGTAAACAGAGCAAGGGTGTTTTTTTGGTGGAAGACACTACATCCAAAAATGATTTTACCACCAGTGCAAGCCATTCAGAGACTGCAAGTGGGTCTTACTGGGGTGCCGTATCACATCATCTGCTTTGTGTTGATGTTACACGAATAAGCGGCAGGATACAGAAACCGGGTGTATGCCGCGCTGTCACCAGGAAGTTCAGATGTTAATTATTTCAAACTTCTTTTATTCAAGTCAAAGTGTTTCAGAGAACTCAGTATCCTTCATCAGGACATTCAAGAAAAAACAACAATCTAATACAGAGGAGGCCCCTATGTATATAAAAACAAGTATGTCAGAGAACCGCCTACTGTATTTTAAAAAAAGGCAGGCAATCAACTGACTTATTAACAGTAAACAGAATTAAATTACTGTGTGAGCAATACAAAATAAAGTCCTAGATAGTCCTTTCTAGTGACAGTGCGGCATACACCCAGTTTCTCTACCTTGTCTGCGGGCTGCGGTGGTTGCCATCTCTGATACGTATTTCGGAGTTGTGACTGGCACAACTCTAATAGGTGAGTGCATTTGCCTTGTTTTATCTGTTACCTTACCTGGTAAGACCCTATTCTGTGCTTTCATCTGCAGTTTTTGTATATCGTGATGTTACACGAATGACACATCTGACCACCCGTGATTCTCAGCTGAGCACCAAGCGTACCTGAGCACCCCAATGCTTGATTAAGACCGAGAAGTTCTCATCATTACTCATATCTTGAAATTCACTTTTAATTTTAAAATTCTTAAACCCTCATCATCAAATTGTCTCCCTGTTTACAGATACAGAAATATGTCTATATACAATCCTCAGTTTTTTAGCTGAGAGCTGCTTAATACCTAATAAATAGTCATATGCAATATTTGTGATAGCAGAGTCTTCTATAATAGAATCAGGAATCTGACCAGAGACTAAATAACAATGAAAATAAAATATATATATAAACCGAAAAAATACTCACAATATCTCTTTTTCCTTAGCTCTCAGCACAGGAGAATCTAGAAAATGGTTGCTTTTCTGTCTGCAGAGCTGCAATGTATGTGACAAAGGAAACACTAGTGGATTTCCCATTCTGCGTTTTTCTCCTTTCTGGTTAAACAGTGGCGCCCAGAGGTGAAAATACAAAATTGCAATGACTTAAAAATATTTTATAGGTGGGTTTATATGATGAATTGCTCTAAGCACTTCTCTAAATTGCTTCCTTTTTTTCTATCACTAAAATTATATTTTTAATATTTATTTTTATATAGCTTTGAAAATACAAAAACAGTTGAATGCAGAAAATATTTTACATTTTTATTTTATTAAAATTAACATAAAATACAAGCCGCTCCAGTCAATACCTCAGTTTTTATATTTTAAACTGTTTTGGAAGAATGAAAGCTCAATAGAAATTGGTTATATTAATTTATTTTAGGTATTTATTATCTTATATATTACTAATTACAATTACCTGTGTGGCTTTTTGACATGTATCTAAGCTTTGATTAGAGGAGAAAAGGCAAATGCATTTTACCCGTGAAAAATAGCAAAATAATCCATCACCTTCTTTTATTTTAAATCAACTTTTTATTTGACCCAGAATGACAATTCTTCCCATTCACGTTTTTACAATATAATGCAAGGTTTCCAAGCTCTTTACATTGTTATTAATTTATAAACCAAACTCTAAACTTTCCCTAAGTTATTATGACTTTTAGTTCAGTGTTTGTTGGGCAATTTCTTTTCTTCTACATCATCTGAGTACATCTTATAAGACACCTATGAACTTCATGAAGATTCTATTGGCAAAAGCAACCACCTACATAAAGCAAAAATTGCAATTGTTATCCGTCTGTTTCATTTCATGGTGGGTCTGTGTTAATAAAATTGTTAGTCATTTTGCTGTGTCTCCCAGCACAGTCTCCAGAGCATGCATTAGATAGCAGGAGATGACAAGCTATAAATTGGAAAAGGTAATGCTGACCGCTGGTGAAGGTGGCAAGCGGTAGTGACCCACTGGACCACAGCGGGAACCCAGCCTTACCCTTAAATAGGAGGAGATTAACACTAGAAGTCCCAGAAGTTTCAAGCTCCCCCCTGAAGTCCCGAAAGATGGTCAAATGACCCTAAAGGCCCAGTCACACACAACGACTTACCAGCGATCCCGAAAACGATGCGACCTGATAGGGATCGCAGGTAAGTCGCTGGGAGGTCGCTGGTGAGATGTCACACAATCAGATCTTACCAGCGATGCAGGAACAATACAGGTCGCAGTAGCGACCTGTATAACGATCTCAGCAGTCCCAGTGACCCTGTCACACAGTGTCAAACACAACGATGTGTCCTGCCCAGCAAGACATCGCCTTTGAAGAAAATGGCCTGGACCATTCTGCCACGACCGGCGACCTCACAGTAGGGGCCTGATCGCTGGTAGATGTCACACATAACGAGATCGCTAACGGGATCGCTACTGCGTCACCAAAACCGTGACTCAGCAGCGATCTTGCTAGCGATCTCGTTATGTGTGACGGTACCTTTAGTCCAAACTGAATAGAACTAACTAGAAACTAAATGGCTAAACTCAATGGAAAACAACAACCTCCTGTGGTGCAGCAGTAATGGCCTTAATTACAGAACAAAAGACGGTGATTATAGGATGTTAGCTAAAATCCTTCAGGTCATTCGACCTGTCTCTGGGTTCCAAAGGTAGAAATGTTAAATTACCCCTCTCTGGGACTTCTAGTGTTAACTAGGCAAAATTAACATGAGGCAAAATGCCAGATGCCACTCACAGGGCAGTAATCGGACTTTGGCAGCTGAGCGGAGCAGGGAGACAGCATGACCAAGGTCAGGTAATGGACAGGACAGACAGGACGGGTAGGTCAGGCATAGGTAGGACAAATGAAGCTGGCAGGACAAACAGGGCTGGCACAACAAACAGGGCTGAACAGGAATATAGTCTAGATGGGGAACATATAGAACAGGTACAGGCAGGTGCAGCATGTCTGGCATATGTCATCAAGCCCAGGTCACCAGGCAAGGGACATCAGGCACAGGACATAAGACACAGGTACAGACAGTACACGACTTCTGGAGGAACTCTGGTTATCAGGGTCCAGGTTATTAGGCAGAGATATCCGGTCATCAGGGTCCAGGTCATCAGGCATGGATCACCAGGCATGGGACATTAGGCACAGCATAGGATGACAGGTGCAGGCAGGTACGGACACTGGTATAGGATACAGGCAGGTATGGACTCAGGTGCAGGATACAGGCAGTACGGATTCAGGTACAGAATACAGGCAGGTACAGACACAGGTACAGTATACAGGCTGGTACCATGGAATAGATGAGACAGGTCCAGTGTAAGGCAGGACAAACACAGCAGAGCAGTTCTGGTAGCATGCAAGACTGATGCTGGAGGGTGGGAGATCAGAGCAGACAGGCAAGACCAACAAACAGCTAGGATCTGAATCCTATTGTATTGCTTTGGCCTCTCCCATCAAGGGGAGGAGCCTTAAGTACCTTGTGCCCCCAGTGATAAGCTGGGGCCTAGGAAGGAGCTGAGGACCAACACACATGTCACATGTGGGCATCTGCAGGGAGATGATTCGGGGACCGTATGACACATGGACGGCAATGAAAGAACTCAGAGGACCATGCAACACTTGGATGACCATGGGGTGCGAGCCAAGATCCTCACAACACTAGGATGACCATGTGGGAGTGGAAAGGACTATGCAATACGTGGGCGGCCACGCAGATAAGCAGTGCACTGCGCAGTATGAGGATGGCCATGCAGGAAAGAGAAGGGAGCAGGGACATGGCGCTAAGACACCACATAGGGTGTATGGCGCTACAACGACATATAATGGTATCAACCTAACAATAGGACCAACATCTGCTCTTTAGTAAGAGGAGGAACAGGCACTGTCAGCACTCTTCAAAAGGACCTCCATCAGGTGTCGATGTCCATGTTTATGACAAAACATTCAGTAACTGATTTCTTGAGGATGCAATGTTGACATAATCATAATTTTGTGGGACCACTACTCACAATCCAGCACTATGCAGCTCAATTGACCTTCATGCAGAGAAAACCAGAATTGGCAGGTTCACCACAGAGACCCTGAGATGAAAACAGCTTTGCACTGAGTACATTTGACAGATGTAGAGTGAATATTCTGCTGCCTACAATATCATCCAGCATGATCAGTTTGGTGGGTCAGGTAATCAAGGATGTGGGAAGTCATGTTCATTAAGGGTCAAACAAATACTCTATATGATAGGCAACAGCATCAGTCTGCTATTAGGTGTTGGGTTGAAATCCTCAGAGCCAATTTCAAACTTACTCAAATGTAGTGGATCCTCTATTCCTTCTGGAGTAGGGCTGTGACTGGTCTCTCATGGTCAGATTTTCCTGAAGGCATTTATACTACTGAATGTCCATTAGGTCCTCTAAACCAAAATCTAATTAAGAACCCTGGGACTTTATGTGTCAGTGCATTTGATGCCACCAAGTAGTGGTACAGACTGTTCAAGAAGTTTTTAATGCCCTGATTAAGGTCTGGTAGAAGAACCTCTAGGATACCATCCGCCAACTTATAAGGAGTATGTCTTGAGTTAATGCAGGCATGTGGAGATCATAAAAAACTAATGAGTCACATTATAAGTTGACATGATGAAATTTATGCAAATTGGATCTAACTGTGATTTCAGTTCTTGACTTTACTTTACCCCTTCACCCCAGGGTGATTTTAAATTTTTCATTTTCATTTTTTGCTCTCCTTCCAAAAGCCGTAAACATTTTATTTTTCTGTCAATCTTGCTAAATGAGGGCTTATTTTTTTGCGGGACAAGTTGTACTTTTGAATGAAACCATTAGTTTTACCGCATAGTGTACTGGAAAATGGGAAAAAAATCCAAGTGCAGTGAAATTGCATAAAAAGTTCAATTGCACAATTGTTTTTCGGATATTTTATTCACTTTGTTCAATATATGGTAAAACTGATGTATTAATATGATGGCTCAGGTTGGTACGAGTTAGTAGATATCAAACATGTATACTTTTACTTTTATCTAAGGGATTAAAACAATTTCAGAAGTTTGTCCAAAAAAAGAATCGCGCTTTTTACGCCATTTTCTGAAACCTGTAGCATTCTCATTTTTCAGTATCTGGGGCTCAGTGATCACTTTTTTTGCATCTTGAGCTGACATTTTTAATTATTTCATCTTTGTGTGGATGCTACATTTTGATCGCCCATTATTCCACTTGAAAAAAAAATTGCGATAACCAAAAAAATAATTTTAGCATCTGGATTTTTTCTCGCCATGCTGTGTACCGATCAGATTGTTTGATTTTATATTCTGATAGATCGGGCATTTCTGAAATCGGTGATACCAAATATGTGTACTTGTTTTATTTTTTTACTGTTTTACTTTAAATGGGTCAAATAGGGGGTGATTTGAACTTTTAGTTTTTCTTCCAATTTTTAAAAACTTTTTTTTACAATTTTTTTAATTTATTTTACTTGTCCTCCTAGGGGACTTTATGAATCAGCAGTCGTATTGCTTGTGCATTTCTGTTGATCAGAGCTGCACAGCTCTGATCAGCAAAAATGCACTGTTCCTTTAAGATCCGCTGCTCTTTCGACTCTTACAAGAAATACGTCATGATAGCGACAGGGGTCATCACATTTTCCGTTGCTACCATGGCAACTATTGGCTTCCATTGATCGTGTCACAGGGCCTCGATGGCGGCAGGGATCAGCACTATCCCCCCCGCTGCCATTTAAATCGCACTGTCACATTTTGACAGCACGATCTAAATGGCAAGCAGGCGTGGGTGGTTTGTGGATCCACCTGCACCTGTTAACCCCACATGTCTGCTGTTCAAATCAGTAATTACTGTGACATGGCCAAGAACGTATTGGTACATCCTTGTTCATAAAGGGGTTAATGGGTAAATTAAGAATCCAGCCCTCAATTGCTTGATAGTTTTGGCTTCCATTACTACTGGTAAGTCATTTTGTTTTTAACAAATTATACAATTTATGCATTTGTCATTTGTGTTAACTTAATTTTTTTGATCAGTGTGTAATATACAAGAGCAATAACACATCATGAGAGAGAGTTTCAATAGAATAGCCTCACACTTAACAAATCATTGCCAAACGAAGAGTATATCTAATGTTTTAAAAAATCGCGTGACCAAATATTTCAGGATCTTGTTGAATTTTTCTGATCTGACAATTAATGCTTCTATCATCGATATATTGAATGAAACATGAGAGCTGAAACCTGCTGCCCGATCGATGGGCAGCATGTATCCTACACAGACACCATAAGACAATAATCCAGCAGCAGGGAAAAAAGGCTTCATCATAAAATAAAATTTTACTTTTATTGGATCCCATATTAAAATCCATAGACAGATATATTAAAATTCTAGGAAACCTGACATGTTTCGTATCTAACAAATTTGATCCTTACTCATTTGACCTATGAGTAGGGCACCAATTTTTTAGATCCGAAACATGTCAGGTTTCCTAGAATTTCAATATATCTGTCTATGGATTTTAATATGAGATCCAATAAAAGTTACATTTTATTTTATGATGAAGCCTTTTGTCTGTTTTCAAGCTTCATGTTTCAATAAAGATGTAATTGGGTCTTATTTCTTGGCTATTTACGCTATTATTTTTGTAGGATTTCTTTGTACCCTTAGACTTAGCCACTACATATTTTTGGTCATTTATTGGTCTTTTTTGTATTATTTAAGCCAGGTATGTTTGAGAAAAACTCTGTGGCAATTGAGAGAAAAACATACTTTAAATCACGGCTGCTCCCCATCTGCTCCTCTGGGATGACTGGTCTCTCCTTATAGTGAATTTATACACACGGCACTTCTGGGGTGGTGCTCAAGTAGGGTCCAAAACTGTCTCAAGTAGATGTAGAAGCTTGGCATTCAAGATAAATGTGAATAGTGGTCTTTTATTTAGAAGAACTTCTAGGACCAGCACTAGAACAGACGTTTCGGTTAAAGACATTCATCAATGTGCGTGCAGGGGTCCTCAGAAGTGTAGCAACTTGGCAACTGGCTTAGTCAGGTATGACACGGTATCCACCGCTGTCTATGTGGCTATGTGCAGGTCTTTCCCTATAAACGCACATCGGAACTTTCCAGACCAGAGCAAAACATACCTGACTGAAATCATATAGCCAGGGTCTCTGATCCATGCTGCCTGTGGTTAGGCAGCATGTATCAGCTGTCAGGTTCCCTTAAAAATCATGTTGCATAACGGGGCATTTCCAAAGCTTAGGAGATGATCACAGAGTTGCTGACAATTTTTTTTTAAATATAGAATTGTTCAGATAAATTTGCAGCAGATTATACAAATAATAGATACAGTTTTGGAAATATCATCCCCATATGGTAAACACTGTAGGCTTTTCCACATGGAAACAGATATGGATTTTTAAATTGGAACCATGGTTTCCAAGTTCATATCAAAATCTGCACTAAAATTTGCTTTTAACATACAATATGCAGATTTTGCTGCAGACTTGTACCTGATCTGCAGTATCTGGGACCAGCCACTACATCGTGTAGGAAGTGGTGCTGTTCCGCTCAGTCAGTACACACTTTACATACATTCACTTGCTGGCAGATGATTGGTTGGGGTGCTTAGTGTTCGCACCTATTAATTATTGATGACTGTTGTGAATGTTCGTTATGTTTTGGCTGCTGGTAGGCTCCCTCTGGTGGCCAGGAATGGTTTGGACTTGGACCAGGTGTGTTGTGCAATGGGTGTTTCCTTTGCTAACTCTCTGCTTATTTAAATCCTGGTCTAATTGCAGGCTGTTGCCGGATGTCAGTTGTTTTTTTAACTCCAGCCTGCTTCATCCTGCTTTGCACCACATCTATCCCAGATAAGTGCTTGCTCTTTATTTATTGTCTGGTTCTTTTGCTTATCTGGGTTTGTCATTTGCTGTGGTTGGTTTCAGTTTATATGCATGCAGGGATTTTCCCCCTCAGAGGTTTGTTGGGGAACTCCCTGCAGTTCTGTGTGGAGTATAGCTCCGATGAGTCCATGTGTTTGTGGCTTGTTGAATTTGTTATGATTCTTGTTTTCTGTTCATTGGTATGACAGAGGCACCTGGTATAGGACGGAGTTCAGATCGTGCGATCTGAGGGCCTTTTTGTACTATCAGGAAGTTGGTATTTTGCATGGTTTTTCTCTGGCCACCATCAGTCCCTTTCCTGTTCTTTCCTATTTTAGTCAGCGGGGGCCTCACCTTTTGCTAATTCTGTCATCTATCTGTGTATTGTGTTTTTCCTATATCACCGCAGTCTTTTAATGTGGGGGGCTTGCTATTCTTGCCTATTTTCTGAGGCAGAGAGTTATTCATCTTTCCTACCTTTACGATAGTTAGTTCTCCGGCTGGGTTCGCGGTGCACAGGATGTTAGTTCACCCCTCGGCTTCTTCTAGTTGTGATGGTTAGTAAGGGGATGGCGGCCAGATTAGTTGCCAATGCTCTTGTCACCTTTTGCCAATGATTTGTGGTGGTCTTCCATGGTTCTGGATCATAACAGATGACCTTACTTAGGGATTGATTACAATTTACATAGTAGTGGACAACTGTTTAATATAAAGATTTATATTTTCTAGATTTGTGGTATATCGAAAAAGTGACAAAAAGCACATAATAGGGCATCGTCTGGGCAATAAATGATGTAGATATTGTCGTATGGTCCAGATACTAACTGCTTCTGTTCTGTATGCAGGAGTAAAATCAGCAGTAAATGCAATAGTTGAAAGAAATATCTGGATTATTCTGCTCTGTTGCTGGTCTATAAGATATCCAATGGAGATTTCTTTGAACAAAAGAGCTGTTTTATTAACCTATCATTTTCATAGATGAACAAACTACTTCATCAGGATCAAAAATCGCAATGAGGGCACAGAGAGAGATGGTGTTTAAACAGTTAAAAAACCTGGAGCCAAGGGGCATAAAAACACTGCCTGGAGGTGTGTATAGATAGTTTCCATTTATCTTTGATTGTACTCATTAAAGCAAGGTGCAAAAAAACAATGAAGAGAAATGATTGTAATATAATTGTGAGTGAAATACACTCCTTCTATGCCTCGAACTCCAAATTAATAAGATTTGTGTTACGAGCGCTCAGGAAGTCAATACAGTGCGCACATGCTTTGTGGTGTACTCAAAGAATTCTCCTTTATTAGTATATGTGACCAGTTTATAGAAGGTCATAGACAAAGGAAAAGTTCCCTCTAAACTATGCACCAATAAGAGCAGTAGGGGCGTGAACGGAAATGTGAAACTTCCCCACCCATCAGTGTTAGCCAAACCCTATAACATCATTACTGTAAGACAAAATGGACATTATAGGAACAAAATCAATTGTGTTCTTTCGCATAATCAAGAAAAAACAAACAGCAGTAAATGGATATTAAGATAGTCAAATTGGTTTGTTAAAGGAAAATATATTAAAAGAAGAAAAAAATTATCAATTGAAGAAGTATATACAAAAACTTCGACCGAGGACCAATTATAAAAGAGAGTGAATGTGGTATGTCTATGTGAGGATAGTCTCAATCTCATGAGATTACGCATTTGCACACTATCCTTACATAGGCAAACTGTCTGTGCACACCTCCAACTGGTGTGTTTATGACCCTTGGCTTCAGTTTTTAGATTATTCAAACCCCAACATCTCTCTCTCTCTGTTTTTGGATTTTTTTAATGAAATTTATGCAACTGTGAAGCGCTAATATTGCTAAACCTGCTCTTTGTTTAAAACCATCATCTCCATTGAAAATCTTTCTGTCCAGCGATAAAGTAGAATTATCCGTATATCCCTTTCTATATTTTCTAGAGTGACATAAAAATATTTTTTTTGGAATCTCTGATTGCATTTTTAAATAAGAGCAGCTTAATAGTTAATAGAAGCTTATCTGCAATATTTTGTCATTATTTTCTCACTTTTTCTACAATTAAACAGCATCAAAGTTGAGATTGAATGACAGACAAAATAAACCAATAAAGAAATAGTTATTTACCATCTACCATGTTTTTCATTTTATAATGGACCGGATTATAAGATGCACCCCAAATTTGAAGGAGGAAAATAGGAAAAAAAATATTTTTTACTGATAAAATGAGGGTCCAGCATATAATCCTAGTGTCTCTTATATTAGATCACCAGGGGGGAGCAGCGGTGGTGGAGCGGCTGAGGAAGGTCACAGGAGCCAGGGTAGGCAATGCTGCAGGCCAGAGGAGGGGGAGCGGCTCAAAAGGGTCAGCGTGCAGAAGGTTGGCGATGCTGCGGGCTTGTAGGGTGTCACTGCGGCAGCTGCCATTGATCTGTCAGTGGGCTCAGAAAAAAGATCTGTGGTGCCTCTGTTAGGAGTCTCGAGACTCCTAACAGAGGCTCCACGGACCTTTTTTTTATTTGCATACTTCCCGGGGGGCAATGCACCTAGGATTTGACTGTTTTGAGCGCCTTTGTTGGCTGCCGAAAGTGTTTTCTCTGGCTGGTCTCCCCAAGATCAGTGATTGTTTTGTCTTAGTGGGCTTAGAGGTGGAGATGCCGTGACTCCAGAAGGTCAGTGTGCAGCAGCGGAGGGTCGACGATACTGCAGGATCGTGGGGTGTCGCAGTGGCAAGCACCATTGATTTGCCAGTGGACAGCGGGCTCCATTGAATCACCGGCGGATGTCAAGAAAATGGTAGCGGAGGCGGCACGTGTGCAGATTAATGCAATGGACTTCAAGAAAATAGCCTATCTGCGCACGCACTGCCTCCGCAGCCATTTTCTTGAAGTCCAGCTCGTCAACTGCGGGCGATGCAAAGCAGCCCGCAGATCAATGGCACCTGCCACCGCAACACCCCATGAGCCTGCAGAATCACCAATCATCCGCTACCGCACACTGACCCTCTTGAGCTGCGACAATCCCTCCTCCGAGCAAGCTGGCAGATCACTGGCGCCCACCGCTGCAGTATCACCGACCATATGCCACCACTTCCGCCCTGGTAAGCTATATGTGGTTTGTAAGACCACCTTCATTTTTCCCCACAATTTTGGGGGACAAAAGTGCGTCTAACAAACCAGAAAATACGATAATTCATTGCAGTCAGTCTCAACTCCTTAGAAAATTGTTATAATCTAGTACTAAATATATGAATCTAAAATAACATTTCTCAAAATGTATGAAGAAATAATTTATAAAATATCTCTTTCATCCCCAAATGTGCAGTGTAGAAGAGATAGAAGAGAATAGATCCTTCGTACTATGCTAAATTTCTTATTGGTTAAACATCAGCGTTCTGAGGTAAAGGTAAGGAACTGCAATTACTTATTTATAGTAAATTTTACTTTTTAAATTGTATTTTTTTAATATGTTTTGTTAAGTATTTAAGCTGTAATAATATAATAGATATATATTTTTATTTAATTTTTCATGGATAAAGCAATTTTTTACCATGATCCCAAATAACAGAATTTCTATCAGCCACTGTGTGAATATAAGATATTTTTATATTTTGATTATTTTATATTTGTAATTGTCAGAAATTTTAAAGCTTAGCTTTATAAGAATAATTAACATATTTTACACAGCAGTGCAACTACTTTTACGTTCACATACTGTTTTGCATGTAATTAAGTAAGCAGCAAAATGATATCTACATAATGAAATACTATTTCTATTTAGAAAAGTTGATGTTTAGAAATAAGACTTAAGAGATGAACTTTTATTGAACAGTTTGCAAATAGTCATCATCCATGTGTCTAGCAGAAATCATGTACACGATAAGTTAATTGGAAAAATTGGTAAATAATTGCGTAACAATACAATCATGACAAAAAGTTTTGAGACTTAAACAAATTTTGTTTTTTTACAGTTTTGTCACTATCTTCTATCTGTTGAGAGTTCAGTGTCAAGTTCTAGTTCAGAGTTTCAATTTGCCTTGTGAGACTTTGCTGATTAAATTGATTCCCTTTCCTCTGGGGAGGAGAGGGTTAATGTCAGTTTACCTTCCAGCAGCTCCTGACTCCTGGTCAGGTATTTCCGGTTTGGACCATGCCCAGGTCCTATATATACCCTTTAGTTCCAGCAGAGGGTGCTGGTTATTTTCATTCATTTGGAAGCTTGGCCAGGAGGAGAAAGGAGCAGGAGAAACCCTCTCTCTGTTTTGTTTTGTTGGCTGCAGAATTGGTGCAAGCTGCAGCAGTTTGTGGTGGGCTGGTTGTAAGGTTTGGAAGTTACCCTGTAGTCTGTTTACTTCCCACTTTAATGTTGTTTCCCCTTGTGCACTTTTAGTGGCTCCTTTGTTTGTGGTTCCGTAAGTTCGAGTTGTTGTTGTTACCCCTGTTAGTCTTTATTTGTCATTGGGGTTGTTGACTTCTGTTCTGGTGGTGGGTTGTGGAGGGGAGTTTTATCATCAGAGACAAGGACAGGAGATAGGGCCAGGTTGGGGGCCCAGACATCTCTACTTTCAAGGATACCTCCGGGTGTGAGGGTGAGCGCAAGGGCCCCAGCCTTAGGGCCAGCATAAGTTACCCTGTGTTCCCTTGGCACCCATGATAAGTTTTCTGTTTTACTTTTTATAGGGGCAATTTGCATTAACTCTAAATTGTGATGAAGAGGTATCAGATGAATAGCAAAATAATGAAAATGAACAAAATCAGAATATCATTTCGACAGAGTTTCAACTCAGTCACAAAATGATCTTCCTACACCATTTAAGTCATGTTATTATTAGCTCAGGAGAAAATGTTAATGAGGACAAGAAAACTTATATCAGTCTGTAATGCGGAATTAAAAGAGTAGACTGGTTGCTTTAATCCCTTAATGATGAGCTATTTTTGAACATGATGACTAGGCAATCTGACTTATATAAATTTATGTGTTAATAACTATCAAATGCTTCAAGGAATACCAAAGATTCTAAGATTGCTTTTTGTTACATATAGTACTTTGATGGGGGTAAATATAGGTCAATATTTTTTGCATTTATTTGTGAAAATTTTGGAATTTCGTCAAACATTTTCAACATGTTGCAATTTTTAAATTCTCAATTTTTATATCCTTAAACTAGTAAATCACATAAAACAAAATAATTAGTAAATAACATTTCCCATATGTCTACTTGACATCTGCATAATTTTCAAATGTTACTTTATTTTGTTAGGAAGTTCGAAAGGTATTTCTCATCCTTTCAAGAAATGTACAAAACCTGTTTCTTTAGGGACCTATTTAGATTTAAATGGACCTTGAGGGGCTTATATATTGGAAAATCCCCAAAAGTTATACCATTTTAAAAACTGCACTCCTCAAATGCTTGAAAACTGCTGTATTTTTTAACCCTTCAGTTGCTTCACAGGAATTAATGCAAAGTGGAATGAGCAGAAAACTGTATTTTTCTCTCTAAAATGTTGTTTTAGCACCAATATTTTTTGCTTTTACAGAAGATGGCATGAGAAAAAGGACTCCAAAATTTGCCACCCAATTTCTTCTGAACGCACTGATACCGCACATGTGGTCAGAATCCTCTAATTGGACAACGAGCAGGACTTGGGAGGAAAGGAAGGAGCACCTTTTGAATTTTTGAACACAAATTTTACTGAAACGGGTCATGCATTTGCAGACCCCCTACGGTACCTAAACAGTAGAAACGCCCCCCAATTGACCACATTTTGGAAACTGCACCCCTCAAGAATCATTGTTTTCTTCTTTTAATCACAGTTATCTTCAGGGAAACGTGTGCATTCATCGTTGCTTTGCATCAAGAGGGTTTTATAGGAAAATACATTGCAGCTTGTAAGATTTTCCCCTAAATCAAGCATTTATCGGATCAGCAAGAAGTTAAAAGAGAGAGGTTTAATTGCTGTGAAGAAGGCTTCATGGTGGCCAAGAAACTACAGCAAGTTGCTAGGACAGTTTCCTAAAGAGGATTCAGCTATAGGAGCAGTTCAACACTAATCCAATGTTGCTCAGTAATGGCAACAGGCAAAAATGTCAGTGCATCTGAATGCACAATGAGATGAAGGCTTTGGAAATTGGCTTCATATCAAGAAGGACAACACTTCTCTCCAGGATAAACATCAAGGACAGACTAACATTCTGGAGGAAGCACAGGGATTTGACTTGGGTAAAGTTATTTTTTTCTGACGAAGCACCCTTTAGACAATTGGGACATCTAAAAGAAAGATTGGAGAAGAAAAGGTGAGTGCTACCATGAGACCTGTGTCATTCTAAGGGGTACTTTGCATGCTGCGACATCGCTAGCTGATGATAGCGATGCCGAGCGCGATAGTACCCGCCCCCGTCTCACATGCGATATCTTGTGATAGCTGCCGTAGCGAACATTATCGCTACGGCAGCTTCACACGCACTTACCTGCCCGGCGACGTCACTCTGGCCGGCGACCCGCCTCCTTCCAAGGGGGCGGGTTGTGCGGCGTCACAGTGACGTCCCATGGCAGGCGGCCAATAGAAGCGGAGGGGCGGAGTTGAGCGGGACGTAAACATCCCGCCCACCTCCTTCCTTCCGCATAGCCGGTGGAGGCAGGTAAGGAGATGTTCCTCACTCCTGCGGCTTCACACACAGCGATGTGTGCTGCCGCAGGAATGAGGAACAACATCGTATCTCCTATTGGTGCGACATTATGGAAATGTCAGACACTACACAGATCACCGATTTACGACGCTTTTGCGATCATTTATCGGCGCATCTAGGCTTTACACATTGCGACATCGTTACCGGCACCGGATGTGCGTCACTTTCAATTTGACCCTGACGATATCGCAGTAGCGATGTCGCAACGTGCAAAGTACCCCTAACAGTCAGAACTATAGAAAAACTGCATAAGACACTTGAAGTTTCTTAAATTTTCATTTATCAGAATTCAAGTTTTATTTTCAGCATTCTAAAAATACTTTTCTCTGGAATAAAATACTATTAAAGATATTCAATCACCATATTCAGCACAATGGGTTCAATTCAGCAGATTCAGTGCAGACAATCATGATCTCTTTGCTCCAACAAGCAGAGACGTTGTTCAGATGATGAGAGGGTCTGCATCTGTGTCGACATTTCGGGAATCCTCCCTTTTCTCAAGCACCTGCTTGTTGGAGCGAAGAGATCTTGATTGTCTACACTAGAATCTGCTAAATTAAGAATTTTAAGAATGCTGGAAATGTGAGTTGAATTCTGTTAAAAGAAACTTGAATGAACTTCAAGTGTGTTATGCAATTTTTCTATAGTTTACGATGTCTGCCAGTATAAAGGGGACAACTGCATTTTGGCATTATTCGCACAAGGTGTAGCATTATCTAAATTTCAAGATAAGGGTTGGCTTCTTTTTATATGTAATGCTAACATTAGAGATACATTGAGAACATTCATATGTGGGGTTGCTTTCCATCCATGGAAGGGGCTCACTAATAAAGATGAGCAAATCCTAGGTTCGGTTTTCGAACCGAACACCAACTTAAAAAAACAGAGCTCGGGGTTTGGAGTATGGATGCTTTACGTGCAAACTTAACTCGCGCGATGATCACTGTGCTCAGGTACGCTTGGTGTTCAGTCCTGTGCGAGCCTCTTGCAGTGTTTGAATGGCTAACACTAGGAATAACAGCATGATCAAATGCAGTGTATAACCAAAAAAAAAAAAATTAAAAAAGCCTGCCCACCCTTCCTCGGAAATCTGCTTATGGCTGGCTGTATGTGGGCAGAGAATCAAGCTGCCAATCGGTGTTTAGAACCAGGCATGGGCACGTTTGGACCAGTGGAGGTTTGGTTCGATTGCGGCTAGTGAATCCAACCTCCAAAAGTTTGCTCATCTTTACTCACTAACAATTATTCCTATGAACACTGCCATAAATAAAAATAGTAAACATTCTCCAAAAGCAACTGCTCCCAATGATACAGGAGCAATTTGGTCATGAAAAACGCTTTTTCCCAGCATGATGCAGACCATGTCACAAGTCAAGAGTGATAACTAAGTGGCTCAGGGAACAAATATTGAAATTTTTTGTCCATGGCCAGGAACCTCCCCAGATCTCAATCCTGGTGAGAACTTGTGTTTAATCCTCAGAAAGTCTCAAAACTATTGGCAATGACTGTACGTATAGTACACATAAATAAAAAAAATACACAATAAAATGTGTGAGATAAAAGAATAGTCTTCTCAAAATGAAAACAATGTTATTATTCTTTAAGTCAGTGTGAAATAAATCCATGAATGAATAATAAAGCAGGAAAGTAAAATAAAATAAAAAAGAAAGCCACACAAAGTCAATGTTTTTAATCCTGCCCAAGTTAAAAGACATCTCTTCCCCACATGTCCGATATATTAAAACATATTACGGAAGTTTTAATAAAGTTTAAAATGCATTTTAGTAGTCTTTTGTGCTCATAAAAAAAATGCTAAAAGAAATAAATATTTCCTTTTTATCATTATCTTTTCCACTGACATTGGTTAAAAAAAGATTTTACAAATTAAGTAAGCCCCACAATTAATACATGTAAACACATTTTTTAGAACTCTTACAACTGCATGTATGTACAAAAACAATTAACATGTGTCTGTTATGAAGCAGAGAAAAGGTCCAGAATTGAAATAGTTAATTAGTTAATATTAAATTCATAAAAAGGGCAAGACCTCTTTTGAACTTTCATTTCTAGCTTGAAAGTTATAGATTTTTAACAGGGACATAGCTTTAACTCTTAGAATACAGCAATGCAAAAATGTTTTTCTTTTTCTATAAAATAGTTTTTATGGAGTAAAAGCAGCAACCCACCCCTCAAAAAAAATATAAGTGTGGTATCACTGCAATCATACTAACCTGAAAACTACAGTTGTCTTATCACTTTTACAATACGGTGAACAGCGTAAAAACAAAAATCAATCCCTGGACTGCAGTTTTTTCTGGATTCTGCCTCACAAAAAGTGGAAGAGAAAGTGATCAAAAAATATTATATAGCTTAAAATTGTTCAAATAAAATCTCCAATTTATCCTGCAAAAAACAAGCCCTCACATGACTCTGTAGGCAGAAAAATGAAAAAAACTATAACCTTCAAAATGAATTGATGCAAAAAACCTTTATTTTTTAAAAAATAATTTTTAATGTGATAGTAGCCAAATCTAAAAAACTATATAAGTCTGGTATCGCTGTACTGTTACTGACCAGACAAATAAAGTAGCCTAATCACTTATACTGCAAGGTGAAGGGCGTAAATAATAAATAAATAAAGCCAATTCTTCATTTGCTGTTGATTTGTTCACTCTGTCTCCCAAAAATCACAGTATGGCCCAGCTCAAATTTATGCTGTGCTCTACACTGAGCACTTACACCAGGGGTTATGTGCAAGGGTGCATACCCATGACCAGGAATAGCAGTGTTTTCCCTGCATCCAGAAACTGTGTTGTCCAGTACAACCAAAGAGGATGGAATTTATAGAAATCTCATGCCCATTGTGCTTCTTTTCTGCACAGCATAAACTGACATTTCGTGCAGCTTCCCCAGCCGCAGCATGTCAATTTATGCTTACAGAGACGCAAGTGTTCTATGCAGGGAGAACAGAGCAAAAGTCTACAGCACTCTGAACCCTGATTGTTGGCACAAGCAGCTACAGTCTTCTGCGAAGAACACTTGTGTCACCGCAGAAGACACTGTGCATCCAAGACACAGTGTGTGCAGATCGTTAGCACATATACTAAATCTCTAAAAAATGTGATTCATACAAAATTCCCAAAGGAAAATTCACTGTAATGAGGTAGGGGTAGTCACTTTGAACTCCTATCTGGCCTGTGGTCTGGCAGTGTCCATCTTTTTATTTGTCTTTACTTGCACAAAATTACGATCATAGACAGTTTTGTTCACCTTTGAAAAGATGGACACCGCTGAACAGAGGCCAAATCAAGTCCGGAGTAATTATGCTGTCTCATTAGTGAATGGATCCATCGGGAGTTTCACCTGAATCATGTATTTCAGAGATGATTATGGAAACCCCGACGTAAGTGCTCAACATAGAGCACAGGATAAACATGAACTGATCCAACATGTTCTGTACCAAAATCGCCCCAAAAAGCATTCAACTCAACCCACAAAAACACCAGTCCCTACTCAGGTGTGTCATTTGTTAATTGAAATATAGGGGATTTCCACGTTACTGGTAACACAAAGGCTCTGGAAAAACACTATGGCTCCCCACTCAAAAAAGAAATACAGCAAAATCTGCTCTCCCAGATGCAACTGCTCCCTTCCCTTCTAAGCGCCACAATGGGAATAAACCACAGTTAGTGACCCCTTATTTGGCATTGTTGTAGTGTAATTTATGGGGTGTGTGTCTCCAGAAGCATGAGCAGGGCACAGTGTATGGGCACTACAATGTGCTGGGCATGACAAGGACTTATTTGGAATTTTTAATTATGCAACATTCACTGTGTTTGACAACATGGATGTTTTCCAGAGACTAAATCATCACTACACCAATAGACGAATTCCCAGGGGGGCATAATTTCCAAAATGTGGTCATGTGAGGGGATTTATTTTGTTCTGGCACTTAGGGGCTCTGCAAATGGAGTGCATAAATTATTCTAGGATAATCTGTGCTCCAAAAATCCAATGGCACTCTTATCCTCCCGAGCCCTGTGGTGCAGCCAAATAGTACTGTAGAATCATCACAGATGTGGTATTGCCACATTCAGGAGAAATTGTCACACATTTTGGGGGCCTTTTTTTTTACTTATTCTCCTTGTGAAAATTGGAATTCTGGAGTTAAAATAACATTTTAGTGGTAAAAAAGTCATTATTTTTTGTTCACCACCCAATAGTATAAACGTTTGTGACACACCTGTTTTGATTCAATGACCGAGGAGGATCAAAAAATGCGGAAATCCAAAAAGTAACCAGAGTGGCTGGAACCTTAACGGACTGCAGACCTAATACTGACACACAACTAGAAGTAGCCGTGGGATGAGCCTATGATGACCTAGTCGCCTCGAAACAGCAGTAGAACTAAACATTCTTACAGAGAGAAATATAAGAAAAGCTAATCTGCCTCAGAGCCAAAGATATAAATACTCCCCCCACATGTAAAGACTACGGTGATATCGGAAAACACAATACATAGCTAGAAAACAGATTCAGCAAAGATGAGGCCCAAACTATCTGTATAGGAAAGAATAGGAAAGAGCCCTGTCTGCAGCCGTAAAAACCCTAATAAATCTCAGCATGCCTGATATGGAAAAACCCTGAGCCCACACAGGCTCTCACCCACTATATCAGTAATCTGGTGTTACTGGGATCCAAAAAACACTAATATAGATGAGGGACTGAATTTAATACCAGGCATGACAAAACACAATACATAGCAGAACATGAAGTTAGGTATACAGACACTTCCAGCAGGGAATGATCCACTTCCAACAAGAACTCCATACAGGCAAACTCAGGAATCAAGCATTAGTATCAAGACAGAAAAAACTACAAGAAAGTGGAAACAATAAGCAGAGGTGCAAATACCAACTTATCTGAGAGGAGTTCTGGTAGAGAGAAGGGCTGGTTTCAAAATGTCCTTAGCACACAGGAGATCCATTGAGCACCGGCAAGTAACAGGAGAAAACGACTCAGTTATACAGGCCCAATCTGAATGACCTGATTGCCAGTCCTCCACAGGTGTCTGGCTCCCATTCAACAAGTCAACTGCACTGCCAGCACTGACCACAAGAGGGAGCCCCAAACTGGAAAATGTATTCACAACACACACCTGTGGTGTCAATATGCTCACTGCAACCCTGGATAAATTAATTGAGGAGTGCAGTTTGTAAAATCTTGTCACTTGTGGGGGGTTTCTGCTGTTCTTGCACCCCAGGGGCTCTGCCAATGTGACATGGCACCCGCAAACCATTCCAACTAAATCTGAACTCAAATATGGCACTCCTTCCCTTCTTCACTTTGTACTGTGCCTCAAAAGTAGCTTTCAATCACATATGGGATATTGGCTTATTCAGAAGAAATTGCACAACAAACTGTATGATCCATTATCTCCTGTTACCCTTGTGAAAATTAAAACTTTATGGTTAAACATTATTTTTGTAGTAAAAATGTATTTTTTTTTCATTCACAGTTCAACGTTATAAAATTCTGTGAAGCAGAGATTCAAGGTGCTCACCAGATATCTAGATAAATTCCTTGAGGGGTCTAGTTTCCAAAATGGAGTCACTTGTGGAAGAGCTCTACTGTTTAGGCACTTCAGGTTCTCTCCAAACACGACATGGAGTCCGCTAACGACTGCAGCTAATTTAGTGTTCAAAAAGTCAAATGGTGCTCTTTCCCTTCCTATTCCTGCCATGCGCCCAAACAGTACATTTCTACCACATATGAGGTATTGGCATACTAAGAAGAAATTGCATAAAAAACTGTATCATGCATTTTTTCCTGTCTCTCCTGTAAATATAAAAGATTTCAGGTTAAAGTAGCAAGTTTGTGGTAAAAATGTATTTTTTATTTTCATGGCTCAACTTTAAAAAATTCTGTGAATCACCTGGTGGTTTAAGGTGTTCACCAACCATCTAGATAAATTCCTTGAGGGGTCTAGCTTCCAAAATGGAGTCATTTGGGGAGCTCCAATATTTAGGCACATCAGGGGCTCCCCAAACAACATGTCATGCAATCTCTTACACACAATTTTGAGCTCTAAAATGGTGCTTCTTCCCTTCCAAGCCCTGTTGTGCACCCATACAGTACATTTCCACCACACATGGGGTATCAGCATATGCAGTAGAAACTGCGCAACAAATTGTATGGTGCATTTTTTCCTGTTACTCTTGTGAAAATAAAAGATTTTGGGTTGAAGTAACATTTTTGTGGGAAAAGGTAACATTTTCACTTTTTCTTCCACATTTCTTTAGTAGAGAAGCTCCTAAATAATTAATGAACTTCTTTGATGTAATTTTGAGTACTTTGAGGGGAGCGGTTTTTAGAATGGTATCATGTTTGGGTATTTTCTGTCACTCTGAAAGTTACTTCAAATAGGATGTGGTCCCTAAAAAAGTGGTTTTGTAAATTTTGTTGGAAAAATTGTTGGAAACATGTTGGAAAACGCGATAAAATTTGAACCCTTCTAACTCCCTAAAAAAATTCTTATATAGTGCTGGTGTAAATTAGACATGTGGGAAATGTTATTTATTAATTATTTTGTGTGAAATAACTCTCTTGTGTAAGAAAATAAGAATTCTTGTGTAAAAATGATATGTTCACAATAAAAATGCAAAAAATATTGTTATAAATTTACCAATATCATGAAGGACGATATGTCATGAAAATATAATCACTAGTGATGAGCGAGTACTAAAAAGCTCGGGTGCTCGAGGCTCGGGCCGAGCATCCCAAGATACTCGTGTACTCGGCCCGAGCACCGAGCCCAATGTTATCCTATGGGAGACCCGAGTATTTTTGTGAAATGACCACCGGCAGCATGTAGAAACCCTAAAAATGGCACAAAAGTCTCAGAAGAGTGCTCAAATGACATGGCAACAGCATGGGGAAGATCCCTTGAAGCATTTATCACTCAAAAGTCACAGCTGTGAACAATTCTGCAAAGAATGGGCGAAAAAATTTACCACTGGGGGTATACCTGAAACAAAGGCCTAACTATTGTAACGGTCATCATGGTGGCGCATGAGGAGAAGGAGGAGCAGTCCAGCGATTATCCAAAGTCCAGAAGTGTGTACCCATGGGTGACTGGAGGTACATGGCAAATTCCCGTTACAAACTTTAAATTCCGCTCTCATTTGCTGGTGGTGTGGTGAAGTCTGGCCCAATCCAACCCTTGTTCATCTTGATCAGAGTCAGCCTGTCAGCATTTTCAGTTAACAGGCGGGTGTGTTTATCTGTAATGATTCCACCTGCGGCACTAAAAACACGCTCTGACAAAACGCTAGCGGCAGGGCAGGCCAGGACTTCCAAGGCGTAGAGAGCCAATTCATGCCACGTGTTCACCTTGGATACCCAATAATTGTAAGGCACAGAGGAATGTCGGTGTACAGTTGTTCGATCTGCAAGGTACTCCTTGAGCATCTGGGCAAACTTAGGATTTCTTGTGGCACTACCCCGCACCTCAGGGGCTGTGGTACGTGAGGGGCTGAGAAAACTGTCCCACATCTTAAAGACTGTTCCCCTACCTCTGGCGGATTAGACTTGTGCCTCTCTCGGCTGTACGCCTTGGTTGTCCACTGATTCCTGACCTATGCCGCTAGCGTTTTGTGAGGGGAATGCTTTGCCTACTTCCGTGACTATGGCCTTCCGGAACTGCTGCATTTTGGTTGACCTCTGCGCCTCGGGAATAAGAGACATAAAGTTCTTCTTGTAGCGTGGGTCTAACAGTGTTACTAACCAGTAATGATTGTCGGCCAAGATGTTCTTAACGCGAGGGTCACGAGACAGGCAGCTTACCATAAAGTCAGCCATGTGCGCCAGACTCTTAACAGCCAGGACTTCAGTAGCCTGACCAACACGATGACTGAACATGCTGTCCTCATCCTCCTCCTCCTCCTCCTCCTCATCTACCCTGTCCTCTGGCCAGCCACGCTGAACTGAGGATATGACTGGTGTGCATGTCATATCCTCAATTTGCCCGGAGAGTTGCTCCATGTCTTCATCCTCCTCCTCGTCATAGTCCTCCACTGCACGTTGTGATGAGAGGAGGCTGGGCTGTGTGTTATCACCCACACCCACTGCTGTTTCTTGCTGCAACTCATCGCGCTCCGCCTGCAATGCATCATGTTTGTTTTTGAGCAGAGACCGTTTTAGAAGGCAGAGTAGCGGTATGGTCACGCTAATAATGGCGTCATCACCACTCACCATCTTGGTGGAGTCCTCAAAGTTTTGGAGGATGGTACATAGGTCTGACATCCATCTCCACTCCTCAGGTGTTATGTGTGGAGTTTGACCCATTTCCCGACGGCTTAGGTGATGCAGGTACTCAACAACTGCCCTCTTCTGCTCACATATCCTGACCAACATGTGCAGAGTTGAATTCCAACGCGTGGGGACATCACACACCAGTCTGTGAGCCGGAAGATGCAAACGGCGCTGAAAGCCGGCAAGGCCGGCTGAAGCAGTAGGTGACTTTCGAAAATGTGCAGACAGGCGGCGAACTTTTACCAGCAGATCAGACAGCTCTGGGTATGACTTTAGAAACCGCTGAACCACGAGGTTGAGCACATGGGCCACGCATGGAACATGTGTCAGCTGGCCTCGCCTCAAAGCCGCCACCAGGTTCCGGCCATTGTCACACACAACCTTTCCTGGCTTTAGGTTCAGAGGTGTGAGCCAGTGATCTGCCTGCTGTTTCAGAGCTGTCCACACCTCTTCTGCATTGTGTGGTTTGTCACCTATGCAGATTAGCTTCAGCACAGCCTGTTGCCGCTTCGCCGAGGCAGTGCTGCAGTGATTCCAGCTTGGGACTGGTGTGGAGGGTAAAGTGGATGAGGATGCGCAGGAGGAGGAGGAGGCTGAAGAGCATGACATTCCGGAGCTGTAGAGTGTGGGTGAAACCCTGACTGAGGTAGGGCCTGCAAACCTTGGTGTGGGAAGGACGTGTTCCGTCCCTCGCTCAGACTGGGTCCCAGCTTCCACAATATTAACCCAGTGTACCGTCAACGAGATGTAGCGGCCTTGCCCACAAGCACTTGTCCACGTGTCTGTGGTTAGGTGGACTTTGGGTGAAACAGCGTTGTTCAGGGCACGTGTGATGTTTTGTGACACGTGGTTATGCAACGCGGGGACGACACACCGGGAGAAATAGTGGCGGCTGGGGACCGAGTAACATGGGACAGCTGCCGCCATCAGGTCGCGGAATGCTTCTGTCTCCACCAGTCTAAAAGGCAACATTTCCAGCGCAAGCAGTCGCGAAATGTTAGCATTTAGAACTGTGGCATGTGGGGCGTTGGCAGTGTATTTGCGCCTGCGTTCAAAGGTTTGCTGAATGGATAACTGAACGCTGCGCTGGGACAAGGACGTGCTTGATGATGGTGTTATTTCTGCGTAGGCAATTGCAGGTGCAGGACCGGAGGAGGCTTGTTCGCAGGCAGCATGGACAGGGGATTGGCTCGTATGCACAACCAGCAAAGACGTAGCAGTGACATCAGCAAGCACTGCTCCTCGACTCTGTTGTACTTCCCACAAAGTCGGGTGCTTGGCTGACATGTGCCTGATCATGCTGGTGGTGGTCAGGCTGCTAGTTTTGGTACCCCTGCTGATGCTGGCACGGCAGGTGTTGCAAATGGCCTTTTTAGAATCATCTGGAGCCAACTTAAAAAACTGCCAGACTCGGGAAGACCTAACATTTGTACAGGCACCTTGTGTCGTGTTGTTGTTCCGGGGAACGGTTGCCTGACTTCTGCCTGGAGCCACCACCCTGCTTCTTACTGCCTGTTGTGATGCTACACCTCCCTCCCCCTGGGCACTGCTGTCCTCGCTCTGCATATCCTCCTGCCAGGTTGGGTCAGTTACTGGATCATCCACCACGTCGTCTTCCTCTTCCGCACCCTGCTCCTCCTCCTGACTTCCTGACAATTGTGTCTCATCATCGTCCACCCCTTGTTGAGACACGTTGCCAACTTCGTGAGAACGTGGCTGCTCAAATATTTGGCCATCTGTACATACGATCTCCTCATGACCCACTTCAACATGAGCTGGCGAGAGGCCAGAATGTGCGAATTGAAACGTGAACAGCTCTTCCGAGTGTCCAAGTGTGGGATCATTAATGTCCGAGGACGTGTACTCAGCCTTGTGGTAGGAAGGAGGATCAGGTTCTGAAATGTGCGGTGCAGTATCACGGCTACTGACACTTGACCGTGTGGAAGACAGAGTGTTTGTGGTGGTGCCAATCTGACTGGAAGCATTATCCGCTATCCAACTAACAACCTGTTGACACTGGTCTTGGTTCAAGAGCGGTGTACTGCTGCGGTCCCCAAGAATTTGGGACAGGACGTGCGAGCGACTAGATGTGGCCCTTTGTTGTGGCGAAATTAGAGCTTGCCCACGACCTCGGCCTCTGCCTGCACCACCATCACGTCCACTTCCTTGTTCCTTGCCAACGCCCTTGCGCATTTTGCAATGCTGTGCTGACGTGTATTCACTACACTTGTGCGTTATATAAGAAATAGAATAGTTTGTGGAAAAACGCACACAAGTGCACCTGTACGCTGCCACCGACAGGCACACACGTGCGGTTTTTAAATGCAAGCACGGACGCACTAAGAACCTAACAGGTTTTTAGCAGAAAAAATTACTGAGAAGTCTGACACTATCAGCCACTGCTGACTGACGTGTATTATACACTAGACTTGTGCGTTATTTAATAATAGTTTGTGAAAAACGCACACAAGTGCACCTGTATGCTGCCACCGACAGGCACACACGTGCGGTTTTTAAATGCAAGCACGGACGCACTAAGAACCTAACAGGTTTTTAGCAGAAAAAATTACTGAGAAGTCTGACACTATCAGCCACTGCTGACTGACGTGTATTATACACTAGACTTGTGCGTTATATAATAATAGTTTGTGAAAAACGCACACAAGTGCACCTGTACGCTGCCACCGACAGGCACACACGTGCGGTTTTTAAATGCAAGCACGGACGCACTAAGAACCTAACAGGTTTTAGCAGAAAAAATTACTGAGAAGTCTGACACTATCAGCCACTGCTTACTGACGTGTATTATACACTAGACTTGTGCGTTATATAATAATAGTTTGTGAAAAACGCACACAAGTGCACCTGTACGCTGCCACCGACAGGCACACATGTGCGGTTTTTAAATGCAAGCACGGATGCACTAAGAACCTAACAGGTTTTTAGCAGAAAAAAATTACTGAGAAGTCTGACACTATCAGCCACTGCTGACTGACGTGTATTATACACTTGACTTGTGCGTTATATAATAAAAGTTTGTGAAAAACGCACACAAGTGCACCTGTACGCTGCCACCGACAGGCACACACGTGCGGTTTTTAAATGCAAGCACGGACGCACTAAGAACCTAACAGGTTTTTAGCAGAAAAAATTACTGAGAAGTCTGACACTATCAGCCACTGCTGACTGACGTGTATTATACACTAGACTTGTGCGTTATATAATAATAGTTTGTGAAAAACGCACACAAGTGCACCTATACGCTGCCACCGACAGGCACACACGTGCGGTTTTTAAATGCAAGCACGGACGCACTAAGAACCTAACAGGTTTTTAGGAGCGACAATTACTGAGAAGTCTGACACTATCTGGACTGTTTTAGACTGTGTACACCAGCCCCAGATATGATAAAGGCTGGTATACGGTCACCACTAGGAATGGCTATATACCCAGCCTGCCTGCCTGCCTGCCTGTATACTGCTACAATAGTCCTGACAAGGACTCTTCTGGTCACTACTAGCCTGTATTCCGACCTAGCTATACCCTGCCTGTATATAGCAACAATAGTCCTGATAAGGACTCGGCTACTGTACTCCGACCTGGCTATACCCTGCCTGCCTGTATACAACTAGAATAGTCCTGAGAAGGACTTCTGGTCACACTGTTTGCAGCCCTGCTACGGAAATAGCTATAAAGGGCCGCAACCCTTGCCCTGAAGAAGCAACACTCTAACTGCACTGACTGTCTGGATGGCTGTGAGCAGAGCACAGCGTGCCCGCCGGTATAAAGGCTCGGTCACGCTGTGCGGGCCGGCCAATCACTGCAATTCCACAAATAACAGGGCTGTGGCATTGCAGTGGTCTGCCAGCCAATCCCTGCATGAGGGCTGGCTCTCAAAAGAGCGCCAACATGCAGGGATGAAGACCACGAGTTCAGCACGAGTATCGCGAGATTACTCGGTCCCCGCCAAGTAGCTCGAGTACAGTGATACTCGTGCGAGTACCGAGTAGTAACAAGCATACTCGCTCATCACTAATAATCACAGAATCACCAGTCTCCGTTAGGGTTATAAGCTGTCAGGGTGACACTGGTCAGAGTTGAAAAAAATGACCTGATCATGAAGGTAAACAGGCTTGGAGGTGAAGGGGTTAATGACATAACCACTATTACTCTTTAAGTAATTAAAAATGTTTTGCCTTTTCACATCATTCATCTTTTTCAGTTATTTATATATTTTATTGGTGATAATTATAAAAGTTGTCAATTTAAATGTAGAGCAATTATCCATACTATTGGTTAATATGATGCTTATTAAAGGGAACCTGTCACCACTTTTTTGACCTATAAGCTGCGGTCATCACCACCGGGCTCTTATATACAGCATTCTAACATACTGTATATAAGAGCCCAGGCCGCTGTGACTACATAAAAAACATTTTATAATACTTACCTAGCTGTCGCTCGGTTGGCCAGATGGGCGTCTCCGTTGTCCGGTGCCGGTGCCTCCTCTTTCGGCCATCTTCATCCTTTGTCTGAAGCCTGTGTGCATCATACGTCTACGTCACACACACTCGCCGGCCCTGCGCCTGCTCATGACCTAAATGCCGGCGAGTGTGGATGATGTCGGACGCGTCATGCACCGAGGCTAGAGAAGAAGGAGGACGAAGATGGCCAAAAGAGGCGGTGCCGGCATTGGAGAACGTAAACGCCCATCTGGACAACCGAGCGACCATTAGGTAAGTATTATAAAGTGTTTTTTATGTTCTCACAGTGGCCTGGGCTCTTATATACAGCATGTTAGAATGCTGTATATAAAAGCCCGGTGGTGCTGGCCACAGCTTACGGTATACGCCAAAAAAATGGTGACAGGTTACCTTTAAAAGGATTGCAGCATTATGATTTTTAAAACCAGTGGAAAAAGCTAACATTGCCTGATATCTTATTCCATCAGAGTAAGAATTGTTCTTCAAAATAGATAATGGAGTATATTAATATAGAATATGGAGGAATCAGTCAATTACTGTTGTGTACAATGGAACTGTTTATCTCACCTTCGTAGGTAGATTTTGAGATGATTATTTTAATATTTAGATACAGTGCTCAAATTTCTAGAACTAAATGTAGAACTTTTGAGAAATATTTAATATCTAATCCAAGCAATATTTGCCATAGCAGATGCTTATATAGTGGGATAATGACTCTATCTAGAGACTGAATACACAGCCAAGAAAATAGGATAAAATTGTTACTTGCATTTGATTGCTTCACAATGACTTTGTTCTTTCTTATTGCAGACATCCTGGACATCTGTAATTTTCTTTACAACCAATGGTTTGTTTTTTTAAATTAAAATAATTGCGCTAAATATTGATACAAAATAAGGTAAAATAAATAATCCTCTACAGGAAAATGTTGAAAAAAAAGATTATTTCTTTCCATACAAATATTCAGTGTGTGCATTTGTACATTGATAAAAAATACCAACTGTTATGGCTGAACAGTGACTCTCAGAGGTAAAGTAGCTGAACTGCAGGTCTGAGAAAGTGTTTACATCAGCAAGTGTAAAATGTATTTACATTTGTAGCTATCGTCAAATATAAGAAAAGGAAAATGTAACATTTTTTTTATTAATATTCAACAAATGTTTTTTGAAAAATGTTATATTTAATTTCATAATCATATGCAATTTGCATCAATTAGCAACAAATTAGCATTACTATTTATTAGTTTATTTACTTGCTGTAGGTTATATGCTCATTTGTTACTCTTGGCTTTTGTCAGGGAAATTGCCACAATGTAAATGTGCTTTTACCCTTCGCATGTTTACCAGTTTATAGTCTGGCTCCTCTTTTTGTATTTGCAATCAAATATTTTACATCTAGTCAATTAACCTTGCTTAAGTCCAATTTGTGTTACCAGGTAGATTTCACTGGGGGTATGCTATCCTCATATACATTAACACTAGAGATGAGCAAACCTCCCATAGTTCGATTCTGTTCGTGTTTGCCAACTTCACCTGTGTTCGATGAACGGTTTAGCAAAGATATCCAAACCCATGGAAGTTAATGGGAGGCAAAAATAAAGGTACAGTGGAACCTTGGATTACGAACTTAATTGGTTCCGGGAGTGTGCTCTTAAACCAAGTTACTCTTATATCAAAGCGAAGTTTCCCATAGGAAATAATTGAAACACAGACAATTCGTTCCACAGCCCAAAAATATTTACAGTATTTATACAAACTTATTACAGTAATACAATATAATGTACTGAATTCATATAAAATTATTACGGTACACTAATACTGTATTAGTTTTTACTGTACAGTACAGTAAAAAACATGGAAAACAAATTAAACTGCACATTAGCTTTCAATAAAATTGTTGGTGTGTGAGAGGTACAGTATAAGCAATGGGCTGCACTGCTTAGCCAAAAGAGAGTACAATACTATATCCACAAATGAAAAATTGATAGATATGCTTTATAGTATATACTGTACTGTGCAATGGTATACTGTATACTGTAAACAGTACATATGGACAGAAAAGTACCTCCAGAGCGGGTCAGAGCATGGTGAAAGGATAGAATCGGAAGTGTACACGGTGGGAATTTGCTCTTATTGCAAAGCATTGCTCTTAAACCAAGTTACACACTTTTAAAAAACTTTGCTTGTTTTGCAAAACGCTCTCAAACCAAGTTACTCTTAAATAGAGATAAGCGAACCGGTCGCGGTTCGGCTCGAGGTTGGTTCGCCGAACGGACCTCCCGTTCGAGTTCGGTTCGTCGAACGTTCGACGAACCGAACTCGAACTGCATAGGAAACAATGGCAGGCAATCACAAACACAGAAAAACACCTAGAAAACACCCTCAAAGGTGTCCTAAAGGTGACAAACAACTCAAACACATTGGAAAGTGACAAGGACATATACTCATGCGAAAACAAAACAGCTGGACAAGGAAAAAGAGGAGGACACACAGATATAGGCATGGCACGCCCTTCTAAAATCATGTAAAACACCGCAAGGTGACTCCAAGCGGAGTCTCCCTTTTTTCCAAAAATTGGGCCACACACACACCCACCCCTTCAGTGGTAGCACTTGTGCCCCAGTTGCACACTTCACAGCTAGATTTGCATCAAGCACATTCAAAAATACGCCATAATTAACCGTCCCCAGGATGACACCAGGGTAGGTAGCTAAGTCTTTCCTGATCCCAGCTCTGTGCAGCTTGGATCATTTATAAAAACACAGCAATCAAGGGTTACTCCAAGCGGAGTCTCCCTTTTTTCCAAAAATTGGGCCCCACACACACCCACCCCTTCAGTGGCAGCAGTTGTGCCCTAGTTGTACACTTCACAGCTACATTTGCATCAAGCACATTCAAAAATACGCCATTCTTATCCGTCCCCAGGATGACACCGGGGTAGGTAGCAAAGTCTTTCCTGATCCCAGCTCCGTTCATCTTGGCTTCTTTTAAAAACAATGTAAGCAAGGGTTACTCCAAGCGGAGTCTCACTTTTTTCCAAAAATTGGGCCCCACACACACCCACCCCTTCAGTGGCAGCAGTTGTGCCCTAGTTGTACACTTCACAGCTAGATTTGCATCAAGCACATTCAAAAATACGTCATTCTTATCCGTCCCCAGGATGACACCGGGGTAGGTAGCAAAGTCTTTCCTGATCCCAGCTCTGTTCATCTTGGCTTCTTTTAAAAACACATCAAGCAAGGGTTACTCCAAGCGGAGTCTCCCTTTTTTCCAAAAATTGGGCCCCACACACACCCACCCCTTCAGTGGCAGCAGTTGTGCCCTAGTTGTACACTTCACAGCTACATTTGCATCAAGCACATTCAAAAATACGCCATTCTTATCCGTCCCCAGGATGACACCGGGGTAGGTAGCAAAGTCTTTCCTGATCCCAGCTCTGTTCATCTTGGCTTCTTTTAAAAACAATGTAAGCAAGGGTTACTCCAAGCGGAGTCTCCCTTTTTTCCAAAAATTGGGCCCCACACACACCCACCCCTTCAGTGGCAGCAGTTGTGCCCCAGTTGTACACTTCACAGCTAGATTTGCATCAAGCACATTCAAAAATACGTCATTCTTATCCGTCCCCAGGATGACACCGGGGTAGGTAGCAAAGTCTTTCCTGATCCCAGCTCTGTTCATCTTGGCTTCTTTTAAAAACACAGCAAGCAAGGGTTACTCCAAGCGGAGTCTCCCTTTTTTTCCAAAAATTGGGCCCCACACACCCACCCATTCAGTGGCAGCAGTTGTGCCCCAGTTGTACACTTCACAGCTAGATTTGCATCAAGCACATTCAAAAATACGCCATAATTAACCGTCCCCAGGATGACACCAGGGTAGGTAGCAAAGTCTTTCCTGATCCCAGCTCTGTTCATCTTGGCTTCTTTTAAAAACAATGTAAGCAAGGGTTACTCCAAGCGGAGTCTCCCTTTTTTTCCAAAAATTGGGCCCCACACACCCACCCATTCAGTGGCAGCACTTGTGCCCTAGTTGCAAACAGGATGTTTTGATTTGCATCAAGCACATTCCAAATCAACAAGCATTTACTCTCCCCAGGATGACACAGGGGTAGTAAATTCCTTCTGGATCCATGACTTGTTCATTTTGATGAACGTCAGTCTGTCCACATTGTCACTGGACAGACGCGTGCGCTTATCTGTCAGCACACAGCCAGCAGCACTAAATACACGTTCAGAGACAACGCTGGCAGCTGGACACGACAAAATCTCCAAGGCGTAAGTTGCGAGCTCTGGCCATTTTTCTAGGTTTGAAGCCCAAAAGGAGCAAGGCTCCAGTTGCACAGTCATGGCATCGATGTTCATTTGGAGATACTCCTGTATCATCCTCTCCAGCCGTTGACTATGTGTCAGACTTGTTGTCTCTGGTGGCCTTGCAAAAGAGGGTCTAAAAAAATTATGAAAAGATTCCATAAAATTGCTGTTACCGGCACCAGATACGGTCCTACTGGTATGGGTAGACTGTTGAAGATGACGAGACCGTCCCATGTTTGTCAAGTTACAACTGGGAGATTCACTCCCTGCACCTGCACGGTTGTTTGGTGGAAAAGCCGAGCTAAGATCTAGTAACAGCTTCTGCTGATACTCCTGCATACGTGCGTCCCTTTCTATGGCTGGAATTATGTCACAAAATTTGGACTTGTACCGGGGATCTAATAGTGTGGCAATCCAGTAGTCATCATCACTTCTAATTTTGACAATACGACTGTCATGTTGGAGGTAGTGCAACAAAAAGGCACTCATGTGTCTTGCGCAGCCATGCGGACCAAGTCCACGCTGTGTTTGTGGCATAGAGGTGCTACCCGTTCTTTCTTCCTCTGACATCTGACCCCAACCTCTTTCAACTGAAATTTGACCAAGGTCTCCCTCATCCGCTGAGTCTTCCATGTCCATGGACAGTTCGTCCTCCATTTCTTCATGTTCTCCTGCACCTTGCTCAACATTTCGCCTGCTACTATGCGCCCTTGTCGATCCCTGTCCCCCTTGGTCCCATGCCTGCTGCGTTGGTGATGATGAACGTCTGGACCTTGGTGATGTTGTTGTCCCTTGCGCATATGAATCCTCCTGTAGTTCCTCCCCTTCATGTTGTCCCACCCCCTGACTCCGAATAGTGTTTAGCATGTGCTCCAGCATGTAAATGACTGGAATCGTCATGCTGATAATGGCATTGTCAGCGCTAAACATATTCGTCGCCATGTCGAAACTGTGCAGAAGGGTGCATAGGTCCTTGATCTGAGACCACTCCATCAGGGTGATCTGCCCCACCTCTGCATCTCGTTGGCCCAGGCTATACGTCATGACGTATTGCACCAGGGCTCTGCGGTGCTGCCACAGTCGCTGTAACATGTGGAGAGTTGAATTCCAGCGTGTCGCCACATCGCATTTCAGGCGATGAACCGGCAGGCCGAAAGACTTCTGGAGTGATGCAAGTCGCTCAGCTGCGGCGCTTGAACGGCGGAAGTGAGCAGACAGTTTTCGTGCCCTGTTCAGAAGGCCATCTAGGCCGGGATAGTGTGTTAAAAATTGCTGCACGACAAGGTTCAACACGTGAGCCATACAAGGTACGTGTGTCACCTTGCCCAGGCGAAGGGCCGCACCCAGGTTTGCAGCATTGTCGCACACGGCCTTACCAGGCTGCAGGTTGAGTGGAGACAACCATTTATTAAACTCGGACCGCAGAGCTGACCACAACTCCTCAGCTGTGTGACTCTTATTACCAAGACATGTCAAGCTAAAGACCGCCTGATGCCGTTGCGCTCTGCTGCCAGCATAGTAATGAGGGGTGCGTGATTCCTTCTGCGCAGTGAGAACGCTGGTGGCCTGACCAGGCAGGCTTGGGGCGGAGGTGGAGGACCCAGATGAGGTGGAGGATGCAGAAGCAGTGGCGGAACTTGGACAGACAGAGGATTGACACACAAGTCGTGGGGACGGCAAGACTTGTGCAGCAGACCCTTCACCATCTATCACCATAGTTACCCAGTGCCCAGTCAGCAACATGTAACGTCCCTGTCCATGCTTACTGGTCCAAGTATCGGTGGTGAAATGCACCCGTTCACACACAGAGTTTCTCAAGGAAGCGGTGATGTTGTGTGCGACATGCTGGTGTAGCGCGGGCACACCTTTCTTAGAGAAGTAGTGGCGACTAGGCATCTGGTACTGGGGCACAGCGACAGACATAAGGTCTCTAAAATCCTGTGTGTCCACTAGGCGGAAAGGCAGCATTTCGGTAGCCAACAGCTTACAGAGGGATAGAGTCAACCTCTTAGTTTTGTCATGGGTCGGAGGAAGTGGCCTTTTATTTGACCACATCTGAGGGACAGAGATCTGGCTGCTGTGTGTAGACGGTGTTGAGTAGGGTGTCCCTGGAAAAATGCAGGTTTGTGAGGAAAGTGCAGGCGGAGACATGATGTTGCCTTCATCCAACGTTGGTGCTATCGATGTCTGAGAGAGCTGTACACACTCACTTGTTTCCCCTTCCAAACCAACTGACGACCTTACAAGCAAACTGCCTGTTGCGGTTACAGTGGTGGAAGTTTTGCGTGGAAAAACAGGTGTGACAGCTGTCCCCACAGTCCTAGAAGATGAAGAGCGCGCGGATGCACTGGAAGGGGCGGGCGGTGGATGGTTCGCTCCGCTAGGCCGCATTGCAGCACGGTGAGCTTCCCACCGGGACTTATGATATTTAGTCATGTGACGATTCATGGAAGAAGTTGTCAAACTGCTGAGGTTTTGACCTCTACTAACAGAATCATGACAAATGTTACATATCACATGAGTTGGGCGATCTTTTTCGATGTGAAAAAAGGACCAGGCTAGGCAAGGCTTAGAGGCCATGCGACCTGTTGATCCACCCCGAATAATGCTCATAGGCAGAGTGGTGGCTGAGGATGCAGTTGTAGACGTGCTACCAGTGCTCCGACTCTGTCCAAGAAGGCGCAAGGTAACTTCGTCGTCGGTTGCATCCTCCTCCACCGCCTCTGTTGACCTCCTCGAGTGCCTGACTGGGGGTTGACAGTAGGTGGGATCTAGAACGTCATCATCAATTGTTGTGTTTGCACTCCCCTCCCCCTCAGACCGAGCCTCTTCTTGCCCTGACCGAATATTTAAGTTGTCATCCCAATTGGGTATCTGCGTCTCATCTTCATCAGTATGTTCCTCATTGTCTATAACCACAGGTGTTACAGTTTGTGACAAAGGGTCAACATTATGCTCAGAAACTTGGTCCTCACGGCCTGAATCAGAGTCACAAAGGTTCTGGGCATCACTGCAGACCATTTCCTGTTCTGTACTCACTGTAGCTTGGGAGCAGACCTCTGATTCCCAGGCTATAGTGTGACTGAACAGCTCTGCAGACTCAGCCATCTCAGTTCCACCATACTGTGCAGGGCTGATGGAGACTTCAGAGCTGGGAGAAATCAAGTGTGATTGGGATGACAACTCAGAGGACTGGTGTTTTTTGGATGCGGTACTTGAAGTGGCTGAGAGGGCACTTGTTGGACCACTTGAGATCCATTCAAGCATTTTCCTTTTTTGCCCATCATCTACCTTTGTTCCTCTTGTTCGTGTCCGTAAAAAAGGGAGCACATCGGATTGTCCACAATAAGTAGTAGACATCTTACTTTTGCTAGTAGATGGTCTATCTGCAGCAGATGATAATGGAGCTTTGCCACCTTCCCCACTGACAAAACCTTTTTTGCCTTTTCCACCACGCCTCTTCCCCTTTCCACCAGCATCTGTCATTTTGCCACTCATGTTGATTGCGACAAGATTGTGGACTGAAAATGTGGTAGTAAAAATTGAGAGGTGGTGAAGATTGCAGTGGTGGTCTAGCTTTATTAACAGCAGAATAATAAAGAATAAATATCCCTGACAATGTAACTTAGTTATAATTAGTTGGAGTGTGCAACGCAGGCAGACGTGCTGCAAATGTCTTGGCACTAGTGGGACTAAAGCAAAGTCCAATAGCCACGTATAGGATGCCACTAGGTACACTGAGTGTTTGCTAGTATAATGGCTTAGTTATAATTAGTTGGAGTGTGCAACGCAGGCAGATGCGCTCTGCAAATGTCTTGGCACTAGTGGGACTATAGCAAAGTCCAATAGCCACGTATAGGATGCCACTAGGTACACTAAGTGTTTGCTAGTATAATGGCTTAGTTATAATTAGTTGGAGTGTGCAACGCAGGCAGATGCGCTCTGCAAATGTCTTGGCACTAGTGGGACTATAGCAAAGTCCAATAGCCACGTATAGGATGCCACTAGGTACACTGAGTGTGTGCTAGTATAATGGCTTAGTTATAATTAGTTGGAGTGTGCAACGCAGGCAGATGCGCTCTGCAAATGTCTTGGCACTAGTGGGACTATAGCAAAGTCCAATAGCCACGTATAGGATGCCACTAGGTACACTGAGTGTTTGCTAGTATAATGGCTTAGTTATAATTAGTTGGAGTGTGCAACGCAGGCAGATGCGCTCTGCAAATGTCTTGGCACTAGTGGGACTATAGCAAAGTCCAATAGCCACGTATAGGATGCCACTAGGTACACTGAGTGTGTGCTAGTATAATGGCTTAGTTATAATTAGTTGGAGTGTGCAACGCAGGCAGATGCGCTCTGCAAATGTCTTGGCACTAGTGGGACTATAGCAAAGTCCAATAGCCACGTATAGGATGCCACTAGGTACACTGAGTGTGTGCTAGTATAATGGCTTAGTTATAATTAGTTGGAGTGTGCAACGCAGGCAGATGCGCTCTGCAAATGTCTTGGCACTAGTGGGACTATAGCAAAGTCCAATAGCCACGTATAGGATGCCACTAGGTACACTAAGTGTTTGCTAGTATAATGGCTTAGTTATAATTAGTTGGAGTGTGCAACGCAGGCAGATGCGCTCTGCAAATGTCTTGGCACTAGTGGGACTATAGAAAAGTCAAATAGCCACGTATAGGATGCCACTAGGTACACTGAGTGTGTGCTAGTATAATGGCTTAGTTATAATTAGTTGGAGTGTGCAACGCAGGCAGATGCGCTCTGCAAATGTCTTGGCACTAGTGGGACTATAGCAAAGTCCAATAGCCACGTATAGGATGCCACTAGGTACACTAAGTGTTTGCTAGTATAATGGCTTAGTTATAATTAGTTGGAGTGTGCAACGCAGGCAGATGCGCTCTGCAAATGTCTTGGCACTAGTGGGACTATAGCAAAGTCCAATAGCCACGTATAGGATGCCACTAGGTACACTGAGTGTGTGCTAGTATAATGGCTTAGTTATAATTAGTTGGAGTGTGCAACGCAGGCAGATGTGCTCTGCAAATGTCTTGGCACTAGTGGGACTATAGCAAAGTCCAATAGCCACGTATAGGATGCCACTAGGTACACTAAGTGTTTGCTAGTATAATGGCTTAGTTATAATTAGTTGGAGTGTGCAACGCAGGCAGATGCGCTCTGCAAATGTCTTGGCACTAGTGGGACTATAGCAAAGTCCAATAGCCACGTATAGGATGCCACTAGGTACACTGAGTGTGTGCTAGTATAATGGCTTAGTTATAATTAGTTGGAGTGTGCAACGCAGGCAGATGCGCTCTGCAAATGTCTTGGCACTAGTGGGACTATAGCAAAGTCCAATAGCCACGTATAGGATGCCACTAGGTACACTGAGTGTGTGCTAGTATAATGGCTTAGTTATAATTAGTTGGAGTGTGCAACGCAGGCAGATGCGCTCTGCAAATGTCTTGGCACTAGTGGGACTATAGCAAAGTCCAATAGCCACGTATAGGATGCCACTAGGTACACTGAGTGTGTGCTAGTATAATGGCTTAGTTATAATTAGTTGGAGTGTGCAACGCAGGCAGATGCGCTCTGCAAATGTCTTGGCACTAGTGGGACTATAGCAAAGTCCAATAGCCACGTATAGGATGCCACTAGGTACACTAAGTGTTTGCTAGTATAATGGCTTAGTTATAATTAGTTGGAGTGTGCAACGCAGGCAGATGCGCTCTGCAAATGTCTTGGCACTAGTGGGACTATAGCAAAGTCCAATAGCCACGTATAGGATGCCACTAGGTACACTGAGTGTGTGCTAGTATAATGGCTTAGTTATAATTAGTTGGAGTGTGCAACGCAGGCAGATGCGCTCTGCAAATGTCTTGGCACTAGTGGGACTATAGCAAAGTCCAATAGCCACGTATAGGATGCCACTAGGTACACTAAGTGTTTGCTAGTATAATGGCTTAGTTATAATTAGTTGGAGTGTGCAACGCAGGCAGATGCGCTCTGCAAATGTCTTGGCACTAGTGGGACTATAGCAAAGTCCAATAGCCACGTATAGGATGCCACTAGGTACACTGAGTGTGTGCTAGTATAATGGCTTAGTTATAATTAGTTGGAGTGTGCAACGCAGGCAGATGCGCTCTGCAAATGTCTTGGCACTAGTGGGACTATAGCAAAGTCCAATAGCCACGTATAGGATGCCACTAGGTACACTAAGTGTTTGCTAGTATAATGGCTTAGTTATAATTAGTTGGAGTGTGCAACGCAGGCAGATGCGCTCTGCAAATGTCTTGGCACTAGTGGGACTATAGCAAAGTCCAATAGCCACGTATAGGATGCCACTAGGTACACTGAGTGTGTGCTAGTATAATGGCTTAGTTATAATTAGTTGGAGTGTGCAACGCAGGCAGATGCGCTCTGCAAATGTCTTGGCACTAGTGGGACTATAGCAAAGTCCAATAGCCACGTATAGGATGCCACTAGGTACACTGAGTGTGTGCTAGTATAATGGCTTAGTTATAATTAGTTGGAGTGTGCAACGCAGGCAGATGCGTTCTGCAAATGTCTTGGCACTAGTGGGACTAAAGCAAAGTCCAATAGCCACGTATAGGATGCCACTAGGTACACTAAGTGTTTGCTAGTATAATGGCTTAGTTATAATTAGTTGGAGTGTGCAACGCAGGCAGATGCGCTCTGCAAATGTCTTGGCACTAGTGGGACTATAGCAAAGTCCAATAGCCACGTATAGGATGCCACTAGGTACACTGAGTGTTTGCTAGTATAATGGCTTAGTTATAATTAGTTGGAGTGTGCAACGCAGGCAGATGCGCTCTGCAAATGTCTTGGCACTAGTGGGACTATAGCAAAGTCCAATAGCCACGTATAGGATGCCACTAGGTACACTGAGTGTGTGCTAGTATAATGGCTTAGTTATAATTAGTTGGAGTGTGCAACGCAGGCAGATGCGCTCTGCAAATGTCTTGGCACTAGTGGGACTATAGCAAAGTCCAATAGCCACGTATAGGATGCCACTAGGTACACTAAGTGTTTGCTAGTATAATGGCTTAGTTATAATTAGTTGGAGTGTGCAACGCAGGCAGATGCGCTCTGCAAATGTCTTGGCACTAGTGGGACTATAGCAAAGTCCAATAGCCACGTATAGGATGCCACTAGGTACACTGAGTGTGTGCTAGTATAATGGCTTAGTTATAATTAGTTGGAGTGTGCAACGCAGGCAGATGCGCTCTGCAAATGTCTTGGCACTAGTGGGACTATAGCAAAGTCCAATAGCCACGTATAGGATGCCACTAGGTACACTAAGTGTTTGCTAGTATAATGGCTTAGTTATAATTAGTTGGAGTGTGCAACGCAGGCAGATGCGCTCTGCAAATGTCTTGGCACTAGTGGGACTATAGCAAAGTCCAATAGCCACGTATAGGATGCCACTAGGTACACTGAGTGTGTGCTAGTATAATGGCTTAGTTATAATTAGTTGGAGTGTGCAACGCAGGCAGATGCGCTCTGCAAATGTCTTGGCACTAGTGGGACTATAGCAAAGTCCAATAGCCACGTATAGGATGCCACTAGGTACACTGAGTGTGTGCTAGTATAATGGCTTAGTTATAATTAGTTGGAGTGTGCAACGCAGGCAGATGCGTTCTGCAAATGTCTTGGCACTAGTGGGACTAAAGCAAAGTCCAATAGCCACGTATAGGATGCCACTAGGTACACTAAGTGTTTGCTAGTATAATGGCTTAGTTATAATTAGTTGGAGTGTGCAACGCAGGCAGATGCGCTCTGCAAATGTCTTGGCACTAGTGGGACTATAGCAAAGTCCAATAGCCACGTATAGGATGCCACTAGGTACACTGAGTGTTTGCTAGTATAATGGCTTAGTTATAATTAGTTGGAGTGTGCAACGCAGGCAGATGCGCTCTGCAAATGTCTTGGCACTAGTGGGACTATAGCAAAGTCCAATAGCCACGTATAGGATGCCACTAGGTACACTGAGAGTTTGCTAGTATAATGGCTTAGTTATAATTAGTTGGAGTGTGCAACGCAGGCAGATGCGCTCTGCAAATGTCTTGGCACTAGTGGGACTATAGCAAAGTCCAATAGCCACGTATAGGATGCCACTAGGTACACTGAGTGTTTGCTAGTATAATGGCTTAGTTATAATTAGTTGGAGTGTGCAACGCAGGCAGATGCGCTCTGCAAATGTCTTGGCACTAGTGGGACTATAGCAAAGTCCAATAGCCACGTATAGGATGCCACTAGGTACACTGAGTGTTTGCTAGTATAATGGCTTAGTTATAATTAGTTGTAGTGTGCAATGCAGGCAGACGTGCTCTGCAAATGTCTTTGCACTAGTGGGACTATAGCAAAGTCCAATAGCCACAGATAGGATGCCACTAGGTACACTGAGTGTTTGCTAGTATAATGGCTTAGTTATGAGTTGGAGTGTGCAGAGGACAAGAGGGTACAGTGGCAGGATTGTGGTGCTCTGGGTAGAGGAATGGAAGCCTGCCTTTCTATTCCCTCCTAATGGTGAAATGCAGGGAGGAAATCCCTGACCTTGGCTGCACAGACGCTGGCGCTGTTTTCAGGACCTGTCACCTTAACTCTGACCCTGCCGGTTTGAGCCCTTAAAAGGACTGCTATAAAGTGCTCTCCCTATGCTGTCTAGCGCTGTGTATGCAGCGCATACAGCTGTATCAGCGATAGGACTCAAGACGGAGCTGCGACAGTGATGTCTGACACCAAAGACGCAGAAGGCAGATAATGGCGTCCGTGAAGAAAATGTCCGGTTTTATAATGCAGGGACATGTGACATGCAGATCCTATCACACATGCCGTTGCTTCTCTGGCTCAAAGTCCACTTAGCTGTGTGTGTGTCTGTGATTGGCTGACATGCTGGCCCGCCCCACAAGACGCGCGCGCTTAGGGAAGGAAGACAAGAAAAAAAAAAAAAAAAATGGCGATCGCCATTATAGAAACAGCAGTGATCTGAAGGCGCTGTTCACGCACACTATACACTGAAATGTGATAATAGTTTGATTCACAGAGTGACTTACACTATTACAGCAGAAACCAAGCTATGATTTAGCTGTTTTTTGGCTGCTAGAACCGTTCTCGAACGTTTCTAGAACTATCGAGCTTTTGCAAAAAGCTCGAGTTCTAGTTCGATCTAGAACATGCCCCAAAATCACTCGAGCCTAGAACTGGAGAACCACGAACCACGAACCGCGCTCAACTCTGCTCTTAAACCATGGTTCCACTGTATAGACAACCCCTTTATGGCTCAAAAGCTGCCAAACCAGCTGAAACCATTTTACAGAGGAGCAAAACTGCTGTGGCACAGCCAAAAATGTCCTAGACTATAAACATAATATTGTATGGGTGTCAGGAATAGGCCATAAACTTCCTAGACTATTAACATAAGAAAAATTAGATGAGTGATAGGAATAGGCCTATTGCTCTGAGTACCCTGCCACGACAGCCAAAATACCACTTGGAGTCTCCAAATTTCCAAAAATTAAAGGCAATATAGGCTTATAATTAATACAAATAACTCTTGCAAGTGCTTTACACATATATTTTTTTTGGTGATTCATTTTCTTAATGATCTTTAAGTCACACCCACCAGCTTTATGCCATTGTGCTTCACATACCACGTCTGATATAAGGTTTCTATATTAGGTTCACACCACTGCACATTTAAACAGGACATCACACACCAATAATTTATTGATTAAAATATTTGTGTATTTATTAATTTGTCTATTACTATTTATTATCATTATTTTTATTATATTTTTTTTAGATTTTTTTCATCATCATTTTTCCTTTTTCCGTTTTTCTTTTTCTTTTCCACCAAAAAACTTCAGTTTCATGTCTGTGTTCATTTTTAACACTCCTGTTTTAAACACCTTCAACATCACATCAACTCTTATTTTTCCTTTTTCATCCTGATTCTCTCCTTAGCGTCTTGGATACATTCTTGCCACTTTTTGTTTTTGTCTTTCAGGGTACACTGACAATTTGTCTATGTTTTTATGCAGAAGATATGACTGTTCACAGTTTTAATGTATTGATCTCCAACAGATCAGTATTATGAATGTCCATAGACAATATATTTTTTTAACTTAAGATATCTTTATTATCTACCAGGGCAGTCACCACTTGTTTACCCTACACTCCTTTTCCCAGAATGGTAAACTCAAATTATGAGGAGAGGGTTACCATTATTCCACCTACTGCTTATATCTGGTCTCTGGTTGTCATATCACAAACACTATTTAGATTTTTAAGTCACTTTCATTCTACTTATATGTTTGATGTACCCTTTATTTTAGCACAATAAGGTTCACAGACTAACGCTGATTGGCTCTCCTTGTTATATGTTGCCTATAGCAGGAGGGATTCCAGATTAACAGCTAACTTTCACTCATCCACCTCTCTTACTATTCTTAAATGTCTAGCAAAAACAGTCTATGAAGCTAATATTGCTGCCACCTGGTTGGGGCTGAGCAGAAACACACTTTTAGCTGTTGCACGAGGTATGAGGCTTCCCAGCACAGTAGGCCTAAACCGGTCACTCACCCACCCATCTGTTCATTTTAACCTAATTTGGAAGCTGTAAATTCTGGGCCAGACCCTGTCTGGTGTATGGCTCATGTCTCACTGCTGTGCCAAAATACTATAGTACTCTGGTGCAATTGGGGCCACTGTTCTGGTGTCTGCCCCCAATATTTTGAAATGTGTAGACTTCAAGTTTGGTGTCCAAGTTGTCTTGCCTGAAGTGGCTGGAGTCTTAGAGGAACAGGCCCACTCCTGTTGCTCAACCACCTCTTCATTTGAAAGCTGTAAATTCTGGGCCACACCCTTGTCTCGTGCATGGCCCATGCCTCACTACTGGGCCAAAACACTATGGTTATTCTGGGGCAATTGATGAAACTGTCCTGGTGTCTGCCTCTATTTTTTGGAAATGTGGAGACTACAAGTTGGGTGTCCAAGTTGTGTCTTGTATGTAGTGGCTGGAGTTTCAGGGGAACACACCTACTCTTGTAACTCATCCAGCTCTTCATTTGAAAGCTGTAAATTCTGGGCCAGACCATGTCTGGTGCATGGCCCATGCCTCACTGCTCAGCCAAAACACTATGGGTAGGCTTTTGATGAAACAGTCCTGGTGTCTGCCGATAACTTTTGGAAATAGGGATGGGAACTCCTAGTTGGGTGTCCCTGTTGTGTGTTGCCTGTAGCAGTAGGGATCCCAGACTGGCAGGCATGCAGCTATCTTTCACTCATTTACCTCTCTTACTATCCTTAAATGTGTCTAGCAATAACAGTCTATGAAGCTAATATTGCAGCCACCTGAGTGTGCCTGGGCCGAAAAGCAGTTTAAGCTGTGCATGAGTTTTGAGGGTTTTCAGGTCACTGGTCCTATACCTGTCACTTATCCATCTCAATATTTCTTATGTTAATAGTCTAGGAGGCAAATGGCATTGCCACACCAGTGTGGCTCAACTGTAAATGGTTTGAGATCTTTAAGTAGCTTTTGGGCCCCCTTAAGGTGCTGTCTTTGTTTTTGCCTTCCATTGAATTCAAACAGGTTCAGATATGTTCGTCGAGCCGCTCGAAGTTGTCAAACAAGAACCAAAATGAACTATGGGCGGTTCACTCTTCTCTAATCAGCAGCCTGTTTATACAAAAAAAATTATCATGAAATAAGTGTTCTTAAAAATGTTTGTTCACAAGAATGTTTCAGTGTAAATGCACTAAAGTACTCAAAATTGCACAGTCCAGGTATTAGAGTTCAGGGACCCGGTGGCTCTCTGCGCCGCAGTGCATTTCAGCGGAATGTGCATTCTTGTCCCCTCCTGATGCTGAATGGTTAGGCTCCTGAGTTTAAGTTTTCAGGTAAACTCTTTAAAAAGTCTTCCAAAGTAATAGTATTACATTCATACAAAGTGAACAATCTGTGTTAAAGGGAACCTGTCAGGTGCAATATGCACTCAGATCCACAAGCAGTTCTGGGGGCATATTGCTAATCTCTGCCTAACCGTCTCTGTATACACTAACATAGATAGAGGGATATTTAGAAAAACATATTTTTAAAGATCTTTTATCTTATGCTAATGAGCGTGGGACTAGTCCCAAGGGTATTATATCCCCCGGCTAGTCTGCTCTCTTAGCATGGCAGCATGCCCACAGGGGTGTACAAACATGTTATTCAATTCAGCATCACCAGCAGTGACGCACGTACCTGTGTTCGCTGTGACCACTCTTCTGAACGCCAGGCACTTCCAGTCAAGTGCACTAGACCTCTCTGAAGCCGGGATGTGTACACCCAGCTTCATACGGCGCATGACCAGAAGTGTCCGGCATTCAGAAGCACGGTCACAGCGAACACAGGTACGTGCATCACCGCTGGTGATGCTGAATTGAATAGCATGTTAGTACACCCCTGTGGGCATACTAACATGCTAAGAGGGTGGACTAGTCGAGGGATATAACGTCCTTGGGACTAGTTTTCATGCTCTGTAGCATAAGATAAAAGATCTTTAGAATTGCTTTTTCTAAAGATCTCTATATCTATGCTAGTGTATACAGGGACAGTTAGGCAGGGATTAGCAATATACAGCCAGAACTGGTCATGGACCTGGGTGCATATTGCATCTGACAGGTTCCCTTTAATGTGATTTTGCTTTCTATTCAGCCATATTGTCTGATTTTTAACTGATCATTTAGAACCATGAGTGGAGTGGTAATCAGCACAGTTCCTCTACAAAGCTCATATTGGTGCTGTAATAACTGTATTACCGAAATGGCTGCTATGTTAGATCATGTGGAAGAACAAAGTGACTGATGCTTTACCTTATAAGTACATTCATTATATTATGAAATCTTTACCTAAAGTGATTAAAGTGATTTTTTTCCCTTCCCATTAAAGTGACTTTATAGGCCAAGTAAGGGTATGTGCGCACGTTGCTTTTTACCTGCTTTTTACCTGCTTTTTTGCTGCTTTTTCTTCTGCGCTGTTTAATGCCAAAATGGATGTGTTCTTCTATTCAAGCAAAGTCTATGGGAATTTGGGTTTCTTGTTCACACTATGTTGTTCAAAATGCTGCCTTTTTGTGGCAGAACTTTGGTCAAAAACTCAGCTTTTCAAAGAAGCAACATGTCAATTGTTTTTGCCATTTGGGTTTTGCACTGCAAAGCTGAGTTTTTGACCAAAGTTCTGCCACAAAAAGGCAGCATTTTGAACAACATAGTGTGAACAAGAAACCCAAATTCCCATAGACTTTGCTTGAATAGAAGAACACATCCATTTTGGCATTAAACAGCGCAGAAGAAAAAGCAGCAAAAAAGCAGGTAAAAAGCAGGTAAAAAGCAACGTGCGCACATACCCTAAAATGAGATGATTCCAACAAAACTGTGCTTTAAAGATGCCATTATATTAGAATAAAAATGGTAATCATTTAGTAAGAAGAAATTAAAGTAAAATGATATGTAACTCCATCCCCTTAAGGAGATTAATTTAAAAGAAACAAATAAGGTTTTACTACCTAATTTGTCAGCTGCAGATAGCTAAATGCAACTGGGAATCGATACCTTATTGACATTCACACTTAAAGCACAGACTGCAACCTTTATAAAACCTATTACCGTCCCAGACTGAACAATGCTGATCTCACAATTAGTATGGACAATATTTTTTTTATTGTGTGTCCAGGTTGAACAGTCACAGTAAAAGGCTTAAGGCCCCGTTAAACGCAACAGCGTATCTAACGATATATCGCCGGGGTCAGAGATTCCGTGAAGCACAACCGGCATCGTTAGCGACGTCGTTGCATGTGACAGCAAGGAACGACCGTTAACGATGGAAAATACTCACCTTATCGTCCATCATTGACACGTCATTCCTTTCCAAAAAATCGTTGATAGTTGAGCACGCAGGTTGTTCGTTGTTCCCGAGGCAACACACATCACTATGTGTGACACCTCGGGAGCAACGAAGTACAGCTTACTTGCGGCCGTCGGCAATGCGGAAGGAAGGAGGTGTGCTACAGCTTACCTGCGGCCGCCAGCAATGCGGAAGGAAGGAGGTGGGCGGGATGTTACATCTCGCTCATCCCGCCCCTCCGCTTCTATTGGGCAGTTCGCTTAGTGACACCGCTATGACGCCGCATGAACCGCCCCCTTAGAAAGGAGGCGGTTTGCCGGACACAGCAACGTCGCTAGGAAGGTAAGTACGTTTGATGGCTCCTAACGATTTTGTACGCCACGGGCAGCGATTTGCCCGTGACACACAAACGACGGGGGTGGGTGCTTTCACCAGCGATATCGCTAGCGATATCACTGCATGTAAAGCGCCCTTTATTCTTTTCATCCAATTATTTCAGGCAAAACCCCTTTTATGGAGGGGGACAATTTGAGCTGAAAATAAGGACAACTCAAACATCATCCAAGGTCCACTGAGCAGAGGGAGAAGCTACAGACGGACTGACGGACTACCACAACCATGGCTGCTATTACCTCACAGAGGGTATAACAAAAATGACCTCTGTTACCTCACAGAGGGAATAAGATAAAGCCCCTGTTACCTCACAGAGGTTAATGTATAACATACAGTATGGAGAAGGATCACGTGCAACTGCACGGAGAGGGAGGAAACCCTGGGAAGGCACCAAGGGACTTTCACTGCCTACCCGGCTATGTCTATCCCTAATAAGAGTCAGGGACAACGTCTGATGTGCCCCTGGACCACCCACTGTGGTAACCACACACCAGTTCTAGATATGACCCTAACCGCCTGTCCCTGACCACACTTATAAAATAAAATATGACACTCGCGCAGCCATGAGTGTCGTCCAAGTTCCTTTAAAAGCTAAGCCAAGCCCCAAACACCGATACCAGATGGCAATGGCGCTGGCAGCGGCCACTCAGGGACCGCCACATCACCAATGACATCATTGATGACCAATCAGCGGCCGCCACATCACCGCTGACGTTATCGACGGCCAATTGGTGGCCATCATTGATGTCATTAGAAGCCAATCAGCGGCTGCCACGTCACTGGTGATGTCACACGCATGCGCAATAGCACGATTCCCACTCATAGAGCCTTAAAGGATGGCGGGAACCTGCGCATGCCCGGTAGGGCAATTCAGGGACTTAGCCTCAAGAGACACACAGACCCTGCACACTTGATGCCTTGCTGCTCTAGAGTGATGGACTGGTGGTACAGGAGAACCAGCAGGCACCATGGGAGGAGCTGAAGATGGGACAGGAGCGGTTCAGGACCCGGGAGAACTTCAAACCGTGACAGCACCTTGATTATAATATAATTTATTTAAAGATGAGTGGATTTTTGAAATTTTGCCAAATTTTCTCCTAAGGCTGAATTCATAATGAATAAATCGAACCACTCGGATCTGGGGGTAGTGTCCGTTCGTGGCTCGAGGGTCTCCGGACCCGGGGGCTTAGGGGCCACACTCTAAAGTAAAAGGGGGGATATTTACAAGGGAGTTATAGTTTGTGACGCCATCCGTGGTGTGCAGTAACTGGGAGTACCGCCGCTGCCGTTGGGAGTACCCGGGGTGATGGAGCGGGGCAGCAAGGTGTCGTTGCCCTCCACTGGTAGGGGTAGGCCCCGGGAATCTGGATGGTGCTACTGGGTGCTGTGAAGGGGAAATAACTCAGGTACTCACTCAGCCAATAATCAGACGCTGACAACCGGGTAAACCAAGTCTCTGGGTGCTGCTGCCTCTCAAAGGGGAGCTCGTCCGGGTCCCGTCCCCTGCAGTGCTGCCTGGTGATCCATGACCTGCCTCCTGGCACAAAGTTTAAATTCACCGTAGTGGCCCAGTAGTCTGCAACTTGCTGGACCCCAATCCCCATTGTAGCTAAGTGTGGGAGCCTTCTCTCAGGCCTTGCGCTTGGGATTTTAGTGGGCTGCTTGTATGGAAGGCCCTATCCCCCTCATTGCGCTAGTGCCCCAATTCTGGAGTTAGTGGGAACAGTCCATAAAGGCTCCGCTTTCCGCAGGTTAATTGCTGTGTTGCCTGAAGCTTCTCCCAGACCTAGGGTCCGTGTACCCCACCGTGCCTTTGGTCCCGGACCGGTGATAGGACCAGGCTGCTGACCTTCCTCTTTAATAGTTCCAGGCACCTAGCCTCAATCCCTGCGACCGGGGGTCTGACTCCTCTAGGTCCAGACCACCGTCTGCAACCTAGTCAGCTTTTCCTGGGAGCCACTACTCCCAGCCTCCTCTGAGCTTCTCTCATCCCGAGGGCTACCTCAATTCACCTTACTACTCTTCTTCACTTTACTTCACTCCTCACCTCCCCTTCCTAACCCATAGGTGGGCGACCCGATTCCGCTCAAGCCGCCCACTGGTGTGCCTGGTGGGTGTGGTGCAGGGTGTATCTAGGATTTGGTTTGTTGTCGGATGCAGCACTGTAAGATGGGGACTCAGAACCATGAGGGATTTGAATACTGCACTAAGGAGAAAGAGCGTGCAGTACCCTGTGACGACCTGATAGTCCAAGGGCGTCACATGTCTATATTGCAAAGCTTCTAATTGCTTGGAACATACATGTGGAAATTAGGAGTGAGAGTATCCCACTGACCATAAGCTCTTACCCTCTTCAGGAGAGAGAAGATCCCACTGACTATAAGAGCGTACACTCTACAGGAGAGCGAGAGAGAGAGAGGACTCTGCTGACCATAAGAGCTTACACTCTACAGAAGAGAGAGAGGACCCTGCTGACCATGAGAGCTTACACACTACAGAGGCGAGAGATTTACTCATTGACTCTGAAGATGGAAAATAACTCTACTATATAAACTGTGTTCCACTGGGAACTGCTGATCTGTGATGGCTCAGGTAGGGACCACCACCGTACAAGGTTTAAAAAAGACATTTTTGATGAATATGCCCTATTATTCTAAAGTAAAAACAATAATTATGTTAATTTTTTATAAAATACAGTGAGGTATGAGAATATATGGTCCAGACATTGACTAGGTTAGAAATAATGATTTTTTCTTGAAATAATTTCTCCTTCAAACTTTGCTTTCGTCAAAGAATGCTCCCTTTGCAATTCCAGCTTTGCAGACCTTTAGCATTCTAGCTGTTAATTTGCTGAGGTAATCTGGAGATATTTCACCCCATGATTCAAGAAGCCCCTCCCACAAATTGGATTGGCTTGATGGGCACTTTTTGCGTACCATACGGTCAAGCTGCTCCCACAACAACTCAATAGGGTTGAGATCTGGTGACTGGGCTGGCCACTCCATTACAGATAGAATACCAGCTGCCTGCTTCTTCCCTAAATAGTTCATGCATAATTTGGAGGTGTGCTTTGGGTCATTGTCCTGTTGTAGCATGAAATTGGCTCCAATTAAGCACTGTCTACAGGGTATGGCATGGTGTTGCAAAATGGAGTGATAGCCTTCCTTATTCAAAATCCCTTTTACCTTGTACAAATCTCCCACTTTACCAGCACCAAAGCAACCCCAGACCATCACCACTGCGACCAGGCCCGGGGTTCAGGGGGCCTGCCGGCCCCAGCCCCTGCTACAGGACATCCAGCTTAAATACAGCACAGTAGCCGGTCGGGACCCTACATTGCAAACTGCAGCATGCGGGGTTCCTGGAGGCAGCAGCGGGCTGTGAGGCTGACAGTGTCCCAGTTACTTAAAAAATGCATATTCACTGCTCCCCACCACCTCTTGCCACTGAAGACGTGCTGAGAAGTAAGCGGGATTATTGGAGTGGAGAGCTATCAGCACACTGATAACTAGAGATGAGCCACCCCCCTGGAGTTCGAGTTCGGTTCGGTTCGTCGAACGGTGCCCCATTCGACGAGCCGTTCGACGAGCCGTTCGACGAACCTCTCGAACCCCATTGAAAACAATGGGAGGCAATCACAAACACATAAAAACACATTCTAAATGTGCACATACAGTTAATAAACATTGCCATAATACTTACCGGTCCCCGCGATCCGTCCTGCACTCTGTCTCCCGCCGCTTTTCCATTGGTAATCGCTGCGTCCTCCCGGTAACCAGCAGTGATGCAGGACCTATTGTGACGTTAAAATAGCCATGTGACCAGTCATGTGTCTATTATCTCATTGGCTACAGACTGGTCACTGGTCACATGGCTTTGACGTCATATTCTGTCCTAGGTCCTGTCATTGCACTCTCCAGTACACGGTGCACGTTTGTGTATCACCGTGTACCGGCGACATGCTCTGGCACATGGTCGACTCCCCGTTCTGCTTCCCTGTTCTATTATTGACCGGCTGACACAGCCGGTAAATAACGGAGATCACCGTTGCCATAGCAACGCGCCTGTTAGTGGTGACGTCACCGCTAGCAACGGCACCGGGAATCACGTGATCAGAGCACCAATGCTATAGCAACCCGTCTGACGGTACCGCTAACAGCCAGCAGCACTGATCACTCACAGAGTGAAAAGCCTGCACGGGGAGCAGCGTCTTTCTCCGATGCAGCGCTGCTGATGGAGCAGAGCTGCATGTGTTGCAGGAGAAAGAAGACAAAAGACCATGGATTGTGGAGGGATAAGAGGGAGTAATAAACATGGAGTCTCTAAGTGTGTCTGTATTTATTTCTATTAAAGTATTTTTTTCTCTGTGTGGTGTCTTTTTTTTAACCCTTTATTGGAGATTCTTAATGGCTGGGTCAAACTTGCCTGACATTAAGAATCTCTGGCTTAATACTAGCTAGTAAAACAAAGCTAGTATTAACTCATAATTACCCAGCGAGCTACCGTCACCAGGGCAGCAGAAAGAGTTGGATACAGCGCCAGATGATGGCGCTTCTATGAGAGCGCCATTTTCTGGGGTGGCTGCGGACTGCAATTCGCAGCAGGGGGGCCCAGAAAGCTCGGGCTAACCTGTGCTGCGGATTCCAATCCCCAGCTGCCTACTTGTACTCGGCTGGACACAAAAATGGGGCAAAGCCCAGGTGTTTTTTTTTTTTTTTTTTAATCATTTCATGAAATTCATGAAATAATTAAAAAAAGGGCTTCCCTATATTTTTATTTCCCAGCCGGGTACAAATAGGCAGCTGGGAGTTGGGGCAGCCCGTACCTGCCTGCTGTACCTGGCTAGCATACAAAAATATGGCGAAACTCACGTCATTTTTTTTTAAAATTTTTTGGGAAAAAAAAATAAAAAATGCTTCCCTGGATTTTCCATTGCCAGTGAAGGTAACACCAAGCAGTGGGGATTAGCAGCCAGTAGCTGTTTGGATTACCCTTAGCTAGCAATACAAAAAATGCAGCGGGAGCCCATAAATTTTATTTTTAATATTTATTTAAATAACTAAAAAAATGGGCTTCCCTGTATTTTGATTGCCTGACATGACAGTGCTGTAAAAATAAATCATTAAAAAAAATGACGTAGCGCCCCGCGGTATTTTTGATTTTCAACACAGTTAAAGCAGACAGCTACAGGTTGCCACCCCCATCTGCCTGGCGTTACCTTGGTTGGCAATCAAAATACAGGGAAGCCCATTAATTTTTTTTATTTAAAAAAATAGTTAAAAAAAAAATGACGTGGGGTCCCCCCATTTTGATAACCAGCTAGGGTAAAGCAGACGGCTGTAGCCTGAAAACCACAGCTGGCAGCTTTACCGTGGTTGGGGGTCCAATGTGGAGGTCACCCCAGGCTCTTTTTTATAATTATTTTATAAATAATAATCATTACAAAAAAAAGTAGGGTCCCCCCCAAATTGGATCACCAGCCAAGGTAAAGCGGACAGCTGTGGTCTGGTATTCTCAGGGTGGGAAGGTCCATAGTTATTAGCCCTTCACAGCCTAAAAAAAGCAGGCCGCAGGTGCCCCAGAAGTGGCGCATCCACTAGATGCGCCAATCCTGGTGCTTCACCCCAGCTCATCCCGTGCCCTGGTGCAGTGGCAAACGGGGTAATAAATCGGGTTGATACTAGCTGTAAGGTCCCCTGACATCAAGCCCAGCAGTTTGTGATGTCATGGCGTCTATCAGATACCCGACATCACAAACTGTCAGTACTAACAAAAAAAATAGACAAAAAAAAATGTATTTGAAAAAACACTCCCCAAAACATTCCCTATTTCACCAATTTTTTGTAAGGAAAAAAAATAAGGGGGTCCCACGATGACTCTGGACCGACTAGAATATGGGGGGACACGCTCAGGGAACGTATCCCCTATTTTCTAGGAGTGCAGACTCTCCATGTGAGGAGTGTTGGTGCAATGAATCTGCACCCACTCTCCCCGTGTCCACAGCAGCAGAGTCCATTCCATGTCGTAAGTGTTGCTACCATAGCTGCAATGCCCTGCTCATGAGGTAAGGGCATGCCTAATCAGGAGAACTATTCTACATTTCCAAATATTGGTATTTGCTGATATTATTGCTATTCCACCTACTATATATTGGGGATAGGATCTTGGAGATGGAATACCCCTTTAAGTCCAGTTATCCAGCTGAATGAATACTAAACAACAGAGCTCGCTATTTAGATGTGTTTTCTTGTGGCGTATAATGGACTCTCATGTTTGGTAGTCATTCAGCAGGGCAACTATAAAATCAAATACCTCCATTTGGAAATATAGTATAGCTCTCCTGATCAACTATGTTCCTTACCTCATGAGCAGGGCATTGCAGTTGCTTACAGATGCATGGTTACCGCTACTCACTGTGTCTGAACACAGGAAGCTGAGCTGACAGCCGCTCAGTGCATGCGGCAGCATCTATTGTGAAGGAGGGGGCCGCGGGGGATCAACGTTGCACAGGTACCGTGGGACACCGGGGAACACCAGTGGAGTTATAGGGGGTGACCTGGCAGGGCCTGGCGAGGAGTTTTCTGTCGCATGTGTCATGGCACATGCGACAGAAATCAGAGGAGTAGGGTGAATGCGTCCGACGCGCTGCTGTGCGCGTGGCCATCTTGGATTTCCGGGAGGGGGTCAGGGGGGGCACTTTGGCGACACCGGGGGACCGAAGGGGACCGGAGGGGACTGGGGAGGAGATTTATCTCCCATCTGACATGTTTGTTCATGCCAGATGGGAAATAAATAATTTTTTACCGGCACTGTCATTTACTGTAATGTGATCATCAGTATACGGTGTATACCGGTGATCGCGTGAGCGGGGACCAGAAAAACCGGCCTGAATCATGATCTCCAGGGTCTCAGCTACCCCCTGAAACCCAGGAGATTTTCTGACGCTGGGGGGCGCTATTCACTTATTTCTACCTGCTGTTTATAAACGGCAGATTAGAATAAGGCTACATTCACACGACCGATCCGTTTTTGCGGTCCGCAAAAAATGGTCCTTTTTTTTCACGGGTGCATCCGTGTGGCATCCATTTCCATTCCGTAGACGGTCCGTATGTCATCTGTTTGTCATCCGTGTGCCTTTCGGGTTTTTTTTGCGTACTGCAAAAAAACTGAAGGAGGGAAAATACATAAATTTACCCAGGATCCATAGCTTCAACCTACATGAGGCGGTCACATATTCACTCCAGGGCCATTTTTTACTGCTTTTCACAGCATTGAGCGCTCTGGTAATTTTCCTGTGCTTGTACACTTCATATCAGTCTTTTCTGTCATTATAATGGCAGAAAGACACATAATGTCCCACTCTCCTGAATTTTGTAATTTTGCACCCTTTGGTGCCTTTCATGTGGCACTAAGGGGTGCTTAGCCTTGTATTTACCAAAAAAAAATACATTTTTTAAAAAAATGACGTGGGGTTCCCCCTATTTTTGTAGCCAGCTATGGTAAAGCAGACGGCTGCAGCCTGCATACCACAGCTGGCAGCTTCACTTTGGCTGGTAATCCAAAACTGAGGGCACCCCACGCTGTTATTTTAAATTAAATAAATAATTAAAAAAAAAAAACACGTGGGGGTCCCCCCAAAATTGGATCACCAGCCAAGGTAAAGCAGACAGCTGGGGTCTGATATTCTCAGACTAGGGAGGTCGATGGTTATTGGACTCTCCCCAGCCAAAAAATAGCAGGCCGCAGCCGCGCCAGAAGTGGCGCATCCATTAGACGTGCCAATCCTGGTGCTTCGCCCCAGCTCATCCCGTGCCGTGGTGTGGTGGCAAACAGGGTAATATATGGGGTTAATACCAGATGTGTAATGTCACCTGGTATCAAGCTCTGGGGTTCGTGAGGTCATGGCGTCTATCAGATACCCAACATCACCAACCAGGTCAGTAAGAAAAAAAAAGAGATGACAAACACATTTTTATTTGAAAAAACACTCCCCAAAACATTCCCTCTTTCACCAATTTATTAGAAAGAAAAACAAATCCAGGTCTCCTGTAATCCAAGGGGTTCCCACGATGATCCATACCATAGTCACTGTCCCAGTCAATGAAGAACAGAATGTTCCCCATTGGCTGGTAGAGCAATGCAGTGACCTGAGCTAACATCAATAGGTCAGCCCAGGTCACTGCAGGGCATGACAAGTGCTGCTGTCAGGAGCGAGGTACATTACCTGCAGTGACAATCTCCTGCACTGCTGACAGCAGACCTGTCACTGCCTTCAATGACCACCGCCTTCACAGCCAATTATCGCGGGAGCCTGTGACGTCACCTCTAGTCACAGTCTCGGGTCGGCAGCGAGAGAAGGGGATGTGACAAGCGGCAGCCATGGAGGACAGTGACAGTGCTGAGGGCGGGAGGGCGGGACTTCATCACCGCAGGTAAGCCGAGCAAGGTAATGTGTGTGGAGTTCGAGGTGGGTGGAGCCAAGCGGGGTAATGTGTGCAGAGTTCCAGGTGGGTGGAGCCAAGTGGGGTAATGTGTGCAGAATGCGAGGTGGGTGGAGCCAAGCGGGGTAATGTGTGCAGAGTTCCAGGTGGGTGGAGCCAAGTGGGGTAATGTGTGCAGAGTACGAGGTGGGTGGAGCCAAGTTGGGTAATGTGTGCAGAGTGCCAGGTGGGTGGAGCCAAGCGGAATAATGTGTGCAGATTGCAAGGTGGGTGGAGTTAAACGGGGTAATGTGTGCGGAGTGCAAAGTGTGTGGAGCCTAGCGGGGCCATGTGTGCGGGCGGCGGAGTGCAAAGTGGGTGGAGCCTAGCGGGGCCATGTGTGCAGGTGGCAGAGTGCGAAGTGGGTGAAGCCTAGCGGGGCCATGTGGCGCTGAGGTTGTCAGTGCCGGGGACTGCATGGCTGGGGACAGGTGAGTGTGAGTTTGTGTGTGTGTGTGTGTACATGCCTAGTGCAGGAGGGGGCGGAGCCCAGCGGGAAAGTGTCGGCTCCCTGCACACGCAAATAGGGTAAATATCGAGTTACCAAGCAAAGCGCTTTGCTTGGATACCCGATATTTATCTTGGTTACCAGCTTACCACAGGCTGCCAGCGATGGATCTCTGCACACTGTAGCTGTAAAAAGCCCTGCTTTTGGTGATCGAACCGTTCTCGAACGTAACTCGAACTGTCGAGCTTTTAGCAAAAAGCTCGAGTTCGAGTTCGATCTCAAGCACCCCCAAAATCACTCGAACATGAAATTTATGAACCTCGAACATCGCTCAACTCTACTTGTGACCCTCTTTAAGAGATAAATGTGGCTCTTAAAATAAAAAATGCTTTGAACCTCTGGCATATACAATGCTATTGCTGACACTGATGCTCTCTTTTAGACATTTGGATAATTCTGCCAGTGCTCCTGACAACCTTGGGAGTCCATAGATAATGCTATTTCCAGCACTCATCCTGTCTTTAATGCACCAAACAGTTTGCTGTGGAATTTTTACTGAGTATGCCAATACTCCATATGTGGTGGAAAACTACTGCTTGGGTGCATGGCAGGGCTCGGAAAGCAAGGACTACCATATGGCCTTTGGAATGCAAAACTGTCTGGAATCATTAGCGAGTGCCATGTCGTGCTTGTATAACCTTGACGTGCCTAAACAGTATAAATTCCCCTCAAATAAAAACATTTTGGAAACTAGACCCCTCAACGAAATATGTGTGGTGGGCACCTTGAACCCACAGGTGTTAAACATAATTTTATAAAATTGAGCCATGAAAATGAAAACATACATTTTTACCACAAAAAAAAGTTGCTTTAATCCAAAATGTTTTTATTTTTACAAGCGTAACAATATACAATGGACCATACAATTTGTTGTGCAATATCTCCTGACTATACAGATACTCTATATGTGGTAGAAAACTACTGATTGGGCGCACAACAGGGCTTGGAAAGGAAAGAGCACTATTTCAATTTTGGAGCACAAAATTGTCTGGAATAAATCAGCGAATGCTATTTAATTAAAAATTTCCAGTTCCAGGCCTCTCAGATACTCTTAAGAATGATCTGCCTCTGCATATTTCCCCTTGTTCCTTGGGAGAGGTTATGACTCAGGTTACTCGTATGAATCATAGAATTTATGAGAGATGTGGTGAATGGCAGGGGGTCTCTGTCTTTTTCCAGGACTGATCTACTTTCCTGAGGTGGAACCTATGGAGATGGGAGTAGCTAGCTCAAGGGCCGATGAATAGAAGAGACAATGGGATTTCAGAATCTGCCTCTAGTGTGGTCACGCTAGATATTTCCTTAAAGGGGTTGTTGGATCTAAAAAGTCTGCAGTCACTCTATGAATCTTCCCAGCACACACAAATTGTGCACTGCAGGGATTTGCCGGTTTCTGAGCTAGGAGGTGACCAATATGCATTTGCTCAGCCAGAAAGTGACTAGTGGGCATGGTCTCACCCAATATTAATATATTGAGCCCACTATACAACTGCGCCTACTAGTCAGACATGCCCACATTTGTTGAACGAGGCTGAGCCTACTTGTCGGGTTCTATAATACGTGTAGACCTGGCTCACTATGAATGTGGGTGCTCAAGGGAAACAGTCAATAGTCCAAAAATACAAAATTATCCCCGGCACTCCAAGAGAAAAAGGAAACAATGTTTGGGTATTTTTGATGTTTTTTATTGTGAATAGTCTTCTCTCGACGTTTTGGTCATACCTTGACCTTTATCAAGAGAATCAATCAGACTATGAAGTAGAGAAATCAGTATGTACATAATACTCGAGGGAGGGAGCACTACGAGTCACCACTCGTACGAGGAGGAACCTATCAGGTGCGTATGAGCACTGTGACTAAATAATAGACAATCGGGATCAGCCAGTCAATAGTCTATGAGGTAATCATGTAGTGGTATTCCACCGGGGTAGAAAGTCGTATGTCGTGACTGTCCAATAATTGGCTACTGTATAGATTCCATGCCAGTTTTGTTAGTGAGCAGAGGACCTATCAAATGGTGTGCAGGAGATAATGTATCTCTGGAAAATCGTGCCCCACTGACACAAAACCACCACCACAGCGACCACCACTCTACACCAGTACTCTGTAAAAGGATCTGAACACTCTCACTTTCCACAAGCTCCCAGTGTGTGAACTGGGAGCAAAAATGGCAGAACCCCTCTATTCAGTCTTCTGCTAATTAAAAACGCCTGTGCCAAATGGGAGGAGTGCTGATTCAAATAAAAAACAGAGGGTGATAGAATGCAAAATAGCACACCTGGAGAAAAACACCTGCATCGCAAATCCCAAAATCATACTTTGATATAAAGTCTCTAGGAAAAAATTAAATACTTAAATATCAGGTTCTTAGTTTGACATTCTGATCAGACTGTATGAAGCCCACTGCCACGTCACGGCGAACCTCTGAGTGGGTCCCTAATCTATGTCTTAAAAGTACGGTACTGCGCGCCAACCGCTGCAGCAGCGACAATGCACCAATGTGTGAACTGGGTGCAAAAATGGCAAAATACACCTCTATTTTTTACTTGAATCAGCACTTTGTTATTTAAATATGCTACTCAATTATTCAGAGAACTTGACAAGATTGTTTGGAGGCATAAAGTATTTATTTATAACTTTAGATGTAACAGTATTGTGAACGAATATTGACCATGACAAGGGGTTGGAAACTATTGATTATTTATCTACATATCCCCATCTGCCCAATAACCAAAAATATTTTTTTCTGAGGGTCTTAGAATTTACTTCGAAACAAAATCTGTTTTCTTTTCAGGAGAGGTGGTTTTTACAGCGCCTTTGGACCGCGATGGGGTTTTGGATCACTCTTGTTTCTCAAATCTTTTTATGGGGTGATTTGAGTCTCTCTCGCTGATCACTGTGCCTTAATACAGGCCCCACATTTTATTTTATCGTCGCTTCATCGATGCGTTGCTCATCATGGAATGGTAGGTAGAATTTGTTGCTCAATTGAATGACAGCATGTGGGATCTTAAATTGACAGCCAACATAGAGCCAAATAAAATCACGTTTTTAGATTTGAATCTATCCCAAACAAAAGAATCTATACATGCGAAAACTCATTTTAAAGAGGTCAGTGGGAATGGGCATCTAAACTTTAGAATTGACGTTATCTGAAATGGATTAGAAACATCCATTCCAGTTCCACCGAATAAGGAGAAATTGTATTTCCACTCAAAATTACATTGAGCAATTGGAGTCCCTTGTTCAAAGGTTCTCTGAGAAAAAATATCCAGACCCTATTATTAAATCAGCCTTTTCAGCAAATGCAATTTGACACAGGAAGAGTGTTTAAACCATTCAACTGACACACAAAAGGAACAAGAAAAATCCACCACTAGTAAAAAATGGAAATATAATTTTATTACAGCATATAATAGGGGCAACTTAACTATACGCAATATTTTCAATAATTACTGGAATCTATTAAAAAGGATCCTGTAACCAAAGGAATTCTGCCACATAGACCAAATATAACCTTCCATAGTGGGATGGCAGTGGAGAATATATCCATGTTAATATCTGTTAATATCTATACATGCAACGTTAAGCTATAATAATTATATATATATATATATATATATATATATATATATATATATATATATATATATATATATATATATATATATATATATATGTATATATATATATATATATATATATACATATATATATATATATATATATATATATATATATATATATATATATACACAGTACAGACCAAAGGTTTGGTCACACCTTCTCTTCTCTAGAACAACTGTTAAGAGGAGACTGTGTGCAGCAGGCCTTCATGGTAAAATAGCTGCTAGGAAACCACTGCTAAGGACAGGCAACAAGCAGAAGAGACTTGTTTGGGCTAAAGAACACGAGGATTGGACATTACACCAGTGGAAATCTGTGCTTTGGTCTGATGAGTCCAAATTTGAGATCTTTGGATCCAACCACCGTGTCTTTGTAGAAAAGGTGAACAGATGGACTCTACATGGCTGGTTCCCACCGTGAAGCATGGAGGAGGAGGTGTGATGGTGCGGGGGTGCTTTGCTGGTGACACTGTTGGGGATTTATTCAAAATTGAAGGCATACCAGCATGCCTACCACAGCATCTTGCAGCAGCGTGCTATTCCATACGGTTTGCGTTTAGTTGGACCATCATTTATTTTTCAACAGGACAATGACCCCAAACACACCTCCAGGCTTTGTAAGGGCTATTTGACTAAAAAGGAGAGTGATGGGGTGCTACACCAGATGACCTGGTCTCCACAGTCACCAGACCTTAACCCAATCGAGATGGTTTGGGGTGAGCTGGACCGCAGAGTGAAGGCAAAAGGGCCAAGTGCTAAGCATCTCTTGGAACTCCTTCAAGACTGTTGGAAAACCATTTCCGGTGACTACCTCTTGAAGCTCATCAAGAGAATGTCAAGAGTGTGCAAAGTAGTAATAAAAGCAAAAGGTGGCTACTTTGAAGAACCTAGAATATAAGACATATTTTCAGTTGTTTCACACTTTTTTAAGTATTTCATTCCACATGTTTTAATTCATAGTTTTGATGCCCTCAATGTGAATCTACAATTTTCAGAGTCCTGAAAATAAAGAACACTCTTTGAATGAGAAGGTGTGTCCAAACGTTTGGTCCGTACTGTGTGTATATATATATATATATATATATATATATATATATATATATATATATATATATTTATGAAGAATATGATCTTCCAACCTGCTAGCTTTTTATGCAATTTCTAAATACAGATATGCAAAGTTAATAAGTAATGTTATCGGCACACAAATTAATGAATATTTGATGTATTTCCAATTGGTGCACTGCATTTGGCCAGAAAATGGGGCTTTTTTTTTCCTTAGAACACAATTTAGTTATATCAGCTGAAAGGGTTTTTGGAACTAATCTTACCTGGCTTCTGTTGGCCAAAGATGAGAGAGAGTTCCATATATGAACCAGATCTGTACCATGGGAACAAGTAAGATGCAAGTGAGGAAAGCTGTACTAGCCGAAACATGTTGTACTTTTATATTTAATTTGGGATCACCATTTTTCCAAGCCATCCACTTATGTCAATCTACAAGTGGCGTGAATTCTGACCCTCCCACATCATTCAAACCTGCAACTTATGAGTAGTGATAGGTGAACACGCAGATATCTGGGATCGGTGGGTCATATCAGACTTTAAAAAAATCCATTCTGACCCAGAATTGATCCTGGATTTTTGGCCAGAATGTCAGTCCCTATATGTTTATGGGGACCAGAATCAAGTACTTAAATTGTGGTAGAAGGGATAGGAGAATTAGAGCAAGTGTTCTATACTTATCGAGTCTCCAGTGAGGCTGTAACTGCTTTTAGGCCATTCACTCTTCTACTGGGGCCACTCATTTACCTTTATGCATATTCACTGCTTCCCCTGCCTACTCACAGTCCTGGCATCTGTGATTGGTTGCAGTCAGACGTGCTCCCACCCTGTGTGACAGCGTCTGACTGCTTGCGATCACAGATACTGTCTGTGTGTCACTATGGTGGTATAAAAATAAATAAACTAATTGGAGTAGGACCCCCCTGTATTTTGATACAGTGAATTGTCTGTTCCCCACTGCATTGGCTGAATATGTGTTCTGGTATATAACTCTGCTTCCTGTCAAGTGAATTGTCTGTTCCCCACTGCATTGGCTGAATATGTGTTCTGGTATATAACTCTGCTTCCTGTGATGTATGCTCTGTCATTTTCATAATCTATGTAATACTCACTGATGTATGACTGTATATTCCTCTTTGTAAATGTTATCTGATGGTGGATGGTGTAAATCTGTGTAGACTGGAAGTCCGGGTGGGTGTCAAATGTCCTGTTCCCTTTGATTCCTTAATCATCCCCTGGTGTGAGCAGCATTTGTTGATTTCCCTTAACAAGCTGAGCTCCCATAATCCCCCTCACCTACCCCTCTAGTCAGCCCTATATATTTGTGTCTTTCTTAAGGGGTGCATGCATGCGGGGTGTTGCATGCATGCCATCTCTTGCTAAGTGCCATCATTGCGAAGTGCTGGGCAGTTACCTCAATGGCAGTTAGTCAGGGCAGGAGTCTGCAGGTAAATTACTCTTTGACGCCATCTGTTTTAACCTTAACTATTATCTCACTCTCTATCATCCTATATGCTTTTTCTGTTCACTTTCACCGCCCTGTCCCCCCTCCATCACCACTCATCCACATCAGCCCCTCTCTCCTCCCCTCTCCTATGTACAGCTCCCAGGCTCTTTTCACCTATCTTAATAATCTGACTCAATCAAGCTCCAGGGACTTCCAAAAAAAGCCATGCCACAAGTCCAAAAACCATCTGACCTTTCTCCTTCTACTCCTACTTCTTTCAGGTGATATCTCTCCTAATCCCGGTCCACCCCAGGCTAACTTTACCCCCTCCCCCACCTCCCATAGAAACCCTGATAATATTATTAACATTCCCTGTACACCCTCGCTTCCCTCTTTTAATTGTGCTCTATGGAATCCACGGTCCGTATGTAACAAGCTTCCTTACATCCACAACCTCTTTCTCAATAACTCTCTTAACTTACTAGGCCTAACTGAAACCTGGATTCAGGATTCTGATACTACTTCCCCTGCTGCCATCTCTCATGGTGGCTTACACTTTTCCCATTCACCAAGACCTGGAAACAGACATGGTGGTGGAGTCGGCTTACTCCTGTCCCCACAGTGCACCTTCCAGGTCATCCCCCCAGCTCCATCACTCTCATTCCCATCCTTTGAGGTTCACACCATCAGGCTCTTCCATCCCGTTCCCCTCAGAGTAGCTGTCATATACCGTCCACCAGGCTCACCCACCCAGTTCCTTGACCACTTTTCAGCCTGGCTGTCACACTTCATGTCCTCAGAGTTACCAACCCTGATCCTAGGAGACTTTAACATCCCCATGAACAGCCCCTCCTCCCCTTCTGCATCCCAGCTTCTATCTCTCACCACGTCCCTTGGCCTCTCACAGCTCTCATCCTCTGAGACACATGAAGATGGTAACACCCTTGACCTGGTCTTTATCCGCCTCTGCTCAATCTCTGACTTTGACAACTCACCTCTTCCCCTCTCTGACCACAACATCCTCTCCTTCAAGCTCACAAACCCTCGTCCGCCCCAGCACACTCCCACCAATCACACATTCAGAAACCTACAGGCCATCGATTCTCAGACACTTTCAGACTCTTTACACACATCACTGTCCCCTATATCCTCACTTTCCTGTCCTGATCTGGCTGTAAAGCACTACAATGACACACTCAGGACTACGCTAGACCAAGTAGCGCCCCTCACCCTCAGAAAGACCAAACACAGAGTAAAACAGCCCTGGCTCACATCACAAACTCGATTTCTCCAGCGATGCTCCAGGAGCGCCGAACGCCTATGGAGGAAAACCCGCACACCAGAAAACTTCATCCACTACAAGTTCATGTTAAGGACCTATAACTATTCCCTTCACCTCGCCAAACAGACCTACTTCACCAACCTTGTTTCCTCACTTGCCAACAATCCAAAAAAACTCTTTGACACCTTTCACTCCCTCCTCAGTCCCAAAGTACAGACCCCTGTCACAGCCCTTCATGCTGATGACCTGGCCTCGTATTTCACAGAGAAAATAGAAAACATCCGCCAAGAGATCAGCTCCCAGCCACCAAGCCCTGTGAATCCCATCCCTCCCCATATTCCATCCAGCTCACTTTCCACATTTGACCCAGTCACAGAGGAGGAAGTCTCCAGGCTCCTATCCTCCTCTCGTCCTACAACTTGCCCTACTGATCCCTTCCCCACACCTCTACTCCAGTCCCTCTCTCCGGTTGTCGCCACTCACCTAACTAAAATCTTCAATCTCTCTCTCTCTTCGGGTATCTTCCCCTCCTCCCTCAAACACTCTATCATTACTCCATTATTAAAAAAACCTTCTCTTGATCCGTCCTGCACAAGCAACTACAGACCAGTCTCCAATCTCTCCTTCATCTCTAAACTCTTGGAGCGCCTGGTCTACTCTCGCCTCACCCGCTACCTCTCCTCTCACTCTCTTCTAGATCCTTTACAGTCTGGCTTCCGCCCTTTACACTCAACAGAAACTGCCCTTGTCAAAGTGACCAATGACCTATTGACAGCAAAACGTAACGGTGACCACTCTCTGCTTATTCTTCTTGACCTTTCTGCTGCCTTTGACACTGTTGACCACCATCTCCTTCTCTCTATGCTCCACTCTATCGGCCTAAAGGACACTGTTCTTTCCTGGTTCTCTTCCTATCTTTCTGGCCGCTCATTCAGTGTATCATTTGCTGGCTCCACATCTTCTCCTCTTCCTCTCACTGTTGGGGTCCCTCAAGGCTCAGTCCTTGGCCCTCTTCTTTTCTCCCTCTACACTGCCCCAATTGGTCAGACCATCAGCAGATTTGGCTTTCAGTACCATCTTTATGCTGATGACACACAGCTATACACCTCCTCCCCTGAGCTCACCCCCGCTGTACTACAGAACACCAGTGACTGCCTGACTGCAGTTTGCAATGTCATGTCTGCTCTCTATCTGAAACTTAACCTTTCCAAAACTGAACTTCTTCTTTTCCCTCCATCTTCCAACTTTCCTCAACCTGACATCTCCCTCTCTGTGTGTGGCACAACGATAAGTCCTAGGCCGCAAGCCCGCTGCCTGGGGGTTATACTTGACACTGATCTCTCCTTCACCTCCCACATACAATCTCTTGCCCGCACCTGCCGCTTGCACCTCAAGAACATCTCTAGAATCCGCCCCTTTCTCACAATGGAAACGACAAAAACCCTCACCGTGGCCCTGATCCACTCTCGCTTGGACTACTGTAACTCTCTATTAATTGGTCTCCCCCTAACTAGACTCTCTCCTCTACAGTCAATCCTTAATGCAGCAGCCCGGGTCACCTATCTGGCTAACCGCTACTCGGATGCCTCTGCTCTGTGCCAGTCATTGCACTGGCTGCCCATATATCATAGGATCCAATTCAAACTGCTTGTTCTCACCCACAAAGCTCTCCACAGTGCAGCACCCCCCTACATCTCCACCCTCCTCTCTGTCTATCAGTCCACCCGTTCTCTACGCTCTGCAAGCGACTTTCGACTAACATCCACACTAATTCGAACCTCCCACTCCCGGATCCAAGACTTCTTCCGAGCTGCACCAACCCTCTGGAACGCTCTACCCCAAGAAGTTAGGACAAATCACAACTTACTCAGCTTCAGACGCACCCTAAAGACGCATCTTTTTAGGGCGGCCTATCACACTCCCTAATCAGATTCGATTCACATAGTCCCTCTACAACCTCTCACAACATAGCTCCACATCAAACTCCATGGCACCCAAAGGCATCTCAAGGCTCGGGCCCACTGGTCCAGGAAGCCATTATCCAGCCCCATTTCCGTGAGATGGTTGGATTGTCATTGTAAATAAGCACTTGAACCTTGCCTCTCCCCCCATCTCATTGTAGATTGTAAGCTCTCACGAGCAGGGTTGTATTTTTTTTTTCCCCTCTAAATATTGTATTTCTATAACTGTTACTTGTTTGTATATGATCCTCCTGAATTGTAAAGCGCTACGGAATATGTTGGCGCTATAGAAATAAAGATTATTATTATTATTATTATTATAACCAGCACAGATAGAGCATATGGCTAATGGCTTCATCCCCCAGCTATGCATTTATCTTGGCTGTGTATCAAAATAAGAGGAACGATATGCATGTTTTTTATTATGATTTAAATAAATAATTTAAAAATAATGATGTGCAATCTCCCCCAACTTTGATACCCAGCCATGATAATGCCCAACAACTGGGGGCTGATATTCTAAGGTTGGGGAGACCCATGGTTATTGGGCCCCCTCAGCCTAAAATAGATTGTCCTGGTGTGATTGCAATTGGGTTAATAAGGGGTTAATAACAGCCCACAGCTGCCATTAAGCCCTAGATTAGTAATGGAAGGCATCTATGAGAAACCCCATTACTAATCTGTAAGTGAAAACAAACACAAACACCCAAAAAATCCTTTATTTGAAATAAAATACAAAAAACCCACCCTCTTTCACCAATTTATTAAACCCAAAAGCACCCAGGTCTGATGTAATCCACATGAGGTCCCACAATTATTCCAGCTCTGCTACATCTGAAGGCACAGTGATCAGACATAGAACACATTGTGAGCTTCAGGCAGAGACCGAGCCGCGCGATGACGTCATCAAATTTGCACCTCCTGGAAGTAAACCACACTAAAACGGAGTGAAATCCCTTTTTTTTGCATTTTTGGGACAAGAGATGCAAATTTGGTGATGACATTTTTACCATATTGCTGCACCCAATTTACACCTCCAGACAAAAAAAACAACACTACCGCATCATACCGCATACCATAGTAATGCATTTTTTTGCTAGAAGGTGTAGATTGGGTGCAGGAATATGCTGTTGAAATTTCAGCACCAAATCTGCATCTCGGCAAAACAACCTGCGGTTTTCTGCCAGGAGATGCAGGTCTGTGAGCTCAGTGACCTCACCTAAGGTGAGGTCACTGAATTTACTGAGATCACCTGAGGTTAGGTTATCTGGGATCACAAGTGGAGGACTGGGGGAACCTCCAGCTGTGACCACAAATAACCTGAGTGAATTCACCAACCATCACATGGCTTAGTCATTCTCTGCCTGAAGATCACAGCAGGCAGTCATGTTCTATAGCCTCCCCCTGTGATTTCATATGTATCAGAGCTGGAATTGTCATGGAACCTCGTGTAGATTAAGTCAGACCTGAGTGTTTTGGGGGTTAATAAACTGGTGAAATTTTGTATTTTATTTCAAATAAAGAATTTTTTGGGTGTTTAGGTTTATTTCTTTTCACCTACAGATTAGCAATGGAGGGGTCTCATAGATGCCTCCCATTAATAATCTAGGGCTTAATGACAACAGTGAGCTGTTATAACCACTTATTACCCCGATTACCACTGCACCAGGGCAATTGGTATGGTAAAGTTCCTGGATTTTGACATCTAATGGATGCAACAATCGTAGATGGCTGTAGGCTGCTATTTTTAGGCTGGAAGGCCCAATAGTCATGGGTCTCTACAGCCTGAGCATACCAACCCCCAAGTGTTGGGCTTTATCATGGCTGGGTATCAAAATTGGGGGGGACCGTAAGCCAGTTTTTTTAAAATATTTATTTAAATAATAATAAAAAAGTTACATGTGGTTCCTCTTATTTTGATACACAGGCAAGATAAGTGCACGGCTGGGGGCTGTAGCCTGTAGCTGTATGCTTTATCTGTGCTAGGTATCATAATATGAGGAGACCCTACTCCAATTTATTTATTTATGTATTTATTTTTATACCACCATAGTTACATGCAGACAAGATCTGTAATCGCAAGTAGTCAAACGCTCTCACACAGGCTGGGGGTGAGTCTGACTGCGCCCAATCACAGATGCCAGGACTTCTGGTGGACGAGGGAAGCAGTGAATATGTATGAGGCTAATAAGTGGCCCAGCTGCACTGGAGACTCGGTAGGTATAGCGCATTTGCTTTATATTTATTTTTCCTTTATTTTTTTTTTTAAGTTGCAAGATCCCGATCACTAGCCAAAGATCCCTGAAAACTCCAAATCCGGGTCCAGCATCAGGATACTTTGGAAACTGAGTGGATCCACAGTTAACAGTCCGAGTGCGCCCATCACTGCTTATGAAGTTTTAAGACTGAAAAAGAAAAATAAAATATGGCCCTTGGAAGAAAGGGAAGAAAAAAAATGAAAGCTTTTAAACAAAAAATCCTTAGGAAAAGGTAAACTGTGGATGATTTTGTTTTGTTATCTAAAGTACTTTTGGGTAAAACATATTTTTAATTTTACTTTGGTAGTTATTTTATATTTGCAACATAAGAGTGAAGAATATTAAAATATTGAATGTTAGTATCATGTATTTTACTAACAGATTCAATGCTTTCTTGTGATTCAATGATTATATAACTATTAAGCAAAGCAGTTTTAAAGTCAATGCTTTATGTTTAAATGTAGAATTTACCCTAAAGCACTTCAATTAGCAATGCTAACCGCCTATAAAAGCATAATTAATTAACTTGGGTTTCCCCAACTGACCCTGCAGCTTACATTTAAATGGTTACTTTCCAAATCAATAGTAATCTGATGCTCATGAAAGAGGTCTGTGTCAATTTAGCTGTTATATACATAATATGAAAATCAGACCCAGTATTTCTTTATTATGATAAAAATAAAATATAAAAGTTGCATTAATAATAATTCTCAAAATAATAGTGCACAAGTAGAGGGGGCAAAGTTTTCTAGGATTTCCAATCTAATTTATATCCATGGTTAAAAAAAACAAATCAGATACTTTTTGCCCCCCACCCCTAAACCATTACCTCTACTAAATTGTTCCATGTTTTTTTTTCTAAAATGTACCTTTTTACCCCAAGTTGTTGTTGCTCAAGCTTGATAGACATCCCTGAAGATAAGACTCGAGATTAGGGATGATCAAAACCAAACAGTAAAGCTCAGTGTCCATACCGAACACCTTGTGTCCGTTGCTAAACACCGATCACAGACTTTTGCCTATACGTCTGCTTCCTCTTTGTGCTTGTCACCTGAATAAAGCTTGTTGAAAGGTTGCAGAGCAGCCAATCAGCTAGCTGTTAGGCTGTGAGCACTTCTGGACCTATCACAGCCATGGCAAAATTATACCAAAATATGGCATGGCTTTGATTGGCCAGCGCACCCCGTGAATCGGCCTATACGAAGGCAGGATCACGAGCCGTGGTGGCATTTTGCCTTCACTAGATTAAGGAGCGTACGCTGTTGGAGTTAAGGACAGTTATAGATGCAGATAGGAAAAAACAGATACATTGTAGGGATAGGACGCTAGAGGAGTGATAGGTGCATTTATAAATCACATACAGTTCGACATCCCGTAGCTTTGTGTAGCGATCTAAAAGAGCAGTGTACAGGCAGTGTAATCTATTAGCTCAATCTAGCCAAAAACAGAGTTTTTCACAGTGGGCCTTGCTGTGCCAATAGCTCTGCAACCCTATACTGTGTTGCATCCTGTAGCTTTGCGTAGCGGTGCAAAACAGCTGCATGCAGGCTTTGTTATAATCATTCTCTATATAGAGGTCATGTATTAATCTGAAATTGTTTTTGTGCCAAACAATGAGAGAACCTGTAGAAGGGGACATGACCGTGGTGGGGATGCTGGTGGTGTTGCTGCTTCAGGACATAAACATGGTAGATGTGTGCCTGTTATGCTCAAACAGAAAGACCTTCCTCCTCTGCATGTAGGCCGCAGGTTGTTCTTCATCATTTCTTAGGTCCGAGTACCGCTACACGAACGGTGAGGCCAGAACATGTTGAGGTGGTTTTAGATTATAAAGCTACCAGTGCATCTAGTTGGTTTGCATTACATTCCACCCAGTCTACACCTAAAAACTCAGAGTCGAGTACCCATCAGTACCCCCTGATGGTTATATGTGATCTATGTTTAGGGTTATAGTGGCTTTATACTTGGCAGTGCAATATAGGGGTGAATACAATTGTCATGGAAGCATAATAGATATGGATAACATATATATTTAATTTATAATTTATTCTTATTTATATTTTTGTACTCTATATCTAAATTTAATAATCTCATCACTAGAGTTGAGCGCGGTTCGCGGTTCTCCAGTTCGCGGTTCGAGTGATTTTGGGGGCTGTTCTAGATCGAACTAGAACTCGAGCTTTTTGCTAAAGTTCGATAGTTCTAGATACGTTCGAGAACGGTTCTAGCAGCAAAAAACAGGGCTTTTTACAGCTACAGTGTGCAGGAGCCATCGCTGGCAGCCTGCCAGAAGCTGGTAACCAAGATAAACATCGGGTATCCAACCAAAGCGCTTTGGTTAGTAACCCGATGTTTATCCTAGTTACGTGCAGGAAGCCAACACTTCCCCGCTCAGCTCACTCCGCCCCCTCCTGCACGCGGCATGTACGTGTACACACACACTCACACACTCACACACACACACACACACTCTGCACACTGCACTCTGCACACATGGTCCCGCTCGGCTTACCTGCGGTGATGAAGTCCCGACCTCAGCGCTGTCACTGTCCTCCATGGCCGCCGCTTGTCACATCACCTTCTCTCGCTTCCGACCCGAGACTGACTAGCGGTGACGTCACGGGCCTCTCGCGATACTTGGCTGTGAAGGAGGCGGTCATTGAACTCAGTGACAGGTGCTGTCAGTGTGCTGGAGATCAGCGCAGGTAATGTACCTCGCTCCTGACAGCAGCACTTGTCATGCCCTGCAGTGACCTGGGCTGACCCATTGATGTTAGCTCAGGTCACTGCATTGCTCTCCCAGCCAATGGGGAACATCCTGCTCTTCATTGACTGGGACAGTGTGGATCGTCATGGCAACCCCTTGGATTACACCAGACCTGGATTTGTTTTTCTTTCTAATAAATTGGTTAAAGAGGGAATGTTTTGGGGAGTGTTTTTTCAAATAAAAATGTGTTTGTCGTCTATTTTTTTTTATTACTGACTGGGTTGGTGATGTCGGGTATCTGATAGACGCCTGACCTCACCAACCCCAGGACTTGATGCCAGGTGACATTACACATCGGGTATTAACCCCATATATTACCCCGTTTGCCACCACACCAGGGCACGGGATGAGCTGGGGCGAAGTACCAGGATTGGCGCATCTAATGGATGCGCCACTTCTGGGGCGGCTGCGGCCTGCTATTTTTAGGCTGGGGAGAGTCCAATAACCATGGACCTCCCTAGTCTGAGAAAATCAGACCCCAGCTGTCTGCTTTACCTTGGCTGGTGATCCAATTTTGGGGGGACCCCTACGTGTTTTGTTTTTTTTAATTATTTATTTAATTTAAAATAACAGCGTGGGGTGCCTTCAGTTTTTGATTACCAGCCAAGGTGAAGCTGCCAGCTGTGGTCTGCAGGCTGCAGCCGTCTGCTTTACCCTAGCTGGCTACAAAACTTGGGGGAACCCAACGTCATTTTTTTTTTCATTTTTTTGGCTAAATACAAAGCTAAGCACCCCTTAGTGCCACATGAAAGGCACCAAAGGGTGCAAAATTACAAAATGCAGGAGAGTGGGACATTATGTGTCTTTCTGCCATTATAATGACAGAAAAGACTGATATGAAGTGCACAAGCAAAAGAAAATCACCAGAGCGCTCTACGCTGTGAAAAGCAGTAGAAAATGGCACTGGAGCGAACATGTGACCGCCTCATGTAGGATGAAGCTATGGATCCTGGGTAAATTTATGCATTTACCCTCCTTCAGTTTTTTTGCAGTACACAAAAAAAACGGAAGGCACACGGATGACAAACAGATGACATACGGACCGTCTACGGAACGGAAACGGATGCCACATGGATGCACCCGTGAAAAAAAACGGACTGTTTTTTGCAGACCGCAAAAATGGATCGGTCGTGTTAATGTAGCCTTATTCTGATCTGCCGTTTATAAACAGCAGGCAGAAATAAGTGAATAGCAAACCCAGCATCAGAAAATCTCCGGGATTTCAGGGCTAGCTGAGACCTTGGAGATCATGATTCAGGACGGTTTTTCCGGTCCCCGCTCACGTGATCACAGGTATACACCGTACACCGATGATCACGTTACAGTAAATGACAGTGCCGGTAAAAAATTATTTATCTCCCATCTGGCATGAACAAACATGATAAATCTCCTCCCCGGTCCCCTCCGGTCCCCCGGTGTCGCCAAAGTGCCCCCCTGATGCCCTCCCAGAAATCCAAGATGGCCGCGCGCACAGCAGCGCGCCGGCCGCATTCACCCTACTCCTCTGATTTCTGTCGCATGTGCCATGACACATGCGACAGAAAACTCCTCCCCAGGCCCTGCCAGGTCACCCCCTATAACCCCACCGGTGTTCCCCGGTGTCCCACGGTACCTGTGCAGCGTTGATCCCCCGCGGCCCTCTCCTTCACAATAGACGCTGCCGCATGCACAGAACGGCTGTCAGCTCAGCTTCCTGTGTTCAGACACAGTGAGTGGTGGTTATGCATCTGTAAGCTAAATGGGCGACACGGTGGCTCGGTGGTTAGTACTGCAGTCTTGCAGCGCTGAGGTCCTGGGCTCAATTCTCACCAAGGACACCATCTGCAAGGAGTTTGTATGTTCTCCCCGTGTTTGCGTGGGTTTCCTCCCACACTCCAAAGACATACAGCGCTATGGAATTAATAATGCTATATAAATGAATAAATTATTATTATCACTGCAATGCCCTGCTCATGAGGTAAGGAACATAATTGATCAGGAGAGCTATACTACATTTCCAAATGGAGGGATTTGCTTTTATAGTTGCCCTGCTGAATGACTACCAAACATGAGAGTCCATTATACGCCACAAGAAAACACATCTAAATAGCGAGCTCTGTTGTTAAGTATTCATTCAGCTGGATAACTGGACTTAAAGGGGTATTCCATCTCCAAGATCCTATCCCCATTATATAGTAGGTGGAATAGCAATAATATCAGCAAATACCAATATTTGGAAATGTAGAATAGTTCTCCTGATTAGGCATGCCCTTAACTCATGAGCAGGGCATTGCAGCTTTGGTAGCAACCATTACGACATGGACTCTGCTGCTGTGGACCCGGGGAGAGTGAGTGCAGATTCGTTGCACCCACACTCCTCACATGAAGGGTCTGCACTCCTAGAAAATGGGGGATACGTTCCCTGAGTGTCTCCCTCCATATTCTAGATGGTCCAGAGTCGTCGTGGGACCCCTTTATTTTTTTCTTACAATAAATTGGTGAAAGAGGGAATGTTTTGGGGACTGTTGTTTCAAATAAATTTCTTTTGTCGATTTTTTTTTTGTTAGTACTGACAGTTTATGATGTTGGGTATCTAATAGACGCCATGACATCACAAACTGCCGGGCTTGATGTCAGGTGACCTTACAGCTAGTATCAACCCGATTTATTACCCCGTTTGCCACTGCACCAGGGCACGGGATGAGCTGGGGTGAAGCGCCAGGATTGGCGCATCTAGTGGATGCGCCCTGTCTGGGGTGCCTGCGGCCTGCTATTTTTAGGCTGTGAAGGCCCAATAACTATGGACCTTCCCACCCTGAGAATACCAGACCACAGCTGTCTGCTTTACCTTGGCTGGTGATCCAATTTGGGGGGGACCCTACTTTTTTTGTGTAATTATTAATATTTATTATTATTATTATTATTATTATTATTTATTTATAGAGCACCATTAGTTCCATGGTGCTGTACATGAGAAGGGGGTTACATACAAAATACATATACAAGTTACAGTAGACAGACTAGTACAGAGGGAAGAGGGCCCTGCCCTTGCGGGCTTACATTCTATAGGATTATGGGGAGGAGACAGTAGGTGGGGTGTAAATGGGGCGGCAGCTCCGCACGGTGGTGGGGCGGCAGCTCCGCACGGTGGTGGGGCGGCAGCTCCGCACGGTGGTGGGGCGGCAGCTCCGCACAGTGGTGAAGCAGTGAGGTCATTGAAGATTATAGGCATTTCATATTTATAAAATAATTATAAAAAAAGAGCCTGTGGGGACCTCCACATTGGATCTCCAACCACGGTAAAGCTGCCAGCTGTGGTTTTCAGGCTACAGCCGTCTGCTTTACCCTAGCTGGCTATCAAAAATGGGGGGACCCAACGTCATTTTTTTTTTAACTATTTTTTAAATAGAAAAAATTAATGGGCTTCCCTGTATTTTGATTGCCAATCAAGGTAACGGCAGGCAGATGGGGGTGGCAACCCATAGCTGTCTGCTTTATCTGCGCTGAGAATCAAAAATACCGCGGAGCGCTACGTCATTTTTTTAAAGATTTATTTTTACAGCACTGTGATGTCCAGCAATCAAAATACAGGGAAGCCCATTTTATTTTTAGTTATTTAAATAAATAATTAAAAAAAATATATATGGGCTCCCGCTGCATTTTTTGTATTGCTAGCTAAGGGTAATCCAAGCAGCTACTGGCTGCTAACCCCCACTGCTTGGTGTTACCTTCACTGGCAATGGAAAATCCAGGGAAGCATTTTTTATTTTTTTTGCCAAAAAACTACAAAAAAAGGACGTGAGCTTCGCCATATTTTTGTATGCTAGCCAGGTATAGCAGGCAGGTGCTGGAAGAGTTGGATACAGCGCCAAAAGATGGCGCTTCTATGAAAATGCCATTTTCTGAGGCGGCTGCAGACTGCAATTCGCAGCAGTGGGGCCCAGAAAGCTCAGGCCAACCTGTGCTGTGGATTCCAATCCCCAGCTGCCTAGTTGTACCTGGCTGGACACAAAAATGGGGCGAAGCCTACGTCATTTGTTTTCTAATTATTTCATGAAATTCATGAAATAATAAAAAAAGGGCTTCCCTTTATTTTTGGTTCCCAGCCAGGTACAAATAGGCAACTGGGGGTTGGGGGCAGCCGTACCTGCCTGCTGTACCTGGCTAGCATACAAAAATATGGCGAAGCCCACATAATTTTTTCAGCGGGCAAAAAACTTCTGCATACAGTCCTGGATGGAGTATGCTGAGCCTTGTAGTTCTGCAGCTGCTGTCTGTCTGTATGGAGAAGAGCAGACATCAGCTGCAGAACTACAAGGCTCAGCATTAGAGTTGAGCGCGGTTCGTGGTTCGTGGTTCTCCAGTTCGCGGCTCGAGTGATTTTGGGGCATGTTCTAGATCGAACTAGAACTCGAGCTTTTTGCAAAAGCTCGATAGTTCTAGAAACGTTCAAGAACGGTTCTAGCAGCCAAAAAACAGCTAAATCCTAGCTTGGTTTTTGCTGTAATAGTGTAAGTCACTCTGTGAATCAAACTATTATCACATTTCAGTGTATAGTGTGCGTGAACAGCGCCTTCAGATCACTGCTGTTTCTATAATGGCGATCGCCATTTTTTTTTTTTTTTTCTTGTCTTCCTTCCCTAAGCGCGCGCGTCTTGTGGGGCGGGCCAGCATGTCAGCCAATCACAGACACACACACACCTAAGTGGACTTTGAGCCAGAGAAGCAACGGCATGTGTGATAGGATCTGCATGTCACATGTCCCTGCATTATAAAACCGGACATTTTCTTCACGAACGCCATTATCTCCCTTCTGCGTCTTTGGTGTCAGACATCAGTGTCGCAGCTCCGTCCTCCTGAGTCCTATAGCCGATACAGCTGTATGCGCTGCATACACAGCGTTAGACAGCTTAGGGAGAGCACATTCTAGCAGTCCTTTTAAGGGCTCAAAGCGGCAGGGTCAGAGAGCCATAAGTGACAGGTCCTGCAAACAGCAACAGCGTCTGTGTAGCCCAGGTCAGGGATTTCCTCCCTGCATTTCACCATTAGGAGGGAATAGAAAGGCAGGCTTCCATTCCTCTACCCAGAGCACCACAATCCTGCCACTGTACCCTCTTGTCCTCTGCACACTCCAACTCATTCTAAGTAAGCCATTATACTAGCAAACATTCAGTGTACCTAGTGGCATCCTATACGTGGCTATTGGACTTTGCTATAGTCCCACTAGTGCAAAGACATTAGCAGAGCACATCTGCCTGCATTGCACACTCCAAGTTTTTTAAACTAAGCAATTTTACTAGCAAACACTCAGTGTACCTAGTGGCATCCTATACGTGGCTATTGGACTTTGCTATAGTCCCACTAGTGCAAAGACATTTGCAGAGCACGTCTGCCTGCATTGCACACTACAACTTTTTTAAACTAAGCAATTTTACTAGCAAACACTCAGTGTACCTAGTGGCATCCTATACGTGGCTATTGGACTTTGCTATAGTCCCACTAGTGCCAAGACATTTGCAGAGCGCATCTGCCTGCGTTGCACACTCCAACTAATTATAACTAAGCCATTATACTTGCACACACTAAGTGTTTTTTAGTGGCATCCTATACGTGGCTATTGGACTTTGCTATAGTCCTACTAGTGCCAAGACATTTGCAGAGCGCATCTGCCTGCGTTGCACACTCCAACTAATTATAACTAAGCCATTATACTAGCACACACTCAGTGAACCTAGTGGCATCCTATACGTGGATATTGGACTTTGCTATAGTCCCACTAGTGCCAAGACATTTGCAGCACGTCTGCCTGCGTTGCACACTCCAACTAATTATAACTAAGCCATTATACTAGCACACACTCAGTGTACCTAGTGGCATCCTATACGTGGCTATTGGACTTTGCTATAGTCCCACTAGTGCCAAGACATTTGCAGCACGTCTGCCTGCGTTGCACACTCCAACTAATTATAACTAAGCCATTATACTAGCACACACTCAGTGTACCTAGTGGCATCCTATACGTGGCTATTGGACTTTGCTATAGTCCCACTAGTGCCAAGACATTTGCAGCACGTCTGCCTGCGTTGCACACTCCAACTAATTATAACTAAGCCATTATACTAGCACACACTCAGTGTACCTAGTGGCATCCTATACGTGGCTATTGGACTTTGCTATAGTCCCACTAGTGCCAAGACATTTGCAGCACGTCTGCCTGCGTTGCACACTCCAACTAATTATAACTAAGCCATTATACTAGCACACACTCAGTGTACCTAGTGGCATCCTATACGTGGCTATTGGACTTTGCTATAGTCCTACTAGTGCCAAGACATTTGCAGAGCGCATCTGCCTGCGTTGCACACTCCAACTAATTATAACTAAGCCATTATACTTGCACACACTAAGTGTTTTTTAGTGGCATCCTATACGTGGCTATTGGACTTTGCTATAGTCCTACTAGTGCCAAGACATTTGCAGAGCGCATCTGCCTGCGTTGCACACTCCAACTAATTATAACTAAGCCATTATACTAGCACACACTCAGTGAACCTAGTGGCATCCTATACGTGGATATTGGACTTTGCTATAGTCCCACTAGTGCCAAGACATTTGCAGCACGTCTGCCTGCGTTGCACACTCCAACTAATTATAACTAAGCCATTATACTAGCACACACTCAGTGTACCTAGTGGCATCCTATACGTGGCTATTGGACTTTGCTATAGTCCCACTAGTGCCAAGACATTTGCAGCACGTCTGCCTGCGTTGCACACTCCAACTAATTATAACTAAGCCATTATACTAGCACACACTCAGTGTACCTAGTGGCATCCTATACGTGGCTATTGGACTTTGCTATAGTCCCACTAGTGCCAAGACATTTGCAGCACGTCTGCCTGCGTTGCACACTCCAACTAATTATAACTAAGCCATTATACTAGCACACACTCAGTGTACCTAGTGGCATCCTATACGTGGCTATTGGACTTTGCTATAGTCCCACTAGTGCCAAGACATTTGCAGCACGTCTGCCTGCGTTGCACACTCCAACTAATTATAACTAAGCCATTATACTAGCACACACTCAGTGTACCTAGTGGCATCCTATACGTGGCTATTGGACTTTGCTATAGTCCCACTAGTGCCAAGACATTTGCAGCACGTCTGCCTGCGTTGCACACTCCAACTAATTATAACTAAGCCATTATACTAGCACACACTCAGTGTACCTAGTGGCATCCTATACGTGGCTATTGGACTTTGCTATAGTCCCACTAGTGCCAAGACATTTGCAGCACGTCTGCCTGCGTTGCACACTCCAACTAATTATAACTAAGCCATTATACTAGCACACACTCAGTGTACCTAGTGGCATCCTATACGTGGCTATTGGACTTTGCTATAGTCCCACTAGTGCAAAGACATTTGCAGAGCACGTCTGCCTGCATTGCACACTACAACTCTTTTTAACTAAGCCATTATACTAGCAAACACTCAGTGTACCTAGTGGCATCCTATACGTGGCTATTGGACTTTGCTATAGTCCCACTAGTGCCAAGACATTTGCAGCACGTCTGCCTGCGTTGCACACTCCAACTAATTATAACTAAGCCATTATACTAGCACACACTCAGTGTACCTAGTGGCATCCTATACGTGGCTATTGGACTTTGCTATAGTCCCACTAGTGCCAAGACATTTGCAGCACGTCTGCCTGCGTTGCACACTCCAACTAATTATAACTAAGCCATTATACTAGCACACACTCAGTGTACCTAGTGGCATCCTATACGTGGCTATTGGACTTTGCTATAGTCCTACTAGTGCCAAGACATTTGCAGAGCGCATCTGCCTGCGTTGCACACTCCAACTAATTATAACTAAGCCATTATACTAGCACACACTCAGTGAACCTAGTGGCATCCTATACGTGGATATTGGACTTTGCTATAGTCCCACTAGTGCCAAGACATTTGCAGCACGTCTGCCTGCGTTGCACACTCCAACTAATTATAACTAAGCCATTATACTAGCACACACTCAGTGTACCTAGTGGCATCCTATACGTGGCTATTGGACTTTGCTATAGTCCCACTAGTGCCAAGACATTTGCAGCACGTCTGCCTGCGTTGCACACTCCAACGAATTATAACTAAGTTACATTGTCAGGGATATTTATTCTTTATTATTCTGCTGTTAATAAAGCTAGACCACCACTGCAATCTTCACCACCTCTCAATTTTTACTACCACATTTTCAGTCCACATTCTTGTCGCAATCAACATGAGTGGCAAAATGACAGATGCTGGTGGAAAGGGGAAGAGGCGTGGTGGAAAAGGCAAAAAAGGTTTTGTCAGTGGGGAAGGTGCCAAAGCTCCATTATCATCTGCTGAAGATAGACCATCTACTAGCAAAAGTAAGATGTCTACTACTTATTGTGGACAATCCGATGTGCTCCCTTTTTTACGGACACGAACAAGAGGAACAAAGGTAGATGATGGGCAAAAAAGGAAAATGCTTGAATGGATCTCAAGTGGTCCAACAAGTGCCCTCTCAGCCACTTCAAGTACCACATCCAAAAAACACCATTCCTCTGAGTTGTCATCCCAATCACACTTGATTTCTCCCAGCTCTGAAGTCTCCATCAGCCCTGCACAGTATGGTGGAACTGAGATGGCTGAGTCTGCAGAGCTGTTCAGTCACACTATAGCCTGGGAATCAGAGGTCTGCTCCCAAGCTACAGTGAGTACAGAACAGGAAATGGTCTGCAGTGATGCCCAGAACCTTTGTGACTCAGATTCAGGCCGTGAGGACCAAGTTTCTGAGCATAATGTTGACCCTTTGTCACAAACTGTAACACCTGTGGTTATAGACAATGAGGAACATACTGATGAAGATGAGACGCAGATACCCGATTGGGATGACAACTTAAATATTCGGTCAGGGCAAGAAGAGGCTCGGTCTGAGGGGGAGGGGAGTGCGAACACAACAATTGATGATGACGTTCTAGATCCCACCTACTGTCAACCCCCAGTCAGGCACTCGAGGAGGTCAACAGAGGCGGTGGAGGAGGATGCAACCGACGACGAAGTTACCTTGCGCCTTCCTGGACAGAGTCGGAGCACTGGTAGCACGTCTACAACTGCATCCTCAGCCACCACTCTGCCTATGAGCATTATTCGGGGTGGATCAACAGGTTGCATGGCCTCTAAGCCTTGCCTAGCCTGGGCCTTTTTTCACATCGAAAAAGATCGCCCAACTCATGTGATATGTAACATTTGTCATGATTCTGTTAGTAGAGGTCAAAACCTCAGCAGTTTGACAACTTCTTCCATGAATCGTCACATGAATAAATATCATAAGTCCCGGTGGGAAGCTCACCGTGCTGCAATGCCGGCTAGCGGAGCGAACCATCCACCGCCCGCCCCTTCCAGTGCATCCGCGCGCTCTTCATCTTCTAGGACTGTGGGGACAGCTGTCACACCTGTTTTTCCACGCAAAACTTCCACCACTGTAACCGCAACAGGCAGTTTGCTTGTAAGGTCGTCAGTTGGTTTGGAAGGGGAAACAAGTGAGTGTGTACAGCTCTCTCAGACATCGATAGCACCAACGTTGGATGAAGGCAACATCATGTCTCCGCCTGCACTTTCCTCACAAACCTGCATTTTTCCAGGGACACCCTACTCAACACCGTCTACACACAGCAGCCAGATCTCTGTCCCTCAGATGTGGTCAAATAAAAGGCCACTTCCTCCGACCCATGACAAAGCTAAGAGGTTGACTCTATCCCTCTGTAAGCTGTTGGCTACCAAAATGCTGCCTTTCCGCCTAGTGGACACACAGGATTTTAGAGACCTTATGTCTGTCGCTGTGCCCCAGTACCAGATGCCTAGTCGCCACTACTTCTCTAAGAAAGGTGTTCCCGCGCTACACCAGCATGTCGCACACAACATCACCGCTTCCTTGAGAAACTCTGTGTGTGAACGGGTGCATTTCACCACCGATACTTGGACCAGTAAGCATGGACAGGGACGTTACATGTCGCTGACTGGGCACTGGGTAACTATGGTGATAGATGGTGAAGGGTCTGCTGCACAAGTCTTGCCGTCCCCACGACTTGTGTGTCAATCCTCTGTCTGTCCAAGTTCCGCCACAGCTTCTGCATCCTCCACCTCATCTGGGTCCTCCACCTCCGCCCCAAGCCTGCCTGGTCAGGCCACCAGCGTTCTCACTGCGCAGAAGGAATCACGCACGCCTCATTACTATGCTGGCAGCCGAGCGCAACGGCATCAGGCGGTCTTTAGCTTGACATGTCTTGGTAATAAGAGTCACACAGCTGAGGAGTTGTGGTCAGCTCTGCGGTCCGAGTTTAATAAATGGTTGTCTCCACTCAACCTGCAGCCTGGTAAGGCCGTGTGCGACAATGCTGCAAACCTGGGTGCGGCCCTTCGCCTGGGCAAGGTGACACACGTACCTTGTATGGCTCACGTGTTGAACCTTGTCGTGCAGCAATTTTTAACACACTATCCCGGCCTAGATGGCCTTCTGAACAGGGCACGAAAACTGTCTGCTCACTTCCGGCGTTCAAGCGCCGCAGCTGAGCGACTTGCATCGCTACAGAAGTCTTTCGGCCTGCCGGTTCATCGCCTGAAATGCGATGTGGCGACACGCTGGAATTCAACTCTCCACATGTTACAGCGACTGTGGCAGCACCGCAGAGCCCTGGTGCAATACGTCATGACGTATAGCCTGGGCCAACGAGATGCAGAGGTGGGGCAGATCACCCTGATGGAGTGGTCTCAGATCAAGGACCTATGCACCCTTCTGCACAGTTTCGACATGGCGACGAATATGTTTAGCTCTGACAATGCCATTATCAGCATGACGATTCCAGTCATTTACATGCTGGAGCACACGCTAAACACTATTCGGAGTCAGGGGGTGGGACAACATGAAGGGGAGGAACTACAGGAGGATTCATATGTGCAAGGGACAACAACATCACCAAGGTCCAGACGTTCATCATCACCAACGCAGCAGGCATGGGACCATGGGGAACAGGGATCGACAAGGGCGCATAGTAGCAGGCGAAATGTTGAGCAAGGTGCAGGAGAACATGAAGAAATGGAGGACGAACTGTCCATGGACATGGAAGACTCAGCGGATGAGGGAGACCTTGGTCAAATTTCAGTTGAAAGAGGTTGGGGGGAGATGTCAGAGGAAGAAAGAACGGGTAGCACCTCTATGCCACAAACACAGCGTGGACTTGGTCCGCATGGCTGCGCAAGACACATGAGTGCCTTTTTGTTGCACTACCTCCAACATGACAGTCGTATTGTCAAAATTAGAAGTGATGATGACTACTGGATTGCCACACTATTAGATCCCCGGTACAAGTCCAAATTTTGTGACATAATTCCAGCCATAGAAAGGGACGCACGTATGCAGGAGTATCAGCAGAAGCTGTTACTCGATCTTAGCTCGGCTTTTCCACCAAACAACCGTGCAGGTGCAGGGAGGGAATCTCCCAGTTGTAACTTGACAAACATGGGACGGTCTCGTCATCTTCACCAGTCTACCCGTACCAGTAGGACCGTATCTGGTGCCGGTAACAGCAATTTTATGGAATCTTTTCATAATTTTTTTAGACCCTCTTTTGCAAGGCCACCAGAGACAACAAGTCTGACACATACTCAACGGCTGGAGAGGATGATACAGGAGTATCTCCAAATGAACATCGATGCCATGACTGTGCAACTGGAGCCTTGCTCCTTTTGGGCTTCAAACATAGAAAAATGGCCAGAGCTCTCCAGTTACGCCTTGGAGATTTTGTCGTGTCCAGCTGCCAGCGTTGTCTCTGAACGTGTATTCAGTGCTGCTGGGTGTGTGCTGACAGATAAGCGCACGCGTCTGTCCAGTGACAATGTGGACAGACTGACGTTCATCAAAATGAACAAGTCATGGATCCAAAAGGAATTTACTACCCCTGTGTCATCCTGGGGAGAGTAAATGCTTGTGGATTTGGAATGTGCTTGATGCAAATCAAAACATCCTGTTTGCAACTAGGGCCCAAGTGCTGCCACTGATGGGGTGGGTGTCTGTGTGGCCCAATTTTTGGAAAAAAGGGAGACTCCACTTGGAGTAACCCTTGCTTACATTGTTTTTAAAAGAAGCCAAGATGAACAAGTCATGGGTCAGCAAAGACTTTGCTACCTACCCCGGTGTCATCCTGGGGACGGTTAATTATGGGGTATTTTTGAATGTGATTGATGCAAATGTAGCTGTGAAGTGTACAACTAGGGCCCAAGTGCTGCCACTGATGGGGTGGGTGTCTGTGTGGCCCAATTTTTGGAAAAAAAGGGAGACTCCGCTTGGAGTAACCCTTGCTTGATGTGTTTTTAAAAGAAGCCAAGATGAACAGAGCTGGGATCAGGAAAGACTTTGCTACCTACCCCGGTGTCATCCTGGGGACGGATAAGAATGGCGTATTTTTGAATGTGCTTGATGCAAATCAAAACATCCTGTTTGCAACTAGGGCCCAAGTGCTGCCACTGATGGGGTGGGTGTCTGTGTGGCCCAATTTTTGGAAAAAAAGGGAGACTCCGCTTGGAGTAACCCTTGCTTGATGTGTTTTTAAAAGAAGCCAAGATGAACAGAGCTGGGATCAGCAAAGACTTTGCTACCTACCCCGGTGTCATCCTGGGGACGGATAAGAATGGCGTATTTTTGAATGTGCTTGATGCAAATCAAAACATCCTGTTTGCAACTAGGGCCCAAGTGCTGCCACTGATGGGGTGGGTGTCTGTGTGGCCCAATTTTTGGAAAAAAGGGAGACTCCGCTTGGAGTAACCCTTGCTTGATGTGTTTTTAAAAGAAGCCAAGATGAACAGAGCTGGGATCAGGAAATACTTTGCTACCTACCCCGGTGTCATCCTGGGGACGGATAAGAATGGCGTATTTTTGAATGTGCTTGATGCAAATCAAAACATCCTGTTTGCAACTAGGGCCCAAGTGCTGCCACTGATGGGGTGGGTGTCTGTGTGGCCCAATTTTTGGAAAAAAAGGGAGACTCCGCTTGGAGTAACCCTTGCTTGATGTGTTTTTAAAAGAAGCCAAGATGAACAGAGCTGGGATCAGGAAAGACTTTGCTACCTACCCCGGTGTCATCCTGGGGACGGATAAGAATGGCGTATTTTTGAATGTGCTTGATGCAAATCAAAACATCCTGTTTGCAACTAGGGCCCAAGTGCTGCCACTGATGGGGTGGGTGTCTGTGTGGCCCAATTTTTGGAAAAAAAGGGAGACTCCGCTTGGAGTAACCCTTGCTTGATGTGTTTTTAAAAGAAGCCAAGATGAACAGAGCTGGGATCAGGAAAGACTTTGCTACCTACCCCGGTGTCATCCTGGGGACGGATAAGAATGGCGTATTTTTGAATGTGCTTGATGCAAATCAAAACATCCTGTTTGCAACTAGGGCCCAAGTGCTGCCACTGATGGGGTGGGTGTCTGTGTGGCCCAATTTTTGGAAAAAAAGGGAGACTCCGCTTGGAGTAACCCTTGCTTGATGTGTTTTTAAAAGAAGCCAAGATGAACAGAGCTGGGATCAGCAAAGACTTTGCTACCTACCCCGGTGTCATCCTGGGGACGGATAAGAATGGCGTATTTTTGAATGTGCTTGATGCAAATCAAAACATCCTGTTTGCAACTAGGGCCCAAGTGCTGCCACTGATGGGGTGGGTGTCTGTGTGGCCCAATTTTTGGAAAAAAGGGAGACTCCGCTTGGAGTAACCCTTGCTTGATGTGTTTTTAAAAGAAGCCAAGATGAACAGAGCTGGGATCAGGAAATACTTTGCTACCTACCCCGGTGTCATCCTGGGGACGGATAAGAATGGCGTATTTTTGAATGTGCTTGATGCAAATCAAAACATCCTGTTTGCAACTAGGGCCCAAGTGCTGCCACTGATGGGGTGGGTGTCTGTGTGGCCCAATTTTTGGAAAAAAAGGGAGACTCCGCTTGGAGTAACCCTTGCTTGATGTGTTTTTAAAAGAAGCCAAGATGAACAGAGCTGGGATCAGGAAATACTTTGCTACCTACCCCGGTGTCATCCTGGGGACGGATAAGAATGGCGTATTTTTGAATGTGCTTGATGCAAATCAAAACATCCTGTTTGCAACTAGGGCCCAAGTGCTGCCACTGATGGGGTGGGTGTCTGTGTGGCCCAATTTTTGGAAAAAAAGGGAGACTCCGCTTGGAGTAACCCTTGCTTGATGTGTTTTTAAAAGAAGCCAAGATGAACAGAGCTGGGATCAGGAAAGACTTTGCTACCTACCCCGGTGTCATCCTGGGGATGGATAAGAATGGCGTATTTTTGAATGTGCTTGATGCAAATCAAAACATCCTGTTTGCAACTAGGGCCCAAGTGCTGCCACTGATGGGGTGGGTGTCTGTGTGGCCCAATTTTTGGAAAAAAAGGGAGACTCCGCTTGGAGTAACCCTTGCTTGATGTGTTTTTAAAAGAAGCCAAGATGAACAGAGCTGGGATCAGGAAAGACTTTGCTACCTACCCCGGTGTCATCCTGGGGACGGATAAGAATGGCGTATTTTTGAATGTGCTTGATGCAAATCAAAACATCCTGTTTGCAACTAGGGCCCAAGTGCTGCCACTGATGGGGTGGGTGTCTGTGTGGCCCAATTTTTGGAAAAAAGGGAGACTCCGCTTGGAGTAACCCTTGCTTACATTGTTTTTAAAAGAAGCCAAGATGAACAAGTCATGGGTCAGCAAAGACTTTGCTACCTACCCCGGTGTCATCCTGGGGATGGATAAGAATGGCGTATTTTTGAATGTGCTTGATGCAAATGTAGCTGTGAAGTGTACAACTGGGGCACAACTGCTGCCACTGAAGGGGTGGGTGTGTGTGTGGCCCAATTTTTGGAAAAAATGGAGACTCCGCTTGGAGTCACCTTGCGGTGTTTTACATGATTTTAGAAGGGCGTGCCATGCCTATATCTGTGTGTCCTCCTCTTTTTCCTTGTCCAGCTGTTTTGTTTTCGCATGAGTATATGTCCTTGTCACTTTCCAATGTGTTTGAGTTGTTTGTCACCTTTAGGACACCTTTGAGGGTGTTTTCTAGGTGTTTTTCTGTGTTTGTGATTGCCTGCCATTGTTTCCTATGCAGTTCGAGTTCGGTTCGTCGAACGTTCGACGAACCGAACTCGAACGGGAGGTCCGTTCGGCGAACCAACCTCGAGCCGAACCGCGACCGGTTCGCTCATCTCTACTCAGCATACTCCATCCAGGACTGTATGCAGAAGTTTTTTGCCCACCAAAAAAATGACGTGGGCTTCGCCATATTTTTGTATGCTAGCCAGGTACAGCAGGCAGCCACGGGCTGCCTCCAACCCCCAGTTGCCTATTTGTACCCGGCTGGGAACCAAAAATATAGGGAAGCCCGTTTTTTTTAATTATTTCACTTATTTCATGAAATAATTAAAAAAAAAACGACGTGAGCTTCGCTCCATTTTTGTGTCCAGCTGGGTACAACTAGGCAGCTGGGGATTGTAATCCGCAGCACAGGTTAGCCCGAAATTTCTGGGCGCCTCTACTGCGAATTGCAGTCCGCAGCCGCCCCAGAAAATGGCACTTTCATAGAAGCGCCATCATCTGGCGCTGTATCCAACTCTTCCAACAGCCCTGGAGCCGGGTGGCTTGTTGGGTAATCATGAGTTAATACTGACTTTGTTTTACTAGCTAGTATTAAGCCAGAGATTCTTAATGTCAGGCACGTTTGACCCAGCCATTAAGAATCTCCAATAAAGGGTTAAAAAAAAGACACCACACAGAAAAAATACTTTAATAGAAATAAATACACAGACCCATTAGAGACTCCATCTTTATTACCCCCTGTCAGCCCTCCACGATCCATGGTCTTCTGTCTTTCTCGTTCAACAAATGCAGCTCTGCTCCATCACTGCTGCATGGGGGAAGACGCTGCTTCCCGTGCAGAAATCACTCTGTGAAGGGTGCACGGAAAGCAGCGTGCAGCCTTCACGGAGTGAGAGATCAGTGCTGCTGGCTGCTGGCGGTGACAGACGCGTTACCATAGCAACAGGGCTCCGATCATGTGATTCCCGGAGCCGCGGTTAGCGGTGACGTCACCGCTAACTGCGTTGCTATGGCAACGGTGATCTCCGTTAATGACCGGCTGTGTCAGCCGGTCCTTAACGGAACGGGGAGTCGACCGTGTGCTACAGCATGTCGCCGGTACACGGCGATACACAAATGTGCACCATGTACCGGAGAGATGCACTCGCAGGTCCTACATGACACGTCATAGTCATGTGACCAGTCTGTAGCCAATGAGATAATAGCCACGTGACTGGTCACATGGCTATTTTGACGTCACGATAGGTCCTGCATCACTGCTGACAGTGCCGGTCACCGGGAGGATTCAGCGATCATCGGATGGAATAGCGGCAGGAGACAGAGTGCTGGAGGGATCGCGGGGACCGGTAAGTGATATGGCAATGTTTATTAACTGTATGTGTGCATTTATAATGCCTTTTTATCTGTTTGTGATTGCCTCCCATTATAGCCTATTGGTTCGAGTTCGGTTCGTCGAACGTTCGACGAACCGAACTCGAACGGGAGCTCCGTTCGGCGAACCGACCTCGAGCCGAACCGCGACCGGTTCGCTCATCTCTACTCATCACATATTTGCACTTTATATTTATTATCACTTATTTTATTAATCTGTATTGCCACAATACTATATATACCACTTGATGAGTAAATATAAACTATGTACCGTATTTTCCGCTTTATAAGACACACTTTTGTTCCCCCAAATTTTGGGGGATGGTAGGGGGTGCATCTTATAATCCCAATATACGGATTATATACTGCAGGGTCCAGGGGAGGTGGGGGCTGCTCTGGAGCCGTGCTGGAGGCTGAGGGAGGCTGGTAGAGGCAGGTGAAAGCTGCGGGCGGCAGCGTTAGATCTCCTTCTCCTGCTCATATAATATGCATAGCCGCTGTCCATCACCGTGGTGCTGTAACCGCACCGTGGTGATGGGCTGGGGGAGCGGCGCATACTATATCTGCCTGTGTTCCCTTTGATCGCACATGCCCCCTTGTGTTAGCCAAGGCCCCCATGTTGCTGCCCATAGTAAAATAAAAAAACTCTTTCCTTACCTCCTCCTGCGTGTCTCCCCGGTCTCCCTGCTGCTGCTGTGATCAGGCATGCAGAGATATCTCTCTGCTGTGCTGATCACATGACCGCACCGAGAACCAGGAAGTAGAAAGTGCAAGAGACAGGAGGAGCTCAACCCCACTGAGGGAGACACAAGGCAGGACAGTGCTGGAGAAGGTAAGGAAAGAGTTTATTTGTTTATTTTACTAAAAGCAGCAGCATGGGGGCGATATCTAACACAGGGTGATGTGTGCCAGCCACAGTGGGCCGTGTGCCAGCCACAGTGGGCCATGTGCCAGCCATAGGGGGTCATGTGCCAGCCATAGGGGCCATGTGCCAGCCATAGGGGCCATGTGCCAGCCACAGGAGGCCGTGTGCCAGCCATAGGGGCTATGTGCCAGCCATAGGGGCCATGTGCCAGCCATAGAGGACATGTGGCATCACTGGGGGATCTGTGCCAGCACAAGGGTGCTATATTCAATATAAGGTGGCCATATCCAGATTAATCGGGCTAATTTTAGGATGGGGGGGCTATGAGGGACATATACTTTATATGATTTGTTAGACGGACACTGGCATTATAAGACGTACCCCGTTTATTAAAAAATTCTCTGTTCCTTCACCAAATTTGGGGGTGCGTCTTATAATCAGGTGCGTCTTACAAAGCGAAAAATACGGTATATATATGGATGATTTTTGTATTGGACATTATAGCATTAAATTCTATATAATGTAAACAGTAATTTTTACTTTTTTTTGTATATATCACATACCAGCCTCCTTTTTATTACAACTGATTATTTTTTCCAACCCCGGTTTTTTTTTATTAATTATTTGAATAAAATTGATTGTATTTTATGACCTTTTTGTCGATTGTTTTTGTGAATACCTTGATCTATTTGCCATGCCCAGTGTTTTGGAGACTCCAAAAATTCAGTAACCTCTAAATATAATATCACATTGAAAACAATAAATAAATGGTTTGCTGCCTTCTCCTAATCCGAAATTCTACATGTCGTCAGTGTGCAGCCGGGTCTTTGGCCGTCGTTTTTGGAAAAACTACCTCTCGCCACGTCTCACCTGAATCTGTGCCCTTAATTGGAAAAACTACTTCTTATCACTTCTCACCACAGTGTGTGGCTTTAATTTTTTGGAAACACTACTTCTCGCCACTTCTCACTAAAGTATGTGGCTTAATTTTTTGAAAAAACTACCTCTCACTACTTATCACCATTGTCTGTGTCCTTAATTATCAGTAAAAACTACCTCTTGCCACTTCTAACCAGGGTCTGTGCCCTTAATGTTTGGTAAAAACTACCTCTTGCCACTTCTCACCAAGGTATGTGGCTTTAAGTTTTTTGGAAAAACTACCTCTCACCACTTCTCACCAGGGTATGTGGCATTAATTTTTTAGGAAAACTACCTCTGTTCACTTGTCATCAGGGACTGAGTCATTAATTTTTGGTAAAAACTACCTTTTTCCACCTCTTACCAGGGTCTGTGGCCTTAATTTTTATATAAACACTAACGCTTGTCAATTCTCCCCAGTTTATGTGGCCTTAATTTTGTAGTAAAGACTACCTCTCGCTACTTCTCATCATGCTTTGTGGCCTTATTTTTTTTAGAAAAACTACCTCTTGCCAATTCTCAGCAAGGTCTGTGCTTAATTTTAGGTAAAAACTATCTATTGCCACTTCTTACCAGAGTATGTGGACTTAATTTGTATTCAAAACTACTTTTGCCACTTCTCACCAGGGTCTGTGCCCTTAATTTTTAGCAAAAACTACCACTTGCCACTTTTCACAAGGGTATGTGGCCTTAATTTTTGGTAAAAACTACTTCTCGCCATTTCTCACCAGTTTATGTGACGTTAATATTTGGCAAAAAACTATGTCTCGACACTTTTCAATAGGATATATGGCCTTTGTTTTTAACAAACTTCTAATTGTCACTGGTCTGCAGCCATGTCTGTAAAATATGTTTAAAAAAAAGAAAATTAGTCACTGTGCACTGTGTATTGTGTCTATATCTGTCAGAAACCCATATCTGCGCTGCAGCAGGCACAGGTTTGCGGAGCTCGGAAAACCATCTATATTACAGCACTGTGCAAGAATATTGGATCTTGGGAAATTTTGGCTGTGAGGGTCAACTGAGTGAAGAGGATGTTTAGGATGCTTTGACCAATAATTTTTTCAAAATAAATGCTTCAGATTCACAGGATGCACACTGAGCAGCATGGGTGAGCCGCTTTAAGTGTAAATGGCTGGGAATGGCAGCAGAAAGTCTACATGGCTGTAACAGACATTTCAGCACCAAAATTTTAATCTCCTGGCAGAAAACCGCACCGAACCTGGATCAATTTTGTGTCTTTTTTGCGAAGAGATGCAGATTTGGTGCTGAAATTTATACACTAAATTACTGCATCAAATAAAGGATTTTTTTAGTGTTTCTGTTTATTATTTTTTACTTACAGTATTAGTAATGAGGTGGTTTCATAGATGTTTCCCAGTTCTAATCTAGGGCTTAGTGGCAACTGTGAGCTGTCATTAACCCCTTATATTACCCTGATTATCACCACACCAGGGTAATCGGGATGAGCTGGGTAAAGTGACGGGATTGATGTATCTAATTCTAGGTGGCTGCAGGCTGCTATTTCTTGGCTGGTGGACCCCAATAACCATGGGCCTCCACAGCTTGATAATACCAGTCCCCAGCTTTTGGCTTTAACATGGCTGGGTATCAAATTTGTAGAGGGAGGCCGCACACCGTTTTTTGTAATTATTTATTTAAATAAATTTTAAAACAAGCTGCATAGAGTCCCTCTTATTTTGATACATAGCCAAGATAATCAGATGGCTGGAGGATGCCATCTATAGCTGTAAGATTTATCTGTACTGGGGACTCCCTAAGCCAATTTATTTATTTATTTTTACACTATAGGTACGCTGACAACATGTGTGATTACAACCAATCACAGACTTTGTCACACAAGGTAGGGCCGCAGTCTGACTGCAATCAATCACAGATGCTGGGATTGCCAGTGGGCAAGGGAACCAGTGAATATGTATGAGGGTTAATGAGTGGACCCAGATGTAGTGTAACAGCAGCATGGATGACTTGGTAAGTATAACGGTCCTGCTCTAATCCCCCTAGCCCTTTCTACCACCATTTTAAATCACAATATTCGGGTCCCCTTAGACTTATATTGGGAATGACATCTAGGCAGATGTTCGGGTTCAAGTCTGGTCCCAAATCGGATTTTTTAAAAACCAAACCTGAACATCAGCGGGTTTGGTTATCTCTACTCTTTGGTTAAACTGGTAATCCTTACTGAGTGGATGAATTGAGAATTCAAACTATGTAGGGGAAATTGATTAACCTTATTGATCTGTGGGGTAAGTCTGTCAGTCTTTACTGTATGGGTGAAATGGGAATACAGGCTCTGTAAGGGCCCTGTTAAAATTTTTGGTCTGTGGAGAATCCCTGAAATCCATCTCTATTGGGTAACTGAAAATTTTGAATGTCTTCATTTACTTGCTATTTAACCATAATTACTAGCGTGACAGAAGCTCTTTAAGTCATTTACCAATCCACATTTGTTTGCAGGGCACTTGACATGCTCTTACCCCCATTCAGGTTCTTCTGCAGGCCACTAGCTCTTTGCTGGTCATTTCTCTGTCCATATTGCCTTCTCCTCTTCCTGCTCAACTTCTTTCACTGCCTCCTCATCCGGGTAGATTAAGACCTGCACCACCAACTTTAGCACAGCATGGACGAAACAACAGCAGGCTGTTCTGAAACTCATCTGTCTGGGGAAAAAAATTGCACACCACGCAGGGAAAGCGGAGAAGGAGAAACAGCAAATACTGACACCATTATTAGGACTGTTGTCCACACAGGGCTCCGAGAGTTGTACTGACAGTGGCCATGTACACACATTTCCAGCAAGGAGCCAGCTTTGGAGGATGAGGAGGAGGAACTGGTGCGTGGCTGGAGATATACAGAGGACCCAGCCCACATCAACGTACCATCATTAAAACCGTCACTGGAGTGGGATTGGAAAATACATGCATACAAAAACATGCTGGTAGAGGAACTTCTGATATCGTTCCCACCTTACAGCGGGAGCTCAGAGGAAGAACAATGCAGAGGAGGAGGAAGCAATGGCCAGCGCTGCTGGTGCACTGGTTAACCCTTCAGTGAATACCATAAAAAAATAAAAAATGTAGCAAGTCTTCATACTGCGCTGGCAAAAAAGTGGAATAAAAAAATAAAAATAAAAAAAAAAAAATATCTAAAAGTCATATAAAAATAATAATGGTATGGCTGAAAAAGTTATCTTATCCAGCAAAAAACAACTCCATCAGTGAAACAATAAAATATAATATAGTTCTCAGGATATACCAAGAAAACTATTTATTTTTCTCTAAAATTGTTGTTATGGTGTAAAAGTGGCAAAACATAAATAACAACTATTGAAATGTGGTATCCCTATAATCGTATTGACCCGAAGAATAAAGCTGTGTTATCACTTTTTGTTATGGTTGCCAAGGGGCGGCGAGCATCTGGGAGTGAAGGAGCTAACTAGCAGTGAACCCTAAAACAGGGATTGTCTGATGCAACAACAGGGGGCATAAATGCACGACTGCCAAGAACAAGTGGTTATTAGTGATGAGCGAGTATGCTTGTTACTAATCGGTACTCGCACGAGTATCACTGTTCTCGGGCTACTCGGCGGGGACCGAGTAATCTCGCGATACTCGTGCTGTACTCGTGGTCTTCATCCCTGCATGTTGGCGCTCTTTTGAGAGCCAGCCCTCATGCAGGGATTGGCTGGCAGACCACTGCAATGCCACAGCCCTGTTAGTTGTGGAATTGCAGTGATTGGCCGGCCTGCACAGCTTGACAAAGCCTTTATACCGGCGGGCGCGCTGTGCTCTGCACACAGCCATCCAGACAGTCAGTGCAGGGAGAGTGTTGCTGCTTCAGGGAAAGGTTTGCGGCCCTTTATAGTTATTTCCGTAGCAGGGCTGAAAACAGTGTGACCAGAAGTCCTTCTCAGGACTATTATAGTTGTATACAGGCAGGCAGGGTATAGCCAGGTCGGAGTACAGTAGCAGAGTCCTTCTCAGGACTATTGTTGCTGTATACAGGCAGGGTATAGCCAGGTCGGAATACAGGCTAGTGACCAGAAGAGTCCTTGTCAGGACTATTGTAGCAGTATACAGGCAGGCAGGCAGGCAGGCAGGGTATATAGCCATTCTCCTAGTGGTGACCGTATACCAGCCTTCATCATATCTGGGGCTGGTGTACACAGTCTAAAACAGTCCAGATAGTGTCAGACTTCTCAGTAATTGTCGCTCCTAAAAACCTGTTAGGTTCTTAGTGCGTCCGTGCTTGCATTTAAAAACCGCACGTGTGTGCCTGTCAGTGGCAGCGTACAGGTGCACGTTTTGCACAAACTATTATATAACGCACAAGTCTAGTGTATAATACACGCCAGTCAGCAGTGTCGGATAGTGTCAGACTTCTCAGTAATTGTCGCTCCTAAAAACCTGTTAGGTTCTTAGTGCGTCCGTGCTTGCATTTAAAAACCGCACGTGTGTGCCTGTCGGTGGCAGCGTACAGGTGCACGTTTTGCACAAACTATTATATAACGCACAAGTCTAGTGAATAATACACGTCAGTCAGCAGTGTCTGATAGTGTCAGACTTCTCAGTAATTGTCGCTCCTAAAAACCTGTTAGGTTCTTAGTGCGTCCGTGCTTGCATTTAAAAACCGCACGTGTGTGCCTGTCGGTCTCCCCGGTCTCCCTGCTGCTGCTGTGATCAGGCACGCAGAGATATCTCTCTGCTGTGCTGATCACATGACCGCACCGAGAACCAGGAAGTAGAAAGTGCAGGAGACAGGAGGAGCTCAACCCCACTGAGGGAGACACAAGGCAGGACAGTGCTGGAGAAGGTAAGGAAAGAGTTTATTTTACTAAAAGCAGCAGCATGGGGGCGATATCTAACACAGGGTGATGTGTGGCACCCACAGTGGGCCGTGTGCTAGCCACAGTGGGCCATGTGCCAGCTATAGGGGGCCATGTGCCAGACATAGAGGCCATGTGCCAGCCATAGGGGCCATGTGCCAGCCACAGGAGGCCGTGTGCCAGCCATAGGGGCTATGTGCCAGCCATAGGGGCCATGTGCCAGCCATAGAGGACATGTGGCATCACTGGGGGATCTGTGCCAGCACAAGGGTGCTATATTCAAAATAAGGTGGCCATATCCAGATTAAGCGGGCTAATTTTAGGATGGGGGGGCTATGAGGGACATATACTTTATATGATTTGTTAGACGGACACTGGCATTATAAGACGTACCCCGTTTATTAAAAAATTCTCTGTTCCTTCACCAAATTTGGGGGTGCGTCTTATAATCAGGTGCGTCTTATAAAGCGAAAAATATGGTATATATATGGATGATTTTTGTATTGGACATTATAGCATTAATTTCTATATAATGTAAACATTAATTTTTACTTTTTTTTGTACATATCACATACCAGCCTCCTTTTTATTACAACTGATTATTTTTTCCAACCCCGGTTTTTTTTTATTAATTATTTGAATAAAATTGATTGTATTTTATGACCTTTTTGTCGGTTGTTCTTGTGAATACCTTGATCTATTTGCCATGCCCAGTGTTTTAGAGACTCCAAAAATTCAGTAACCTCTAAATATAATATCACATTGAAAACCCAATAAATAAATGGTTTGCTGCCTTCTCCTAATCCGAAATTCTACATGTCGTCAGTGTGCAGCCGGGTCTTTGGCCGTCATTTTTGGAAAAACTATCTCTCGCCACGTCTCACCTGAATCTGTGCCCTTAATTGGAAAAACTACTTCTTATCACTTCTCACCACAGTGTGTGGCTTTAATTTTTTGGAAACACTACTTCTCGCCACTTCTCACTAAAGTATGTGGCTTAATTTTTTGAAAAAACTACCTCTCACTATTTATCACCAGAGTCTGTGTCCTTAATTATCAGTAAAAACTACCTCTTGCCACTTCTAACCAGGGTCTGTGCCCTTAATGTTTGGTAAAAACTACCTCTTGCCACTTCTCACCAAAGTATGTGGCTTTAATTTTTTTGGAAAAACTACCTCTCACCACTTCTCACCAGGGTATGTGGCATTCATTTTTTAGGAAAACTACCTCTGTTCACTTGTCATCAGGGACTGAGTCATTAATTTTTGGTAAAAACTACCTTTTTCCGCCTCTTACCAGGGTCTGTGGCCTTAATTTTTATATAAACACTAACGCTTGTCAATTTTCCCCAGTTTATGTGGCCTTAATTTTGTAGTAAAGACTACCTCTCGCTACTTCTCATCATGCTTTGTGGCCTTATTTTTTTAGAAAAACTACCTCTTGCCAATTCTCAGCAAGGTCTGTGCTTAATTTTAGGTAAAAACTATCTCTTGCCACTTCTTACCAGAGTATGTGGACTTAATTTGTATTCAAAACTATTTTGCCACTTCTCACCAGGGTCTGTGCCCTTAATTTTTAGCAAAAACTACCACTTGCCACTTTTCACAAGGGTATGTGGCCTTAATTTTTGGTAAAAACTACTTCTCGCCATTTCTCACCAGTTTATGTGACGTTAATATTTGGCAAAAAACTATGTCTCGCCACTTTTCAATAGGATATATGGCCTTTGTTTTTAACAAACTTCTAATTGTCGCTGGTCTGCAGCCGTGTCTGTAAAATATGTTTTAAAAAAAGAAAATTAGTCACTGTGCACTGTGTATTGTGTCTATATCTGTCAGAAACCCATATCTGCGCTGCAGCAGGCACAGGTTTGCGGAGCTCGGAAAACCATCTATATTACAGCACTGTGCAAGAATATTGGATCTTGGGAAATTTTGGCTGTGAGGGTCAACTGAGTGAAGAGGATGTTTAGGATGCTTTGACCAATAATTTTTTCAAAATAAATGCTTCAGATTCACAGGATGCACACTGAGCAGCATGGGTGAGCCGCTTTAAGTGTAAATGGCTGGGAATGGCAGCAGAAAGTCTAGCTGGCGTACCTCCGGCTCAATTCCAAATCCAACTATGAGCTTTTTAAATGCAGAAACTAGTCTGTCCACCACTGGAGCAGAAAATTGGCTATTTCTTGGCTGGTGGACCCCAATAACCATGGGCCTCCACAGCTTGATAATACCAGTCCCCAGCTTTTGGCTTTAACATGGCTGGGTATCAAATTTGTAGAGGGAGGCCGCACACCATTTTTTGTAATTATTTATTTAAATAAATTTTAAAACAAGCTGCATAGAGTCCCTCTTATTTTGATACATAGCCAAGATAATCAGATGGCTGGAGGATGCCATCTATAGCTGTAAGATTTATCTGTACTGGGGACTCCCTAAGCCAATTTATTTATTTATTTTTACACTATAAGTACGCTGACAACATGTGTGATTACAACCAATCACAGACTTTGTCACCCAAGGTAGGGCCTACATGGCTGTAACAGACATTTCAGCACCAAAATTTTAATCTCCTGGCAGAAAACCGCACCGAACCTTGATCAATTTTGTGTCTTTTTTGCGAAGAGATGCAGATTTGGTGCTGAAATTTATACACTAAATTACTGCATCAAATAAAGGATTTTTTTAGTGTTTCTGTTTATTATTTTTTACTTACAGTATTAGTAATGAGGTGGTTTCATAGATGTTTCCCAGTTCTAATCTAGGGCTTAGTGGCAACTGTGAGCTGTCATTAACCCCTTATATTACCCTGATTATCACCACACCAGGGTAATCGGGATGAGCTGGGTAAAGTGACGGGATTGATGTATCTAATTCTAGGTGGCTGCAGGCTGCTATTTCTTGGCTGGTGGACCCCAATAACCATGGGCCTCCACAGCTTGATAATACCAGTCCCCAGCTTTTGGCTTTAACATGGCTGGGTATCAAATTTGTAGAGGGAGGCCGCACACCGTTTTTTGTAATTATTTATTTAAATAAATTTTAAAACAAGCTGCATAGAGTCCCTCTTATTTTGATACATAGCCAAGATAATCAGATGGCTGGAGGATGCCATCTATAGCTGTAAGATTTATCTGTACTGGGGACTCCCTAAGCCAATTTATTTATTTATTTTTACACTATAGGTACACTGACAACATGTGTGATTACAACCAATCACAGACTTTGTCACACAAGGTAGGGCCGCAGTCTGACTGCAATCAATCACAGATGCTGGGATTGCCAGTGGGCAAGGGAACCAGTGAATATGTATGAGGGTTAATGAGTGGACCCAGATGTAGTGTAACAGCAGCATGGATGACTTGGTAAGTATAACGGTCCTGCTCTAATCCCCCTAGCCCTTTCTACCACCATTTTAAATCACAATATTCGGGTCCCCTTAGACTTATATTGGGAATGACATCTAGGCAGATGTTCGGGTTCAAGTCTGGTCCCAAATCGGATTTTTTAAAAAACAAACCCGAACATCAGCGGGTTTGGTTATCTCTACTCTTTGGTTAAACTGGTAATCTTTACTGAGTGGATGAATTGAGAATTCAAACTATGTAGGGGAAATTGATTAACCTTATTGATCTGTGGGGTAAGTCTGTCAGTCTTTACTGTATGGGTGAAATGGGAATACAGGCTCTGTAAGGGCCCTGTTAAAATTTTTGGTCTGTGGAGAATCCCTGAAATCCATCTCTATTGGGTAACTGAAAATTTTGAATGTCTTCATTTACTTGCTATTTAACCATAATTACTAGCGTGACAGAAGCTCTTTAAGTCATTTACCAATCCACATTTGTTTGCAGGGCACTTGACATGCTCTTACCCCCATTCAGGTTCTTCTGCAGGCCACTAGCTCTTTGCTGGTCATTTCTCTGTCCATATTGCCTTCTCCTCTTCCTGTTCAACTTCTTTCACTGCCTCCTCATCCGGGTAGATTAAGACCTGCACCACCAACTTTAGCACAGCATGGACGAAACAACAGCAGGCTGTTCTGAAACTCATCTGTCTGGGGAAAAAAATTGCACACCACGCAGGGAAAGCGGAGCAGGAGAAACAGCAAATACTGACACCATTATTAGGACTGTTGTCCACACAGGGCTCCGAGAGTTGTACTGACAGTGGCCATGTACACACATTTCCAGCAAGGAGCCAGCTTTGGAGGATGAGGAGGAGGAACTGGTGCGTGGCTGGAGATATACAGAGGACCCAGCCCACATCAACGTACCATCATTAAAACCGTCACTGGAGTGGGATTGGAAAATACATGCATACAAAAACATGCTGGTAGAGGAACTTCTGATATCGTTCCCACCTTACAGCGGGAGCTCAGAGGAAGAACAATGCAGAGGAGGAGGAAGCAATGGCCAGCGCAGCTGGTGCACTGGTTAACCCTTCAGTGAATACCATAAAAAAATAAAAAATGTAGCAAGTCTTCATACTGCGCTGGCAAAAAAGTGGAATAAAAAAATAAAAATAAAAAAAAATATATCTAAAAGTCATATAAAAATAATAATGGTATGGCTGAAAAAGTTATCTTATCCAGCAAAAAACAACTCCATCAGGGAAACAATAAAATATAATATAGTTCTCAGGATATACCAAGAAAACTATTTATTTTTCTCTAAAATTGTTGTTATGGTGTAAAAGTGGCAAAACATAAATAACAACTATTGAAATGTGGTATCCCTATAATCGTATTGACCCGAAGAATAAAGCTGTGTTATCACTTTTTGTTATGGTTGCCAAGGGGCGGCGAGCATCTGGCAGTGAAGGAGCTAACTAGCAGTGAACCCTAAAACAGGGATTGTCTGACGCAACAAAAGGGGGCATAAATGCACGACTGCCAAGAACAAGTGGTTATTAGTGATGAGCGAGTATGCTTGTTACTACTCGGTACTCGCACGAGTATCACTGTTCTCGGGCTACTCGGCGGGGACCGAGTAATCTCACGATACTCGTGCTGTACTCATGGTCTTCATCCCTGCATGTTGGCGCTCTTTTGAGAGCCAGCCCTCATGCAGGGATTAGCTGGCAGACCACTGCAATGCCACAGCCCTGTTAGTTGTGGAATTGCAGTGATTGGCCGGCCTGCACAGCTTGACAAAGCCTTTATACCGGCGGGCGCGCTGTGCTCTGCACACAGCCATCCAGACAGTCAGTGCAGGGAGAGTGTTGCTGCTTCAGGGAAAGGTTTGCGGCCCTTTATAGTTATTTCCGTAGCAGGGCTGCAAACAGTGTGACCAGAAGTCCTTCTCAGGACTATTATAGTTGTATACAGGCAGGCAGGGTATAGCCAGGTCGGAGTACAGTAGCAGAGTCCTTCTCAGGACTATTATTGCTGTATACAGGCAGGGTATAGCCAGGTCGGAAAACAGGCTAGTGACCAGAAGAGTCCTTGTCAGGACTATTGTAGCAGTATACAGGCAGGCAGGCAGGCAGGCAGGGTATATAGCTATTCCCCTAGTGGTGACCGTATACCAGCCTTCATCATAACTGGGGCTGGTGTACACAGTCTGAAACAGTCCAGATAGTGTCAGACTTCTCAGTAATTGTCGCTCCTAAAAACCTGTTAGGTTCTTAGTGCGTCCGTGCTTGCATTTAAAAACCGCACATGTGTGTCTGTCAGTGGCAGCGTACAGGTGCACGTTTTGCACAAACTATTATATAACGCACAAGTCTAGTGTATAATACACGTCAGTCAGCAGTGTCTGATAGTGTCAGACTTCTCAGTAATTGTCGCTCCTAAAAACCTGTTAGGTTCTTAGTGCGTCCGTGCTTGCATTTAAAAAACGCACATGTGTGCCTGTCGGTGGCAGCGTACAGGTGCACGTTTTGCACAAACTATTATATAACGCACAAGTCTAGTGAATAATACACGTCAGTCAGCAGTGTCTGATAGTGTCAGACTTGTCAGTAATTGTCGCTCCTAAAAACCTGTTAGGTTCTTAGTGCGTCCGTGCTTGCATTTAAAAACCGCACGTGTGTGCCTGTCGGTCTCCCCGGTCTCCCTGCTGCTGCTGTGATCAGGCACGCAGAGATATCTCTCTGCTGTGCTGATCACATGACCGCACCGAGAACAAGGAAGTAGAAAGTGCAGGAGACAGGAGGCGCTCAACCCCACTGAGGGAGACACAAGGCAGGACAGTGCCGGAGAAGGTAAGGAAAGAGTTTATTTTACTAAAAGCAGCAGCATGGGGGCGATATCTAACACAGGGTGATGTGTGCCACCCACAGTGGGCCGTGTGCTAGCCACAGTGGGCCATGTGCCAGCCATAGGGGGCCATGTGCCAGACATAGGGGCCATGTGCCAGCCATAGGGGCCATGTGCCAGCCACAGGAGGCCGTGTGCCAGCCATAGGGGCTATGTGCCAGCCATAGGGGCCATGTGCCAGCCATAGAGGACATGTGGCATCACTGGGGGATCTGTGCCAGCACAAGGGTGCTATATTCAATATAAGGTGGCCATATCCAGATTAAGCGGCCTAATTTTAGGATGGGGGGACTATGAGGGACATATACTTTATATGATTTGTTAGACGGACACTGGCATTATAAGACGTACCCCGTTTATTAAAAAATTCTCTGTTCCTTCACCAAATTTGGGGGTGCGTCTTATAATCAGGTGCGTCTTATAAAGCGAAAAATACGGTATATATATGAATGATTTTTGTATTGGACATTATAGCATTAATTTCTATATAATGTAAACAGTAATTTTTACTTTTTTTTGTATATATCACATACCAGCCTCCTTTTTATTACAACTGATTATTTTTTCCAACCCTGGTTTTTTTTTATTAATTATTTGAATAAAATTGATTGTATTTTATGACCTTTTTGTCGGTTGTTTTTGTGAATACCTTGATCTATTTGCCATGCCCAGTGTTTTGGAGACTCCAAAAATTCAGTAACCTCTAAATATAATATCACATTGAAAACCCAATAAATAAATGGTTTGCTGCCTTCTCCTACTCTGAAATTCTACATGTCGTCAGTGTGCAGCCGGGTCTTTGGCCGTCATTTTTGGAAAAACTACCTCTCGCCACATCTCACCTGAATCTGTGCCCTTAATTGGAAAAACTACTTCTTATCACTTCTCACCACAGTGTGTGGCTTTAATTTTTTGGAAACACTACTTCTCGCCACTTCTCACTAAAGTATGTGGCTTAATTTTTTGAAAAAACTACCTCTCACTACTTATCACCAGAGTCTGTGTCCTTAATTATCAGTAACAACTACCTCTTGCCACTTCTAACCAGGGTCTGGGCCCTTAATGTTTGGTGAAAACTACCTCTTGCCATTTCTCACCAAGGTATGTGGCATTAATTTTTTAGGAAAACTACCTCTGTTCACTTGTCATCAGGGACTGAGTCATTAATTTTTGGTAAAAACTACCTTTTTCCACCTCTTACCAGGGTCTGTGGCCTTAATTTTTATATAAACACTAACGCTTGTCAATTCTCCCCAGTTTATGTGGCCTTAATTTTGTAGTAAAGACTACCTCTCGCCACTTCTCATCATGCTTTGTGGCCTTATTTTTTTAGAAAAACTACCTCTTGCCAATTCTCAGCAAGGTCTGTGCTTAATTTTAGGTAAAAACTATCTCTTGCCACTTCTTACCAGAGTATGTGGACTTAATTTGTATTCAAAACTACTTTTGCCACTTCTCACCAGGGTCTGTGCCCTTAATTTTTAGCAAAAACTACCACTTGCCACTTTTCACAAGGGTATGTGGCCTTAATTTTTGGTAAAAACTACTTCTCGCCATTTCTCACCAGTTTATGTGACGTTAATATTTGGCAAAAAACTATGTTTCGCCACTTTTCAATAGGATATATGGCCTTTGTTTTTAACAAACTTCTAATTGTCGCTGGTCTGCAGCCGTGTCTGTAAAATATGTTTTAAAAAAAGAAAATTAGTCACTGTGCACTGTGTATTGTGTCTATATCTGTCAGAAACCCATATCTGCGCTGCAGCAGGCACAGGTTTGCGGAGCTCGGAAAACCATCTATATTACAGCACTGTGCAAGAATATTGGATCTTGGGAAAATTTGGCTGTGAGGGTCAACTAAGTGAAGAGGCTGTTTAGGATTAGTGATGAGCGAGCATGCTTGTAACTACTCGGTACTCGCACGAGTATCGCTGTACTCGGGCTGCTCGGCGGGGACCGAGTAATCTCGCGATACTCGTGCTGTACTCGTGGTCTTCATTTCTGCATGTTGGCGCTCTTTTGAGAGCCAGCCCTCATGCAGGGATTGGCTGGCAGACCACTGCAATGCCACAGCCCTGTTAGTTGTGGAATTGCAGTGATTGGCCGGCCTGCACAGCGTGACCGAGCCTTTATATCGGCCGGCGCGCTGTGCTCTGCTCACAGCTATCCAGACAGTGAGTGCAGGGAGAGTGTCGCTGATTCAGGGAAAGCTTTGCGGCCCTTTATAGCTTTTTCAGTTGCAGGGCTGCAAACAGTGTGACCAAAAGTCCTTCTCAGGACTATTCTAGTTGTATACAGGCAGGCAGGGTATAGCCAGGTCGGAGTACAGTAGCAGAGTCCTTCTCAGGACTATTGTTGCTATATACAGGCAGGGTATAGCCAGGTCTGAATACAGGCTAGTGACCAAAAGAGTCCTTGTCAGGACTATTGTACCAGTATACAGGCAGGCAGGCAGGCAGGGTAGTGGTGACCATATACCAGCCTTCATCATATCTGGGGCTGGTGTACACAGTGTAAAGCAGTCCAGATAGTGTCTGACTTGTCTGTAATTGTCGCTCCCCAAAAAAACCTGTTAGGTTCTTATTGCGTCCGTGCTTGGTTTTTAAAACCGCACGTGTGTGCCTGTTGGTGGCAGCGTACAGGTGCACTTGTGTGCAATTTCCAGAAATTTTGATATAACGCACAAGTAGTGAATATACACGTCAGCAGTGCACAGCATTGCAAAATGCGCAAGGGCATTGGCAAGGAACAAGGAAGTGGACGTGATGGTGGTACAGGCAGAGGCCGAGGTCGTGGGCAAGCTCTAATTTCACCACAACAAAGGGCCACATCTAGTCGCTCGCACGTCCTGTCCCAAATTCTTGGGGACCGCAGCAGTACACCGCTCTTGAACCAAGACCAGTGTCAACAGGTTGTTAGTTGGATAGCAGATAATGCTTCCAGTCAGATTGGCACCACCACAAACACTCTGTCTTCCACACGGTCAAGTGTCAGTAGCCGTGATACTGCACCGCACATTTCTGAACCTGATCCTCCTTCCTACCACCAGGCTGAGTACACGTCCTCCTCGGACATTAATGATCCCACACTTGGACACTCGGAAGAGCTGTTCACGTTTCCATTCACACATTCTAACCTCTCGCCAGCTCATATTGAAGTGGGTCATGAGGAGATCGTCTGTACAGATGGCCAAATATTTGAGCAGCCACGTTCTCACGAAGTTGGCAACGTGTCTCAACAAGTGGTGGACGATGATGAGACACAATTGTCAGGAAGTCAGGAGGAGGAGCAGGGTGCGGAAGAGGAAGACGACGTGGTGGATGATCCGGTAACTGACCCAACCTGGCAGGAGGATATGCAGAGCGAGGACAGCAGTGCACAGGGGGAGGGAGGCGTAGCATCACAACAGGCAGTAAGAAGCAGGGTGGTGGCCCCAGGCAGAAGTCAGGCAACCGTTCCCCGGAACAACACGACGACACAAGGTGCCTGTACAAATGTTAGGTCTTCCCGAGTCTGGCAGTTTTTTAAGTTGGATCCAGATGATTCAAAAAAGGCCATTTGCAACACCTGCCGTGCCAGCATCAGCAGGGGTACCAAAACTAGCAGCCTGACCACCACCAGCATGATCAGGCACATGTCAGCCAAGCACCCAACTTTGTGGGAAGTACAACAGAGTCGAGGAGCAGTGCTTGCTGATGTCACTGCTACGTCTTCGCTGGTTGTGCATGCGAGCCAATCCCCTGTCCATGCTGCCTGCGAACAAGCCTCCTCCACTCCTGCACCTGCAGTTGCCTACGCAGAAAGAACACCATCATCAAGCACGTCCTTGTCCCAGCGCAGCGTTCAGTTATCCATTCAGCAAACCTTTGAACGCAGGCGCAAATACACTGCCAACACCCCACATGCCACAGTTCTAAATGCTAACATTTCGCGACTGCTTGCGCTGGAAATGTTGCCTTTTAGGCTGGTGGAGACAGAAGCATTCCGTGACCTGATGGCGGCAGCTGTCCCACGTTACTCGGTCCCCAGCCGCCACTATTTCTCCCGGTGTGCCGTCCCCGCGTTGCATAACCACGTGTCACAAAACATCACACGTGCCCTGAACAACGCTGTTTCACCCAAGGTCCACCTAACCACAGACACGTGGACAAGTGCTTGTGGGCAAGGCCGCTACATCTCGTTGACGGCACACTGGGTTAATATTGTGGAAGCTGGGACCCAGTCTGAGCGAGGGACGGAACACGTCCTTCCCACACCAAGGTTTGCAGGCCCTACCTCAGTCAGTGTTTCACCCACACTCTACAGCTCTGGAATGTCATGCTCTTCAGCCTCCTCCTCCTCCTGCGCATCCTCATCCACTGTACCCTCCACACCAGTCACAAGCTGGAAGCACTGCAGCACTGCCTCGGCGAAGCGGCAACAGGCTGTGCTGAAGCTAATCTGCATAGGTGACAAACCCCACAATGCAGAAGAGCTGTGGACAGCTCTGAAACAGCAGGCAGATCACTGGCTCACACCTCTGAACCTAAAGCCAGGAAAGGTCGTGTGTGACAATGGCCGGAACCTGGTGGCGGCTTTGAGGCGAGGCCAGCTGACACATGTTCCATGCGTGGCCCATGTGCTCAACCTCGTGGTTCAGCGGTTTATAAAGTCATACCCAGAGCTGTCTGACCTGCTGGTAAAAGTTCGCCGCCTGTCTGCACATTTTCGAAAGTCACCTACTGCTTCAGCCGGCCTTGCCGGCTTTCAGCGCCGTTTGCATCTTCTGGCTCACAGACTGGTGTGTGATGTCCCCACGCGTTGGAATTCAACTCTGCACATGTTGGTCAGGATATGTGAGCAGAAGAGGGCAGTTGTTGAGTACCTGCATCACCTAAGCCGTCGGGAAATGGGTCAAACTCCACACATAACACCTGAGGAGTGGAGATGGATGTCAGACCTATGTACCATCCTCCAAAACTTTGAGGACTCCACCAAGATGGTGAGTGGTGATGACGCCATTATTAGCGTGACCATACCGCTACTCTGCCTTCTAAAACGGTCTCTGCTGAAAAACAAACATGATGCATTGCAGGCGGAGCGCGATGAGTTGCAGCAAGAAACAGTAGTGGGTGTGGGTGATAACACACAGCCCAGCCTCGTCTCATCACAACGTGCAGTGGAGGACTATGACAAGGAGGAGGATGAAGACATGGAGCAACTCTCCGGCCAAATGGAGGATATGACATGCACACCAGTCATATCCTCGGTTCAGCGTGGCTGGCCAGAGGACAGGGTAGATGAGGAGGAGGAGGAGGAGGAGGAGGAGGAGGAGGACAGCATGTTCAGTCATCTTTTTGGTCAGGCTACTGAAGTCCTGGCTGTTAAGAGTCTGGCGCACATGGCTGACTTTATGGTAAGCTGCCTGTCTCGTGACCCTCGCGTTAAGAACATCTTGGCCGACAATCATTACTGGTTAGTAACACTGTTAGACCCACGCTACAAGGAGAACTTTTTGTCTCTTATTACCGTGGAGGAGAGGTCAACCAAAATGCAGCAGTTCCGGAAGGCCATAGTCACGGAAGTAGGCAAAGCATTCCCCTCACAAAACGCTAGCGGCATAGGTCAGGAATCAGTGGACAACCGAGGCGTACAGCCGAGAGAGGCACAAGTCCAATCCGCCAGAGGTAGGGGAACAGTCTTTAAGATGTGGGACAGTTTTCTCAGCCCCTCACGTACCACAGCCCCTGAGGTGCGGGGTAGTGCCACAAGAAATCCTAAGTTTGCCCAGATGCTGAAGGAGTACCTTGCAGATCGAACAACTGTACTCCGACATTCCTCTGTGCCTTACAATTATTGGGTATCCAAGCTGGACACGTGGCATGAATTGGCTCTCTACGCCTTGGAAGTCCTGGCCTGCCCTGCTGCTAGCGTTTTGTCAGAGCGTGTTTTTAGTGCCGCAGGTGGAATCATTACAGATAAACGCACCCGCCTGTCAACTGAAAATGCTGACAGGCTGACTCTGATCAAGATGAACAAGGGTTGGATTGGGCCAGACTTCACCACACCACCAGCAAATGAGAGCGGAATTTAAAGTTTGCCATGTACCTCCAGTCACCCATGGGTACACACTTCTGGACTTTGGATAATCGCTGGACTGCTCCTCCTTCTCCTCATGCGCCACCATGATGATGACCATTACAAATTGCAATACTTAGGCCTTTGTTTCAGGTATACCCCCAGTGGTAAATTTTTTCGCCCATTCTTTGCAGAATGGACATTACAACGACAGGAGACCCGCTCCTTTGCAATGGGAACAATGTTTTGAGGCCCTCATGCACGTCTCTACCCAGGGACAACGTGGAGCCTGCCAATTTTTGGCTGCCCTGCCTAAGGGCTATACTACAATAGACCCACTTCCTTACAATGGGCACTTCAGGTTTACAGGCCATCATGCACGTCTCTATCCAGGGACAACGTGGAGCCTCCCAATTTTTGGCTGCCCTGCCTAAGGGCTGTACTATAATACACCCACTTCCTGACAATGGACACTTAATGTTTTGAGGCCATCATGCACGTCTCTATCCAGGGACAACGTGGAGCCTCCCAATTTTTGGCTGCCCTGCCTAAGGGCTATACTACAATAGACCCACTTCCTTATAATGGGCACTTCAGGTTTACAGGCCATCATGCACGTCTCTATCCAGGGACAATGTGGAGCCTCCCAATTTTTGGCTGCCCTGCCTAAGGGCTGTACTATAATACACCCACTTCCTGACAATGGACACTTAATGTTTTGAGGCCATCATGCACGTCTCTATCCAGGGACAACGTGGAGCCTCCCAATTTTTGGCTGCCCTGCCTAAGGGCTATACTACAATAGACCCACTTCCTTACAATGGGCACTTCAGGTTTACAGGCCATCATGCACGTCTCTATCCAGGGACAATGTGGAGCCTCCCAATTTTTGGCTGCCCTGCCTAAGGGCTATACTACAATAGACCCACTTCCTTACAATGGGCACTTCAGGTTTACAGGCCATCATGCACGTCTCTATCCAGGGACAACGTGGAGCCTCCCAATTTTTGGCTGCCCTGCCTAAGGGCTGTACTATAATACACCCACTTCCTGACAATGGACACTTAATGTTTTGAGGCCATCATGCACGTCTCTATCCAGGGACAACGTGGAGCCTCCCAATTTTTGGCTGCCCTGCCTAAGGGCTGTACTATAATACACCCACTTTCTGACAGTGGACACTTAATGTTTTGAGGCCATCATGCACGTCTCTATCCAGGGACAACGTGGAGCCTCCCAATTTTTGGCTGCCCTGCCTAAGGGCTATACTACAATAGACCCACTTCCTTACAATGGGCACTTCAGGTTTACAGGCCATCATGCACGTCTCTATCCAGGGACAACGTGGAGCCTCCCAATTTTTGGCTGCCCTGCCTAAGGGCTGTACTATAATACACCCACTTCCTGACAATGGACACTTAATGTTTTGAGGCCATCATGCACGTCTCTATCCAGGGACAACGTGGAGCCTCCCAATTTTTGGCTGCCCTGCCTAAGGGCTATACTACAATAGACCCACTTCCTTACAATGGGCACTTCAGGTTTACAGGCCATCATGCACGTCTCTATCCAGGGACAATGTGGAGCCTCCCAATTTTTGGCTGCCCTGCCTAAGGGCTATACTACAATAGACCCACTTCCTTACAATGGGCACTTCAGGTTTACAGGCCATCATGCACGTCTCTATCCAGGGACAATGTGGAGCCTCCCAATTTTTGGCTGCCCTGCCTAAGGGCTATACTACAATAGACCCACTTCCTTACAATGGGCACTTCAGGTTTACAGGCCCTCATGCACGTCTGTATGCAGGGGCATTGGTAAACCTCACAATTTTGGACTGCCCTGGCAAAGGAAAATACTACAAAGACTCAGTCACTTCCTCAAAATGGGCACATTAGACTCAAGAGGCCTTCATGTACGTCTCTTCTCAGGGACATCGGAGTGCCACACAATGTTTTCACGTAAAATCTTTCATGTATTAATCTCAAAAAGTAACATACACCAGCTCTATCTCACTATTGGGTATGTGCCCTTAACATTTCTGCCATGAAAAATCATTTTGGGGTCATTTTGGAAGTCCGTAAAAATGGCGTGAAACGCGGACAAAATTGTTCACAGCTGTGACTTTTGAGTGATAAATGCTTCAAGGGGTCTTCCCCATGCTGTTGCCATGTCATTTGAGCACTCTTCTGAGACTTTTGTGACATTTTTAGGGTTTCTACATGCTGCCGGGGGGTCATTTCACAAAAATACTCGGGTCTCCCATAGGATAACATTGGGCTCGTTGCTCGGCCCGAGTACACGAGTATCTTGGGAGGCTCGGCCCGAGCTTCGAGCACCCGAGCTTTTTAGTACTCGCTCATCACTATTTAGGATGCTTTGACCAATAATTTTTTCAAAATAAATGCTTCAGATTCACAGGATGCACACTGAGCAGCATGGGTGAGCCGCTTTAAGTGTAAATGGCTGGGAATGGCAGCAGAAAGTCTAGCTGGCGTACCTCCGGCTCAATTCCAAATCCAACTATGAGCTTTTTAAATGCAGAAACTAGACTGTCCACCACTGGAGCAGAAAATTGGCTATTTCTTGGCTGGTGGACCCCAATAACCATGGGCCTCCACAGCTTGATAATACCAGTCCCCAGCTTTTGGCTTTAACATGGCTGGGTATCAAATTTGTAGAGGGAGGCCGCACACCATTTTTTGTAATTATTTATTTAAATAAATTTTAAAACAAGCTGCATAGAGTCCCTCTTATTTTGATACATAGCCAAGATAATCAGATGGCTGGAGGATGCCATCTATAGCTGTAAGATTTATCTGTACTGGGGACTCCCTAAGCCAATTTATTTATTTATTTTTACACTATAAGTACGCTGACAACATGTGTGACTACAACCAATCACAGACTTTGTCACCCAAGGTAGGGCCTACATGGCTGTAACAGACATTTCAGCACCAAAATTTTAATCTCCTGGCAGAAAACCGCACCGAACCTTGATCAATTTTGTGTCTTTTTTGCGAAGAGATGCAGATTTGGTGCTGAAATTTATACACTAAATTACTGCATCAAATAAAGGATTTTTTTAGTGTTTCTGTTTATTATTTTTTACTTACAGTATTAGTAATGAGGTGGTTTCATAGATGTTTCCCAGTTCTAATCTAGGGCTTAGTGGCAACTGTGAGCTGTCATTAACCCCTTATATTACCCTGATTATCACCACACCAGGGTAATCGGGATGAGCTGGGTAAAGTGACGGGATTGATGTATCTAATTCTAGGTGGCTGCAGGCTGCTATTTCTTGGCTGGTGGACCCCAATAACCATGGGCCTCCACAGCTTGATAATACCAGTCCCCAGCTTTTGGCTTTAACATGGCTGGGTATCAAATTTGTAGAGGGAGGCCGCACACCGTTTTTTGTAATTATTTATTTAAATAAATTTTAAAACAAGCTGCATAGAGTCCCTCTTATTTTGATACATAGCCAAGATAATCAGATGGCTGGAGGATGCCATCTATAGCTGTAAGATTTATCTGTACTGGGGACTCCCTAAGCCAATTTATTTATTTATTTTTACACTATAGGTACGCTGACAACATGTGTGATTACAACCAATCACAGACTTCGTCACACAAGGTAGGGCCGCAGTCTGACTGCAATCAATCACAGATGCTGGGATTGCCAGTGGGCAAGGGAACCAGTGAATATGTATGAGGGTTAATGAGTGGACCCAGATGTAGTGTAACAGCAGCATGGATGACTTGGTAAGTATAACGGTCCTGCTCTAATCCCCCTAGCCCTTTCTACCACCATTTTAAATCACAATATTCGGGTCCCCTTAGACTTATATTGGGAATGACATCTAGGCAGATGTTCGGGTTCAAGTCTGGTCCCAAATCGGATTTTTTAAAAAACAAACCCGAACATCAGCGGGTTTGGTTATCTCTACTCTTTGGTTAAACTGGTAATCTTTACTGAGTGGATGAATTGAGAATTCAAACTATGTAGGGGAAATTGATTAACCTTATTGATCTGTGGGGTAAGTCTGTCAGTCTTTACTGTATGGGTGAAATGGGAATACAGGCTCTGTAAGGGCCCTGTTAAAATTTTTGGTCTGTGGAGAATCCCTGAAATCCATCTCTATTGGGTAACTGAAAATTTTGAATGTCTTCATTTACTTGCTATTTAACCATAATTACTAGCGTGACAGAAGCTCTTTAAGTCATTTACCAATCCACATTTGTTTGCAGGGCACTTGACATGCTCTTACCCCCATTCAGGTTCTTCTGCAGGCCACTAGCTCTTTGCTGGTCATTTCTCTGTCCATATTGCCTTCTCCTCTTCCTGCTCAACTTCTTTCACTGCCTCCTCATCCGGGTAGATTAAGACCTGCACCACCAACTTTAGCACAGCATGGACGAAACAACAGCAGGCTGTTCTGAAACTCATCTGTCTGGGGAAAAAAATTGCACACCACGCAGGGAAAGCGGAGCAGGAGAAACAGCAAATACTGACACCATTATTAGGACTGTTGTCCACACAGGGCTCCGAGAGTTGTACTGACAGTGGCCATGTACACACATTTCCAGCAAGGAGCCAGCTTTGGAGGATGAGGAGGAGGAACTGGTGCGTGGCTGGAGATATACAGAGGACCCAGCCCACATCAACGTACCATCATTAAAACCGTCACTGGAGTGGGATTGGAAAATACATGCATACAAAAACATGCTGGTAGAGGAACTTCTGATATCGTTCCCACCTTACAGCGGGAGCTCAGAGGAAGAACAATGCAGAGGAGGAGGAAGCAATGGCCAGCGCAGCTGGTGCACTGGTTAACCCTTCAGTGAATACCATAAAAAAATAAAAAATGTAGCAAGTCTTCATACTGCGCTGGCAAAAAAGTGGAATAAAAAAATAAAAATAAAAAAAATATATCTAAAAGTCATATAAAAATAATAATGGTATGGCTGAAAAAGTTATCTTATCCAGCAAAAAACAACTCCATCAGTGAAACAATAAAATATAATATAGTTCTCAGGATATACCAAGAAAACTATTTATTTTTCTCTAAAATTGTTGTTATGGTGTAAAAGTGGCAAAACATAAATAACAACTATTGAAATGTGGTATCCCTATAATCGTATTGACCCGAAGAATAAAGCTGTGTTATCACTTTTTGTTATGGTTGCCAAGGGGCGGCGAGCATCTGGGAGTGAAGGAGCTAACTAGCAGTGAACCCTAAAACAGGGATTGTCTGACGCAACAACAGGGGGCATAAATGCACGACTGCCAAGAACAAGTGGTTATTAGTAGAGTTGAGCGCGGTTCGTGGTTCGTGGTTCTCCAGTTCTAGGCTCGAGTGGTTTTGGTGCCTGTTCTAGATCGAACTAGAACTCGAGCTTTTTGCAAAAGCTCGATAGTTCTAGAAACGTTCGAGAACGGTTCTAGCAGCAAAAAACAAGCTAAATCATAGCTTGGTTTCTGCTGTAATAGTGTAAGTCACTCTGTGAATCACACTATTATGACATTTCAGTGTATAGTGTGCGTGAACAGCGCCTTCAGATCACTGCTGTTTCTATAATGGCGATCGCCATTTTTTTTTTTTTTTTTTCTTGTCTTCCTTCCCTAAGCGCGCGCGTCTTGTGGGGCGGGCCAGCATGTCAACCAATCCCAGACACACACACAGCTAAGTGGACTTTGAGCCAGAGAAGCAACGGCATGTGTGATAGGATGTCCATGTCACATGTCCCTGCATTATAAAACCGAACATTTTCTTCCAGGACGCCATTATCTGCCTTCTGCGTCTTTGGTGTCAGACATCACTGTCGCAGCTCCGTCCTCCTGAGTCCTATAGCCGATACAGCTGTATGCGCTGCATACACAGCGTTAGACAGCATAGGGAGAGCACTTTATAGCAGTCCTTTTAAGGGCTCAAACCGGCAGGGTCAGAGAGCTATAGGTGACAGGTCCTGCAAACAGCAACAGCGTCTGTGTAGCCAAGGTCAGGGATTTCCTCCCTTCATTTCACCATTAGGAGGGAATAGAAAGGCAGGCTTCCATTCCTCTACCCAGAGCACCACAATCCTGCCACTGTACCCTCTTGTCCTCTGCACACTCCAACTCATTATAACTAAGCCATTATACTAGCAAACACTCAGTGTACCTAGTGGCATCTTATCTGTGGCTATTGGACTTTGCTATAGTCCCACTAGTGCAAAGACATTTGCAGAGCACGTCTGCCTGCATTGCACACTCCAACTCATAACTAAGCCATTATACTAGCAAACACTCAGTGTACCTAGTGGCATCCTATACGTGGCTATTGGACTTTGCTATAGTCCCACTAGTGCAAAGACATTTGCAGAGCACATCTGCCTGCATTGCACACTCCAACTCATAACTAAGCCATTATACTAGCAAACACTCAGTGTACCTAGTGGCATCCTATACGTGGCTATTGGACTTTGCTATAGTCCCACTAGTGCAAAGACATTTGCAGAGCGCATCTGCCTGCGTTGCACACTCCAACTCATAACTAAGCCATTATACTAGCAAACACTCAGTGTACCTAGTGGCATCTTATCTGTGGCTATTGGACTTTGCTATAGTCCCACTAGTGCAAAGACATTTGCAGAGCGCATCTGCCTGCGTTGCACACTCCAACTCATAACTAAGCCATTATACTAGCAAACACTCAGTGTACCTAGTGGCATCTTATCTGTGGCTATTGGACTTTGCTATAGTCCCACTAGTGCAAAGACATTTGCAGAGCGCATCTGCCTGCGTTGCACACTCCAACTCATTATAACTAAGCCATTATACTAGCAAACACTCAGTGTACCTAGTGGCATCCTATACGTGGCTATTGGACTTTGCTATAGTCCCACTAGTGCCAAGACATTTGCATAGCGCATCTGCCTGCGTTGCACACTCCAACTCATTATAACTAAGCCATTATACTAGCAAACACTCAGTGTACCTAGTGGCATCCTATACGTGGCTATTGGACTTTGCTATAGTCCCACTAGTGCCAAGACATTTGCAGAGCGCATCTGCCTGCGTTGCACACTCCAACTCATTATAACTAAGCCATTATACTAGCAAACACTCAGTGTACCTAGTGGCATCCTATACGTGGCTATTGGACTTTGCTATAGTCCCACTAGTGCCAAGACATTTGCAGAGCGCATCTGCCTGCGTTGCACACTCCAACTCATTATAACTAAGCCATTATACTAGCAAACACTCAGTGTACCTAGTGGCATCCTATACGTGGCTATTGGACTTTGCTATAGTCCCACTAGTGCAAAGACATTTGCAGAGCGCATCTGCCTGCGTTGCACACTCCAACTCATAACTAAGCCATTATACTAGCAAACACTCAGTGTACCTAGTGGCATCCTATACGTGGCTATTGGACTTTGCTATAGTCCCACTAGTGCCAAGACATTTGCAGAGTGCATCTGCCTGCGTTGCACACTCCAACTCATTATAACTAAGCCATTATACTAGCAAACACTCAGTGTACCTAGTGGCATCCTATACGTGGCTATTGGACTTTGCTATAGTCCCACTAGTGCCAAGACATTTGCAGAGCGCATCTGCCTGCGTTGCACACTCCAACTCATTATAAGTAAGCCATTATACTAGCAAACACTCAGTGTACCTAGTGGCATCCTATACGTGGCTATTGGACTTTGCTATAGTCCCACTAGTGCAAAGACATTTGCAGAGCGCATCTGCCTGCGTTGCACACTCCAACTCATAACTAAGCCATTATACTAGCAAACACTCAGTGTACCTAGTGGCATCTTATCTGTGGCTATTGGACTTTGCTATAGTCCCACTAGTGCCAAGACATTTGCATAGCGCATCTGCCTGCGTTGCACACTCCAACTCATTATAACTAAGCCATTATACTAGCAAACACTCAGTGTACCTAGTGGCATCCTATACGTGGCTATTGGACTTTGCTATAGTCCCACTAGTGCCAAGACATTTGCATAGCGCATCTGCCTGCGTTGCACACTCCAACTCATTATAACTAAGCCATTATACTAGCAAACACTCAGTGTACCTAGTGGCATCCTATACGTGGCTATTGGACTTTGCTATAGTCCCACTAGTGCCAAGACATTTGCAGAGCGCATCTGCCTGCGTTGCACACTCGAACTCATTATAACTAAGCCATTATACTAGCAAACACTCAGTGTACCTAGTGGCATCCTATACGTGGCTATTGGACTTTGCTATAGTCCCACTAGTGCCAAGACATTTGCAGAGCGCATCTGCCTGCGTTGCACACTCCAACTCATTATAAGTAAGCCATTATACTAGCAAACACTCAGTGTACCTAGTGGCATCCTATACGTGGCTATTGGACTTTGCTATAGTCCCACTAGTGCAAAGAGATTTGCAGAGCGCATCTGCCTGCGTTGCACACTCCAACTCATTATAACTAAGCCATTATACTAGCAAACACTCAGTGTACCTAGTGGCATCCTATACGTGGCTATTGGACTTTGCTATAGTCCCACTAGTGCCAAGACATTTGCAGAGCGCATCTGCCTGCGTTGCACACTCCAACTCATTATAAGTAAGCCATTATACTAGCAAACACTCAGTGTACCTAGTGGCATCCTATACGTGGCTATTGGACTTTGCTATAGTCCCACTAGTGCAAAGACATTTGCAGAGCGCATCTGCCTGCATTGCACACTCCAACTCATAACTAAGCCATTATACTAGCAAACACTCAGTGTACCTAGTGGCATCTTATCTGTGGCTATTGGACTTTGCTATAGTCCCACTAGTGCCAAGACATTTGCAGAGCACATCTGCCTGCATTGCACACTCCAACTCATAACTAAGCCATTATACTAGCAAACACTCAGTGTACCTAGTGGCATCCTATACGTGGCTATTGGACTTTGCTATAGTCCCACTAGTGCAAAGACATTTGCAGAGTGCATCTGCCTGCGTTGCACACTCCAACTCATTATAAGTAAGCCATTATACTAGCAAACACTCAGTGTACCTAGTGGCATCCTATACGTGGCTATTGGACTTTGCTATAGTCCCACTAGTGCCAAGACATTTGCAGAGCACATCTGCCTGCATTGCACACTCCAACTCATAACTAAGCCATTATACTAGCAAACACTCAGTGTACCTAGTGGCATCCTATACGTGGCTATTGGACTTTGCTATAGTCCCACTAGTGCCAAGACATTTGCATAGCGCATCTGCCTGCGTTGCACACTCCAACTCATTAAAACTAAGCCATTATACTAGCAAACACTCAGTGTACCTAGTGGCATCTTATCTGTGGCTATTGGACTTTGCTATAGTCCCACTAGTGCAAAGACATTTGCAGAGCGCATCTGCCTGCGTTGCACACTCCAACTCATAACTAAGCCATTATACTAGCAAACACTCAGTGTACCTAGTGGCATCTTATCTGTGGCTATTGGACTTTGCTATAGTCCCACTAGTGCAAAGACATTTGCAGAGCGCATCTGCCTGCGTTGCACACTCCAACTCATAACTAAGCCATTATACTAGCAAACACTCAGTGTACCTAGTGGCATCTTATCTGTGGCTATTGGACTTTGCTATAGTCCCACTAGTGCCAAGACATTTGCATAGCGCATCTGCCTGCGTTGCACACTCCAACTCATTATAACTAAGCCATTATACTAGCAAACACTCAGTGTACCTAGTGGCATCCTATACGTGGCTATTGGACTTTGCTATAGTCCCACTAGTGCCAAGACATTTGCAGAGCGCATCTGCCTGCGTTGCACACTCCAACTCATTATAACTAAGCCATTATACTAGCAAACACTCAGTGTACCTAGTGGCATCCTATACGTGGCTATTGGACTTTGCTATAGTCCCACTAGTGCCAAGACATTTGCAGAGCGCATCTGCCTGCGTTGCACACTCCAACTCATTATAAGTAAGCCATTATACTAGCATTTTTTGCTGCCAGTTTAAGGGCCGTAGTTGCATTGTCAGGGATATTTATTCTTTATTATTCTGCTGTTAATAAAGCTAGACCACCACTGCAATCTTCACCACCTCTCAATTTTTACTACCACATTTTCAGTCCACAATCTTGTCGCAATCAACATGAGTGGCAAAATGACAGATGCTGGTGGAAAGGGGAAGAGGCGTGGTGGAAAAGGCAAAAAAGGTTTTGTCTGTGGGGAAGGTGGCAAAGCTCCATTATCATCTGCTGAAGATAGACCATCTACCAGCAAAAGTAAGATGTCTACTACTTACCGTGGACAATCCGATGTGCTCCCTTTTTTACGGACACGAACAACAGGAACAAAGGTAGATGATGGCCAAAAAAGGAAAATGCTTGAATGGATCTCAAGTGGTCCAACAAGTGCCCTCTCAGCCACTTCAAGTACCGCATCCAAAAACCACCAGTCCTCTGAGTTGTCATCCCAATCACACTTGATTTCTCCCAGCTCTGAAGTCTCCATCAGCCCTGAACAGTATGGTGGAACTGAGATGGCTGAGTCTGCAGAGCTGTTCAGTCACACTATAGCCTGGGAATCAGAGGTCTGCTCCCAAGCTTCAGTGAGTACAGAACAGGAAATGGTCTGCAGTGATGCCCAGAACCTTTGTGACTCTGATTCAGGCCGTGAGGACCAAGTTTCTGAGCATAATGTTGACCCTTTGTCACAAACTGTAACACCTGTGGTTATAGACAATGAGGAACATACTGATGAAGATGAGACGCAGATACCCGATTGGGATGACAACTTAAATATTCGGTCAGGGCAAGAAGAGGCTCGGTCTGAGGGGGAGGGGAGTGCAAGCACAACAATTGATGATGAAGTTCTAGATCCCACCTACTGTCAACCCCCAGTCAGGCACTCGAGGAGGTCAACAGAGGCGGTGGAGGAGGATGCAACCGACGACGAAGTTACCTTGCGCCTTCCTGGACAGAGTCGGAGCACTGGTAGCACGTCTACAACTGCATCCTCAGCCACCACTCTGCCTATGAGCATTATTCGGGGTGGATCAACAGGTCGCATGGCCTCTAAGCCTTGCCTAGCCTGGTCCTTTTTTGACATAGAAAAAGATCGCCCAAATCATGTGATATGTAACATTTGTCATGATTCTCTTAGTAGAGGTCAAAACCTCAGCAGTTTGACAACTTCTTCCATGAATCGTCACATGAATAAATATCATAGGTCCCGGTGGGAAGCTCACTGTGCTGCAATGCGGCCTAGCGGAGTGAACCATCCACCACCCGCCCCTTCCAGTGCATCCGCGCGCTCTTCATCTTCTAGGACTGTGGGGACAGCTGTCACACCTGTTTTTCCACGCAAAACTTCCACCACTGTAACCGCAACAGGCAGTTTGCTTGGTAGGTCGTCAGTTGGTTTGGAAGGGGAAACAAGTGAGTGTGTACAGCTCTCTCAGACATCGATAGCACCAACGTTGGATGAAGGCAACATCATGTCTCCATCTGCACTTTCCTCACAAACCTGCATTTTTCCAGGGACACCCTACTCAACACCGTCTACACACAGCAGCCAGATCTCTGTCCCTCAGATGTGGTCAAATAAAAGGCCACTTCCTCCGACCCATGACAAAGCTAAGAGGTTGACTCTATCCCTCTGTAAGCTGTTGGCTACCGAAATGCTGCCTTTCCGCCTAGTGGACACACAGGATTTTAGAGACCTTATGTCTGTCGCTGTGCCCCAGTACCAGATGCCTAGTCGCCACTACTTCTCTAAGAAAGGTGTGCCCGCGCTACACCAGCATGTCGCACACAAAATCACCGCTTCCTTGAGAAACTCTGTGTGTGAACGGGTGCATTTCACCACCGATACTTGGACCAGTAAGCATGGACAGGGACGTTACATGTCGCTGACTGGGCACTGGGTAACTATGGTGATAGATGGTGAAGGGTCTGCTGCACAAGTCTTGCCGTCCCCACGACTTGTGTGTCAATCCTCTGTCTGTCCAAGTTCCGCCACAGCTTCTGCATCCTCCACCTCATCTGGGTCCTCCACCTCCGCCCCAAGCCTGCCTGGTCAGGCCACCAGCGTTCTCACTGCGCAGAAGGAATCACGCACGCCTCATTACTATGCTGGAAGCAGAGCGCAACGGCATCAGGCGGTCTTTAGCTTGACATGTCTTGGGAATAAGAGTCACACAGCTGAGGAGTTGTGGTCAGCTCTACGGTCCGAGTTTAATAAATGGTTGTCTCCACTCAACCTGCAGCCTGGTAAGGCCGTGTGCGACAATGCTGCAAACCTGGGTGCGGCACTTCGCCTGGGCAAGGTGACACACGTACCTTGTATGGCTCACGTGTTGAACCTTGTCGTCCAGCAATTTTTAACACACTATCCCGGCCTAGATGGCCTTCTGAACAGGGCACGAAAACTGTCAGCTCACTTCCGCCGTTCAAGCGCCACAGCAGAGCGACTTGCATCGCTCCAGAAGTCTTTCGGCCTGCCGGTTCATCGCCTGAAATGCGATGTGGCGACACGCTGGAATTCAACTCTCCACATGTTACAGCGACTGTGGCAGCACCGCAGAGCCCTGGTGCAATACGTCATGACGTATAGCCTGGGCCAACGAGATGCAGAGGTGGGTCAGATCACCCTGATGGAGTGGTCTCAGATCAAGGACCTATGCACCCTTCTGCACAGTTTCGACATGGCGACGAATATGTTTAGCGCTGACAATGCCATTATCAGCATGACGATTCCAGTCATTTACATGCTGGAGCACACGTTAAACACTATTCGGAGTCAGGGGGTGGGACAACAGGAAGGGGAGGAACTACAGGAGGATTCATATGCGCAAGGGACAACAACATCACCAAGGTCCAGACGTTCATCATCACCAACGCAGCAGGCATGGGACCATGGGGGACAGGGATCAACAAGGGCGCATGTTAGCAGGCGAAATGTTGAGGAAGGTGCAGGAGAACATGAAGAAATGGAGGACGAACTGTCCATGGACATGGAAGACTCAGCGGATGAGGGAGACCTTGGTCAAATTTCAGTTGAAAGAGGTTGGGGGGAGATGTCAGAGGAAGAAAGAACGGGTAGCACCTCTATGCCACAAACACAGCGTGGACTTGGTCCGCATGGCTGCGCAAGACACATGAGTGCCTTTTTGTTGCACTACCTCCAACATGACAGTCGTATTGTCAAAATTAGAAGTGATGATGACTACTGGATTGCCACACTATTAGATCCCCAGTACAAGTCCAAATTTTGTGACATAATTCCAGCCATAGAAAGGGACGCACGTATGCAGGAGTATCAGCAGAAGCTGTTACTCGATCTTAGCTCGGCTTTTCCACCAAACAACCGTGCAGGTGCAGGGAGGGAATCTCCCAGTTGTAACTTGACAAACATGGGACGGTCTCGTCATCTTCAACAGTCTACCTGTACCAGTAGGACCGTATCTGGTGCTGGTAACAGCAATTTTATGGAATCTTTTCATAATTTTTTTAGACCCTCTTTTTCAAGGCCACCAGAGACAACAAGTCTGACACATACTCAACGGCTGGAGAGGATGATACAGGAGTATCTCCAAATGAACATCGATGCCATGACTGTGCAACTGGAGCCTTGCTCCTTTTGGGCTTCAAACCTAGAAAAATGGCCAGAGCTCGCAACTTACGCCTTGGAGATTTTGTCGTGTCCAGCTGCCAGCGTTGTCTCTGAACGTGTATTCAGTGCTGCTGGGTGTGTGCTGACAGATAAGCGCACGCGTCTGTCCAGTGACAATGTGGACAGACTGACGTTCATCAAAATGAACAAGTCATGGATCCAGAAGGAATTTACTACCCCTGTGTCATCCTGGGGAGAGTAAATGCTTGTTGATTTGGAATGTGCTTGATGCAAATCAAAACATCCTGTTTGCAACTAGGGCCCAAGTGCTGCCATTGATGGGGTGGGTGTCTGTGTGGCCCAATTTTTGGAAAAAAGGGAGACTCCGCTTGGAGTAACCCTTGCTTGCTGTGTTTTTAAAAGAAGCCAAGATGAACAGAGCTGGGATCAGGAAAGACTTTGCTACCTACCCCGGTGTCATCCTGGGGACGGATAAGAATGGCGTATTTTTGAATGTGCTTGATGCAAATCTAGCTGTGAATTGTACAACTGGGGCACAACTGCTGCCACTGAAGGGGTGGGTGTGTGTGGGGCCCAATTTTTGGAAAAAAGGGAGACTCCGCTTAGAGTAACCCTTGCTTGCTGTGTTTTTAAAAGAAGCCAAGATGAACAGAGCTGGGATCAGGAAAGACTTTGCTACCTACCCCGGTGTCATCCTGGGGACGGATAAGAATGGCGTATTTTTGAATGTGCTTGATGCAAATCTAGCTGTGAATTGTACAACTGGGGCACAACTGCTGCCACTGAAGGGGTGGGTGTGTGTGGGGCCCAATTTTTGGAAAAAAGGGAGACTCCGCTTGGAGTAACCCTTGCTTACATTGTTTTTAAAAGAAGCCAAGATGAACAAGTCATGGGTCAGCAAAGACTTTATCTACCTACCCCGGTGTCATCCTGTGGACGGATAAGAATGGCGTATTTTTGAATGTGCTTGATGCAAATCTAGCTGTGAATTGTACAACTGGGGCACAACTGCTGCCACTGAAGGGGTGGGTGTGTGTGGGGCCCAATTTTTGGAAAAAAGGGAGACTCCGCTTGGAGTAACCCTTGCTTACATTGTTTTTAAAAGAAGCCAAGATGAACAAGTCATGGGTCAGCAAAGACTTTATCTACCTACCCCGGTGTCATCCTGTGGACGGATAAGAATGGCGTACTTTTGAATGTGCTTGATGCAAATCTAGCTGTGAATTGTACAACTGGGGCACAACTGCTGCCACTGAAGGGGTGGGTGTGTGTGGGGCCCAATTTTTGGAAAAAAGGGAGACTCCGCTTGGAGTAACCCTTGCTTGCTGTGTTTTTAAAAGAAGCCAAGATGAACAGAGCTGGGATCAGGAAAGACTTTGCTACCTACCCCGGTGTCATCCTGTGGACGGATAAGAATGGCGTATTTTTGAATGTGCTTGATGCAAATCTAGCTGTGAATTGTACAACTGGGGCACAACTGCTGCCACTGAAGGGGTGGGTGTGTGTGGGGCCCAATTTTTGGAAAAAAGGGAGACTCCGCTTGGATTAACCCTTGCTTGCTGTGTTTTTAAAAGAAGCCAAGATGAACAGAGCTGGGATCAGGAAAGACTTTGCTACCTACCCCGGTGTCATCCTTGGGACGGATAAGAATGGCGTATTTTTGAATGTGCTTGATGCAAATCTAGCTGTGAATTGTACAACTGGGGCACAACTTCTGCCACTGAAGGGGTGGGTGTGTGTGGGGCCCAATTTTTGGGAAAAAGGGAGACTCCGCTTGGAGTAACCCTTGCTTACATTGTTTTTAAAAGAAGCCAAGATGAACAAGTCATGGGTCAGCAAAGACTTTATCTACCTACCCCGGTGTCATCCTGGGGACGGATAAGAATGGCGTATTTTTGAATGTGCTTGATGCAAATCTAGCTGTGAATTGTACAACTGGGGCACAACTGCTGCCACTGAAGGGGTGGGTGTGTGTGGGGCCCAATTTTTGGAAAAAAGGGAGACTCCGCTTGGAGTAGCCCTTGCTTGCTGTGTTTTTAAAAGAAGCCAAGATGAACAGAGCTGGGATCAGGAAAGACTTTGCTACCTACCCCGGTGTCATCCTTGGGACGGATAAGAATGGCGTATTTTTGAATGTGCTTGATGCAAATCTAGCTGTGAATTGTACAACTGGGGCACAACTGCTGCCACTGAAGGGGTGGGTGTGTGTGGGGCCCAATTTTTGGAAAAAAGGGAGACTCCGCTTGGAGTAGCCCTTGCTTGCTGTGTTTTTAAAAGAAGCCAAGATGAACAGAGCTGGGATCAGGAAAGACTTTGCTACCTACCCCGGTGTCATCCTTGGGACGGATAAGAATGGCGTATTTTTGAAAGTGCTTGATGCAAATCTAGCTGTGAATTGTACAACTGGGGCACAACTGCTGCCACTGAAGGGGTGGGTGTGTGTGGGGCCCAATTTTTGGGAAAAAGGGAGACTCCGCTTGGAGTAACCCTTGCTTACATTGTTTTTAAAAGAAGCCAAGATGAACAAGTCATGGGTCAGCAAAGACTTTATCTACCTACCCCGGTGTCATCCTGTGGACGGATAAGAATGGCGTATTTTTGAATGTGCTTGATGCAAATCTAGCTGTGAATTGTACAACTGGGGCACAACTGCTGCCACTGAAGGGGTGGGTGTGTGTGGGGCCCAATTTTTGGAAAAAAGGGAGACTCCACTTGGAGTAACCCTTGCTTACATTGTTTTTAAAAGAAGCCAAGATGAACAAGTCATGGGTCAGCAAAGACTTTATCTACCTACCCCGGTGTCATCCTGTGGACGGATAAGAATGGCGTATTTTTGAATGTGCTTGATGCAAATCTAGCTGTGAATTGTACAACTGGGGCACAACTGCTGCCACTGAAGGGGTGGGTGTGTGTGGGGCCCAATTTTTGGAAAAAAGGGAGACTCCGCTTGGAGTAACCCTTGCTTGCTGTGTTTTTAAAAGAAGCCAAGATGAACAGAGCTGGGATCAGGAAAGACTTTGCTACCTACCCCGGTGTCATCCTGTGGACGGATAAGAATGGCGTATTTTTGAATGTGCTTGATGCAAATCTAGCTGTGAATTGTACAACTGGGGCACAACTGCTGCCACTGAAGGGGTGGGTGTGTGTGGGGCCCAATTTTTGGAAAAAAGGGAGACTCCGCTTGGAGTAACCCTTGCTTGCTGTGTTTTTAAAAGAAGCCAAGATGAACAGAGCTGGGATCAGGAAAGACTTTGCTACCTACCCCGGTGTCATCCTTGGGACAGATAAGAATGGCGTATTTTTGAATGTGCTTGATGCAAATCTAGCTGTGAATTGTACAACTGGGGCACAACTGCTGCCACTGAAGGGGTGGGTGTGTGTGGGGCCCAATTTTTGGGAAAAAGGGAGACTCCGCTTGGAGTAACCCTTGCTTACATTGTTTTTAAAAGAAGCCAAGATGAACAAGTCATGGGTCAGCAAAGACATTATCTACCTACCCCGGTGTCATCCTGGGGACGGATAAGAATGGCGTATTTTTGAATGTGCTTGATGCAAATCTAGCTGTGAATTGTACAACTGGGGCACAACTGCTGCCACTGAAGGGGTGGGTGTGTGTGGGGCCCAATTTTTGGAAAAAAGGGAGACTCCGCTTGGAGTAGCCCTTGCTTGCTGTGTTTTTAAAAGTAGCCAAGATGAACAGAGCTGGGATCAGGAAAGACTTTGCTACCTACCCCGGTGTCATCCTTGGGACGGATAAGAATGGCGTATTTTTGAATGTGCTTGATGCAAATCTAGCTGTGAATTGTACAACTGGGGCACAACTGCTGCCACTGAAGGGGTGGGTGTGTGTGGGGCCCAATTTTTGGGAAAAAGGGAGACTCCGCTTGGAGTAACCCTTGCTTACATTGTTTTTAAAAGAAGCCAAGATGAACAAGTCATGGGTCAGCAAAGACTTTATCTACCTACCCCGGTGTCATCCTGGGGACGGATAAGAATGGCGTATTTTTGAATGTGCTTGATGCAAATCTAGCTGTGAATTGTACAACTGGGGCACAACTGCTGCCACTGAAGGGGTGGGTGTGTGTGGGGCCCAATTTTTGGAAAAAAGGGAGACTCCGCTTGGAGTAACCCTTGCTTGCTGTGTTTTTAAAAGAAGCCAAGATGAACAGAGCTGGGATCAGGAAAGACTTTGCTACCTACCCCGGTGTCATCCTGGGGACGGATAAGAATGGCGTATTTTTGAATGTGCTTGATGCAAATCAAAACATCCTGTTTGCAACTAGGGCCCAAGTGCTGCCACTGAATGGGTGGGTGTGTGTGGGGCACAATTTTTGGAAAAAAAGGGAGACTCCGCTTGGAGTAACCCTTGCTTGCTGTGTTTTTAAAAGAAGCCAAGATGAACAGAGCTGGGATCAGGAAAGACTTTGCTACCTACCCCGGTGTCATCCTGGGGACGGATAAGAATGGCGTATTTTTGAATGTGCTTGATGCAAATCAAAACATCCTGTTTGCAACTAGGGCCCAAGTGCTGCCACTGAATGGGTGGGTGTGTGTGGGGCACAATTTTTGGAAAAAAAGGGAGACTCCGCTTGGAGTAACCCTTGCTTGCTGTGTTTTTAAAAGAAGCCAAGATGAACAGAGCTGGGATCAGGAAAGACTTTGCTACCTACCCCGGTGTCATCCTGGGGACGGATAAGAATGGCGTATTTTTGAATGTGCTTGATGCAAATCAAAACATCCTGTTTGCAACTAGGGCCCAAGTGCTGCCACTGAATGGGTGGGTGTGTGTGGGGCACAATTTTTGGAAAAAAAGGGAGACTCCGCTTGGAGTAACCCTTGCTTGCTGTGTTTTTAAAAGAAGCCAGGATGAACAGAGCTGGGATCAGGAAAGACTTTGCTACCTACCCCGGTGTCATCCTGGGGACGGATAAGAATGGCGTATTTTTGAATGTGCTTGATGCAAATGTAGCTGTGAAGTGTACAACTGGGGCACAACTGCTGCCACTGAAGGGGTGGGTGTGTGTGGGGCCCAATTTTTGGAAAAAAAGGGAGACTACGCTTGGAGTCACCTTGCGGTGTTTTACATGATTTTAGAATGGCGTGCCATGCCTATATCTGTGTGTCCTCCTCTTTTTCCTTGTCCAGCTGTTTTGTTTTCGCATGAGTATATGTCCTTGTCACTTTCCCATGTGTTTGAGTTGTTTGTCACCTTTTGGACACCTTTGAGGGTGTTTTCTAGGTGTTTTACTGTGTTTGTGATTGCCTGCCATTGTTTCCTATTGGCTTGAGTTCGGTTCGTTGAACGTTCGACGAGCCGAACTCGAACGGGACCTCCGTTCGGCGAACCGACCTCGAGCCGAACCGGGACCGGTTCGCTCATCTCTAGTTATTAGTGATGAGCGAGTATGCTTGTTACTACTCGGTACTCGCACGAGTATCACTATTCTCGGGCTACTCGGCGGGGACCGAGTAATCTCGCGATGCTCGTGCTGTACTCGTGGTCTTCATCCCTGCATGTTGGCGCTCTTTTGAGAGCCAGCCCTCATGCAGGGATTAGCTGGCAGACCACTGCAATGCCACAGCCCTGTTAGTTGTGGAATTGCAATGATTGCCCGGCCTGCACAGCTTGACAAAGCCTTTATACCGGCGGGCGCGCTGTGCTCTGCACACAGCCATCCAGACAGTCAGTGCAGGGAGAGTGTTGCTGCTTCAGGGAGAGGTTTGCGGCCCTTTATAGTTATTTCCGTAGCAGGGCTGCAAACAGTGTGACCAGAAGTCCTTCTCAGGACTATTATAGTTGTATACAGGCAGGCAGGGTATAGCCAGGTCGGAAAACAGGCTAGTGACCAGAAGAGTCCTTGTCAGGACTATTGTAGCAGTATACAGGCAGGCAGGCAGGCAGGGTATATAGCTATTCCCCTAGTGGTGACCGTATACCAGCCTTCATCATAACTGGGGCTGGTGTACACAGTCTAAAACAGTCCAGATAGTGTCAGACTTCTCAGTAATTGTCGCTCCTAAAAACCTGTTAGGTTCTTAGTGCGTCCGTGCTTGCATTTAAAAACCGCACATGTGTGTCTGTCAGTGGCAGCGTACAGGTGCACGTTTTGCACAAACTATTATATAACGCACAAGTCTAGTGTATAATACACGCCAGTCAGCAGTGTCTGATAGTGTCAGACTTCTCAGTAATTGTCGCTCATAAAAACCTGTTAGGTTCTTAGTGCGTCCGTGCTTGCATTTAAAAAACGCACGTGTGTGCCTGTCGGTGGCAGCGTACAGGTGCACGTTTTGCACAAACTATTATATAACGCACAAGTCTAGTGAATAATACACGTCAGTCAGCAGTGTCTGATAGTGTCAGACTTCTCAGTAATTGTCGCTCCTAAAAACCTGTTAGGTTCTTAGTGCGTCTGTGCTTGCATTTAAAAACCGCACGTGTGTGCCTGTCGGTCTCCCCGGTCTCCCTGCTGCTGCTGTGATCAGGCACGCAGAGATATCTCTCTGCTGTGCTGATCACATGACCGCACCGAGAACCAGGAAGTAGAAAGTGCAGGAGACAGGAGGCGCTCAACCCCACTGAGGGAGACACAAGGCAGGACAGTGCTGGAGAAGGTAAGGAAAGAGTTTATTTTACTAAAAGCCGCAGTATGGCGGCGATATCTAACACAGGGTGATGTGTGCCACCCACAGTGGGCCGTGTGCTAGCCACAGTGGGCCATGTGCCAGCCATAGGGGGCCATGTGCCAGACATAGGGGCCATGTGCCAGCCATAGGGGCCATGTGCCAGCCACAGGAGGCCGTGTACCAGCCATAGGGGCTATGTGCCAGCCATAGGGGCCATGTGCCAGCCATAGAGGACATGTGGCATCACTGGGGGATCTGTGCCAGCACAAGGGTGCTATATTCAATATAAGGTGGCCATATCCAGATTAAGCGGGCTAATTTTAGGATGGGGGGGCTATGAGGGACATATACTTTATATGATTTGTTAGACGGACACTGGCATTATAAGACGTACCCCGTTTATTAAAAAATTCTCTGTTCCTTCACCAAATTTGGGGGTGCGTCTTATAATCAGGTGCGTCTTATAAAGCGAAAAATACGGTATATATATGGATGATTTTTGTATTGGACATTATAGCATTAATTTCTATATAATGTAAACAGTAATTTTTACTTTTTTTTGTATATATCACATACCAGCCTCCTTTTTATTACAACTGATTATTTTTTCCAACCCCGGTTTTTTTTTATTAATTATTTGAATAAAATTGATTGTATTTTATGACCTTTTTGTCGGTTGTTTTTGTGAATACCTTGATCTATTTGCCATGCCCAGTGTTTTGGAGACTCCAAAAATTCAGTAACCTCTAAATATAATATCACATTGAAAACCCAATAAATAAATGGTTTGCTGCCTTCTCCTACTCCGAAATTCTACATGTCGTCAGTGTGCAGCCGGGTCTTTGGCCGTCATTTTTGGAAAAACTACCTCTCGCCACATCTCACCTGAATCTGTGCCCTTAATTGGAAAAACTACTTCTTATCACTTCTCACCAGAGTGTGTGGCTTTAATTTTTTGGAAACACTACTTCTCGCCACTTCTCACTAAAGTATGTGGCTTAATTTTTTGAAAAAACTACCTCTCACTACTTATCACCAGAGTCTGTGTCCTTAATTATCAGTAAAAACTACCTCTTGCCACTTCTAACCAGGGTCTGGGCCCTTAATGTTTGGTAAAAACTACCTCTTGCCATTTCTCACCAAGGTATGTGGCTTTAATTTTTTTGGAAAAACTACCTCTCACCAGGGTCTGTGGCCTTAATTTTTATATAAACACTAATGCTTGCCAATTCTCCCCAGTTTATGTGGCCTTAATTTTGTAGTAAAGACTACCTCTCGCCACTTCTCATCATGCTTTGTGGCCTTATTTTTTTTAGAAAAACTACCTCTTGCCAATTCTCAGCAAGGTCTGTGCTTAATTTTAGGTAAAAACTATCTCTTGCCACTTCTTACCAGAGTATGTGGACTTAATTTGTATTCAAAACTACCTTTCGCCACTTCTCACCAGGGTCTGTGCTCTTAATTTTTAGCAAAAACTACCACTTGCCACTTTTCACAAGAGTATGTGGCCTTAATTTTTGGTAAAAACTACCTCTCGCCATTTCTCACCAGTTTATGTGGCGTTAATATTTGGCAAAAAACTATGTCTCGCCACTTTTCAATAGGATATATGGCCTTTGTTTTTAACAAACTTCTAATTGTCGCTGGTCTGCAGCCGTGTCTGTAAAATATGTTTAAAAAAAAGAAAATTAGTCACTGTGCACTGTGTATTGTGTCTTCATCTGTCAGAAACCCATATCTGCGCTGCAGCAGGCACAGGTTTGCGGAGCTCGGAAAACCATCTATATTACAGCACTGTGCAAGAATATTGGATCTTGTTAAATTTTGGCTGTGAGGGTCAACTGAGTGAAGAGGATGTTTAGGATGCTTTGACCAATAATTTTTTCAAAATAAATGCTTCAGAATCACAGGATGCACACTGAGCAGCATGAACGGGCCACTTCAAGTCAAACATACAAAACCGTGTGTGAACAGCGTGTCTTGCCTTGAGAATATCTGTGAAACCTTATACTGCGTTGCCATATGCAACTTTGCCCAGCAGTCCAAAACTCCTGTGCGCAGACAGCGTAATCTCTTCGTGGCCACAGTACCACCAAAGACAAAAATGAAAATGGAGTCTTAGCCCATTATTCAAAGCTGTCATATTCAGACAGAGGTGCCTTCTTTGAACAATATTTTTTTCAAAATAAATGCTTTGGATTCACGGGATAGACATAGAGCAGCATGGGTGAGCCGCTTTAAGTGTAAATGGCTGGGAATGGCAGCAGAAAGTCTAGCGGGCGTACCTCCGGCTCAATTCCAAATCCAACTATGAGCTTTTTAAATGCAGAAACTAGACTGTCCACCACTGGAGTAGAAAATTGGCTCCTGTGTGGGAACTGTTAAAACAGGCAGTCGAAGAATTGTGCCCTGCTGAAAGCGCAGAGTTGGCACCTGAAAAGCATGACCATCTTTCGTCTATGACACACCCTTGAAAACAAGCAAAGCAGTTTGAACTTCAACAAGTCAGGCACCTGGCACTTCTGTTTTTTAAGCACTCTGTTGAATGGGGTTCCATGGCCCATCTCTGTTTTAATTGGATGATGTGTGGTGGATCTCGGGCAATGAGAGCTGTGAGAGTCAAAAAGGCTGTTTAGGGGCCTTTTTAAACATTGAGTGCTGTGTGGTGGATCTCAGGCAATCTTGACTGTGAGAGTTAACCTGGTAAAGAGGCTGTTTAGGGACCTTTTTTACATTTGGTGGTCTGTGGTGGAACTCTGTCAATCTTTCCTCCATGACCAATACAGGCTACATAGGGCAAATTTGTTAAACTTCTTGCTCTGTAGGGGAAGTCTGGCAGTCTTGGTTGTGTGGGTCAACAGTTCAAAGAGGCTGTGTTGAGACCAATTTTGTAAACTTATGCTCAGTGGTTAAACTTTGGCAAACTTGGCTGTGCGGGCAACTGTTTAAAGAGTCTCTATTGTGGATTAGATTTGAAATTTGCACTCTTTGCTAGCGAACCGTAAACTTCGGGAACCGTACCAGATATGCAGTATCCGTACACCGAACATGGAGGTCTCAGGGAAATCAGTGTAATCTGTTCTGATTCGGCCACCCAGATAATTAAAAATAATTGAAAGACAAAGAAAATAGGAATAAAGCAGGAGCATTATACCTACCGAGTTTCCTACATGGCTGTAACAGACATTTCAGTACCAAATTTTTCATCTCCTGGCAGAAACTGCACCGAACCTGGTTCAATTTTGTATCTTTTTTGTGAAGCGTTGCAGATTTGGTGCTAAAATTTATACACTAAATTACTGTATCAAATAAAGGATTTTTTCAGTGTTTCAGTTTATTATTTTTTACTTACAGTATTAGTAATGAGGTGGTTTCATAGATGCTTCCCAGTTCTAATCTAGGGCTTAGTGGCAACTGTGAGCTGTCATTAACCCCTTATATTAATCTGATTATCACCACACCAGGGTAATCGAGATGAGCTGGGTAAAGTGACTGGATTGATGTATCTAATTCTAGGTGGCTGCAGGCTGCTATTTCTTGGCTGGTGGACCCCAATAACCATGAGCCTCCACAGCTTGAGAATACCAGTCCCCAGCTGTTGGCTTTAACATGGCTGGGTATCAAAATTGTAGAGGGAGGCCGCACACCGTTTTTTGTAGTTATTTATTTAAATAAATATTAAAACAAGCTGCATGGAGTCCCTCTTATTTTGATACATAGCCAAGATAATCAGATGGCTGGAGGATGCCATCTATAGCCGTAAGATTTATCTGTACTGGGGACTCCCTAAGTCAATTTATTTATTTAGTTTTACACTATAGGTATGCTGACATCATGTGTGATTCCAACCAATCACAGACTTTGTCACACAAGGTAGGGCCGCGGTCCAACTGCAATCAATCACAGATGCCGGGATTGCCAGTGGGAGAGGGAACCAGTGAATATATATGAGGGTTAATGAGTGGATACCAACAAACTAAACCCCTTTGTTATAAATATATAAATTTAATCAATACACCACACCAAAGACAAGTGCAAAATTAAAATACATTGATGCATATAATACTACTAGTGCAGGTAGTACTACCGGCGTGTACTACCTGCACTCCCAGCAAAAACATCCAGCATATTGTTGCCGCTTCACCCAACATCACTAACAACTCCACATTGGAGGAATAAATATACCCTATTGGAGATTAGCGTAAACAAGCGCCTATCCTTTGGTGGTTCATAGACAGATGCTCTGTTCATCGACGCAGCCTTGTCTGCAACAGTAAAGGATTCCTCAGTGAAGGATGGATGTATTCCTTGATTAATGGAATATTTATTCACCGTTTATGTGATTCTAATCTGGACAAGCCCCTGAAGAACCTCCTTTGATTGCAAGTCCTGGAGGGGAAACGCGTTGGGCAAAAATAAGGACGGGCTACTATGTCGATCCATCCATTTTTGATAATATCCTGGAATTGATGCATGAACCTAAGACTGTGTCCCAAAACCCTCCTTTGTAAAAAACTAGTTTATTCCAGATTTACTGAGAATACTGGAGCTAACAAATTAGAAAGGTTGTTGGCCATGGATAGGTCAACAAATTTTCACTATTGAGGCATGAATGGGAATCACTCTAACTTGTAAGAGCCCCTCATTTACATTAGCAGCACAAATTAGTGTGAAGCATAGGACTATAACAGGGCCAGTCGACGCAGAGTGGGGGCACCTGAGCGTGACGTCATAGGGTGCCGACCCCACGGTTAGGAAGGGGGAGAATAGGGAAAAGCCCAAAAACCCTCCACCAACCATAATATATGCATCAATGTATTTTAATTTTGCACTTGTCTTTGGTGTGGTGTATTGATTAAATTTATATATTTATAACAAAGGGGTTTAGTTTGTTGGTATTACAGTTTTATACCCCTTAAATAAGAGAACATAACTCTCCTTGTGGTGGGTTAATGAGTGGACCCAGAAGTAGTGTAACAGCAGCATGGATAACTCGGTAAGTATAACGGTCCTGCTCTAATCCCCCCAGCCCTTTCTACCACCATTTTAAATCACAATGTTCGGGTCCCCTTAGACTTATATTGGTAACGACATTTGGGCAGATGTTCGGGTTCAAGTTTGGTCCCAAATTGGATTTTTTTAAAAACCAAACCTGAACATCAGCGGGTTTGCTTATCTCTACTCTTTGGTTAAACTGGCACACACTGGTTACACTTACTGTGTGGATGAATTGAGAATTCAAGCTATGTAGGGGAAATTGATTAAACTTATTGATCTGTGGGGTACGTCTGTCAGTCTTGACTGTATGGGTGAAATGGGAATACAGGCTCTGTAAGGGCCCTTTTAAAATTTTTGGTCTGTGGAGAATCTCTGAAATCCATCTCTATGGGGTAACTGAAAAGTTTGAATGTCTTCATTTACTTGCTATTTAACCATAATTACTAGGGTGACAGAAGCTCTTTAAGTCATTTACCAATCCACATTTGTTTGCAGGGCACTTGACATGCTCTTACCCCCATTCAGGTTCTTCTGCAGGCCACTAGCTCTTTGCTGGTCATTTCTCTGTCCATATTGCCTGATCCTCTTCCTGCTCCACTTCTTTCACTGCCTCCTCATCCGGGTAGATTAAGACCTGCACCACCAACTTCAGCACAGCAAGGACGAAACAACAGCAGGCTGTTCTGAAACTCATCTGTCTGGGGAAAAAACACACCATGCAGGGAAAGTAGAGCAGGAGAAACAGCAAATACTGACTCCATTATTAGGACTGTTGTTCACACAGGGCTCTGAGAGTTGTACTGACAGTGGCCATGTACACAAATTTCCAGCAAGGAGCCAGCTTTGGAGGATGAGGTGGAGGAACTGGTGCGTGGCTGGAGATATACAGAGGACCCAGCCCACATCAACGTACCATCATTAAAACCGTCACTGGAGTGGGATTGGAAAATTCGTGCATACAATAACATGCTGGTAGAGGAACTTCTGATATCGTGTCCACCTTACAGCGGGCGCTCAGAGGAAGAACAATGCAGAGGAGGAGGAAGCAATGGCCAATGCAGCTGGTGCACTGGTTAACCCTTCAGTGAATACTATAAAAAATAAAAAATGTAGCAAGTCTTTATACTGCGCTGGCAAAAAAGTGGAATAAAAAAATAAAAAAGTCTTATAAAAATAAAAATGATACGGCTGAAAAAGTTATCTTATCCAGCAAAAAACAACTCCATCAGTGAAACAATAAAATATAATATAGTTCTCAGGATATAGCAAGAAAACTATTTATTTTTCTCTAAAATTGTTGTTATGGTGGAAAAATGGCAAAACATAAATAACAACTATAGAAATGTGGTATCCCTATAATCGTATTGACCCGAAGAATAAAGCTGTGTTATCACTTTTTGTTATGGTTGCCAAGGGGCGGCGAGCATCTGGGAGTGGACCCACTGGGCTGTACACCGGGCTCCCCTGAAGGAGCTAACTAGCAGCAAACCTTAAAACAGGGATTGTCTGGAGCAGGGTTCCCCAACTCCAGCCCTCGAGGGCCACCAACAGTGCATGTTTTCAGGATTTCCTTAGCATTGCATGGGTGTTGGAATCATCAACTGTGCAGGTGATTAAATTATCACATGTGCAATACTAAGGAAATCCTGAAAACATGCACTGTTGGGGGCCCTTGAGGACTGGAATTGGTTTCCCATGGTCTGGAGCTACAACAGGGGGCCTAAATGCACGACTGCCAAGAACAAGTGGTGATCAGCTCTTATGGACTGATAAAGTCCCTTAATGTCTGGTGATAGTGCGCTTGGATGTAGCAGCACGGAGATGGTAATTCGGACTTAGCAGCATGGCAAATGCAAGAAGTCTTGCAAACAAAATGAATGAATAGGAGACTCTTACGTCAACCATGGATTATGATGTGGTGGGCATTACAGAAACCTGGCTAGATGAGATCCATGACTGGGGGACAAACGTAAAGAAAGGGTTATACTACATTCAGGAAGAACAGGAAAGACAATAAAGGTGGGGGGGGGGGGTGTATATTTATCAAACCTAAGACCTGTGTTCAATGATGACATTGGGAGAAGGTGCAACAATGTAGAGTCAGTATGGGTAAATGTACATGAGGAGGGGAATAATGGAAAGCTGCTAATTGGAGTTTGCTATAAGCCTCCTAACATACCTGAATAGGTAGAGGGTGAAATGTGCAACAAATTGAAAAGGCAGCTACTACTACTACTGCTACTACTACTACTACTACTACTACCACTACTACTACTAATAATAATAATAATAATAATAATAATAATAATAATAATAATAACAAAAATAATAATAATTGGGTCCTTATTATGGGGAATTCAACTATCCAGACATTCAATGGGACATAGAATCTTCTGGTTGTGGTAAAAGCTGTAAATTCTTATCTACAATTTAAACAATTCAAGACAATTTCCTCTCTCAGATGGTAGATGAACCGGCAAGGGAGATAATTTGTTAGATCTGGTCCTGTCAAATAGACCAGATACAATTTCATATCTACAAGTCCAGGAGCACTTGGGCAGCAGTGACCATAATATGGTAAGCTTCAAAGTAATATTCAGTAGAACATTTGAAAGGGGCAATGCTAAAACTTGGAATTTTAGGAAAGCTGATTTCAACAATTTAAGGGAAAAGTTTAATTGTATAGATTGGGACAATGTCACGGTAACTGGGGATACTGAACATAAATGGGGTAAGTTTAAGGATATACTCCTAGAGTCCTGTAAAATAACTTATATCCTCTGGTAATAAAATTTCCATGAATAAAAAGAAACCACTATGGATAAATAAGACTGTACAAAGTACAGTCATATGAAAAAGTTTGGGCACCCCTATTAATGTTAACCTTTTTTCTTTATAACAAATTGGGTTTTTGCAACAGCTATTTCTGTTTCATATATCTAATAACTGATGGACAGAGTAATATTTCTGGATTGAAATGAGGTTTATTGTACTAACAGAAAATGTGCAATCCGCATTTAAACAAAATTTGACCGGTGCATTCTTCTTCTCTGCCTTTCTGATATTTTTCTTGCCCTGACACTCCTGGGCTTAACAAGAATTGTACTTGTGTTCTTCCATTTCCCTACTATGTTCCTCACAGTGAAAACTGACAGTTTAAATTTCTGAGACAACTTTTTGTATCCTTCCCCTGAACAACTATGTTGAATAATCTTTGTTTTCAGATCATTTGAGAGTTGTTTTGAGGAGCCCATGATGACACTCTTCATAGGAGATTCAAATAGGAGAACAACTTGCAAGTGGCCATCTTAAATACCTTTTCTCATGATTGGATACACCTGCCTATGAAGTTCAAAGCTCAATGAGGTTACAAAACCAATTTAGTGCTTTAGTAAGTCAGTAAAAAGTAGTTAGGAGTGTTCAAATCAAGAAATTGATAAGGGTGGCCATACTTTTCCACCGGTCAAATTTTGTTTAAATGCGGATTGCACATTTTCTGTTAGTACAACAAACCTCATTTTAATCCAGAAATATTACTCAGTGCATCAGTTATTAGATATATGAAACTGAAATAGCTGTTGCAAAAACCCAAATTGTTATGAAGAAAAAAGGTTAACATTAATAGGGGTGCCCAAACATTTTCATATGACTGTATACTAAAACAAAAAGAAAGGGCATTCAAAATCTTGAAGGCTGAGAATACAGAAATAGCATTTCTGAAGTACTGTATTAAGATATCAATAGGAAATGTAAAAATGAATCCAGTAAGCAAGATTAGATACTAAAACAAAAAGCACCAAGGACATTAAAATAAATCCCAAAATCTTTTGTAAATACATAAATGCCAAAGGAAAACAAAGGATAGCATTGGCCCATTAAAATATAATAACAAGTTTGTTATAGAGAACAAATAAAAGACTGAGATATTAAACAGGCACTTCTCATCAGTATTCACCAAGGAACTGACTGTTCCAGGTTCCATCATTCAACAAGTGAAAAATCAAATTCACAATCTGATACAATTAATTTAATACAAGAAGAAGTACGCCTGTGTCTGAGTAAATTAAACATTGACAAATCCCCCAGGGCCAGATGGCATTCATTCACAGATACTGAGGGAATTGAGCTCAATCATTGACAGACCGCTGTATCTCATCTTCTTAGACTCGCTTGTAACAGGGTTGGTGCCTCAGGATTGCAGGATTGCTGATGTGGTGCCAATATTTAAGAAAGGTAAGAGGGTGGATTCAGGCAACTACCATCCAGTAAGCCTGACATCAGTAGTATGCAAAGTTTTTGAGGGCATTTTAAGGGATGACATGCAAAAATATATTGCAGAAAATAATATAATAACTGACAGACAGCATGGATTCATGAAAGATAAGTCGTGTCTAACCAGCCTGTTAGGGTTCTATGAGGAGGTAAGTGCAAATCTGGATATTGGTAATGCAGCTGATGTGATTTATTTGGACTTTGCAAAGGCATTTGATACTGTACCACAAAATTGCCTTATACTAAAGCTTCAGAAGCAAGGACTAAAGGAAATTATATGCAACTGGGTAAGGAATTGGTTAAAAGATAGGAAAAAAAGATTAGTCTAAAATGGTATATTCTCTAAATGGGTTCAGCAGTATATTTATGGGCTATAGTCAGCAGTGGGGTGCCGCAGGGATCTGTGCTAGGACTGATTCTTTTTATCTTTTTATTTATGACCTTGTGAATGGGATTATTAGTAAAGTGTCAGTCTTTGCTGATGACACCAAACTATGTAGGATATTAAAAGCTGACCTTGATAGTACAATATTACAAAATGATCTGGATAAGATGTCAGAATGGGCAGATACTTGGCAAATGAGATTTAATGTTGATAAATGGAAAGTAATGCACCTAGGACAGAGTAATGCTATAGCTTCGTATACATTAAATGGAAGTAAACTCGGGACTACAGAATAGTAGAAGGACTTGGGTATTCTGATTAACATAAGCTGAGCAGCAGCACTCAATGTCAAGCAGCAGCTGTAAAAGCAAGCAAAATTTTAGGGTGTATAAAAAGAGAGATTAGATCCCGTGATCCCATTGTTTTTTTACCCCTCTATAAATCACTTGTAAGGCCACATCTGGAATATGGGATCCGGTTTTTGGCTCCACATTTTAAAAAAGACATTCACAAGTTAGAGTCAGTCAAAGGCGGGCAACTAGACTACTACAAGGAATGGAAGGCCTCCCATATGATGACAGGTTGAAAAAGTTAAATTTGTTTAGCTTAGAAAAAGGACATCTCAGAGGAGATCTCATTTATATGTATAAATACGTGTGTGGTTGATATAAAGGACTGGCACATGACTTATTCCTCCCAAAGATAATACTAAGGACCAGGGGACATACACTGCGAGTGGAACAAAAGTGATTCCGGCAACTAAATAGAAAAAGGGTTCTTTACAGTTAGAACAGCCAGACTGTGGAACACCCTACCACAAGAGGTAGTATTTGTAGATACTATAACAGCTTTTAAAAAAGTGCTGGATGAATTCCTCAGTACACATAATATTGTTGGTTATAAAGAACTTAATGCCAAAATGTATAATTGGTGGAGGAAGGTTGAACTAGATGGACCTAGGTCTTTTTTCAACCTATGTAACTATGTAACTATGGAGGTGGTGGCTCAAAAGTGGCAGCATGGAGATGGTGACTCAGACGTGGCGGCACAGAGGTGGTGGCTCAGATGTGGCAGCATGCAGATGATGGCTCAGATGTGGCAGCACAGAGGTGGTGGCTCAGACATGGCAGCACGCAGATGATGGCTCAGACGTGGTAGCATGGAGGTGGTGGCTCAGACGTGGCGGCACAGAGGTGGTGGCTCAGACGTAGCAGCACGCAGATGATGGCCAAGATGTGGCAGCACGGAGGTGATGGCTCAGACGTGGCAGCACGGAGGTGGTGGTAGATAGCAGGCTCTAGGACAAGACACAGATTAGGAACACGAGACTGGTACTAGGACACAATTAGCAGAACTAGACACAGTAGCATAATAGGAACTGAGAGGTAGCAATGCACTAATATTTAGCAATGTTGTTCAGGCGCCTCCTCCAAGGGAAGGCAATTTTAAATACCTTCCTGTGTGAGCTGACCTCCAGAAACACTTCCGGGTAATGATACGCTGGCCCTTTAAATAAGGGGGCACAGCTGTATGCACACCCTATGGGTACTCCCAGATGACCTATGTGTGTGGCCTGGAAGTGGGAGGAGGCTGCAGGAAAGATTGGGACAGGCACAGAGCACATGGAGCTGAGAGGCAGGAGAAGAGGCGGGCGCGACCTCCGGCAGCCTGGGAGCAAGGGCATGCGGGGATGCTGCGCTGGGACCGGGCATGGAACACATGAGACTAGGAGGCAAATGAGAAAAGGGGTGCCCCCTGCTGGGTTGTCGCACTGGGACTGGGCGCTCCCCTTTACATGATGAACTGCGTACAAAAAAACCCCAAAAAACAACTCCTGTTTTTTTTTTATTCTGCTAAAAACAAAAATTGGAATAGAAAGTGATCTTAAAATATTACAGTATGTGGCCCAAAATAGTACCAATAAAAACTCCAACTCATTCTGCAAAAAAAAAGCCCTAACAAGACTCATCAGCAGAAAAATAAAGAAAAACAAAACTATAGCCTTTGAAATTTGGTGATGCAAAAAACTTTTTGTTATGGCTGCTGAGGAGCAGTGAGCGTCCAGGAGTAGACCTACTAGACCATACACTGGACTGCCCTAAAGGAGGTAACCTCAAGATATCGCCTAGTTAGGGGCTGTAAGGCGCAGCCCTAGGGGGCCAAAACTAATGACTACCAGGACCAGTGGTATCGGCTCTTATGGACAGGAGAGTCTCTGTAGTCCAGTACAGATGTGCACAGAAGTAAGGACACGAATGAGGAAACACAGACGTGGCAACAGGACGTGGTATCCTGTATGGGGTAGCACGGAGGTGGTAGCTCAGATGTGTCAGTACGGAGGGAGTAACTGAGACGTGACAGACGAAAGTGGTGACTCAGATGTGGCAGCATGGAGGTGGTGGCTCAGACGTGGCAGCATTAAGGTGGTGACTCTGATATGGCAACACAGAGGTGGTGACTCTAACGTGGCATCACAGAGGTGGTGACTGAGACATGGCAGCAAATAGATGGTGGTAGCATCAGGTTCTAGGAAGAGACACACATTGCAGGTACAGGTAACTGGTACTAGAACACGAGATGCAGGACTAAACACAGAAACGGATATGGGACCTGAGAAATAGCAACACACTAGAGATAGACAACTTTGCTCAGGCAAGAGTGCCTTAAGGGTGATTGCTGATATCAATGGTCACTTCTTCCTCCTCTTCACATAGGTATGTCGGGTTACATTTACCATATGTTACCATTTAATAGAGGTACACTTCCTCAGTTCATTGTCAAGTATCTCATGAACTAAATTTCAATTGTTATTGAATGGTTTTGTCATCATATTTTCCCTGTACTGCCAAAAAGGTTTTCTTTTGCAATTATTTGTAATGCCTGATACAATATACTCATGCATACAAATGGTGTTCTTTGGTATATGTACATATTGTAAGCACTTTTCCTTTGTTTCACTTATTGTATCACAGGTACTCTATTCTTTGACGAAGGCCCGGGATTGGGGCCGAAACATCAGAAATTTGATTTGTTTTGTCTTTTGCACCAATAAATAAACAGCTAAAGAAAACCTTCAGCATCCATTTGTTCTTCCATTTTATATATGTATGCCCAAGCATATAGTTTTTCTACATCCAGGAAATAGGACACCATCCCTTTAAGAAAGGGGGTGTGGCCACATGTGCACAACCTTCGGGCACTCCCAGAATGCCTAAGTGTGGCCTAGAAGCAGGAGGAGGCTGCGGCAGGCCCCAAGGCAGAAACCCGGCACATAAGCCCTCCGGACAGGTGAGGAATATGGTGCTAAACCAAATAAAAATATAAATCTGGTATATCTGTACTCTTACTGACTTGAGAAATAATGGCGCCCTGACACTTATACCACAAAGTGAATAGCATAATAAATAAATAAAGCAAATTCTTCAACTGCTGTTGATTTGTTCGGTAAGTCTCCTAAAGATCGCAGCATGTCATGTCTCACATTTATGCTGCAATCTACACTGGGTCCTTACACCGAGTACTATGTGTAAATTTCTTAAAATTTGTGATTCAGGTAAAATTCCCAATGGGAATTCCCAAAATTCCCAATTCACTGTAATGAGGCAGAGGGAGTCACTTTGTACTCTTGTCTGGCCTGTAGTCTAGCAGTGTCCATTTTGTTACACATATTCTTAAGTGTGCACTAAAGTGCGTTCATCAACAGTTTTATTCCTCTTTGAAAAGACTGACACCATGGAACAGAGGCCGAACAGAGTCCGGAATAACTCTGCTGTCTCATTATAGTGAATAGATCTGTTGGAGTTTCACCTGAAACACGTATTTCGGAGATATAGATGGAAATCCAAATATCAGTGATCAGTATAGAGCACAGAATAAATGTGAACTGATCAGAAATGTTTTGTACCCCAAATTGCCACCAAATGTCATTCAACTCAAGCTACAAAAACACAAGTCCCCACTTAGGTCAGTCATCTATTAATGGAAATATAGGGGCTTCTATTTTACTGGTAGTACAAAGGCTCTGGAAAAACGCTATGGCTTCCCCCCTCAAAAAATAAAAACAACAAAATCTGTGCTCCCAAATCCAAATGTCCCACTCCGTTCTGAGCCTCACAATGTGCCTAAATCACAGTTAACGTCCCAGTATTTGCCATTATTGTAGTGAGGAGAGCCCGCTTAATTTAAGGGGTGCAGGTTTCCAGAAGCATGAGCAGAACACAATCTATGTGCACTACAATGTACTGGGCATGACAAGGGCTTTTTTGCAATTTTTAATTTTGAAACATTCATTGCGTTTGACTCCATGGGTGTTTTCCAGAGATTAAATTGTCACTACACCGGTAGATGAATTCCCAGAGGGGTGTAATTTCCAAGTTTGGTCACTTGAAGGAGTGTCTGCTGCTCTGGCTTTTAGGAGCTTTGCAAATGGAGTCTTCAAACTATTGATGGAAAATTGCCCTTCTCTCCTGAGCCCTGTTATGGCAAAAAAACTACTGTATAGTCACATGTGGGTTATTGCCATGTTCAAGAGAAATTGTGCAACACATTATGGGCCCCTTTTTTTTACCTATTTCCCTTGTGAAAGTTGGAAATCTGGGGTTAAAGAGAACTTGCCAGGTGCAATATCCACCCAGAGCCATGAGCAGTTCTGGGTGCATATTGCTAATCCCTGCCTAACTGTCCCTGTATCAAGTAGCGCACATAAAGAGATCTTTAGAGAAAGTATTTCTAAAGATCTTTTATGACATGCTAATGAGCGCAGGGACTAGTCGCAAGGGCATTAGTTCCTGCGCTCATTATGCGTTCTTAGTATGTTAGCACGCCCACTGCCCAGCGTCATCATCGGCAATGATGCACATACCTGTCTGTTCCACTGCCTCAGAATGCTGGGCATAGGGTCAGATGCCAGCACTTTCAGTCACGTGCACTTCACTGGTTTGAAGTCGGTACATACAGTATACAGCCAGCTTCACAGTGTGCATGGTAGTGGTGGTATGGTAGTAGCAGAGGTGAGCGTGACCATGAGCATGACCATGCCTCTGAGGCTGCACATTCATTAGCATGTTAGCACGCCCACAGTGACATGCTTACATGTTAAGGGGGCTGACTAACCAACGGAACTAACGCCCTTGCGACTTGTCACTGGCCTCATTAGCATATCATAAAAGATCTTTAGAAATACTTTTTCTAAAGCTCCCTTTATCTATGCTAATAGATACAGGGACAACTAGGCAGGGATTAGCAATATGCACCCGGAACTGCTCGTGGTTCCTGGTGCATACTGCACCTGACAGGTTCCATTTATAACAAAATTTTTGTGGTAAAAATGTAATTATTTTTTCTTCACCGCCCAAGAGTAAAACATTTTATGACGTACCTGTAGTGTCAGTGTGCTCACTCCACCCCTGGATGAATTCATTGAGACGTTCAGTTTGTTAAATTGTGTCACTTGTGGGGAATTTCTCCTGTTCTGGTGCCTCAGGTACTCTGCTAAGGTGACATGGCACCCGCAAACCTTTCTAACTAAATCTGAACTCAAATATAGCGCTACTTCCCTTCTTCACTTTGTAATGTGCCTAGTGTATTAGTGTACTCAGCAAAAATTGCACAACAAATTGGATGGTCCATTATCTCCTGTTACCTTAGTGAATTATACAATTTTGGGTTCAAGCAACATTTTTGTGGTTAAAAATTTATTTTTTAATTTTCACAGCTCAACGTTATAAAATTCTTTAAAGTAACTGGGTGTCCAAGGTTCTCACCAAACATCTATATAAATTCCTTGAGGGATCTAGTTTCAAAATGGGGTCACTTGTGGGGGAGTTCAACTGTTTAGGCAACTCAAGGGGACACCTCGAAACGCGACATGGCGTCTGCTACCGATTCCAGATAATTTTGTGTTTAAAAAGTCAAATGACGCTCCTTCCCTTCTGAGTCCTGTTGTGAGCCCAAACAGTAGACTTCAATCACATATGTGGTATTGACATACTCAGAAGTTGCACAGCAAATTGTATTGTGCAATTTTTCACGGTACCTTTGTGAAAAGGAAAGGTTTAGGGTTAAAGCAACATTTTTGTGGTAAAAATGTGATTTTTTTTATTTTCACGGCTCAATGTTATAAAATTCTGTAAAGCACCTGGGGGTTCAAGGTGCTCAACAAAGATCTAGATAAATTACTTGAAGAGTCTAGTTTGCAAAATGGTGTCACTTTTGGAGGAAGTCCACTGTTTAGGCACATCAGGGGCTCTTCATACGTGAAATGGCATCCGCTGACAATTCCTGACAATTTTGCACTCAAAAAGTCAAATGACGCTCCTTCCCTTCCGAGTCCTGCCTTGCACACCAACAGTAAATTTCCCACCACATATGGGGTATTGGTTAGAGATGAGCGAACCGGTCGCGGTTCGGCTCGAGGTTGGTTCGCCGAACGGACCTCCCGTTCGAGTTCGGTTCGTCGAACGTTCGACGAACCGAACTCGAACTGCATAGGAAACAATGGCAGGCAATCACAAACACAGAAAAACACCTAGAAAACACCCTCAAAGGTGTCCTAAAGGTGACAAACAACTCAAACACATTGGAAAGTGACAAGGACATATACTCATGCGAAAACAAAACAGCTGGACAAGGAAAAAGAGGAGGACACACAGATATAGGCATGGCACGCCCTTCTAAAATCATGTAAAACACCGCAAGGTGACTCCAAGCGGAGTCTCCATTTTTTCCAAAAATTGGGCCACACACACACCCACCCCTTCAGTGGCAGCAGTTGTGCCCCAGTTGTACACTTCACAGCTACATTTGCATCAAGCACATTCAAAAATACGCCATTCTTATCCATCCCCAGGATGACACCGGGGTAGGTAGCAAAGTCTTTGCTGACCCATGACTTGTTCATCTTGGCTTCTTTTAAAAACAATGTAAGCAAGGGTTACTCCAAGCGGAGTCTCCCTTTTTTCCAAAAATTGGGCCACACAGACACCCACCCCATCAGTAGCAGCACTTGGGCCCTAGTTGCAAACAGGATGTTTTGATTTGCATCAAGCACATTCAAAAATACGCCATTCTTATCCGTCCCCAGGATGACACCGGGGTAGGTAGCAAAGTCTTTCCTGATCCCAGCTCTGTTCATCTTGGCTTCTTTTAAAAACACATCAAGCAAGGGTTACTCCAAGCGGAGTCTCCCTTTTTTTCCAAAAATTGGGCCACACAGACACCCACCCCATCAGTGGCAGCACTTGGGCCCTAGTTGCAAACAGGATGTTTTGATTTGCATCAAGCACATTCAAAAATACGCCATTCTTATCCGTCCCCAGGATGACACCGGGGTAGGTAGCAAAGTCTTTGCTGATCCCAGCTCTGTTCATCTTGGCTTCTTTTAAAAACACATCAAGCAAGGGTTACTCCAAGCGGAGTCTCCCTTTTTTTCCAAAAATTGGGCCACACAGACACCCACCCCATCAGTGGCAGCACTTGGGCCCTAGTTGCAAACAGGATGTTTTGATTTGCATCAAGCACATTCAAAAATACGCCATTCTTATCCGTCCCCAGGATGACACCGGGGTAGGTAGCAAAGTCTTTGCTGATCCCAGCTCTGTTCATCTTGGCTTCTTTTAAAAACACATCAAGCAAGGGTTACTCCAAGCGGAGTCTCCCTTTTTTCCAAAAATTGGGCCACACAGACACCCACCCCATCAGTGGCAGCACTTGGGCCCTAGTTGTACACTTCACAGCTACATTTGCATCAATCACATTCAAAAATACCCCATAATTAACCGTCCCCAGGATGACACCGGGGTAGGTAGCAAAGTCTTTGCTGACCCATGACTTGTTCATCTTGGCTTCTTTTAAAAACAATGTAAGCAAGGGTTACTCCAAGCGGAGTCTCCCTTTTTTCCAAAAATTGGGCCACACAGACACCCACCCCATCAGTGGCAGCACTTGGGCCCTAGTTGCAAACAGGATGTTTTGATTTGCATCAAGCACATTCAAAAATACGCCATTCTTATCCGTCCCCAGGATGACACCGGGGTAGGTAGCAAAGTCTTTCCTGATCCCAGCTCTGTTCATCTTGGCTTCTTTTAAAAACACATCAAGCAAGGGTTACTCCAAGCGGAGTCTCCCTTTTTTTCCAAAAATTGGGCCACACAGACACCCACCCCATCAGTGGCAGCACTTGGGCCCTAGTTGCAAACAGGATGTTTTGATTTGCATCAAGCACATTCAAAAATACGCCATTCTTATCCGTCCCCAGGATGACACCGGGGTAGGTAGCAAAGTCTTTCCTGATCCCAGCTCTGTTCATCTTGGCTTCTTTTAAAAACACATCAAGCAAGGGTTACTCCAAGCGGAGTCTCCCTTTTTTTCCAAAAATTGGGCCACACAGACACCCACCCCATCAGTGGCAGCACTTGGGCCCTAGTTGCAAACAGGATGTTTTGATTTGCATCAAGCACATTCAAAAATACGCCATTCTTATCCGTCCCCAGGATGACACCGGGGTAGGTAGCAAAGTCTTTCCTGATCCCAGCTCTGTTCATCTTGGCTTCTTTTAAAAACACATCAAGCAAGGGTTACTCCAAGCGGAGTCTCCCTTTTTTTCCAAAAATTGGGCCACACAGACACCCACCCCATCAGTGGCAGCACTTGGGCCCTAGTTGCAAACAGGATGTTTTGATTTGCATCAAGCACATTCAAAAATACGCCATTCTTATCCGTCCCCAGGATGACACCGGGGTAGGTAGCAAAGTCTTTCCTGATCCCAGCTCTGTTCATCTTGGCTTCTTTTAAAAACACATCAAGCAAGGGTTACTCCAAGCGGAGTCTCCCTTTTTTTCCAAAAATTGGGCCACACAGACACCCACCCCATCAGTGGCAGCACTTGGGCCCTAGTTGCAAACAGGATGTTTTGATTTGCATCAAGCACATTCAAAAATACGCCATTCTTATCCGTCCCCAGGATGACACCGGGGTAGGTAGCAAAGTCTTTCCTGATCCCAGCTCTGTTCATCTTGGCTTCTTTTAAAAACACATCAAGCAAGGGTTACTCCAAGCGGAGTCTCCCTTTTTTTCCAAAAATTGGGCCACACAGACACCCACCCCATCAGTGGCAGCACTTGGGCCCTAGTTGCAAACAGGATGTTTTGATTTGCATCAAGCACATTCAAAAATACGCCATTCTTATCCGTCCCCAGGATGACACCGGGGTAGGTAGCAAAGTCTTTCCTGATCCCAGCTCTGTTCATCTTGGCTTCTTTTAAAAACACATCAAGCAAGGGTTACTCCAAGCGGAGTCTCCCTTTTTTTCCAAAAATTGGGCCACACAGACACCCACCCCATCAGTGGCAGCACTTGGGCCCTAGTTGCAAACAGGATGTTTTGATTTGCATCAAGCACATTCAAAAATACGCCATTCTTATCCGTCCCCAGGATGACACCGGGGTAGGTAGCAAAGTCTTTCCTGATCCCAGCTCTGTTCATCTTGGCTTCTTTTAAAAACACATCAAGCAAGGGTTACTCCAAGCGGAGTCTCCCTTTTTTTCCAAAAATTGGGCCACACAGACACCCACCCCATCAGTGGCAGCACTTGGGCCCTAGTTGCAAACAGGATGTTTTGATTTGCATCAAGCACATTCAAAAATACGCCATTCTTATCCGTCCCCAGGATGACACCGGGGTAGGTAGCAAAGTCTTTCCTGATCCCAGCTCTGTTCATCTTGGCTTCTTTTAAAAACACATCAAGCAAGGGTTACTCCAAGCGGAGTCTCCCTTTTTTTCCAAAAATTGGGCCACACAGACACCCACCCCATCAGTGGCAGCACTTGGGCCCTAGTTGCAAACAGGATGTTTTGATTTGCATCAAGCACATTCAAAAATACGCCATTCTTATCCGTCCCCAGGATGACACCGGGGTAGGTAGCAAAGTCTTTCCTGATCCCAGCTCTGTTCATCTTGGCTTCTTTTAAAAACACATCAAGCAAGGGTTACTCCAAGCGGAGTCTCCCTTTTTTTCCAAAAATTGGGCCACACAGACACCCACCCCATCAGTGGCAGCACTTGGGCCCTAGTTGCAAACAGGATGTTTTGATTTGCATAAAGCACATTCAAAAATACGCCATTCTTATCCGTCCCCAGGATGACACCGGGGTAGGTAGCAAAGTCTTTCCTGATCCCAGCTCTGTTCATCTTGGCTTCTTTTAAAAACACATCAAGCAAGGGTTACTCCAAGCGGAGTCTCCCTTTTTTTCCAAAAATTGGGCCACACAGACACCCACCCCATCAGTGGCAGCACTTGGGCCCTAGTTGCAAACAGGATGTTTTGATTTGCATCAAGCACATTCAAAAATACGCCATTCTTATCCGTCCCCAGGATGACACCGGGGTAGGTAGCAAAGTCTTTGCTGATCCCAGCTCTGTTCATCTTGGCTTCTTTTAAAAACACATCAAGCAAGGGTTACTCCAAGCGGAGTCTCCCTTTTTTCCAAAAATTGGGCCACACAGACACCCACCCCATCAGTGGCAGCACTTGGGCCCTAGTTGTACACTTCACAGCTACATTTGCATCAATCACATTCAAAAATACCCCATAATTAACCATCCCCAGGATGACACCGGGGTAGGTAGCAAAGTCTTTGCTGACCCATGACTTGTTCATCTTGGCTTCTTTTAAAAACAATGTAAGCAAGGGTTACTCCAAGCGGAGTCTCCCTTTTTTCCAAAAATTGGGCCACACAGACACCCACCCCATCAGTGGCAGCACTTGGGCCCTAGTTGCAAACAGGATGTTTTGATTTGCATCAAGCACATTCAAAAATACGCCATTCTTATCCGTCCCCAGGATGACACCGGGGTAGGTAGCAAAGTCTTTCCTGATCCCAGCTCTGTTCATCTTGGCTTCTTTTAAAAACACATCAAGCAAGGGTTACTCCAAGCGGAGTCTCCCTTTTTTTCCAAAAATTGGGCCACACAGACACCCACCCCATCAGTGGCAGCACTTGGGCCCTAGTTGTACACTTCACAGCTACATTTGCATCAATCACATTCAAAAATACCCCATAATTAACCGTCCCCAGGATGACACCGGGGTAGGTAGCAAAGTCTTTGCTGACCCATGACTTGTTCATCTTGGCTTCTTTTAAAAACAATGTAAGCAAGGGTTACTCCAAGCGGAGTCTCCCTTTTTTCCAAAAATTGGGCCACACAGACACCCACCCCATCAGTGGCAGCACTTGGGCCCTAGTTGCAAACAGGATGTTTTGATTTGCATCAAGCACATTCCAAATCCACAAGCATTTACTCTCCCCAGGATGACACAGGGGTGGTAAATTCCTTTTGGATCCATGACTTGTTCATTTTGATGAACGTCAGTCTGTCCACATTGTCACTGGACAGACGCGTGCGCTTATCTGTCAGCACACACCCAGCAGCACTGAATACACGTTCAGAGACAACGCTGGCAGCTGGACACGACAAAATCTCCAAGGCGTAACTGGAGAGCTCTGGCCATTTTTCTATGTTTGAAGCCCAAAAGGAGCAAGGCTCCAGTTGCACAGTCATGGCATCGATGTTCATTTGGAGATACTCCTGTATCATCCTCTCCAGCCGTTGAGTATGTGTCAGACTTGTTGTCTCTGGTGGCCTTGCAAAAGAGGGTCTAAAAAAATTATGAAAAGATTCCATAAAATTGCTGTTACCGGCACCAGATACGGTCCTACTGGTACGGGTAGACTGGTGAAGATGACGAGACCGTCCCATGTTTGTCAAGTTACAACTGGGAGATTCCCTCCCTGCACCTGCACGGTTGTTTGGTGGAAAAGCCGAGCTAAGATCGAGTAACAGCTTCTGCTGATACTCCTGCATACGTGCGTCCCTTTCTATGGCTGGAATTATGTCACAAAATTTGGACTTGTACCGGTGATCTAATAGTGTGGCAATCCAGTAGTCATCATCACTTCTAATTTTGACAATACGACTGTCATGTTGGAGGTAGTGCAACAAGAAGGCACTCATGTGTCTTGCGCAGCCATGCGGACCAAGTCCACGCTGTGTTTGTGGCATAGAGGTGCTAACCGTTCTTTCTTCCTCTGACATCTCCCCCCAACCTCTTTCAACTGAAATTTGACCAAGGTCTCCCTCATCCGCTGAGTCTTCCATGTCCATGGACAGTTCGTCCTCCATTTCTTCATGTTCTCCTGCACCTTGCTCAACATTTCGCCTGCTACTATGCGCCCTTGTCGATCCCTGTTCCCCATGGTCCCATGCCTGCTGCGTTGGTGATGATGAACGTCTGGACCTTGGTGATGTTGTTGTCCCTTGCACATATGAATCCTCCTGTAGTTCCTCCCCTTCATGTTGTCCCACCCCCTGACTCCGAATAGTGTTTAGCGTGTGCTCCAGCATGTAAATGACTGGAATCGTCATGCTGATAATGGCATTGTCAGAGCTAAACATATTCGTCGCCATGTCGAAACTGTGCAGAAGGGTGCATAGGTCCTTGATCTGAGACCACTCCATCAGGGTGATCTGCCCCACCTCTGCATCTCGTTGGCCCAGGCTATACGTCATGACGTATTGCACCAGGGCTCTGCGGTGCTGCCACAGTCGCTGTAACATGTGGAGAGTTGAATTCCAGCGTGTCGCCACATCGCATTTCAGGCGATGAACCGGCAGGCCGAAAGACTTCTGTAGCGATGCAAGTCGCTCAGCTGCGGCGCTTGAACGCCGGAAGTGAGCAGACAGTTTTCGTGCCCTGTTCAGAAGGCCATCTAGGCCGGGATAGTGTGTTAAAAATTGCTGCACGACAAGGTTCAACACGTGAGCCATACAAGGTACGTGTGTCACCTTGCCCAGGCGAAGGGCCGCACCCAGGTTTGCAGTATTGTCGCACACGGCCTTACCAGGCTGCAGGTTGAGTGGAGACAACCATTTATTAAACTCGGACCGCAGAGCTGACCACAACTCCTCAGCTGTGTGACTCTTATTACCAAGACATGTCAAGCTAAAGACCGCCTGATGCCGTTGCGCTCGGCTGCCAGCATAGTAATGAGGCGTGCGTGATTCCTTCTGCGCAGTGAGAACGCTGGTGGCCTGACCAGGCAGGCTTGGGGCGGAGGTGGAGGACCCAGATGAGGTGGAGGATGCAGAAGCTGTGGCGGAACTTGGACAGACAGAGGATTGACACACAAGTCGTGGGGACGGCAAGACTTGTGCAGCAGACCCTTCACCATCTATCACCATAGTTACCCAGTGCCCAGTCAGCGACATGTAACGTCCCTGTCCATGCTTACTGGTCCAAGTATCGGTGGTGAAATGCACCCGTTCACACACAGAGTTTCTCAAGGAAGCGGTGATGTTGTGTGCGACATGCTGGTGTAGCGCGGGCACACCTTTCTTAGAGAAGTAGTGGCGACTAGGCATCTGGTACTGGGGCACAGCGACAGACATAAGGTCTCTAAAATCCTGTGTGTCCACTAGGCGGAAAGGCAGCATTTCGGTAGCCAACAGCTTACAGAGGGATAGAGTCAACCTCTTAGCTTTGTCATGGGTCGGAGGAAGTGGCCTTTTATTTGACCACATCTGAGGGACAGAGATCTGGCTGCTGTGTGTAGACGGTGTTGAGTAGGGTGTCCCTGGAAAAATGCAGGTTTGTGAGGAAAGTGCAGGCGGAGACATGATGTTGCCTTCATCCAACGTTGGTGCTATCGATGTCTGAGAGAGCTGTACACACTCACTTGTTTCCCCTTCCAAACCAACTGACGACCTTACAAGCAAACTGCCTGTTGCGGTTACAGTGGTGGAAGTTTTGCGTGGAAAAACAGGTGTGACAGCTGTCCCCACAGTCCTAGAAGATGAAGAGCGCGCGGATGCACTGGAAGGGGCGGGCGGTGGATGGTTCGCTCCGCTAGCCGGCATTGCAGCACGGTGAGCTTCCCACCGGGACTTATGATATTTATTCATGTGACGATTCATGGAAGAAGTTGTCAAACTGCTGAGGTTTTGACCTCTACTAACAGAATCATGACAAATGTTACATATCACATGAGTTGGGCGATCTTTTTCGATGTGAAAAAAGGCCCAGGCTAGGCAAGGCTTAGAGGCCATGCGACCTGTTGATCCACCCCGAATAATGCTCATAGGCAGAGTGGTGGCTGAGGATGCAGTTGTAGACGTGCTACCAGTGCTCCGACTCTGTCCAGGAAGGCGCAAGGTAACTTCGTCGTCGGTTGCATCCTCCTCCACCGCCTCTGTTGACCTCCTCGAGTGCCTGACTGGGGGTTGACAGTAGGTGGGATCTAGAACGTCATCATCAATTGTTGTGTTCGCACTCCCCTCCCCCTCAGACCGAGCCTCTTCTTGCCCTGACCGAATATTTAAGTTGTCATCCCAATCGGGTATCTGCGTCTCATCTTCATCAGTATGTTCCTCATTGTCTATAACCACAGGTGTTACAGTTTGTGACAAAGGGTCAACATTATGCTCAGAAACTTGGTCCTCACGGCCTGAATCTGAGTCACAAAGGTTCTGGGCATCACTGCAGACCATTTCCTGTTCTGTACTCACTGTAGCTTGGGAGCAGACCTCTGATTCCCAGGCTATAGTGTGACTGAACAGCTCTGCAGACTCAGCCATCTCAGTTCCACCATACTGTGCAGGGCTGATGGAGACTTCAGAGCTGGGAGAAATCAAGTGTGATTGGGATGACAACTCAGAGGAATGGTGTTTTTTGGATGCGGTACTTGAAGTGGCTGAGAGGGCACTTGTTGGACCACTTGAGATCCATTCAAGCATTTTCCTTTTTTGCCCATCATCTACCTTTGTTCCTCTTGTTCGTGTCCGTAAAAAAGGGAGCACATCGGATTGTCCACAATAAGTAGTAGACATCTTACTTTTGCTAGTAGATGGTCTATCTTCAGCAGATGATAATGGAGCTTTGGCACCTTCCCCACTGACAAAACCTTTTTTGCCTTTTCCACCACGCCTCTTCCCCTTTCCACCAGCATCTGTCATTTTGCCACTCATGTTGATTGCGACAAGATTGTGGACTGAAAATGTGGTAGTAAAAATTGAGAGGTGGTGAAGATTGCAGTGGTGGTCTAGCTTTATTAACAGCAGAATAATAAAGAATAAATATCCCTGACAATGTAACTTAGTTATAATTCGTTGGAGTGTGCAACGCAGGCAGACGTGCTGCAAATGTCTTGGCACTAGTGGGACTATAGCAAAGTCCAATAGCCACGTATAGGATGCCACTAGGTACACTGAGTGTGTGCTAGTATAATGGCTTAGTTATAATTAGTTGGAGTGTGCAACGCAGGCAGACGTGCTGCAAATGTCTTGGCACTAGTGGGACTATAGCAAAGTCCAATATCCACGTATAGGATGCCACTAGGTTCACTGAGTGTGTGCTAGTATAATGGCTTAGTTATAATTAGTTGGAGTGTGCAACGCAGGCAGACGTGCTGCAAATGTCTTGGCACTAGTGGGACTATAGCAAAGTCCAATAGCCACGTATAGGATGCCACTAGGTACACTGAGTGTGTGCTAGTATAATGGCTTAGTTATAATTAGTTGGAGTGTGCAACGCAGGCAGACGTGCTGCAAATGTCTTGGCACTAGTGGGACTATAGCAAAGTCCAATAGCCACGTATAGGATGCCACTAGGTACACTGAGTGTGTGCTAGTATAATGGCTTAGTTATAATTAGTTGGAGTGTGCAACGCAGGCAGACGTGCTGCAAATGTCTTGGCACTAGTGGGACTATAGCAAAGTCCAATATCCACGTATAGGATGCCACTAGGTTCACTGAGTGTGTGCTAGTATAATGGCTTAGTTATAATTAGTTGGAGTGTGCAACGCAGGCAGACGTGCTGCAAATGTCTTGGCACTAGTGGGACTATAGCAAAGTCCAATAGCCACGTATAGGATGCCACTAGGTACACTGAGTGTTTGCTAGTATAATGGCTTAGTTAAAAAGAGTTGTAGTGTGCAATGCAGGCAGACGTGCTGCAAATGTCTTGGCACTAGTGGGACTATAGCAAAGTCCAATAGCCACGTATAGGATGCCACTAGGTACACTGAGTGTGTGCTAGTATAATGGCTTAGTTATAATTAGTTGGAGTGTGCAACGCAGGCAGACGTGCTGCAAATGTCTTGGCACTAGTGGGACTATAGCAAAGTCCAATAGCCACGTATAGGATGCCACTAGGTACACTGAGTGTGTGCTAGTATAATGGCTTAGTTATAATTAGTTGGAGTGTGCAACGCAGGCAGACGTGCTGCAAATGTCTTGGCACTAGTGGGACTATAGCAAAGTCCAATAGCCACGTATAGGATGCCACTAGGTACACTGAGTGTGTGCTAGTATAATGGCTTAGTTATAATTAGTTGGAGTGTGCAACGCAGGCAGACGTGCTGCAAATGTCTTGGCACTAGTGGGACTATAGCAAAGTCCAATAGCCACGTATAGGATGCCACTAGGTACACTGAGTGTGTGCTAGTATAATGGCTTAGTTATAATTAGTTGGAGTGTGCAACGCAGGCAGACGTGCTGCAAATGTCTTGGCACTAGTGGGACTATAGCAAAGTCCAATAGCCACGTATAGGATGCCACTAGGTACACTGAGTGTGTGCTAGTATAATGGCTTAGTTATAATTAGTTGGAGTGTGCAACGCAGGCAGACGTGCTGCAAATGTCTTGGCACTAGTGGGACTATAGCAAAGTCCAATAGCCACGTATAGGATGCCACTAGGTACACTGAGTGTGTGCTAGTATAATGGCTTAGTTATAATTAGTTGGAGTGTGCAACGCAGGCAGACGTGCTGCAAATGTCTTGGCACTAGTGGGACTATAGCAAAGTCCAATAGCCACGTATAGGATGCCACTAGGTACACTGAGTGTGTGCTAGTATAATGGCTTAGTTATAATTAGTTGGAGTGTGCAACGCAGGCAGACGTGCTGCAAATGTCTTGGCACTAGTGGGACTATAGCAAAGTCCAATAGCCACGTATAGGATGCCACTAGGTACACTGAGTGTGTGCTAGTATAATGGCTTAGTTATAATTAGTTGGAGTGTGCAACGCAGGCAGACGTGCTGCAAATGTCTTGGCACTAGTGGGACTATAGCAAAGTCCAATAGCCACGTATAGGATGCCACTAGGTACACTGAGTGTGTGCTAGTATAATGGCTTAGTTATAATTAGTTGGAGTGTGCAACGCAGGCAGACGTGCTGCAAATGTCTTGGCAATAGTGGGACTATAGCAAAGTCCAATAGCCACGTATAGGATGCCACTAGGTACACTGAGTGTGTGCTAGTATAATGGCTTAGTTATAATTAGTTGGAGTGTGCAACGCAGGCAGACGTGCTGCAAATGTCTTGGCACTAGTGGGACTATAGCAAAGTCCAATATCCACGTATAGGATGCCACTAGGTTCACTGAGTGTGTGCTAGTATAATGGCTTAGTTATAATTAGTTGGAGTGTGCAACGCAGGCAGATGCGCTCTGCAAATGTCTTGGCACTAGTGGGACTATAGCAAAGTCCAATAGCCACGTATAGGATGCCACTAGGTACACTGAGTGTGTGCTAGTATAATGGCTTAGTTATAATTAGTTGGAGTGTGCAACGCAGGCAGACGTGCTGCAAATGTCTTGGCACTAGTGGGACTATAGCAAAGTCCAATAGCCACGTATAGGATGCCACTAGGTACACTGAGTGTTTGCTAGTATAATGGCTTAGTTAAAAAGAGTTGTAGTGTGCAATGCAGGCAGACGTGCTCTGCAAATGTCTTTGCACTAGTGGGACTATAGCAAAGTCCAATAGCCACGTATAGGATGCCACTAGGTACACTGAGTGTGTGCTAGTATAATGGCTTAGTTATAATTAGTTGGAGTGTGCAACGCAGGCAGACGTGCTGCAAATGTCTTGGCACTAGTGGGACTATAGCAAAGTCCAATAGCCACGTATAGGATGCCACTAGGTACACTGAGTGTGTGCTAGTATAATGGCTTAGTTATAATTAGTTGGAGTGTGCAACGCAGGCAGACGTGCTGCAAATGTCTTGGCACTAGTGGGACTATAGCAAAGTCCAATATCCACGTATAGGATGCCACTAGGTTCACTGAGTGTGTGCTAGTATAATGGCTTAGTTATAATTAGTTGGAGTGTGCAACGCAGGCAGATGCGCTCTGCAAATGTCTTGGCACTAGTAGGACTATAGCAAAGTCCAATAGCCACGTATAGGATGCCACTAGGTACACTGAGTGTGCGCTAGTATAATGGCTTAGTTATAATTAGTTGGAGTGTGCAACGCAGGCAGACGTGCTGCAAATGTCTTGGCACTAGTGGGACTATAGCAAAGTCCAATAGCCACGTATAGGATGCCACTAGGTACACTGAGTGTGTGCTAGTATAATGCCTTAGTTATAATTAGTTGGAGTGTGCAACGCAGGCAGACGTGCTGCAAATGTCTTGGCACTAGTGGGACTATAGCAAAGTCCAATAGCCACGTATAGGATGCCACTAGGTACACTGAGTGTGTGCTAGTATAATGGCTTAGTTATAATTAGTTGGAGTGTGCAACGCAGGCAGACGTGCTGCAAATGTCTTGGCACTAGTGGGACTATAGCAAAGTCCAATAGCCACGTATAGGATGCCACTAGGTACACTGAGTGTGTGCTAGTATAATGGCTTAGTTATAATTAGTTGGAGTGTGTAACGCAGGCAGATGCGCTCTGCAAATGTCTTGGCACTAGTAGGACTATAGCAAAGTCCAATAGCCACGTATAGGATGCCACTAGGTACACTGAGTGTGTGCTAGTATAATGGCTTAGTTATAATTAGTTGGAGTGTGCAACGCAGGCAGACGTGCTGCAAATGTCTTGGCACTAGTGGGACTATAGCAAAGTCCAATAGCCACGTATAGGATGCCACTAGGTACACTGAGTGTGTGCTAGTATAATGGCTTAGTTATAATTAGTTGGAGTGTGCAACGCAGGCAGACGTGCTGCAAATGTCTTGGCACTAGTGGGACTATAGCAAAGTCCAATAGCCACGTATAGGATGCCACTAGGTACACTGAGTGTGTGCTAGTATAATGGCTTAGTTATAATTAGTTGGAGTGTGCAACGCAGGCAGACGTGCTGCAAATGTCTTGGCACTAGTGGGACTATAGCAAAGTCCAATAGCCACGTATAGGATGCCACTAGGTACACTGAGTGTGTGCTAGTATAATGGCTTAGTTATAATTAGTTGGAGTGTGCAACGCAGGCAGACGTGCTGCAAATGTCTTGGCACTAGTGGGACTATAGCAAAGTCCAATAGCCACGTATAGGATGCCACTAGGTACACTGAGTGTGTGCTAGTATAATGGCTTAGTTATAATTAGTTGGAGTGTGCAACGCAGGCAGACGTGCTGCAAATGTCTTGGCACTAGTGGGACTATAGCAAAGTCCAATAGCCACGTATAGGATGCCACTAGGTACACTGAGTGTGTGCTAGTATAATGGCTTAGTTATAATTAGTTGGAGTGTGCAACGCAGGCAGACGTGCTGCAAATGTCTTGGCACTAGTGGGACTATAGCAAAGTCCAATAGCCACGTATAGGATGCCACTAGGTACACTGAGTGTGTGCTAGTATAATGGCTTAGTTATAATTAGTTGGAGTGTGCAACGCAGGCAGACGTGCTGCAAATGTCTTGGCACTAGTGGGACTATAGCAAAGTCCAATAGCCACGTATAGGATGCCACTAGGTACACTGAGTGTGTGCTAGTATAATGGCTTAGTTATAATTAGTTGGAGTGTGCAACGCAGGCAGACGTGCTGCAAATGTCTTGGCACTAGTGGGACTATAGCAAAGTCCAATAGCCACGTATAGGATGCCACTAGGTACACTGAGTGTGTGCTAGTATAATGGCTTAGTTATAATTAGTTGGAGTGTGCAACGCAGGCAGACGTGCTGCAAATGTCTTGGCACTAGTGGGACTATAGCAAAGTCCAATAGCCACGTATAGGATGCCACTAGGTACACTGAGTGTGTGCTAGTATAATGGCTTAGTTATAATTAGTTGGAGTGTGCAACGCAGGCAGACGTGCTGCAAATGTCTTGGCAATAGTGGGACTATAGCAAAGTCCAATAGCCACGTATAGGATGCCACTAGGTACACTGAGTGTGTGCTAGTATAATGGCTTAGTTATAATTAGTTGGAGTGTGCAACGCAGGCAGACGTGCTGCAAATGTCTTGGCACTAGTGGGACTATAGCAAAGTCCAATATCCACGTATAGGATGCCACTAGGTTCACTGAGTGTGTGCTAGTATAATGGCTTAGTTATAATTAGTTGGAGTGTGCAACGCAGGCAGATGCGCTCTGCAAATGTCTTGGCACTAGTGGGACTATAGCAAAGTCCAATAGCCACGTATAGGATGCCACTAGGTACACTGAGTGTGTGCTAGTATAATGGCTTAGTTATAATTAGTTGGAGTGTGCAACGCAGGCAGACGTGCTGCAAATGTCTTGGCACTAGTGGGACTATAGCAAAGTCCAATAGCCACGTATAGGATGCCACTAGGTACACTGAGTGTTTGCTAGTATAATGGCTTAGTTAAAAAGAGTTGTAGTGTGCAATGCAGGCAGACGTGCTCTGCAAATGTCTTTGCACTAGTGGGACTATAGCAAAGTCCAATAGCCACGTATAGGATGCCACTAGGTACACTGAGTGTGTGCTAGTATAATGGCTTAGTTATAATTAGTTGGAGTGTGCAACGCAGGCAGACGTGCTGCAAATGTCTTGGCACTAGTGGGACTATAGCAAAGTCCAATAGCCACGTATAGGATGCCACTAGGTACACTGAGTGTGTGCTAGTATAATGGCTTAGTTATAATTAGTTGGAGTGTGCAACGCAGGCAGACGTGCTGCAAATGTCTTGGCACTAGTGGGACTATAGCAAAGTCCAATATCCACGTATAGGATGCCACTAGGTTCACTGAGTGTGTGCTAGTATAATGGCTTAGTTATAATTAGTTGGAGTGTGCAACGCAGGCAGATGCGCTCTGCAAATGTCTTGGCACTAGTAGGACTATAGCAAAGTCCAATAGCCACGTATAGGATGCCACTAGGTACACTGAGTGTGCGCTAGTATAATGGCTTAGTTATAATTAGTTGGAGTGTGCAACGCAGGCAGACGTGCTGCAAATGTCTTGGCACTAGTGGGACTATAGCAAAGTCCAATAGCCACGTATAGGATGCCACTAGGTACACTGAGTGTGTGCTAGTATAATGCCTTAGTTATAATTAGTTGGAGTGTGCAACGCAGGCAGACGTGCTGCAAATGTCTTGGCACTAGTGGGACTATAGCAAAGTCCAATAGCCACGTATAGGATGCCACTAGGTACACTGAGTGTGTGCTAGTATAATGGCTTAGTTATAATTAGTTGGAGTGTGCAACGCAGGCAGACGTGCTGCAAATGTCTTGGCACTAGTGGGACTATAGCAAAGTCCAATAGCCACGTATAGGATGCCACTAGGTACACTGAGTGTGTGCTAGTATAATGGCTTAGTTATAATTAGTTGGAGTGTGTAACGCAGGCAGATGCGCTCTGCAAATGTCTTGGCACTAGTAGGACTATAGCAAAGTCCAATAGCCACGTATAGGATGCCACTAGGTACACTGAGTGTGTGCTAGTATAATGGCTTAGTTATAATTAGTTGGAGTGTGCAACGCAGGCAGACGTGCTGCAAATGTCTTGGCACTAGTGGGACTATAGCAAAGTCCAATAGCCACGTATAGGATGCCACTAGGTACACTGAGTGTGTGCTAGTATAATGGCTTAGTTATAATTAGTTGGAGTGTGCAACGCAGGCAGACGTGCTGCAAATGTCTTGGCACTAGTGGGACTATAGCAAAGTCCAATAGCCACGTATAGGATGCCACTAGGTACACTGAGTGTGTGCTAGTATAATGGCTTAGTTATAATTAGTTGGAGTGTGCAACGCAGTCAGACGTGCTGCAAATGTCTTGGCACTAGTGGGACTATAGCAAAGTCCAATAGCCACGTATAGGATGCCACTAGGTACACTGAGTGTGTGCTAGTATAATGGCTTAGTTATAATTAGTTGGAGTGTGCAACGCAGGCAGACGTGCTGCAAATGTCTTGGCACTAGTGGGACTATAGCAAAGCCTAATAGCCACGTATAGGATGCCACTAAGTACACTGAGTGTGTGCTAGTATAATGGCTTAGTTATAATTAGTTGGAGTGTGCAACGCAGGCAGACGTGCTGCAAATGTCTTGGCACTAGTGGGACTATAGCAAAGTCCAATATCCACGTATAGGATGCCACTAGGTTCACTGAGTGTGTGCTAGTATAATGGCTTAGTTATAATTAGTTGGAGGGTGCAACGCAGGCAGACGTGCTGCAAATGTCTTGGCACTAGTGGGACTATAGCAAAGTCCAATAGCCACGTATAGGATGCCACTAGGTACACTGAGTGTGTGCTAGTATAATGGCTTAGTTATAATTAGTTGGAGTGTGCAACGCAGGCAGACGTGCTGCAAATGTCTTGGCACTAGTGGGACTATAGCAAAGTCCAATATCCACGTATAGGATGCCACTAGGTTCACTGAGTGTGTGCTAGTATAATGGCTTAGTTATAATTAGTTGGAGTGTGCAACGCAGGCAGATGCGCTCTGCAAATGTCTTGGCACTAGTAGGACTATAGCAAAGTCCAATAGCCACGTATAGGATGCCACTAAAAAACACTTAGTGTGTGCAAGTATAATGGCTTAGTTATAATTAGTTGGAGTGTGCAACGCAGGCAGATGCGCTCTGCAAATGTCTTGGCACTAGTGGGACTATAGCAAAGTCCAATAGCCACGTATAGGATGCCACTAGGTACACTGAGTGTTTGCTAGTAAAATTGCTTAGTTTAAAAAAGTTGTAGTGTGCAATGCAGGCAGACGTGCTCTGCAAATGTCTTTGCACTAGTGGGACTATAGCAAAGTCCAATAGCCACGTATAGGATGCCACTAGGTACACTGAGTGTTTGCTAGTAAAATTGCTTAGTTTAAAAAACTTGGAGTGTGCAATGCAGGCAGATGTGCTCTGCTAATGTCTTTGCACTAGTGGGACTATAGCAAAGTCCAATAGCCACGTATAGGATGCCACTAGGTACACTGAGTGTGTGCTAGTATAATGGCTTAGTTATAATTCGTTGGAGTGTGCAACGCAGGCAGATGCGCTCTGCAAATGTCTTGGCACTAGTGGGACTATAGCAAAGTCCAATAGCCACGTATAGGATGCCACTAGGTACACTGAGTGTTTGCTAGTAAAATTGCTTAGTTTAAAAAAGTTGTAGTGTGCAATGCAGGCAGACGTGCTCTGCAAATGTCTTTGCACTAGTGGGACTATAGCAAAGTCCAATAGCCACGTATAGGATGCCACTAGGTACACTGAATGTTTGCTAGTATAATGGCTTACTTAGAATGAGTTGGAGTGTGCAGAGGACAAGAGGGTACAGTGGCAGGATTGTGGTGCTCTGGGTAGAGGAATGGAAGCCTGCCTTTCTATTCCCTCCTAATGGTGAAATGCAGGGAGGAAATCCCTGACCTGGGCTACACAGACGCTGTTGCTGTTTGCAGGACCTGTCACTTATGGCTCTCTGACCCTGCCGCTTTGAGCCCTTAAAAGGACTGCTAGAATGTGCTCTCCCTAAGCTGTCTAACGCTGTGTATGCAGCGCATACAGCTGTATCGGCTATAGGACTCAGGAGGACGGAGCTGCGACACTGATGTCTGACACCAAAGACGCAGAAGGCAGATAATGGCGTTCGTGAAGAAAATGTCCGGTTTTATAATGCAGGGACATGTGACATGCAGATCCTATCACACATGCCGTTGCTTCTCTGGCTCAAAGTCCACTTAGGTATGTGTGTGTCTGTGATTGGCTGACATGCTGGCCCGCCCCACAAGACGCGCGCGCTTAGGGAAGGAAGACAAGAAAAAAAAAAAAAAAAAATGGCGATCGCCATTATAGAAACAGCAGTGATCTGAAGGCGCTGTTCACGCACACTATACACTGAAATGTGATAATAGTTTGATTCACAGAGTGACTTACACTATTACAGCAGAAACCAAGCTAGGATTTAGCTGTTTTTTGGCTGCTAGAACCGTTCTCGAACGTTTCTAGAACTATCGAGCTTTTGCAAAAAGCTCGAGTTCTAGTTCGATCTAGAACATGCCCCAAAATCACTCGAGCCGCGAACTGGAGAACCACGAACCACGAACCGCGCTCAACTCTAGTATTGGTGTACTCAGGAGAAATTGTACAGCAAATTATATGGTGCATTTCTTTTGTCCAGTCCGATGGACGTCCAAATCTGTGCCTACTGTCCCTTCTTCTGCTGTCCTCATATGCTGGTTGACGTGGATGACGACTGAGGCGCCATCCACATATGCGGGCAAAATCTAGAGCCTGCGCAGGCATATTTCTGGTTTATGTAGGCACACTTCGCTGTGCTCTGTTGCGGGCAGAGCCAAAAATATAGATGCACCTGCGCAAACTGGCGTGTTCACTTGCCAGGTGCGAGATTTTGCTCAGCAATGTGGATGAAGCGAGGGATGTCATCCACATCACCGTGCAAAATCTCGCGCCTGTGCAGAGAACTCGTCGGTTCGCGCAGCTGCACCTATGTTTTCAGCTCTGCCCACAACACGGTAAAGCGAAGTGCGCCCACGCAAACTGAGACTATGTCTTCGCAGTCACGAGATTTTGCCCGCCTACGTGGATGGTGCCTGAGACATCATTCACATCAATCAGCACAGGAAGCGCATATTAGGACGCCCATCGGACTGGACAATTTACATACATGGCGGGAGATTTTATAAAGGCATTTGTGGGGTCTACAGGGGTGGTCAAGGGGTAACCTGCACCTTTATAGAATGCAGCACAGGCACTGCTTAAGGCACTGGTTTTAGTTTAGAAGGCCAAAATCTGGTGACAGGTTCCCTTTAAGTCCATAAAAATTCAAAGTTTGACATTTGTGAAATTTTCAAAGTTTTCACCAAATTTCCTGTATTTTTGCATATTAACACAAAAATATTGTCCTAAATTTACCATTATCATGAAGTAGAATATGTCACAAAAAAACAATTTCAGAATCACTGGGATCCGTTGAAGCGTTCCCGAGTTATTACATCATGAAGTGACACTGGTCAGAATTGAAAAAATTGGCTGAGTTATGAAGGTGGAAACATTCTAGGGTATTAACATACATATAGATCAATAAGTCATTAATGTTCTTTTCGGCTGCATCATCATTCTCTCTACAAGAAAAACACAACAAAAAGGACTGAATTGAATGGTTTTTGAAATAAGAAAGATTTTACTGTGTAGTTCGAAATCAAAAAAGATGAACATCAGTTAATTAAAAATCAACACTACTTCACCTTTTCACAAGTGTACAAAAAGAAATAAATATATGGATTTACATTCAACAGTTAAGGTCAGCTATAACTGATAGTAGCGTTTTGCATTCACATACACAAGCACAGAATAAATATATGTTGGACTTTCTTAGGAGCATAGGGCATATGTTTTTATTTGCAGTAATGATACACTTGGCAGTTCGTGTATTTTTCTAAGAAAGGCAAAAATGAAACCAAACCCATTTGTGAGATGCAGCAACCCACCAAAAGTAATATCAATATATACAGATTATGCCATCTGTAAGTCAGTATATACCTATGTGAGATCTTCGTATGTTGAAAAGTTTTCAGCAAAGTTAAGTTTCTAGAGATATTAGTGTAAGTGTGCAAATTTACAGAAAGCTGTTTTTTTTTGCATTTTTTTATATCATTAACACATGCAATGTTTGGCCACGAGGTGATCTGATAGAAGTGGTGCTGAGTGAACAATGCGGTACACATGATTTAGCAAATTTTGTGATTATCGTGAAAGTGTCACTGAAAAACAAGCCGGCCTTCGTAAAAGACCTATTTATATCATTCACAAATATACAGCATATTGTACAAAAGTTTTTAGTTGAAAAAAATTCTCCTTGTCAAAGGAATTATTTTTTTCTGTGCGTGTCCTCTCAACAATTTTTTATATTTTATTTTTTAAAGTACAGCACTGGCTCTACATCTAGATTTACATATCAATAAGTAGTAACTAGCAACACAGCGAATCCACAAACATTAATTATCTTAAGTCATCTAAGGTAAGAGCGAGGCTTTAATATACAGTAATTTATAGGTTACAAATGCCTTTTGTTTGCGTTTTATTATGATAATTTTTTGGCTTGTATGATCTAAAAATCGGTGTCTAAATTGGCAAAGACATTTAATAAAAAATGCCCTTCACTATCAAGTTAGCACCACATGTTAAACTTTATGCTTATATTGTGTTTTACAGAATCTTAGTTGAATTTTACAAGTTTGCCTTTCCAATTTTTTTTCACATTTGCTTTACATATGGATAAAAAGGGAAACAGAGTCCATTTTTTTTATGAATCCCTCCAGCAGTTGTTGGGCATATTTGATGCAATTTTACATCCTTTTTTCTAATACAATCTTTACATATTATTATTTTACCTATTGGAAACATGTGCAATAAGGAGTTATCCTAGTAGAGGACAACCCCTTTAAACCAAGCAATAACTATTTTTGTATAGATTAATTCATAAGAAGAAGAAGTCGGATCTATGCCGCACTAATACTCAATCTAATGTTAATATAATTCCTTTATTGTTCGTATAGGTCGACCGTTTCAGAGACATCCGTCTCCTTCATCAGGACATCAAAGAAACAAATAGTTTTTTGTTCCTTTGAAGTCCTGATGAAGGAGACAGATGTCTCTGAAATGTGTCGACATGTACGAACAATAAAGGAATTATATTAACATCAAATTGAGTATTAGCGCGGCATAGACCCGACTTCTTCTATTTGATTATACGACTTACACTTCGGGGCTGCAGCAGATACTATGATTGCATGTGTTTCACAGGAGTTGTGACTTTGCACAACCTGAAAAGGTGAGTGTACCCTAATCCTTATTTTTGATCTCCTTACCGGGTAAGACCCTTTTTCGCTTCTCTACTCTACAGTATCAGTACCTGTATTTTTGTATGGCTATCATAGAGATCTAATGCAGTACAAATGTATATAATTGTTTTTTATGAATTAGGCAAAAAATATTGGGAATCAGTAGCAACATTTTAACAGTGTCCACTGTCTTACCTTAAACGTATTTTATGTGTTAATGCAAAATCTAGTTTAATATAATATCAACATATAGTACAATGTATTTTGAATAATAATTTCCTTCATTGTTAAACACATTATATGCCTAGGGCTATGGAATAGCATTTCATTGCTTTGATTCACACACTAATTGTGAAAACGTTGGTGAATGTGTGTAATACTATTCCATAAAAGTCAATAAAAGTTGACAATGGTGCACCAGCAATTCAACGTTAATAATGCTTTGTTCACTTGTATATTCATTTATTCAGGGTGTAGGTTAGAAAATATTATGAAGATATTCTATAGGATACTAAGGGCATCCATACACATAAGACAAAACTAGGTGATGAGTAATAATAATAATAACATTGTATCAGTCGTTTTGGACTTTTTTGGCCAATAATGGAGCAAATCTTTAAGACCCTGGCCTCTCGATTGGTGTTTTGAAATATAATGATCATTTGTTATTCAGGCATGGGTCGCATTTTGCCGAAGCAGACAACTGCTCGTTATAATGAAAATAAGTAATTTCTGGTAACTTTTAACAAATGTGTATGGGACCTTAAGGGGTGGTCCAATACCTAAAGTATCTTGCATAAATATCTATTTGCACACTAAAAGAACTTTTGTGATTTGTTTTATTATAAATACCCAACACATCCCTATACAGCTAATCCCTAATAATGTTTTTTTACTTCACTTTCTGTGATGTTTTGTTTGAGAGGTTTCTCAAATGAGGAATCATCAGGAAGCTGGGGCTGCACTCACTTCCTTGCAGCATCTATCATCACACTTGGAACAGGATGTTATCTGTCATCACAGGGCAGCGCAGCGGTCACTTACCACAATTTTATCGCAACCCTCTAAAGATGTCCTAAAACCATGCCACAGATAGAAGCTGTGGGAGAACTGACTAAGGTACCAGTCCTCCACTTCTATACCAATTGGCCACAGTCTTATTGTGATGTTTTGTTTGAGAGGATTCTCAAATGAGACATCATCGAGATGCTGGGGCTACACTCACTTCCCTGCAGCGTCTATCATCACGCCTAGAACAGGATGTCATCTGTCATCACAGGGCAGCGCAGCAGCCACTTACCACAATTTGTTTTATCGCCATCCTCTAAAGATGTCCTAAAACCATGCCACAGATAGAAGCAGTGGGAGAACTGACCAAGGTACCAGTTCTCCACTTCTGTACCCATTGGTCATAGTTTTAGGGGTACTTTGCACACTACGACATCGCAGCTGCGATGTCGGTGGAGTCAAATCGAAAGTGACGCACATCCGGCGTCGCTGTCGACATCGGAGTATGTGAATCCTTTTTGATACGATTAACGAGCGCAAAAGCATATTTCTCTGCAGCGACGGTACGATGTTGTTCCTCATTCCTGCAGCAGCACACATTGCTGGGTGAGAAGCCGCAGGAGAGAGGAACATTTGCTTACCTACGTCACCGCGGCCAACGCCGGCTATGCGGAAGGACGGAGGTGGGCGGGATGTTTACGTCCCGCTCATCTCCGCCCCTCCGCTTCTATTGGCCGCCTGCCGTGTGACGTCACTGTCACGCCGCACGACCTGCCCGCTTAGGAAGGAGGCGGTTTGCCGGCCAGAGCGACGTCGCAGGGCAGGTAAGTCCATGTGCAGCTGCCGTAGCGATAATGTTCGCTACGGAAGCTATAACACAATATCGTATGTGCGATAGGGGCGGGGACTATCGCGCTCAGCATCGCAAGCATTGGCTTGCAATGTCGTAGTGTGCAAAGTACCCCTTACTGTGAAACAAGATGTCATCAGGGGATGGTGATAGAAGCAGGGTGAGTGCCTCTCAGCTTTTATCATTGACCTCAAACGAATTGTCACTCATCTTACTTGCTATGGCGTACAGTTGTTCACGCCAGTTTTAAACATTTAATATATACTTTGGAAGAGACATATGCACCAAGCTTGGAAAACAATAGGGTGTGAACAAAGCATTACTCAAATTGTCAAATTGACACAAAATGAATCAAGCAACCTGTATCCCGTTCCACAATGTAACACATCATTTGGCACCAGCCTTTCAGTGTATTGTTCAAAAGGCTATTGAAATGTAAACTAAATAAATACTAAAATTTCGTTATATCGGAATATATTGAATTTTAAATTTTTTTGTTTTTTACATTTTTTTATTTTTTTTTTTGCTTTTTTTATATATTATAATTTTCCCTTTTTTAAATTTCAGGCAATTTCTATATACAGATTTTTTCAAGGGCAAACACACATTTATGGTAGTAGCCTAACTATATTGATTCCTGAGGAATTTCTTTCATTTTAATGTGTTCATAGTTTTTTTTAAAGTTTTTTTAAATATGAGGATAATAATGTAAATGATGGTGTCTACTGATATAGATAGTAGTGATAATTTAGACAAGTAATCTCATTATCTGTAATATTTGGAATGATATGACTTTTATTGGCCGATTTACTTACTGATCACCTCTGTTTTACTTTGTTTCTGCTCAGATACTTCTGTTATGTGGCTGAAATTTATACTTTCATCTTCTTTCATGGCTAACTCGATATAATGCATTTTCTGTACAATACACGGTAACTATTTACAGAGACATTGGCGTTAACAGTCACCTACTATTATATATGCACAAACTGCCACTGTGTTCTTTGGATGTGAGAGACAACAGCTGAGTGTCATATGGTTAAACATTTGACATAATAAAGCTTTAAGACATAATCTGGTAAATAATATAGACATATATGTATAGATTTTCAGGCTTGAATGTTGCAGTCTTTTTGTTCTTAGGAAGGTGCATTAACAATAGGAAGAAATTTAACTTTGTTGCTACATTATTTCTTACAAAAATGGGATTAGAATTGGCTTCGATCTCCTTTCATTGATCATTGTTGTCGGTCGGATTATTTCCTTTATCTTGGTTCTTGTTTCCCTTCTTCTTCTTCTTTTTCTTCTTAGTTTCTTCTTTTTTGCCAAAGGTTATAAAGTTACTTTTATGACCTTGGGCTGATGGTTGATCCTGGCGGATCGAAATGATGGCTGGGGATCCTGGGATAATAAAATTCTCCGGAAAATCTGGTGGTATTTGTGGTACTGGTTGTTTTTGATTGCCAGGTCCATATTTGAAGGTCCAGCTGTTGCAATTCACACCAGCTCCTACAGGGGGAGACACTTCTCCTCCTTCGGGTTCTGCAAAATTAAAAGATGTAAACATTTAATACAATCATGAAGTATACAGAAAAATCCAAGAAATATTTAGCCCATATGGGGCTAACAACTAACAAACTGTCATAGACCACTCCTGCTGGTGATTCTATGGCTTTCACTGACATCAAGTCAACAAAGTAGCCGTCTTCTCGTTTGTTCTGTTGTCGGGTGTCTCTGACAATGTCCTGCTCATTTACAAATGGCTCCCTGCTACCTAACTGTGGGGAGCAGGCTGCAATCAGCATGACATCTGCAGTAAGGCCCCTTAGACAGAGCAGACTCTGATGAAAGGTGTAATGAAGCAAGGGAGTTGTCAGCTGAGAGGGTAAAGATCACACCATACCTGTAGATTTATTATGTTCTGGGGTCTGGAGACAGAGATCCCATATAATAATAAATCCTATTGGATTTGAATTGAATAAAGTTGATGTAACTCAAATTTCCTGGCCAAATTTGAATGACAGGACTGCACTTGCACTTTAAGGAGGTTTTGGTGGAGAGTACATATCTAGTTGTAGAGCAGAGATTAATAGGGTCAGATAATGAGGAACGGGGGTGCTGTACAAATTAAGGTGGCATTACCTCTGTTGGTAGGTAGTGTTGAGCGTAGGGCAAGACCCTTTTACGTTATAAGTGCAAATAAACATGTATCCAGTTCACCCCCAAGACGTCCGCACTTCTGGCGGTGTTGAAGCACGAGACTCCACTGCTGTTCAGCGTCTGAGGCACAGGTGAACAAAGGAATGATGCAGCTTTACATTTCCATAAAACGTCCAAGGTCTAAGAGCCATGTGCTCGAAACGCGTCTGGTGTGTGGTTTAAAGAATCTTCGGATTTTTCCTGACTCAGAGATGGTATACTTTCGTGGCTTATCTTTATTATGAGAAAAATATTCTTTGTATTTTAAAAACGTTTTTCATTAAAGCTGTGTTTTTATGAAAACGTGAAGCTGGATCATTCCTTTGTTCAGCTTTTCCGTTATAACACTACTGGAATATTTATACCTGGTCCTAAAATGGCCAGCCCATACCACTATCCCTGCTACTTTCTGCCTAAAAGTTACCCTGGTGTAGAATAAACTCACCACTTTTTGTTTTTTGCCTGGTATGTTTGCCTGGGATTTTACATATATTTTTCTAATAAAGGTTATTGTTTTTAGACGTTTTTGTTATTTTCGGTTTTAATGTTGATACCTTTATTTCTCATCTGTTATTGGTCTACTACTTTCTGAGAATATAGTCAAAAAAGTCTAAAAAAAATTCGAGATAAAAAATTAAGTGATATAAATACTATTTTATGTTCTTTAGTCAGAAAAAAAAACCCATAATTACATGGTAAATAGATTAGTTCATGTCTAAACAGACATATGGTTCTAGCATTACAAGCAGAACCCTCTGTAATTAATATTATTATATAATGATCTACAAAATTAGGGCATGTAAACTGTTATATTTTCAGGCACTGAAAAGAGGACACAGCAAATCCTAATCCAACACAGAGTTAACCAGATTTGCTTATGAGCTCAGCTTTATCTGCCTTTTCAGGAAATTAAACTTCTGTCTGGTTCACCACAGAACATTACAGATCTTTATCTGTCAATTGAAGCATTGTTGGTAGCTTCAATGCATCTGATTCTCCAAAGGTCTAATAAAATCTCTGTCAAAACTTATTGAGGTCATACCAAGACTAATAACATTTAATAGGTAAAGCTTATCTCTCTACAGAAAACCATAAGGAGACAAAAGTTTGATATTAAAATGTGTTTCCACTTTGGAGCAACCTTTATTTTACTTGTATATTATTAACTCAATGGTTTTATAGAATAATGAAGCCCAGAGTTTATTAAGTCTATGATGTACCTACCGCTACTGAGGTATATAGAGTTTGTTTTTTCCTGATCGATTCTTTTTTATTAGCGTATGTGGCACATGGCGTCTCTTTGAGGTGGATTTTTCTTGAAGCAGCTCCGGTTTGAAAAACTGGGCTGTTCCACCGGTGTTTTTAAGACGCCATGTGCACATATCCTAAACACAATAGAAAAAAGTAGCATGGTCCTTTGGTAATTTTATTAATTTATTCTCCAAGAGAAACATTGGCTGCATGACAATTACCATCAGTGTCCACGTAATAACTACAATTCGCCTATGAACAATTATACGCACAAACACAACCTCAGGTATTCAACCAGTATCAAAGCCACTAGGCCACTGAGGATTAAAGGGAACCTGTCACCAGATTTGGCCCCTATAAGCTGTGGCCACCACCGGTGAGCTCTTATTTACAACATTATAGAATACTGTATATAAGAACCCAGGCCACTTTGTATAACATAAAAAACACTTTTATAATACTCACCTATGGGGTGGTCTAGTCTGATGGGTGTCTCTGGTTTCCGGTCTGGCGCCTCCTCTCTGAGGCGGTCGCTGCCCCCTTTAACCAAGCACACTGTGGATCAACTTGTTCTACGTCATCTAGAGAGGCTGGCATTGCAGTCTTGTGCAAGCACACTTTGATCTGCCCTGCTGAGGGTAGATAAAAGTACTATAATGCGCAGGCATGAGGAAAGGTTAAAGACCACCCGCGTATGCGCATTAGGATACTTTGATCTGCCCTGAGCAGGACAGATCAAAATGCTGCTGCGCAGGACCTCAATGATGGCCAATGTAGATGACGTAGGATACGTCAGGCCCTCAGAAGAAGGAGGATAGGGATCGCTGCAGAGAGAAGGTTCTGGAACGGAGAGCAGCAACACTCGTTGTACTGGATCGCCCCCTAGGTGAGTATTTTAAAAGTGTTTTTTTAAGTTCTACACAGTGGCCTGGGCTGTTATATACAGTATTCTGGAATGCTTTATATAAGAGCTCACTGGTGGTGGACGCAGCTTATAGTTGCCAAATCTGGTGACAGGTTCCCTTTAAAAATCCTGCATATGTTAATTATGCAGTGGAATTCCAACAGCTTTTGTACATGTGGGAAGTCAAATGTCAGAATCATTGCTACTGCTCCACAATTTTAATGTTTTTTTGTTTTCATAGGAAAAGCTATATTTTTTAACTGGTCTTCCAGCCTCACACATCATTATTGGTCACCTGGCCCCTTGGAACCTTAACCTTATGAGTTTGAGCCTATATCAGGTTTATAATGCATAACCTAAATTGTTACATAAGCATAAAACGTCTACAAAGTAACATACAAATAATAAATGCTGATTATTAAGGTTTGCTGAAAGGAGAAATATATATTTGAACCATGTTAGCCAATAGATAGAAAAAAATAATACAAATTTAGAGTTCTCAATAGTTGACACCTTTTAATGGCTAACTGATCATTTCATGACAAAATAACAAGCGTTAAAAACTAATTAAGAGCCCATAAACATTAGATTTATGTCAGATGATTAATGGATTCGGCCGACATTTATCCAATAGTGATGAGCAAGCATGGTTGCCACAGGTCATTACTTGATCAAGCCTCGAGCACCTGAGTTTAAAAATATTTGAGTTTTCCATTGACTTATACTCAGTTCTCGAGTCGCGTCGGAGGAAACCAATAATCGATTGAGCAATGAGGAGTAACGAGTACGCTCTCATCTCTAGTCCTTAATTTTTCTTAAGGCCCTCATTTAGGTCAGAAAAATTGCGATGGTCGTCAGCTACATTCAATAGGAACTCTCCCACTGACACCATAGTGATACCGAAAGCCCCACAGCCCCGAGATAATGACTGCCAAAGCTTCTCTACAAAAATTTCACTGAAACCTTGTGCCCCGTCCCTTATAGGCAGTATTATTCCATGGAAGGGATTCCACTTTACCCCCTTTCTGTATTCCTGGCTCAAGCACACTCACCACACTGTTGCACCCAACTTTAACCAATACCTCTGTCATTAACATCCTATCTCCAAACTAGTATATGCACATCCAAATCTGCTCTTTTGTGCAGGGCTACTCACTAAAATCACCATCTGAACACCTACTCTATATGGTTGTTTGCTAAATGTGGTGCTAATGCACCAAGATGGTAGGTAGTCACGAACCACACAACATGGGCCCATAAGACACATGTGGCTCCTGAGCCACTGGTTGGGGACCACTGCTATAAGGTATATTAGGGTGTCGGTCAATTGACCAATGGAGGAGATATTGATTGGGCATGTCCGTTTTTGGACTGGCAATTACTTTGTTCTCTTGTTTATAGCAAACACAGAGGCACTTGGCCAACCAACGTCTCCTGTGAAATATTTGAAAGTACGCTAGCATTGGAGGTGAATATACAGTGGTGGTATATTATAAGTGGGAACAAAGCAATTGAGAAGGGTTTATCCAAGTAGTGGACAACCTTTTTAATCTGATGAAGCAGACTCGAAATCTTGCTGCTTGTCATCACATGTTCAATGTCAACAACTGAGGACTCTCAAATTCTATTATTGCTTTAGGAAAACATTATTAATATCATAGGGCTGGACAAGTTTTTAAACACTATAACTGAATGTCTGCACTTTCTTCAGATTTTGAAACCAAAGCCTGGAATGGTTTGCACATGGAAGCCATCTAAAGAAAAAAAATAAAAACATCTCCCTTCCTTCATCCTTGGATTAAAGGGGTTTTCCCACAAACAAAGTACATTTTAAAGTTGATTTGAATCAATAGATCTTGGAATAATAATCATTTCCACGATTGGATGTGTTTAATAAAAATGTTCTTGTGCTGATATAATCTTATAAATGTGCCCCTGCTATGTACTGTGTAATGGTTGTTTCTGACACTGCACTCAACATTGTCTGATCATGTGACATCTCTTACCACACAGGAGGCAGGGGCAGTGGTAGAGCAGGGCAATGATGCGGGCGGTGCAGCGGGTGTCGCAGATGCTGTCCCATGAAACTGTCGGCGGTGTGGGCTTCAAAGAAATGGCACCCAAAGTTGGTGTGTGCGCAGATTGAGCTATAGGCTCAATGAGAAGCCGAGATCTCATCTGCACACGTGCCACCTCCGGGTGCCATTTTCCTTAAGTCCACTGCTGAGAGATCAATGGGCCAGAGGCAGCCTGTGTGCAGATAAGATCTTGAGCCATCTGTGCATGCGCTGACTCCGGACACCCATATTTGAAGCACTCACCGTCATGCAGAATAGCAGCCCGTAGCCCCAGCACAGCTGCTGCAGCACAGCCGCCGCAGCCCCAGCGCAGTCACCGCAGCACAGCCACAGCAGCACCAGGACAGCCACCGCAGCCCCAGCACAGCCGCCGCAGCACAGCACCCACAGCCCCAGCACAGTTGCCGCAGAACAGCTGTGCAGCATTGTCCCTGCTACCCCTGTCCATTACCCCCCGTTAATCTACATTCGGATTATAAGATGCACCCAAAGGTACGTCTGATAACCTAAAAAATATAGTATTATTTTATAAAGATAAAATATTTCTTAAAAACAGGCAGGGAGATGCTTTACCTCACACAAAGTATCAACTGTGCTCCCTGCTGTGCTATCTGTATACTCTCTTTTGCATTCTCCCTGACCCAGGAGATGAGGTATAAACAGACCATGACCCTGTACGGTCAGACACATCCATTACACAGTACATAGCAGGGCCATGTATATAAGATTATCTCAGCACAGGAACATTTTTTGTAAACCCATCCAATTATGGAAATAATTATTATTCCAAGACATATTGACTAAAATAAACTTTAAAATGAACGTTGTTCGTGTGGAAAACCCCTTTAATAGTTGCACGTCATAATAGATGCAATTTAAAACTGCGAATGTGACATGTACGTAGTGCAGAAGAAACTGTTGTTTCCTGATATTCCCGGTACAATTACACAGAGGCTAGATCTCTCTGTAATTATTTGGAAGGCGTCCGGTTCTTAATGTATTCATTCATTAGATCTACACATAAAGAACAGATGCGGCGTTGTCTATTTTTAGTATGCCCTTTCCATATGAATTCTCGCTGTGCCAACAGCGCTGTTTGCTTTTTTTTATCTTACTCATTCAGATTATCCACTAATGGTAACAAAATACAATCTACAAGGGATTAAAGCTTTACTTTTTCGCTCCATTGTAAAATATGTATTATTTTGTGATTTATTATGAAATGTTTGTCTGACGCTGTCTATATCTCATGCAGGTTTTCTCCGCCGCACTGTACGGGGAGAATGGCGTGCAGAGAAAAGCCGCCCCACCCTCCATTCACCAACACGTACAATTCCGGTCACTGCTTTTCTCAATGAGCAGAGCAGATTCTGTTAAAAGGCTTCAACCACAAGCTCAAACAGTACCATAGGCGTAGAAAAATGCACGAAAAGCTTGTAAATGACCTAAGTGACACATTAACGTTCATAGTATACATCAGACAAACGAATGCAATGTCGTCTAATAAGCCTGTCCTCTGGTTATCGTTATGTCGCCTCATTTAGCAACATCATCTACAAAGCACAAGGCGATTGAGAACATGACCTTGCCCCTAACACTGATTACTGTGGACTTGGCACAGTCAATGCAAAAGCTTTTCAGAAAGGCGTTTGGAAGTGCAAACATTTCAAGAGTTAAGTCTAAAAAAGATAGACACAGTGGATAAGCGATGATCTGGAAGGAAACCTGAATTGCTAAGCAGCTCTAGTACTCTGCGTCTGAACACTGCCTGCCGAGTTCACAAGTTCAGGACAGTATTATATTTAGAATAATCCTCATGGGCCATATTTTCCATTAGAGAAATTACAGCCACAAAAAAACCTGAATATTAAGATGATTATCTACTTGATGGCATGACTTTATCTGCTGCACGGAAATGTTAGCATGTCAGGATTTCTTTTTTTACTAAATTTCTTATGTCGATCAAAACATAAAATCCTCAGGGTCCACATGAACATTCATTTTTTCTAGTGATGTTCCATACTTTTTTTAAAAAAAATCTGGACAAAGTAATTAGGCTACGTTACACAGTTGATAAATAGTTTTTCTGTAATGTTTACAAAATTGTAGTAGAATAGCCATTATACTTTAGCATATTTTGGGCATGTTTTTTCTGGCGGATCTCGCCTGGAAAAACACTTTACATACTTAAAAGTGAACCTGTTACCAGATTTGGGGACTATAAGCTGTAGCCACCACCAGTGAGCTCTTATATACAGCATTCTAATATGCTGCATAAAAGAGCTCAGACCGCTGTATATAACTAGAGATGAGCCACCCCCCTGGTGTTCAAGTTCGGTTTGTCGAACGGAGGCTACGTTCGACGAACCGTTCGACGAACCACTCAAACCCCATTGAAAACAATGGGAAGCAAACACAAACACAAAAAAACACATTATACATGTACACATACAGTTAATAAACATTGCCATGACACTTACAGGTCCCCGCGACGCGTCCTGCACTCTGTCTCCCGCCGTTTTTCCTTCCGATAATCACTGCGTCCTCCCGGTAACCAGCACTGATGATAGGACCTATCGTGACGTCAAAATAGCATGTGACCAGTCACATGTCTATTATCTCATTGGCTACAGACTGGTCACATGGCTAGATATCATGCTAGGTCCTGTCAGTGCATCTCTCCGGTACGTGGTGAGCATTCCAGCATCTCCATGTACCGTCGAAATGCTCTGGTACATGGTCGGCTTCCCTGTCCATGCATGTGGGCACTCTTTACAGAGCCAGCCCACATGCAAGGACTAGATGCCACAGCCGGTGAATTGCAGCTCCGGGAATCACGAGATCGGAGAACCGTTGCTAGGGTAACCCGTCTGTCAGCGGTGATGTCACCGCTTACAGTACACAGCTTTTGCTCACTCACTGAGTGAATAGACTGCACGGGAGCAGCAGCGTCTTCCTCCCATGCAGTGCTGTCTGATGTAGCAGAGCTGCATGGGTTGAAGGAGAAAGAAGACATAAGAGCAGGATCCTTGGAGGGCTGACAGGGAGTAATAAACATGGAGTCTCTAATGTGTCTGTGTATTTATTTCTATTAAAGTATTTTTTCTCTGTGTGGTGTCTTTTTTTTTAACCCTTTATTGGAGATTCTTAATGGCCGGGTAAAACTTGCCTGACATTAAGAATCTCTGGCTTAATACTAGCTAGTAAAACAAAGCTAGTATTAACTCATTATTACCCAGCAAGCCACCCGGCTTCAGGGCTGCTGGAAGAGTTGGATACAGCTCCAGATGATGGCGCTTCTATGAAAGCGCCATTTTCTGGGGCGGCTGCCGACTGCAATTCGCAGCAGAGGCCAACCTGTGCTGCGGATTATAATCCACAGCTGCCTAGTTGTACCTGGCTGGACACAAAAATGGGCAAAGCCTATGTCGATTTTTTTTTTAATTATTTCATGAAATTCATGAAATAACTAAAAAAAGGGCTTCCCTATTTTTTTAGTTCGCAGCTGGATACAAATAGGCAGCTGGAGGTTGGGGGCAGCCGTATCTGCCTGCTGTACCTGGCTAGAATACAAAAATATGGCGAAGCCCACGTCATTTTTTTGGAGGGCAAAAAACTCCTGCATACAGTCCTGGATGGAGTATGCTGAGCCTTGTAGTTCTGCAGCTGCTGTCTGCTCTCCTCCATACAGACAGACAGCAGCTGTAGTACTACTAGGCTCAGCATACTCCATCCAGGACTATATGCAGGAGTTTTTTGCCCCCCCAAAAAAATTACGTGGGATTTGCCATATTTTTGTATGCTAGCCAGGTACAGCAGGCAGCTACGGGCTGCCCCCAACCCCCAGCTCCCTATATACCCGACTGAAAACTAAAAATATAGGGAAGCCCTATATTTTTATTATTTCACGAATTTCATGAAATAATTAAGAAAAAAAATGACGTGGGCTTCGCCCAGTTTTTGTGTCCAGCCAGGTACAACTAGGCAGCTGGGGATTGGAATCCGCAGCTCAGGGTGCCCAAGCTTTCTGGGCACCCCTGTTGCGAATTGTAGTCCGCAGCCGCCCCAGAAAATGGCGCTTTCATAGAAGCGCCATCTTCTGGCACTGTATCCAACTCTTCCAGCTGCCCTGGTTACGGGTGGCCCGCTGGGTAATAATGGGGTTAGGGCTAGCTGTATATTATCAACTGGCCCTAAGCCCGAAATTCATGGTGTCATGCCAATATTAGACATGGCCACCATGAATTTCTAGTACAGATAAAAAAAAACACAACACAGAAACATTTTTTTATTAGAAATAAAACACAATACAATTAGTGACTCCATCTTTATTGAAATAAAGAACCCCCCTCCGCAGTAATCCTGGGTCAAGGGTCCCGCGCCGTCCAATCCGGTTCCAATATCATCTGATCGGTTTGCTGGAAGGCAAAGCGATCAGATGATGTGTCAGGTTCAAGGGCCTGAATCACATGACACAGCAGCTGATTGTAAAACGGCTTTTATACAATCAGCTGATACATAAGTGCAAAAATACCCCAAAAAACTACACATTTCTGTGCAGACTCCTGTCCGACAGCATCAGCTGATAGTTTAGCCAGCCGGGCGGTAAAAAGACGGCCTCACCGCTCGACTTATAGTGTCAGCTGATTCCGTCATGTGACCACATCAGCTGATCATCGCCAGGTCTGAGAGAGAGAGAGAAAGAAGAGAGAGAAGATAGAGAAAAGATAGAGAAAAGAGAGAGAGAAAAGAGAGAGAAAAGAGAGAGAGGAGGAAGAGAAGAGGGAGAGAAGAGAGAGAGAAGAGAGAGGAGAGAGAGAGAAAGAAAAAGAGAGAGAGAAAAAGAGAGAAAGAGAAAAAGAGAGAGAGGAGAGAGAGACGGAGAGAGAGAGAGAGAGAGAGAGAGGGAAAAAGAGAAAAAGAGAGACTGGGAAAAATAGAGAGAAAAAGAGAGAGAGAGAAAGAGAAAGAAAGAGAGAGAGGGAGAAGAGAGAGAAGAGAGTGAAGAGAGAGGAAAAAAGAGAAAAAGAGAGACTGAGAAAAAGATAGAAAGAGAGCGAGCAATGCAGCATCATTTCGTGAACTGCTCTGATTTTAGAGGTGTGTCCCGCGGCTCACAGCTGATGTTCGGCCCCTCCCCTCAGTGCATAATTAAATTAAGTTATAATTATTAATAAATAATAATTATAATTTAAAATAAATTAAATATTTTACCAGGACGACCGGGACTCGATCTCGTGAACTAATGCTTCTTAGACGGGAGCTCTATCCATTGAGCCACTGGCTCTAATGAGACACATAGGCAGATTTGGTAATCTTGACGTCTACATTGCAGAGTGAAGTCTGGTGACAGCGCGGCTCACTTCAGGTGCTACGTGGAGAGGACACAGATCGCTCCCTGTCATCTTCATGTAGCAGAACTGACAGTGTCGTGTGGATTACTTCGGACCTGGATTGTTGTTTGGGGATTTCAATAAAAAGGTAAATGAGGTGTTTTTTTGTCTTTTATTCCAAATAAAGGATTTTTCTTTGTGTGTGTTTCTGTACTTTTACTTACAGTTTAATCATAGAAGGTGTCTCGGGGAGACGCCTGGCATGATTAATTCCTTATTACCCCGATTGCCACCGCACCAGGGCAATCGGGATGAGCTGGGTAGAGTCCCGGGACTGCTGCATCTAATGGATGCGGCAATTCTGGGCGGCTGCCTGCTGATATTGTTAGGGTGGTGGGCTCCCCATAATGTGGTGCTCTACATCCTGACAATACCAGCCTCCAGCCGTGTGGCTTTATCCTGGCTGGTATCAAATATGGGGGGAACCGCATTTTTTTATTTATTTATTTATTGTACTGCACGATATAGAGCCGTCCACTGGCGGCTGTGATTGATTGCAGTGAGACAGCTGTCACTCATCGTGGGGGCGTGTCTGACTGCATCCAATCATCGGCGCCGGTGGGCAGGGAAAGCACGGAATAACTAATTGAATAATGAAGCGGCAGCCATTTTCAAAAGTGGAAACGCCGCTGGAGATTTGTGACAGCCGTGCAGCGAGACGCCCGTGATCGGTGAGTAGGAAAGAGAGGGATTGTGCTGGGGACGCAGGACGCATGCAGATACGCAACGTGCGCACATACTTACTGTGAAAAGCCACGCTTTTGGTGTTCGAACTGTTCTCAAACGTAACTCGAACTGCCGAACTATTAGCAAATCGTTCGAGTTCGTCGAACGACTCGAACACCCCCCAAAATCACTCGAACATGAAATTGGCAAACCTCGAACATCGCTCATCCCTATATATAACACAAAAAAACTTTTATAATACTCACCTAGGGGCGATCCGGCCTACCGGGTGTAGCTGCTCTCTGGTATGGCGCCTCCTCTCTGTGGTCATCATCGTCCTCCTTCTATTCCGCACACTGTGGATGACGCGATCTATGTCTTCTACACTAGCCGGCATTGCGATCCTGCACAGGCGCACTGTGATCTGCCTTACTCAGGGCAGATGAATGTATTGTAGTGCGCATGCGCGGGCGGTCTATAACCTTTCCTTGTGGCTGCAGATTACACTACTTTGATCTGCCTATACATATTGTGAATGCAACCGGTAACAGTAAAAAATTTTAGGGTAAACAATGAGGGGATTTTTCTATGAGTTGAACACATTGTCAAAAAAATATTTATTACTGGAAAATCCAGGAAACAAGTGTTAGCAATTGATTAATATTTTGCATATTTTTATAATTGGGGAACATTTGAAATTAGAATTATATAAAAAATAATCTGATAATTATATTTGATAAATGGCAGCTTTATTTTTTTTTAGCAACATCATAATTAAACTGCAGCTGTTAATATCCAGCTAGTAAAAAAATGATGCTTCTTGTGTGCAGCACATTATAATAATAGATTAATAGAATATCTGTAAATATATTTTAATCTAGGTTTTAGCTAGACTTGGGGACATATAATTATATTACCATCTTATAAGGAAAATCTAACCCTACTCATTTTGTGGATAATAATTAAATAAATTAGCTAATTCTAAATTTCTTTAACTATTGATTCACTACATTTGCCAAGATAAAAAAAGAACCTGCAATTATTTAACAAGCAGGAGCTGATAAAACACAGATGTATCACTTCAACTAATCATTAAAATAATTAAGTGTCATGGAATGGGAGCTCAAATCAATATAAGTACATAGGATGTAATTAACTGTAATGTAAGTGTTTCATTACTGCACGATTTCTGCTTGTAGTAAGTATCATTTGATCGAGACATCATGGCGGAATTGGCTTCCAGACCAATGTAATCTGGTGCAGAAATGATCGGAGCCATGAAACGTTGGGTTCACTGGGTTCAGCCAGACTTTAGATAAAGTTCAGTTCGAGACCTAGAATTGACCTGAACATGATCCTGGGGCCCAAATCCCATTGGAAGTCACTGATTGGTGAGAGCCATCCATAAACAGAACAGAGGAGGGTGAGGTTTCTGTTTTTTTTGTTACGCTACATCCAAAAACGTTGATTTTTTTTTCCCCAAGTGAGAGCCATCCAGAGACTACAAGCAGCTCACACTCGGCCGGACACTAAAGGCCCCGTCACACACAGAGATAAATCTTTGGCATATCTGTGGTTGCAGTGAAATCATGGACATAGTGTTCCATTTGTTCACAGCCAAAACCTGGCACTGATTGTCCACAATTTCACTGCAACCACAGATCTGCCGCAGATTTCTCTCTTTGTGTGACAGGGCCTTAAGTGTACCCGAGCACACCATTGCTTGATTGAGTAGTTTGCATACGTACAACACCCAAACTCTGAACTCGGACACATAGTTTTTTTAAAACTCTGTGTTCAGTACAAACTCCAAACTTTACAGTGAATTGAGCAAATCCGAGGTTAACTGTTCAATGTTTGTACCAAGCATAGACTTTACACAAAAAACAGAGTTCAGATTCAGAGTTCGGGTGCTTTACATATGAACACCATACTCACGTGAGCATTGCTGTGCTGGGGTACTCTCCATCATCAGTCCAGTGAGAGCCACTTGCAGTGTTTGATTGGCTCACACTGGGGGTAACAACAGCATGATTGGAATGTAGTGTGCACCAAACAAAAAAAATTAAAATACCCCCGCCCCCTGAAGTGATCTGTTTATGGCTGGCTGCATGTGGGCAGAGATGCAAATGCCCAATCAGTCACTTTGATTGGGGCTCAGTTCAAATTCGGGTGAAAACTGATGTTAATTTAAAGTTTGGCTTAACCCCCGAACCGAATTTCCATGGGTCCGCTCATCTTTAATCATCTCTAATCTTGTGATAAGTGTGGTTGATATCCAAAACTGTAGTGGCTTCACCTTAGGGCTATGATACCATGATGAGCTTTTCGTGACTTTTTGATGCTGCAGAATTTCTGCAGCCTTTATGCACTTTAGGTTGCTTGCATTTTGATCACATTTTTGAGACAGTTTTTTTTTCCTCTTGTTGTTATGTCACATTTTAAACAAAGTGCTCTTTGTTTTTGATACTCCCTGGTATTTGGCACTGACAAAACTTTATTGCCATACTTATCTGTGGATTACATGTGTTTTTACCTGTGTTCTGAATCTATTACAAGTCTATAGAGAAAATCTGCACAAAAAACTCAACATACTCGCAAAGAAAATGATGTTGTGGATTTGAAACACGCACTGCAGTCACATTAAGGTGAGTAAAAAGGAAGCGCCGAGGGTAGGAGATTTCTATGAATCCCATCCACGTTTCTAAAACTGCAAGATATTGCAATTTTGATACAATGAAAATACGCAACATCAAAAACTCATCAAAAACCCATCAAAAACTCATTGTCGGCACACAGCCTTATGCCACGTGTACATTTGAGTATTTATTCAGTTTTTTATCTCAGTGTTTGCAGCCAAAACCAGGAGTGGAACAATCAGAGGAACAGTATAATAGACACACGGGCGCCAGTTCTGTATCTACCACTCCTGGCTTGGGCTTAAAAATACTGAGGTAAAAAACTCACCAAATACTCAATATGTGCATGTGGCCTTAGTATTTTTTTGTGAAAATTATAACCTATCCTTAAAAAGCGCTGGGGCTCTGACTGCTGGGATATTACTCTATATACAGTATTATCTATACTACTGTGTGAAAGAGCTGAGTGATAAGGATACTTTACACGCTGCGATATGGGTACCGATATAGCTAGCGAGCGTACCCGCCCCCGTCGGTTGTGCGACACAGGCAAATCGCTGCTCGTGGCGCACAACATCGCTAACACCCATCACATGGACTTACCTTCCCTGCAACGTCGCTCTGGCCGGCGATCTGCCTCCTTTCTAAGGGGGCGGTTTGTGTGGTGTCACAGCGACGTCACACGGCAGCCGTCCAATAGCAGAGGGGCGGAGATGAGCAGCCGGAACATACTGCCCACCTCCTTCCTTCCTCATTGCCGGTGGACAGGTGATGGAATCATTATCAAGGCAAGGAAATCCTGAAAACATGACCTGTTGGGGGGTCGTAAGGACTGGAGTTTGGGAACCACTGCTTTAGACATTGCTAGCACCAGTCTGAAATTGGCTGGATCTGACAAGCCTCAGTGCCACTAATGTTGCACAGGCTTTTATTAGCTGCATGGGAGAACACAGAGTTTGGATCAGAAGTGCAATTATGCCACTGGTCCTAACTGTCAATCTTCAGAAGTGCACCGCCCTCTGCAAAGCATGCTGTTGGGGGCCGGGAGCAGTGCACTCTAGACAAAAAAAAAAAAGCTGACAACCCATTTAACTGATATTCAATATGCTGCTGGTGGCTCTTCTTACCCTTTTGTTCTTCAAAACCTAACAATGTGTATTAGAGATGACCGGAATAATTTGGGTGGAACTGAAATCCCACAGTTTACAAAAATTTCTAAATCATTTGTACAAATTTAGCAAAATAGCTGCTAGCCATTTTACTGAGCTGTAGAGGGCTAGCAACAAGTAAAGAAAAAAAAAAATTAATACCACTCATAACCCTCTGCTATCGTGTCCTTTGTGCCTATTTTTTTCGCTTTCACCTGTCATGTGCATATTTTACTTTGGGGCATACGTTCTGATGCAAGGAAGCATCTGATGTCCCTGTGCGCCATGCCATCATGGCGGACATCATCACATCACGACGTGTGCCACTTCAGCACAGTGGAAGTGACAAGTGATGCCAGAGCCCCAAAAATTTCAGCCTATAGTGTAGAAGGCGAAAGAAGATGCAAGCCATGGGAAATAGCAAAAAAGTGGAGTGAGGGACCGGAAGGTGGGCTGAAGGGGCAATGAATGGGAAAGGTAAGGGGTGAGATTAGTATTAACTTTTTTTACATCCCACTTTTTATTGTCTGATGTCTGGAGAGACCAGAGAGCATAATAAGGAACATTCAATTTATATCAAATAACTTTGATGCACATTGAATGTGAGAGATTTGCCAAATTAGAATCTCTGCACATTTAACCTTCTTAAATTTGTACTTTTTTTAATCTTGTCTGTGCTGTGTGAATAGAAATCTACATAAAGCAGAGAAAATAATAATATTTACTAGGTAGAAAGGCAAAATGAGCAATTGTATGTATACCACATAATATGATGACTGCAATGTATTAAAGAGGATTAAAATTTGATGGAATTGAATCTTAAAATGTCTCACACAGAGAAAGCCGGGTCTACCATTCCCTGGGGGCATGTACTTTTACTCTGTATTGTGGTCTCTGCTTATCATTGGACAGCGGTATACAAGGGAGAAAGTACACACCCCCAAAAACAAATCTCTGCTGATGCCTCATTGTTATAAGGGGAAATTAGAATCTAAACTCTAGAAGCTTACATCTCCATAAAAGAGATGAAAAATTAAAATGTATATATATATTTTTTTAATTAGCTCTGAAGCCGCTATTCCATGATGTGGCCAGTTCAACATGGTAAAACTAGTGAAATGTCCTCTTCAAACCTGTTGTTACCCATACCATTAATTTAGTTCCTAGTTGCTCACATCAGTGGAGGTTAGAGAAAACCATGCGCTAAATGGTTAGTATTATGAAGAAATGTGTTCCCTTTAATTATTCTTAATGCCCTACTACAGTTCAGGCTATGGTGGCACTAACATGGGTATAATTAAAATGGTAGTAGATGTGGCAGCTGCTATAGAGTCTCGCAGCCAAGTGAGCTCTCTCTAAATGCTCTGGGAATGTCAAAGCACTTCCAAACCTCTGCCTTCTTGACTTTATTACCCCATCTTCCTCTACTTGACTGAGAACTTACACAATGAAGCAGAAGAAAGTGGGGCTGGGTGGGGAATACAGCCAGGAAGTCAGAGGCTTCATAGTGCTTTGAATACACCCAGAGCACTTAAGCTTGATTTGCATATTAATTAAAACTGCCTTTTATTCACTGAAGAAGCAAACTAATGCATACATGACTGTATAAACAGTTAGGGAGAGGGTTGATCCTGCTGAGAGAGACCTTTTAAAGCAGAAAATCAGCATGGAAGAAAACAATTCTCCTTCGATAAGGACTCTTCAGCATAGAATTACGTAGTATTAATCTTGCTACTTAAGAAGAAGTTTTCAACTATTAATATGATCTTTTTTGTTTCTTAACTTTTCCTAATTATCAGTTTCCTCATATACTTCTACTATCTACTCTTCTCCTGTAAGCTTATCTCTAACATGCTTGTAAATACCTTTACTGGTGTTGTAGTTTTGATACTTCTTTCTGCAAACCGGAATAGGACCAACTAAAAAGGGCACATCACTGGTGTGAGTGGGACCGTCTTTCAGTGAGTGACAGCAGTCTGGGCACACATGCCCAGATCATACTTTACTCTCCTTTCAGTCCCCACCAGTGACGTGCCCTGCTCAGTTGGTCCGATTTCGCTCTGGAGCCAGAAGGATCAAAGCTACAACAACAATAAAGGTATTTACCAACCTTTTAGAGATCAACTTACAGGAACAGAGTAGATAGCAGAAGTATATTAGAAAAGTGTGAGTTAGGAAGAGTTAGGATAAAAGAAAGATTGTTACATTAGTAGTGGAAAACCTCTTTAAGTATGATCCTATTTATTTAAATTGAAAAATTGATCTGGAGGAATACTTACAAATAAATGAGTATAATATTATTGTAATGCAGATGAGCTATGCTTTCACTGTAGCATAAACTCTTACAACCCAGAATACTAAATAATTTCCAAAGACATATAACAGTATCTATTCTTCACGCAGTTTGTTTTATTGTCACCTTCAACAACTGGAGATTTCCATCCGCAATAATAAATGTGTAAACTGCTACTCGCCACCTCTCTCCACTCACACTATTAATCATACTGGATGTTCTGCTAACAAGTAAGCTCATGCATCTAATTAATGTGAAAGGCAGAGAGTGAACATTTTATTTATGATGGTCTCCTATTTGCATGAATATGATTTCCGATCATTTCCTTAAGGTTTTGGATCTATCTTTTCAGTTACTTTATGCTGTTCCTCTGTTTCTGCAATGCCCAGAGGCTGACGAGGACCTACAGAATAACATAAATAAATTTGGCAGTTGACCTGGTTCTGCTTCTCTCAATTAGGAAGCTCTTTGTTTAGACAAAGGAAGAAAAAAATGCAGCATGTGTATGTTTCATTGATAGTCTCGCTCATGAAATTTTAAGAAAAAATAGCACTGTGGCCCATTTTAACACCACAGTGAATATAATATTTCAGAGATTAGGTGCCGGGCTCTTGACATCTCAAGGTCATCCATATAGATATCATGTCTAAAGGTCAATTGATGCAATCTTGCAACTGCAATGACTAATAGCTGTAGACCTACAAAATAGTGCTTGACTAACCGCCATCATCATGGCAGTTAATTCTCATTCATTAGCTTTACAGGTAGAAAAGCTATTAGTCACCACTTAGTTATGTGACCACTAGACATGATGTCAGTAAGGCCAATTTCTCAGATATATTGGAATCTCCTAATTTCAGAACCAAGAAAGGACAGAGCCTACATAAAACAATGTCAATATTTTTAATACACAGTAAAAATAGAAGACTTTATAAATTACAGTGGCATGTAAAAGCTTGGGCACCTCCGGTTAAAATTACAGTTATTGTGAACAGTTGAGCTGGTTGAAGATGAAATGATCTCTAAAAGGCATACTGTTAAAGATGACACATTTCCTTTGTTTTTTAGGCAAAGGAAACATGTTGTTTTCTTATTTTACATTTTAAAACTAACAAAAAAGGAAAATGGGTTGATGCAAAAGTTTGTGCACCCTGCATGGTTAGTACCTAGTAGCAACCCCTTTGCCAAGCATCACAGATCATAAACACTTTTCATAGCTAGCCAAGAGTCTTTAAATTCTTGTTTCAGGGATTTTGATCCATTCTTCCTTAGAAAAGTCTTCCAGATCTGTGAGATTCCTGGCTCGTCTTGCATGCACTGCTCTTTTGAGATCTAGCGACATATGTTCAATGATGTTCAGATCAGGGGTCTGTGAGTGTCATTGTAAAACCTTCAGCTTGCGCCTTTTGAGGTTGTCTTTTTGATCTGTATTTAGGATCATTATCCATCCTCTTTTCCACTTCAGCTTTTTACAGATGGTGTTATTTTTGCATCAAGCATTTGTTGAAATTTCATTGAATCCATTCTTCCCTCTACCAGTGAAATATTCCCCATACAATACAACCCGAAACCATGATTGATCCACCCCCATGCTTAATGGTTGGTGAGATATTCTTTTTCTGAAATTCTGTGCCCTTTTTTCTCCACACATAACTTTGATCACTGTGGTCAAGGAGTCCTGTTTTAACCTCATTGTCCACAGGACTTGGTACCAAAATGCATCAGACTTGTTATTTTACATACTTTTGATGCTGAATTTTATGGCGTAGATGCAGGAGAGGTTTTCTTCTGATAACTCTTCTATGAAGGTCATGTTTGTGCAGGTGTCTCTGAACAACTCCAATGTATCACAACTCCAGAGTCTGCTACATCTGAAGGATTTTGCAGTCAAGTGGGTGTTCTGATTTGCCTCTCCGGCAATCATATGAGCAGCTCTCACAGAAATGTTGCTTGGTCTTAAAGACCTTATCTTGACCTCCACTGTTCCTGTTAACTGCTATTTCTTAATTACATTTCGAACAAAGGGAAAGGGCAACTTGAAAACACTTTGCTATCTTCTTATAGCTTTCTCCTGCTTTGTGGGCCTCCACCATTTTCATTTTCAGAGTGCTAGGCAGCTGCTTAGAAGAACGCATGGCTGCTGTTTTTAGCACAAAGTTAGAGGAGGCTGACTTTTTATAAAGCTGTGAAATTTGTGTCACCTGGCCTTTTATAACAATGATCGTGAACAAGGTATAACCCTGACAAGCTAATTAAGGTCTGAAACTGTGGTCAAATTTATCTGAGCACACAAATCTCCAAGGGCGCCAAAATGTTTGCATTGGCCCATTTCCCTTATTGTAATTTTGAAAAAAGGAAAAAGATAAAAATAAGATATCTTTTTTGCCTAAAATACAAAGGAAATGTGTCATCTTTAACTTTATGCCTTTTAGAGATCATTTTGTCTTTAACTTGCTTAACTGTTCACAATAACAGTAATTTTGACCAGGGGTGCCCAAATGTTTGCATGGCACTGTAATAAAGGTTCATTTTCAGTCTAAAATTTATTAAACCATCACTGGTATGTACTAGTCATCCAGGTGATTCCTCATTGGCAATAAGGTTTAGGTTGCACAAGTGATTCTTACTTTTGAGAGAATTGGACCAATTATGGTAATAACACTATGCTAAAACTCTGATCAGAGCGTTAGTCTACTGTGATCCAATTCTTTTGCAGGAGAGGATCGGATCACAGGTGCGGAGAGAATGGAGAACATAATTTCTCCACCTCTTTGATGTCATCCGAGTGTAGTTCGATGTTTTACACACATCAATACACTTGAAAATTGGATGCAATACTGATGGTCCGTATGGTATCAGATTTTTCTCTTGGACTGTTCGGATTTTGGAGTCAAAGTGCAACAAGTTGAATACAGCAGAGAAAAAACTCAGATCTGCACTACCCCATAGAATAACATAGGTCTGAGTGCAATACCTTTTTTTTTTATCAGATTGCACTCCGCTGATTTATACACTCGTGTGTGTGTAGCCTATGTCACAGGCTCCTCAACATTAGTGATCCCTCCCTGCCATAATGCTACTTGCTACCCAGATTCAAATCTCAGCAATAACTTTGCAGAGCAAGCGGTCAATCAAGAGGTTTCCTGCACTGCTTGAAGTGGTTGTCTACTACTAGGACAATTCCTTCTGATTTCACATTTCCCCCAGGTAAAATTAAAAAGCTTATACTCTCCTACCGCAGGAGCAATTAACAGGCAGTGAGCAGCTGCCAGTCACTTTACACAGATTAACTCATTTGTCTGAAGGCTCCGGAGATAAAAGCCGGCGGTGATTGGACGCGGGGCTCGTGTGACGTCACATAAGCCTCGGGAACATTAGACCCGACACTGATGGAATGGCATTGGAATGGGAGGTGAGTATAGGCTTTATTATTTTACCTGGGGAAAATGTGGAATGAGAAGGAATCATCCTATAAGTGGATACCCCCATTAAATTAAGAAAAGATCTAGGGGATGGCTTTATACACAAACCGTTTTAGGCGGGCTGCATCTATGCTCCATGATCTCACATGCCTTGCCAGCAATTGTCTGGCATTCTTTGCTTCAATTCATTGTGCAGTAATATCTCTAGTTATTTTTCATGTAAGCTTTACCCAGGGTCTTATCATATAAACTAGAAAGTATTTCACTCTCACAAACACATATCCTTACATGTGTTGGTTTTACACTTAATTTCCCATTTTTCTGACAAAGCCTCCACTGTAACCTGAATCAATATATAAGAAAACAAAGCAAATCTTCTCTTTGTCTTTCTTTCTTTGGCTTTCAGCCACTTAAAATGTGATATTTGACATTATTTTAGTTTATTGACATGTTATAAATAATTAACAGATAAAACTTTAAATTGATTGCTTAAAAATTCAAGTGAGTGCATTTGCAGTACATTAGTGTACATCAAAAGATAATCTTATGCTGACTTACTGTGTTTCTCAACCTAGATCTAGATAAGTTCCCAAAGCAGACTAAAACCTCCGAATCTGCAAGACTTGCACTTCAATGTGTATGCATAATGCGATTATATGGAATAACAATCAATGGAAATGTTTAGCCAAAGCCAAGATTTACCTTGTATACAATTAAAGAGTAGTAAAGTATATAAACTAAAATTTAGAAATAGCTCACACATATATATATATATATATATATATATATATATATATATATATATATATATTTATAAATATACTGTGTATATATTTATATATTTTTTATATATATATATATATATATATATATATATATATATATATATATATAACTGCCTTATTCTGTCTGTCTGTCTGTCTGTCTGTCTATCTGTCTGTCTATCTGTCTGTCTGTCTGTCATGCTCCAAAATTGTGTCCTTACGGTGACACAAAGCTGATTGGCCGCTGGGCTCGCCATGGCCCCGCCCCCCCACATGGATTGGCCTCTCGCCCCGGCTCTCTGCAGGCCCCGCCCCCCTCACGCAATGCACGCTCGCTCTTGCCCAACTGACACGTAGCTCCGACTCCCAGGTGAGTACACACACACACATCAGATCACACTCACTCTCACACACACCTCACACATCACATCCACACACTCACAACATCCTGGGATATCGCTTGCTTCTACACCGGCTCCGTCACGATCCCAGCAGCGCCAGACATAACCTTGCGATGCTGGGAGCTTCACGGAGCCCGTGAACGCTGTTAACCATTATACACATCGGGTAACTAAGGTCCCTTGGTTACCCGATGTGTATCATAGTTAACAGTGTACACCGGCTCACACTCACTCTCACACACACCTCACACATACATCACATCGCATCCACACACTCACAGCATCCGGCGATATCGCTTGCTTCTCGGCCTCGATACTGTGCTGTTGTGACCTTCCAGAACCTGTCGGAGGATCACATGGCCAGAAGCATGTGGTATCTCCGGATGTTGTGAGTATGAGCGCGTATGTGCAATATCGTCAATGTGTGTGTGCGTGAGTGTATGCGATCGGGTGTGTGTGGGTGTGTGTGAGTGTATGCGATCGGGTGTGTGAGTGTCGGCAGAGGAGCATGGCATGCTGGAGGAGGCTGGGAGGAGAGAGGCTGATCCTGGGGAAGGCTGGGATGGAGAGGCTGATGCTGGGGACAGAGAGGCTGATGCTGGGATGAGAGAGGCTGATGCTGGGGACAGAGAGGCTGATGCTGGGGACAGAGAGGCTGATGCTGGGGACAGAGAGGCTGATGCTGGGGACAGAGAGGCTGATGCTGGGATGAGAGAGGCTGATGCTGGGGACAGAGAGGCTGATGCTGGGGACAGAGAGGCTGATGCTGGGGACAGAGAGGCTGATGCTGGGGACAGAGAGGCTGATGCTGCGGGGAGAGAGGCTGATGCTGGGAGGAGAGAGGCTGATGCTGCGGGCAGAGAGGCTGATGCTGCGGGTAGAGAGGCTGATGCTGGCGCAGCATGGCGGATGGAGCACGTTTGGGAGTGCGCAGCATGGCGGATGGAGCATGTTTGGGAGTGCGCAGCATGGCGGATGGAGCACGTTTGGGAGTGCGCAGCATGGCGGATGGAGCACGTTTGGATGGAGCACGTTTGGGAGTGCGCAGCATGGCGGATGGAGCACGTTTGGGAGTGCGCAGCATGGCGGATGGAGCACGTTTGGGAGTGCGCAGCATGGGGGATGCAGCACGATGGGGAGTGCGGAGTATGGCGGATGGAGCATGTTTGGGAGTGCGCAGCATGGCGGATGGACCACGTTTGGGAGTGCGCAGCTTGCGGATGGAGCATGTTTGGGAGTGCGCAGCATGGGAGATGGAGCACGATGGGGGATGCGCAGCATAGGGGATGGAGCACGATGGGGAGTGCGCTGCATGGGGGATGGAGCACGATGGGGAGTGCGGAGTATGGCGGATGGAGCACGTTTGGGAGTGCGCAGCATGGCGGATGGAGCACGTTTGGGAGTGCGCAGCATGGCGGATGGAGCACGTTTGGGAGTGCGCAGCATGGGAGATGGAGCACGATGGGGAGTGCGCAGCATGGCGGATGGAGCACGTTTGGGAGTGCGCAGCATGGGAGATGGAGCACGATGGGGAGTGCGCAGCATGGCGGATGGAGCTCGTTTGGGAGTGCACAGCATGGCGGATGGAGCACGTTTGGGAGTGCGCAGCATGGCGGATGGAGCACGTTTGGGAGTGCGCAGCATGGGGGATGGAGCACGTTTGGGAGTGCGCAGCATGGGAGATGGAGCACGATGGGGAGTGCGCAGCGTGGCGGATGGAGCACGTTTGGGAGTGGGCAGCATGGGGGATGGAGCACGATGGGGAGTGCGCAGCATGGCGGATGGAGCACGTTTGGGAGTGCGCAGCATGGCGGATGGAGCACGTTTGGGAGTGCGCAGCATGGCGGATGGAGCACGTTTGGGAGTGCGCAGGATGGGAGATGTAGCACGATGGGGGGTGCGCAGCATAGGGGATGGAGCACGATGGGGAGTGCACACCTCCCCCCAACACACGCGCGCGCGCACTGCACAACACACCACACACACACACACTGGGAACCACAAACAACTGCCCTACACAGACACCCACACACAGACAACGCTGCACACACAAATATACGCACATACCGCACAACACACACATTGCACAAAACATACCTCCCCCCAAAACACACCACACACACACAAACCGCGCAACACACACACACAACGCTACAGACACACAGCGCTCCACAAACAACGCAACACACAAACAACACCGCTCTCACCCCCCGCCACACCCAGACAACACCCAGAACATGTACAGCGCCCTACACAAACACTTGGTAACTACACAACAACATCTATATATATATATATATATATATAACAAAAATCATACATGAACTACACAATACGTAAATTCTAGAATACCCGATGCGTAGAATCGGGCCACGTTCTAGTATATATATATATATATATATATATTATATATATATATATGTAAAATCAGTGTTTTAAGAATTTTGGAAATAATTTCCCTACTCAGTGAGTTATTGTTAATTAAAATCTTACTTTTCAAAGTGTGTGTACACCTGTATACTGAGTATACAAGAAGACACCAAACCAGAAGGTAAATGTATAGCATAATGAAATACCATAACTAGAAATATTTACTTTCATTTTAAATGGATCTGTCAGCAGGTTTATGCTAAGTCATCTGAGAGCAGCCTCAGTCCTTGATTCCAGAGATATGTCACTTACTAGGCTTTGGGTTATGTCAATAAAATCAGTATTTTATTGGCACAAGATTATCATTACATGACTAGTTGTCTCAAGCCTCTTAATCAACTTTCCCTCTCACCCCCATTAATATCAGAGTTTTGCCAATATACAGTGTTGATAGAAAGCTGACAATCAGTGTTATGGATGGGATGCTACAGGGCTCATCATTCTGAGCTCCACTAGATCTGTAGCAGAGAAAACAGTGATTGTATCAATATGACAACAAACAGACCAGCAAGTGACACATCGCTGGAATCAGGTTCTATGTCTCTATATCGTGCTGTTCTCTGATTACATAGAAAAAAATCTGCTAACAGATTCCCTTTAATACAGCACTAAAAAGTCCAATATTTTTGAAGCTGAAAGAAAGTAGGTTATGGCCCAGGCTATCCCAATGATCATTCTCTATCTGCCCCCTTCATGCTAAATTACTGAATTTTTTATTAAAAGAAGGTATCAAGAATTCTTAGCAGAGTTAGCAAGTGTGCCCTACACTCTATAAAGAACCAGGATATGCTATGATATGATCAGTTGGCGTTCTACCACAGAACAAAGGCGGCACTGCTTCTCATTATGTATTATCTGACTCTGGGACCTTGATATATGTGCATGAATATTTAGTATTGTGACTCAGCCCCCTTAAATGAGCAGAGCAATGCCACACAGCTTCATAGATGAGTCAAATGACTGCAGCGTCCCGATGAGCTGCAAACCTCTATATCAATACAGCTTTACATTATATATGAAATAATCATTTTTTTCTTTCGTGATATTTAGGAGTTTCTCACTGCTTTCAATATTTTGGTTCACTGTTGAAATTTTAAAACAAATATACTATAGCTATCACCAGCATTAATACATACTAGTAGCTGTTTGGAGACTAGAATAAAAAATCAGATGTGGCAAACACCATCTCAACAGATGGCCAACTTATTTGATTGGAAAAATCTGTTGCAGCAACTATGCTATTTTTGGTGCCACTCGGCAAGCTAATTAAATGAGTGGCCACCTATGCAATTAATGTAGGCCTGCTCCTATATCTGTGTAGACCAGTCAGAGTAAAAAAAACAGATGTGGCAAACATCATCTCAACAGATGGCCCACTCTTCTGATTAAAAAAATGCGTTGCAGCTACTATGATATTTTTGGGGCCACTCGTCAAATTAATTAAATGAGTGGAAACTTATGTAAATAATGTAGGCCTGCTCCTAGATTTGGGTAGATCAGCCAGACTAAAAAAAAACAGATGTGGCAAACACCATCTCAACGGATGGCCCACTCTTCTGATTGAAAAATGTGTTGCAGCTACGATGCTATTTTTGGGGCCACTCATCTGGCATCCATCTAGGATGGGTGAAGTGGTAGGAAGACCCCTTATGGGTACTAGGCCCATGAGCCAGCAGCTCCTGTTTGGATGCCTACTGACCCTGTAGTGAAGATTATACCATTTACAAAAGGGGGAAATTGATATAGATGGGTTAATAGTTTCTATATTTCTTGATTTTAAATACTTTATTGTTCCATTAGTATATCTGGTGTAAGTTCATAGTCATTGTGTAGCCTTCAAAACAATGAAACAAACTCAAGGATTATTATTGTCTGCTAAATGTTCTTCTTATCTCATATGCATGACTCTACATTTTTTGTTTTTCTTAAACTTAAAGGTCATATGATCAACTTGTAAATTTACACTCAAAGCCTTTTTTGCCATATCACATTGATCTGTAAATGGTATAAATTATCTGTGCATTGGCTAAATAAACAGAAAACTGATCATGCTCACATGAATGCAGGTCTTTTCTCCGAGCGCTCGATATTGACTAGGCAAAGAGGCCTACGTCAACAGGACCTCACTGGTGATCCCATAAGCTGACTTTTGTGACAAAACAGAACAGCTACAACAGTAACCTATGCAAATAATGTATGCCTGCTCCTATATCTGTGTAGCATGTTGACATGTCAGACTGAACTTTGCCACATCAGTAGACTAATATGATTCACAGAGCCTGAGGTTGTACCTCAATGTGCCACAGAATGAATCCGAGAGAAAAAAAATGTAGCAAGATCCAAATGCGGGTCATATTATAAAGGTTTTTTTTAGATGCATTGCATCTAGGCCAGAGATTAATGTCCCCTAGATGCACTATATCATAACAAATGTGGATTTCAGTCTATGTACAAGGTGCAATGTAGTATAAAAGGACACCCCCAAAAAAAGAGAAAAAAAGCCAGAGGGAAAGGAGGGAAAGAAATAGAGCAAAAGTCAAAACAGAAAACAGGCAGATGGGAGAGAGAAAAAAAATCAGATGCAGTGAATTAGAATCAGAAGCGGGAGGGAATAGGGAAAAGCAGCACAGGATGAAAACGTTGAGTGCACGAAGACATCAGTGAGGCAGACGCTCCTCTGGTAAGTTTAACACCGACTTCATGTATTTTTAATCATGTTATTTCAGCTGAAGTCAGCAGTAAATGAGACAGCGCTAATGAGACAGCTCTCAACTTGGCTCCAACTATTTCTCTCACAAGGATTCTTAGAAAAAAGGCAAAAATGAGATGAGCAATAAATATTGAATGTTTGATGAAAATATATTTCACATTTATATCTTCATTTTTGTTTTAACTGTTGTGCTGTTTCTGGTTGATACTGATATATCAAAGATCTACTTGACAGTTATAAGGGTTATCCGGTCTAAACTGACAAGCCTGCAGTGACTCTGTGTCTCTCTATGTGACTGCAGACTTGTGAATCCTCACATCGCGCACACTGTGCACTGTGAGGATTCGCTGATGTCGGATACGGGAACGGCGGTCACGTGGCCACAAGTATGCAATATACATACTCCTGGACAGAATCTGACTAGACTATTTCCAGCGCACACAATGCAAGAGCATTCCGTGAGGCAAGAAACAGTCTAATTGAATTCTGGCCGAGAGTCTACATATCGCACTTGTGGTGACGTGATTGTCATTCACGGTTCTGACACCGAAGAATCTGCACAGAGTGCATTATGTGAGGAGTCATAAGTCTTCAGACACATAGAATGACTGCAGACTGGGAATGCGTGCAAAGACTGCTATCACTCACGGAGAGGCAGCCCTGCCCCCACCAGTGACGTGCCCTGCTCAGTACATCCGATTCCGGTCTCCAGAGTGGTAGGATCAAAGCAAAACATCAATAAAGTTATATACACACTGCAGAGAGATCAGCTTACAGGAGCAGGGTAGGTAGCAGAAGTATATTGGGAAAGTATTAGTTAGGAAGAGTTAGGACAAATGAAAGGGGGGTCAAAATAGTAGGGGAAAACGTCTTTAAGAGCTTTTTTTATCCCTGAGTACAGTATCTGAGGGGAAAATGTCTTGCAGCTGATTAGACATCTTCTGATGAATCAATTCTTGACATTGATTATGGGGATGCAGGCATGTGCAATGCTATCTAGGACCATAGGCATGTTGTTAGCTTCTGCTACTGAGCCTATAGGATAAAAACACCCTCTTAGGTGTAGAATCTTAATTTATTTTGTGGGGAAAAAGCATAATGGTCACTTTATGTTGCCTAATTTGGAGCAAAAGATGGTTGTCAGGTGTAAATAGCCATTCTACTACCGCATTATACAGGGAACAAGATGGAGGGAACGGCGGTCACGTGGCCACAAGTATGCAATATACATACTCCTGGACAGAATCTGACTAGACTATTTCCAGCGCACACAATGCAAGAGCATTCCGCGAGGCAAGAAACAATCTAATTGGATTCTGGCCGAGAGTCTACATATCGCACTTGTGGTGACGTGATTGCCATTCACGGTTCTGACACCGAAGAATCTGCACAGAGTGCATTATGTGAGGAGTCATAAGTCTTCAGACACATAGAATGACTGCAGACTGGGAATGCGTGCAAAGACTGCTATCACTCACGGAGAGGCAGCCCTGCCCCCACCAGTGACGTGCCCTGCTCAGTACATCCGATTCCGGTCTCCAGAGTGGTAGGATCAAAGCAAAACATCAAAAAAATTATATACACACTGCAGAGAGATCAGCTTACAGGAGCAGGGTAGGTAGCAGAAGTATATTGGGAAAGTGTTAGTTAGGAAGAGTTAGGACAAATGAAAGGGGTCAAAATAGTAGTGGAAAACTTCTTTAAGAGCTTTTTTTATCCTTGAGTACAGTATCTGAGGGGAAAATGTCTTGCAGCTGATTAGACATCTTCTGATGAATCAATTCTTGACATTGATTATGGGGATGCAGGCATGTGCAATGCTATCTAGGACCATAGCCATGTTGTTAGCTTCTGCTACTGAGCCTATAGGATAAAAACACCCTCTTAGGTGTAGAATCTTAATTTATTTTGTGGGGAAAAAGCATAATGGTCACTTTATGTTGCCTAATTTGGAGCAAAAGATGGTTGTCAGGTGTAAATAGCCATTCTACTACCGCATTATACAGGGAACAAGATGGAGGGTCCGTTCCTTTTTTTGATAATTTTCTCAATATCTTACAGGTATGCCACTGTTCATTGGTACACTTCAGTATGTACATATACTTAGCTCAACTCAGCATAAATGAAATTGGTGCTCAGCATAAATGAGTACACCCCCTTTGAAAAGTCAGAAAAAAATTTTTCAAAATTTTTGACAAGGCTGAGTTTAAGAGATTCTCTTTTAACCCATGACCGTAAAGTTAATAATATAATACTATTATTACAAAATCTTTAGTTTTAGTCAAATTAGTTTATACAAAAATGAGTATACTCCACATGAAAAACAACATCTAGTATTTTGTATGACGTCCATGAAATCATGCTAACTAAAAAACAATTATGTCACCATGTTGAATGTAAAACCTCATAAAGTTAGTGTTATGATTGTGTAGTAAACTCAAGCATGTTAAATTGGTAAAAAACTGCAAATACTGCAACTGACCTAGCTAGTTTTTGTACAGACTAGAGATCTGGGTCCTATAGTCCCTAAAGGTTCCTGCGTGGACTGCAATGACCCTAACCCCAGACTAAACGGTGGCCACTCGGGCCTATGCTGCTTGAACGGCCATCGAGAGCTTCACGTACCTCCTAAGGAACTGGGGGGCAGAACAGTGTGTAATATACCTACAAAAAGGAAGAACTACTGAGATAGAAAAGGTTCCCAAAGTGAATAACAACACACCACAAAATATAAAAGAAGGGATAAAGTATATACTGCAAAAGTGTATGGTGTCTACTTCTTACTAAGAAACAGATTGTGCAGGGTGAGAATCATAAACAGCAGAAAGAAAAACACCTAGATGGTCTTTCACTACCTAAAAACAACTGCAGTAAGACTGGATATCCAAATGAAAATATCCCTACCAAGAAATTCCAGCAGGGGGAAGGAATTTATAGCCACACCCGAAAGGTGATTAGACAGGCAAATAAGTAAATGAAAACACTTGCTAATCTAAAAGACCACAGCAAGGATAGCAGATAATAAACATCCAGAGGGACGGTGTATCCATTGTGGCTCAGTGAACAGACAATCCGACCACAAAATACAGACTCAAGTGTATGAACCTCGAAGCCTGACAGTGAGGTTCGTATGGTGTATGTCCAATTCTTAGACCAGAAAAATGCTCATGAATTCCCTAACATCAGTTTCTTTTACAGTTACATGGCCTTGCTCTGTACAAGTGAATTGAGCGAGTCTGTACATGTCTAGTTGGAATGTGGCCGGGAGTATGTATATCCCAAAATTGCAGTCACATAACTGCTTGGTTTAGCCGCTGGCACCGGAGGATCCTCAGAGCATGTACTGTGTGCGATGAGAGGATTCACAAGTCTGCAGTCACACGGAATTATAATCCTGGCTCTATTTTGCTTTACGAAAATGTTATGGGGTAATTATAAAATAAACTGGTGTTAGGGGATTCTTAGGGGTACTTTGCACGTTGCGACATCGCTACTGCGATGTCGTCGGGGTCAAATCGAAAGTGACGCACATCCGGCACCAGTAACGACGTCGCAACGTGTAAAGCCTAAAAGCGTCGTAAATCGGTGATCTGTGTAGTGTCAGTCATTTTCATAATTTCGCTGCAGCGACAGATACGATGTTGTTCCTCGTTCCTGCGGCAGCACACATCGCTGTGTATGAAGCCGCAGGAGCGAGGAACATCTCCTTACCTGCGTCCACTGGCTATGCGGAAGGAAGGAGGTGGGTGGGATGTTTACGTTCCGCTCATCTCCGCCCCTCCGCTTCTATTGGCTGTCTGCCGTGTGACGTCGCTGTGACGCCGCACGACCCGCCCCCTTAGGAAGGAGGCGGGTCGCAGGGCAGGTAAGTGCGTGTGAAGCTGCCGTAGCGATAATAATGTTTGCTACGGCAGCTATCACAAGATATCGCATGTGCAACGGTGGCGGGGACTATCGCGCTCGGCATCGCTACCATCGGCTAGCAATATCGCAGCGTGCAAAGTACCCCTTACATTTTCATCAGAATTTTTCTGGTGCAACACTTGAACACACAATGGACAAAGAACCTTAACTCAAAGGTTAAATCAACTACTGGCCTCAAAAATTGCACAGTATGAACCTGACCTTATGAGGTTTGACATTCAACATGTTGAGACACCAATTGTTTTCTGGGAACCATGATTTAATTTAGCTGTTTATATATATTCTTCTGAAATTATGTCACAAAGGTTAGGATGATGTCACAAGCCTACCACTGGTACCAATATAATTGAATTGAACTTTCATCCTTCTTTACACTGTCACTTTGCTTTGTTATCCCAATGTTATCATTTTTTGACTGTATGATTCATTTTATTATTTAAAAGGGTTCTTGTTTTTTTTTTTGCTTTTTTTTTTCATTTTTTCTTTAGAAACAGACTTTTATGGGCTATGTCTGGTTTTGCAGTGCCATATTTTAGAATCCCAGTTCACATCTATTTTATAAGAAAACAAAATAAAAAATTGTATTACACATATACAGTAAATTTTCTATAGCTAGAACTCTCTTTACCTGGTGTTGCACTGGAAACCGTTGGCCACTGTTGTTCGAGTCCTACCGGAGCGCCACGTAAGACTGCTGCTCCTTCCATATGTACAGCACTGTACAAGACAATAATATCAGAATAAAGGTAAGGTTTGCTTGAAATTAAAAATATCACAAATATAATACATTAAAGGCAATGTCTATCACTTATTGAAATCATAAGAGAAAATGGAAGACTTTTATGGGCATGCTCAGTGATATTTTTAGGTCATTAAAAAGGTTGGAATAGAAACTAAGCTGTCCCCATCACTCTTCACAAGGAGAAATGTTACCCTTCAATCCCAGTTATAAGCCTTTCATATAGCCAAATCAGATATCATGCTTTGCACTAAGGAGGGGACAACATCCAAAACACTGTGTCTGCAAATTGAGATTCTGTGTGGGCTTTTATCCTAAGTCCTACAGCAAGACTCATTAAAAGGTTTATAGTAACTTTTAGGATTGCTACTTAGAATAGGTGGCACTAGAGGCCAGGTCTTCTTCTTTTCTAAAGAGACAATTTGCATATTTAATTTCCTGGAGGAGCATTGTATGGCCTATAAGTCTTCTTACACTAGCATATTAGGAATATCAATCTACACAAGGATAAGCGATGACCAGACAGAGTATAAAGCTGTGCTACCATGATGAAAGACAATCCAAGATGATATGTGAGTTTTACTGAAGAAGGAGAGGGATCTGTCCAGATGCTTTGAATGAAATCACAACTATATCATCGGGGATTGTATTTCATCACGGCGGCACGGCATTATTCCCTGTCTGTTCATTGCTTATCCTCTGCTTCCACATGGGGCTGCAGCAACTGTGAATCTAGGCCTATATAGTTGGTTTTGACTCTCACAACCCCCTAAGATGAGCCTGGTAGTGTTCGCTCATTACTAGTTATGAGTACCGAGCACCTGAGCATGGTAGTGCTTGCTCATCACTAGTTACAAGTGCTGTGTCCCCGAGCATGGTAGTACCTGCTCATCACTAGTTATGAGTACCGAGATCCAGAGCAAGGTAGTGCTTGCTCATCACTAGTTACGAGTACCCAGTACCCTAGCATGGTAGTGCTCTTTCATCATCAGTTACGAGTACCGAGCACCCGAGCATAGTAATGCTCACTCATCACTAGTTACGAGTACTGAGCACCCAAGCATGGTAGTGTTTGCTAATCACTAGTTACGAGTACCGAGTACCCGAGCATGGTAGTGCTCGCTCATCACTAATTATGAGTACTGAGCACCCGAGCATGGTAGTGCTCGCTCATCATTAGTTACGAGTACCGAGCACCCGAGCATGGTAGTGCTCGCTCATCACTAGTTATTAGTACTGAGCACCTGAGCATGGTAGTGCTCGCTCATCACTAGCTACGAGTACCGAGCATAGTAGTGCTTGCTCATCACTAATTATTAGTACTGAGCACCTGAGCATGGTAGTGCTTGCTCATCACTAGCTACAAGTACTATGCACCCGAGTATGGTAGTGCTCGCTGATCACTAATTATGAGTACATAGCACCAGAGCATGGTAGTGCTTGCTCATCACTAGTTACGAGTACCAAGCACCCTAGCATGGTACATGGTAGTGCCCGCTCATCACTAGTTACAAGTATCAAGCACCCGAGCATCGTAGAGCTTGGTCATAACTAGTTACAAGTACCGAGCACCCGAGCATGGTAGTGCTCTCTCATCACTAGTTACGAGTACCAAGCAACTGAGCATGGTAGTGCTTGCTCATCACTAGTTACGAGTACCGAGCACCCGAGTATGGTAGAACTCTCTCATCACTAGTAGTTACGAGTACCGAACACCCTAGCAAGGTAATGCTCGCTCATCACTAGTTACGAGTAGTGAGCATGGTAGAGCTGGCTCATCAGTACTTATCTTTGTAACATGAATCTGAGAACAAAATAAAATACAGAAAACATAGAAAAGTAAAAGGTAAAAATGGTTTGAAAGTTTTGTGATGAGCTTGTTACAATACATCTACAGTTTTCATTTTACATTAGATACAAGACTCTTTATTATGAGGATGGATCCAAAGATCTAAAAATAACAAAGATATAAAGCTTTCAATAATACTTGCCCCCAACCCCCTTCCTTTTAGGATCCATTCCTTTTGGCTATAAAACAAATGCATGGAAACAACAAAAAAAGAAAAAAGATTGTTTAGGGCCTTACACAACCTTTAAAAATGATAATCATGCCTGTAAACATATCTAGACGAGTTCATGAGATACAGAGACCCAATGTGGACAATCGGTAAAGCTTCATGCACACGGAGATGGCAACTGCATTAAAGGATTATTTCCATCTCCAAGATTCTATCCCAATATGTAGTAGGTGTAGCAATAATCATAATAATGATAATAATAATAATAATAACAACAATTTTAGCAAATACCTTCAATTGGAAATGTAGTATAGGTCTCCTGATATAGCCATATCTCTTACCTCATGTGCAGGCCATTGCTACTTATGTATATGACGCGCCCACGGGGTCAAGGGTTACCCTTTACCGGGCCGCGGTTCTTCTCCTGGGTCACCGAGGTGGCTTTGCCCGATTCCGTGACCCTGGGTGTCAATAAAAGGCTTTGGGATGGGGATGATGGAGGTAGTTGTTCATGACGCCACCTCTGGTGTGCGGCCAGGTATTAGCCGCCACTGCGGGACTTCATGCTGGGGCGGATGACAACGCAGCTCGGATAGTTCAGCTCTCCACAGGCAGAGCTAGGCCCTAGGAAGGATCATGGCGGTTGTAGTCGCCTACGGCGCAGGAGCGCAATGACGAGAGCGCCGGCAGGGATGAGACCAAACAGCTGATGCAGTGCACGGTCTTTTACTCACTGGTCAACACTGCTGTCGGAGTACCGGGTTACGCTGTGATGGGCTTCAGCCGATCCCGGATACTTTGGAGGTCGAGGCCAGTGTTTCCTTCTGTGCATCACCTTTCGACAGTTTTCCTCCACCCCAGCTGGTGGGCCGTGGAACGGGTCATGGGTGTGCAGCACCCTGGGATATGCTACCCCAGTGTTCTGCAGGATCCTAAGGCTTTCTGGAACACCCTATGCTGACAACCCACACCTCACACACAGGTAGGGGCACATTCCCTGAGACCTGGGCGCACCATGTAGAGGGTTAACAGTGATCAGATGTGAGAACCAATCCCTTAGCTGTTAGCCTGGGAAAGGGGTGTGGCTTGTGGGAAGCAACAGGTGTTGCTAGGCAGAGTTGGCAGAGAGGAAAAAAACGACAGTTGAAGGAGTGACAGTTAAAAGGAGCCAGTGAGTGAGAGGGGTGTGAGGATTGTGAGGAGACCCCCAAAAGGTGACTAGGAGGTAGTAGCCTGAGGGTAGCTAGATCCCAGGCATTACGCACGAGGGGGTACTGGACCCCAGACTAGACAACAGCTCCAAGCGGTCTGCTGATCCAGCCGTGTGTGGTGACTTCCAGGGTACCACACCACCCATAGGCTCAGGGACACAGCCTCATATTTAGGACCCGGGAGAGGGCACAGAGAAGTAGCCTACCCCACAAGGGACCGCGAGGCCTGTCATACTGGGCCCAGAAAACAAAGGAGCGGAGCGCCGCAGGTCACCAACAGCTTCAGGCAAGGGGACCATCAGCTCTGCATGTGCACGGAGGGCTCAACTGGGACTCATGTCAGCACTGGGACAAAGGAAAGTCGGTTGACCAGCCGTGCCAAACTGCACTTGCAACATCCTGTGAGTAAATTACCAGTTAATCTGCAAGAACTGTGTCGTGTTTATTACTGGTGCACCACAAGGCGCAGCACACCTACATGGGACTTAAGCCCCTACTGGCGGAGGGTGCGAACACACTTGCTGCTATACCATCTGTCCCTAAAACCACAGCAGCGGCGGGACATCTTATTACCGCAACCCGCCAGTGGCGTCACAAGTGACATATAAAATAACCCTGTTACCGAGCTCCCCCAGGTAACGGAATCGGGCACGGCCACCTGTGACAGTGATCCCCATTATCCACCACCCGGAACCGAGTATCCCAAGGGCCTGGGGTGTGGCAGTGCTCTACAGGTGCCTTACACACTCCCCACAAACCCTGGGATCCCCCTTCTTTCCTAAAACTCGGGTTGAGCCTCTAGCTCCAGACCACGGGCCCCTGACTATTCGTGTCTGCTTTTCTCCTCCTGAGTGCGACCTCACATGGACACTGTCCGGTGCTGACTGCCTATTGTGTCAGATCACTCCTAACTTCCCCTGTGGGTGCCCCGCCTTCTGGGTTCCTGAACTAGAGGACATGAGGTCCCATACCTTGTGATGGCCACCCCAGCACCTACCCTAGCCCGGTCCCAGTGACAGAACTCCCGTGTTATGTGTTGGTTGAGTGTAGTTCTTACCGGAAATGACCTCCTCCGGATCCGAGATGAATACTGCACCTTAAGTGAGGTGCAGTACCCTGTGCCACCTGAAGCTGCAGGGGCGCCACATATCCATGGTTACGACCACAAGCTAATGTACATGGCTATATCAGGAGAACAATACCACATTTCTAATTGGAGGTATTTGCTAATACTATTATTACTATATCTACTACATATTGAGATACCATCTTGGTGATAGTAACCACCAAGATTATTTATATGTGCATGTAACTTTTTCAAAGACAAGTCCAGTAATACATTTACATGGCCAGTCCGATCCTCTGATACTGAGAAATTAGTGTTTAAATGGATATTCAAATGAGGCTGTAGATCTGAAGTCTCTCTCATCCCAGTTTTATCCTCCGCCCCAAGTGCCGCCTCCCTCTGCTTGACTGATGGCTCCATTGCCTAAAATCCTACATTGAAGAGGCTGTCAGTTAAGCTGGGGGATGTGCAGCTGTTCGAGAATAGAGCTGGAGTGACAGAGGCATCAGATCTTCCATAGTCTTTCAGCCTCATTTGCATATTGATTCAATACTGATTTTTTGGTAAGGGAACTGCCCATGTAAAGGTATTGCTGTTTTTTTCTCTGTACACTATACGCATGTACAGTGGGGAAAGTAAGAATTTGATAGTTTTCCCAGCTATAAAGAATGGAGAGGTCTGCAATTTTTATCATAGGTACACTTCAACTGTGACAAACAGAATTAAAAAAAAAATCCAGAAAATGACATTGTATGATTTTTAAATAATTAACTTGCATTTTATTGCATGAAATAAGTATTTGATCACCCACCAACCAGCAAGAATTCTGGCACTCACACACCTGTTATTAGGCCCTCCTACTCTGCACTCATTACTTGAATTAATTAAATCGGTTTGAACTCGTTACCTATAAAAAAGACACCTGTCCACACAATGAATTACACTCCATCCTCATCAGCATGGCCAAGACCATAGAACTGTCTAAGAACACCATGGAAAAAAAATTGTTGACCTGTACAAGGCTGGGATGGGCTACAGGACAATAGGCAAGCAGCTTGGTGACAAGGCAACCACTTTTGGCGCAATTATTAGAAAATGGAAGAAACACAAGATTACTGTCAATGTTACTCGATCTGGGGCTCCATGCAACATCTCGCCTTATTAAGAAAGGATGACTCTGAGAAAGGTAAGGAATTAGCTCAAGCTACACAGCTGGATGTCGTCAATGACTTGAAGAGAGCTAAAACCACAGTCTCAAAAATTACCATTAGTAACACACTATGCCATCATGGATTAAAATCCTGCAGGGCAAGCAAGATCCCCTTCTCACGCCAGCACATGTCTAGGCCCTTTTGAAGTTCGCCAATGACTATCTGGATGATCCAGACCAGGGATGGAAGAAGGTCATGTGGTCAGATGAGACCAAAATAAAACTTTTTGGTATCAACCCTATTCGCCATGTTTGGAGGAAGAAGAAGGATGAGTACAAACCCAAGAACACCTTCCCAACTTTGAAGCATGGGGGTGGAAACATCATACATTGTAGGTGCTTTTCTGCAAAGAGTACAGGATGACTGCATCATATTGAAGGGAGGATGGATAAGGTTATGTATCGTGAGATTTTGGCCAACAACCTCCTTGCCTGAGTAAGAGCATTGAAGTTAGGTTGTGGCTGGGACTTCTAGCATGACAATGACCCAAAACACACAGCCAGAGCAACTAAGGAATGGCTCTGTAAGAAGCTTTTCAAGGTCCTGTAGTAGCCTAGCCAGTCTCTAGACCTGAACCCAATAGAAAATCTTTGGAGGGAGCTGAAACTAAGGGGTACTTTGCCCGTTGCGACATCGCTACTGCGATATGGTCGGGGTCAAATCCAAAGTGACGCACATCCGGCGCCGGTAACGACGTCGCAACGTGTAAAGCCTAGATGCACCAATAAACAATCGCAAAAGCGTCGTAAATCGGGGATCTGTGTAGCGTCGGACATTTTCATAATGTTGCACCAATAGGAGATACGATGTTGTTCCTCGTTCTTGCGGCAGCACACATCACTATGTGTGAAGCCGCAGGAGCGAGGAACATCTCCTTACCTGCCTCCACCGCCAATGCGGAAGGATGGAGGTGGGCAGGATGTTTACGTCCCGCTCATCTCCGCCCCTCCGCTTCTATTGGCCGCCTGCCGTGTGATGTCGCTGTGATGCCGCATGACCCGCCCCCTTAGGAAGAAAGCGGGTCGCCAGCCAGAGCGACATCGCAGGGCAGGTAAGTGCGTGTGAAGCTGCTGTAGCGATAATGTTCGCTACAGCAGCTATCACAAGATATGGCATGTGCGACGGGGGCGGGTACTATCGCGCTCAGCATTGCTAGCCGATGCTAGCGATGTCGCAGCATGCAAAGTACCCCTAAATGTTGATCAGTGGCAGCCCCTTAACCTGAAAGATCTAAAGAAGATCTATATGGAGCAGTGGGCCAAAATCCCTGCAGGGTGTACAAACCTGGTAAAGAACTACAGGAAATATCTGACTTCTGCAATTGCAAACAAAACAAAAGTTTCTGCACCAAATATTAAGTTCTGAGTTTCTATTGTATCAAATACTTACTTCATGCAATAAATGCCAAATTAATTAATTAACAATTGTACAATTTGATGTTCTGGATTTTTTTTTTTAATTTATCCTGTCTGTCACAGTTACAGTGTACCTACGATAAAAATTACAGACCTCTCCAATTTTTGTAGGTGGGAAAACTTGCAAAATCGTCAATGTATCCAATACTTGTTTTCCCCATTGTATAAATAGATTTTTTTTGGAGGGGTGAAGTCTTTCAATTTCCTTTAATTTGAGTATGGTGGCTCAGTGTTTAGCACTGTTGCTTTGAATTCCTGGGGTCCTGGGTTCAAATCCCATCAAGGACGACATATGCAAGAAGTGTATGTTCTCTTCATAGTTGTGTAAGTCTCTTTTGCTTTTCTCCCACACTCCAAGGACATACTGATAGGGAGTGTAGACAGTGAGCCCCATTAGGGACCGTGATAATTATTGTAAAGTGCTTTCTTTGGAATAAGAGTTGTTATACAAGCAATAATAATAATGCTTAATTTGATGCAGCACCTATAACCTATATACATTTTGAAATATGTGGAGCGGCTGAGGTTTGGTATGGTTGAGTTTTCCCTATACAATATCAAGCCTTATGGCCCCGTCACATGCTACGATATATCGGGCGATATGTCATCGGTGTCACGGATTCCGTGACGCACATCCGGCATCGTTTGGCATATCGTACCGTGTGACAGCTACGAGGGACTGTTAACGGGCAAAAATACTCACCTTATCGTTGCTCGTTGACACGTCTCTCATTTTCATAAACTCGTTCCTCCTTCTGCGCGCTAGTTGTTTATCATTCCTGAGGCAGCACACGTCGCTCCGTGTGACATCCCGGGAACGACGAACTGCAGCTTACCTGTGACCGCCAGCAATGAGGAAGGAAGGAGGTGGGCGGGGTGTTACGTCCCGTTCATCTCTGCCCCTCCGCTTCTATTGGGCGGCCGCTGTGTGACGTCGCTGTGACGCCGAACGTCCTTCCCCTTTCAGGAAGAGGAGGTTCGCCGCCCACAGCAAGGTCATTCGGGAGGTAAGTACGTGTGACGGGGGTTAACGACTTTGTGCGACACGGGCAACAAATTGCCCGTGACGCACAAACGATGGGGGCAGGTGAACAGTCTATTTTGTCTGAGAGCCTCGGGAAATTGATTGGGAATCTATCAGCAAGTTTCTGGTATATATACTGAGAGCAGCATAATATAGCCAAGAAAGTCTGATTCCAGGGATGTGCCACTTACTGGGCTGCTTGGTGTAGTTTTGATAGAATTCCTCTTTTGCCTGATGTACAGTATGTGTGCATAACTCTGCCCACACTCCTGATTGGCAGCTTCCTGTGTACACAGTGCATTGTCATCAAGCTAATCAGTGGTGTGGGCGGGGTTATAGAGAGCAGCTCACTAGGAGGCACAAGTCACCTAGTCATGTAGAGAATCTCCTGCTAATAATACACTGATTGTAGTAAAATTACAACACATAGCCTAATAAGTGTCACATCCCTGGAATTTGGCTATTTTTCGCTATATTATGCTGCTCTCAGATTAAATAGCAAAAACCTGCTGACAGATTCCCTTTAAGGATCTGCCATGTCTGAGTTCAATTCTTTTGTTATCTTTGAGATAAGATGTTTCTTATAGAGAATAGTGGAGTGTTTGGAAAAGTGAGTGCTCCTGTGTATGGGGAGCCAAACCATTGTTCAGCAGCCAGTCATGTAATATGTATGGGAGCTTTGCAGTGTTATTATGAGCATTGTGTCCTCTTCATTGTCTACACAGTCACATTCTGATTTGCCATCAATATTTAATTCCTGGAGAACCTCATCAGCCTTACAGTATGAGCGCTGTCATATATGTAAATGCAATTACTGTGAGTGGTCCCACAGTATTTCTGTCTCTGACCACAGCACATGTTCTGCGCATTCAATCATCAGCAGACATCTGGTTAGTTACTCCTGCATACTGCACATAATCACATTGTTCTTCACATAATATGATTGTGAGATACCATAAATTATATTAGATGTCTACAGCCCACATTTCAATACAGTCCTCCTGGGGAATATAATGCTAATCAGTCACTCTGCTCGAATACAAAATTAGGAGCACCATGTACGACCATGAACATTGCTGACCATAAGGTCTGATGTCCAATAAGGCCCATTCCAAGTGGGAGAGTGTTTTTTTCCAATGTGATGTGCAAATTGTCTGCAAAACAGGGAATGACCCTAGATTTTTTATTTTAATTTTGATCAATAAATTACTATATATTCTTAATAATTCCATTGGATAAAATATTGAATCTTAAAGGGAACCAACCAGCAGGATTTTCCCATATAAAGTAAAGCTAGTGCCATACTGGAGCTAAAATGGTGAATCCAGGCATATCTTCAGTTTCAATATTGTATGTTTGAGTCTCGAAAAAAATATTCTCAAAAGGTCCAGAAATAGGTGTATTTGTTGAGTGGCAGGTATCGGGGCAGGACTATGTGGGTCGGGTCCCCCTATACATTCCTCCTCCTGCATCCTCCTGGCTTGTCCCCTTTTCTTTATCTAAATTTTGCTGCTGGCGACATGTGCGCAGTGCTATTGTGATGTTGTCTTCATTAAAAGGCACCGATACCACTCATATTCGTTTCCAGAGTGACTTCAACAAAATGACGCCGGAGATGGCGGTACACACATGTGCTGATTCTGGCGCTACGGTAATTAAGACAACATCAAAATATCAATGCTCACGTGCTGGCAATGGCTAAATTTTAATTAAGAATAAAGAGACAAGGCAGAAGGGCACAGGAGGTGGAATATATACAGAGGACCTTACCCCCATAGTCCCAACCCTGGGAAATATTTGTGAAGTGCATCTGTGCATGATTATCAATGGAAAATCTATAAAAAAAAACAGGCTGACACCTGGCACCTACGATGCTAATGTGGCGCCCCTGACCTGGTCAGGCACCACTGAGTACTGCACCCATGCTGGGGACAGTACAAAACAGGTAATCCAGAAGGCTGACCGAGGTGTGACTACACAGGCGCATAGTGATCAGGTCTCACACATTTACCTTTGAGAGGACCCCTGGGGATCCCAGGAGGGGGCGAAGCCTCCATCTCCACTCAAGGGGTGTGGTAGAGAGCCTGGTTGCTAGGTGACGTAGGCAAGAACAGGAGAGGAGGGAACAGTGAGCCGAAAACAGTTGAGTGGTGAAGTTCAGGGAGGGCAGAAGCAGACCCTGTAGCTCTACACAATTCTGACAACGTACGCGCAGTGACTACCGACGGGGGAGAACGGTCACCTGGTAGTGCTGCCCGAAATCCACCCCCGGCTAAAGAGAGAGCAACGGAGTGGAAAGTAAGGAGACTGTCAGGGAGATACCAGGCCCAAACGGGTAACAGGTCCCAGTGCAGGGATAGATCCACCTGTCCTTTGCCAAACCTGCATGAGGGGGCACTTTACACCCCCAAGACAACACCACAGAGTCCGCAGCCACGTAGCAAAGTGAGGGCCCATAGCTCACAGGAGGCAAGCAGCCGGAGTGACCTGGTCCAGGCTACAAGCAAACGGGCCAAAAAGAAGGGGAGAGAGGCACCAGCAACTTCCCTGGGCGACCCCAGCAGGGCTTCAAGCAGGGGTTACCCCAAAACACAACGGGCTAAGGAAGGCGAGTTGGTAGCCACCCTCACGAGTCAGCCTGAAGGACACCTGGTTCCAGCCTGGTTCATCCCAGCTACGCCCGGGTTACTCACCCTGCCACCATCAGTGAGTAAAACCCCTGAAAGACATTCTGCTTGTGCGTGTGAGTCATTCTGCGACTTGTAGTTCCACACACCTACACGGGGCCCTGGGGCATGCCTCACTCTCAGGAGGCTATTACAACTGACTGCACCCACTATCAGCCCCAGGCACCCCTAACCTGCAGTGGCGGTCCCCACTGACCGCAATTCTGAGAGTGGCGTCACGACAATCAAAATAGAGGATTTCCTACCTGTGACAAGATCCAGCCGCGTGGAGTCCCTGAAGGTAATGCACAGCTGCACCGACACCGCACCTCGGGGCCCCACACTAAGCTGTTTTAGGTGCCAGCAGTCAGAACAAGTGGCCGGAAATGCTCAGTTCCGAAGCTGCCGCGTCAACTGATAGCGTCCGCGGCCGGATACTCAACATCAGCCTCCTATTCAAATCAATAGGATGTGCAGTACTCAGCTGTGGTCACTATCAGAAGATGGGGCAGCTCCACAACTGAGCATTTTGTTCCACTTGACGCCATCACAGGCACTGAGAACAGCTGGTAGGTGCGGGGGCTGGGTATCATACCCCGGCTGATCAGACATTGATAACCTATCCTAAGAATAGGCCATCAATGCTAAAGTAGTGGACAATCTCTTATTATTCATAGATTTCGGCATTCTCAACCTGATAACCTGATAACCACCTCCTAATAGTTATTTTATGATGGCCATCTACTTACTCTGTACAGTGAAGATTGCAGTTGTGTGCAAATGCCGGATTCCAATACCATTGGTCTCTAATATCCAAGCTACTAGTGTCCGAATCTAAGCTGATTTAAAGGAGTCTCTTCTGCCAGTCTACTTGCCCCTACGACATGATAATTGGGGTCTGGCTCCTGGGAACCTAATAGAGGACCCCAGGTCTGACATAACTATTCGTCCATTCCAGAGGCATGACCTAATATTTGGTTTTCATTGAATACTGGCACGCCATAATGCTTTAAAACACCCAAGAATTTCCAATAACTAAATAAACAATCTTATTGCTTGTTTCATTTCTATTGGGGACAAATAAAAATGTGATCCACTCTCCCTAACCCTCCCCCCTCACTCCGAAATATAAAACAACACATTTTTTAATTTTTCAAATAGGTCACCTAAAATATACAAATGTGGCACAACCACAATTGTAATCACATGTAGAATACAATTACACAGTTCCTCAAAAATGAAATTAAATATGTGCAAAGATATTAAAATCAATGCAACCTGTGCCCTGTACAATAAATTTTACTTAATTTTTCCAAATTTTTGTCAATGAAAACTAAAGCTCATCCTTCAAAAAAATAAGCTTCAGTACAATTACATTGGTGATGAAAAAGATGCCATAACTTTTATACTGGCTCTGGTTCCTCGGTGCCTAAAGGTTTTATCCAGTTTGTGCTTCTACGGGGCAGTATTGTCTGTAGAAAGTCAGCTGACCGCTTATTTTATAAAGAGGATTGACTTGGCTACAGGAGTTAACCAGCCCCCTTTACACACAATTCCAAGTAGGTGTCAACATGGTGTCTTGTGTTAGACACAAATCACAAGAAAACCTGCAGGAACTGGGTCTAGAACTTACAGCTCACATATGGCAAACTCTGGCCTGAGGGCCAAATCTCCCCTCACACTGATGTTATTTGGCCCACAATAGGCGCCCATTGGAGGACTATGTGAGGCCCATTATTCTGTATGAAGGGCTATGTGAGGCCCATTATTCTGTATGGAGGACTATGTGTGGCCCATTATTCTGTATGAAGGGCTATGTGCGCCCCATTATTCTGTATGGAGGACTATGTGGGGCCCATTATTCTGTATGAAGGGCTATGTGCGCCCCATTATTCTGTATGGAGGACTATGTGGGGCCCATTATTCTGTTTGGAGGACTATGTGGGGCACATTATTCTGTATGGAGGGCTATGTGTGGCCCATTATTCTGTTTGGAGGACTATGTGTGGCACATTATTCTGTATGAAGGAATATGTGGGGCACATTATTTTGTATGGAGGAGGACTATGTGGGGCACATTTTTCTTTATGGAGGAATATGTGGGGCACATTATTTTGTATGGAGGAATATGTGGGGCACACTATTCTGTATGGCGGAATATGTGGGGCAAATTATTCTGTATGGAGGAGGACTATGTGGGGCACATTATTCTTTATGGAGGAATATGTGGGGCCCATTATTCTGTATGGTGGAATATGTGGGGCACACTATTCTGTATGGCGGAATATGTGGGGCAAATTATTCTGTATGGAGGAGGACTATGTGGGGCACATTATTCTTTATGGAGGAATATGTGGGGCCCATTATTCTGTATGGTGGAATATGTGGGGCACACTATTCTGTATGGTGGAATATGTGGGGCACATTATTCTGTATGGAGGAGGACTATGTAGGGCACATTATTCTGTAAGGAGGAATATGTGGGGCACACTATTCTGTATGGTGGAATATGTGGGGCACATTATTCTGTATGGAGGGCTATGTGGGGCCCATTATTCTGTATGGAGGGCTATGTGGGGCACATTAATCTGTATGGAGGAGGACTATGTGGGGCACATTATTCTGTATGGAAGACTATGTGGGGCTCATTATTCTGTATGGAAGGCTATGTGAGGCCCATTTTTCTGTATGGAGGACTATGTGGGGCTCATTATTCTGTATGGAAGTCTATGTGTGGCCCATTATTCTATATGGACGACTATGTAGGGCCCATTATTCTGTATTGAGGGCTACGTGGGGCCCTTTATTCTATATAGAGGTCTATGTGGGTCCCATTATTACATATAGAGGTCTATGTGGGTCCCATTATTCTGTTTAGAAGGCTATGTGTGGCCCATTATTCTGCATGGAAGACTATGTAGGGCCCATTACTCTGTATGGAGGACTATGTGGGGCCCATTATTCTGTATGAAGGGCTATGTGGGGCCCATTATTCTATATGGAAGATTATGTGTGGCCCACTATTCTGTATGGAGGGCTATGTGGGGCCCATTACTCTGTATGGAGGACTATGTGGGGCCCATTATTCTGTATGGAGGAAAATGTGGGGCCATTATTCTGTATGGAGGGTATGAGGGGCCCATTATTCTGTATGAAGGGCTATGTGGGGCCCATTATTCTGTTTGGAGGACTATATGGGGACCATTATTCTGTATGGAGGACTATGTGGGGGCCATTACTCTGTATGGAGGACTATGTGAGGCACATTATTCTGTATGGAGGAAAATGTGGGGCACACTATACTGTATGGATAGCTATGTGGGGCCTATTATTCTATATGGAGAACTATGTGGTACACATTATTCTGTATGGAGGGCTTTGTGTGGCCCATTATTCTGAATGAAGTGGTATGTGAGGCCCATTAGTCTGTATGAAAGGCTATGTGGGACACATTATTCTGTATGGACAACTATGTGGGGCCCATTATTCTGTATCGAGGGCTATGTGGGGCCCATTTTTCTGCATGGAGGACCATGTGGTGCCCATTATTCTGAATGAAGGAATAAGTGTGACCTATTATTCTGTATGGAGGATCATGTGGGGTTCTCATTGAGGTTGGCCACACCTTTGCCCAAGTTTTTAGCTGAAGATCATTGTATAGTACCACTTATATCAATTAACTTATGATTCATAGATTTTGTCTTAATAGATCACTGATGTAGTGATTAATTGGAAAGGAACAAATAATGCTACAGAAATGTCTGTAAGGTTAGAGAAATCTAATACATCACATTAAGAGGCCATACGTATCAATGCCTGGTCACAATACCAACATTTTATTATATAATATCATACAATATAATATTTTATAGAATAAAGTACAACCTAAAGTCCAAAAATTAGGAAGCTGTCTAAACGAAAAAAAAAGAATACTAGTGAGTTGGAAAACTCTTGTAGGCAGAAGAAGAGTCTGCAGTCCAAGTACAAGAGATTTCCAATCATTACATTGTTGTTTTCTTTACTTTTTTGGGAATTGGGGTTGCATTATAAAATATTATATATCATTTTACCATTATCATATCACTTTTCAGTGAATTGCTTTAAATTTTGATGTTAAAGGAATCCCCCCAAAAAATATTTGAACAAAATTTTAATGAAAACTCACATGTATAATGCTGGTGCTCCGATATCACTGGAATACTATAACCTACAGTATTCTACTATTCTATAACCAGAACATGCTCTACCAGTAGAAATTACACAGGGATTTTTTAAAAATTTTAAAGATGTTTTAAATAAGTTTTTTTTCTTTTTCTGAAATATTTTATTTCAGATATGATGTGAACAAGACTAGGCAAAACTAATAAAACATGTCATGCCTAGAGCAGGGCTTGAGAGAATGTTGCATGACCCAGTGTATCCATTTAGCTCAGACTGTCACTTTCACAAGATTCATATACCGTAAAGTCCTACAGGCTTACTTATAGCCTGAACATTTGCATTTACATATAATATTATAAATTTGATTCTGTTTTACTAGTGTCTATTTTAATCTTAACGTGTAAAACAAGAATTGGGAACTAATGCATGGAATATCGAGAAGCAACAGCATTTTGAAAATATATTGCAGCACATACAGCGCGTGAAATAAGTATTGAACACGTCACTAATTTTCTAAAGTAAATATATTTCTAAAGGTGTTATTGACATAAATTGCTCACCAGGTTTTGGTAACAACCCATCCAATCTGTAACACTGGTGTCCCTGCACTATCCAACTTTCTCCACTTGGCAGATATACTCACCATTCCAGTTCTCCTACTCTGGTACCCACTACTGCTCCCAGCTCCCACGCACATCACGTAGGTCTCATGGCAACATTTTTAGGGTGTGCGTGCTCCCCGCTCCTTAGGGAGGCATCACACTTACTCCCAAAGTGGCAGTAGGTATTTAAGGCATCCTCTCTTACAGGGAGGTGCCTGCGCATGTTCAGTATCTAGTGTGTCTTGAACCGACTAGTCATTGTCAGGTCCCTGTAACCCTGAACCAGTCTTGTTCCTGTACCAGAACCTACCTGTGAATCTGAACCCGTCATGTCTGTACCAGCCATCCTGTCCTGAACTCGTCCAGTCTAAACCAGACATCCTGTCATAACTAGAACCTGAACCTATCCTGCCTTAACAGGCCGTCCCGTTTGAACCAATACCGGTTTCCAACAGCCTGCGATCCTGGTCCTGTCCAGGCTGATACTCCAAGTCTGTACCTGCATCCCTGACCCTTGGGGTCAGCTGATGCAGTACCGGGGACTGTCCTGGAGTGGGACATGGCGGTTACCAGTAGCACAAAACTAATCACTCCATCAGAGGCTCTATTGAAGAACCAGGTAGTTGCTTAATCAAGCGCCTCTAAGATAAGCCCGGCCCCATGTCACAGTGGGTCCACACCCGCATGACACAATCCCCAAAGGCATATAAATCAAACCATAGCTGTCCGTAAATTAAGTTACAGTGCATTGCGAAAGTATTCGGTCCCCTTGAATTTTTCTACCTTTACCCACATTTCAGGCTTCAAACATAAAAATGTTAATGTTATGGTGAAGAATCTACAACAAGTGGGACACAACTGTGAAGTTGAACGAAATTTATTTCTTATTTTAAGCTTTTTAAAAAGATAAATAACTGAAAAGCGGGGCGTACAATATTATTTGTCCCCTTTACTTTCAGTTCAGAAGTTCATTGAGGATCCCTGAATGATCCAATGTTGTCCTAAATGACTGATGATGATAATTATAAGCCACCTGTATAAATGCACCTGCTCTGTGATAGTCTCAGTGTTCTGTTTAAAGGACAGATAGCATCATTAAGACCAAGGAACACATCAGGCAGGTCCGTGATACTGTTGTGGAGAAGTTTAAACCTGGATTTGGTTACAAAAACATTTCCAAAACTTTAAACATCCCAACTAGCACTGTGCAATCAATCATATTGAAATGGGAGTATCATACCACAGCAAATCTACCAAGACCCGACTGTCCATCCAAACTTTCATCTCAAACAAGGAGAAGATTGGTCAGAGATGCAGCCAAGAGGCCCATGATCACTTGAGATGAACTGCAGAGATCTATAGCTCAGGTGGGAGAGTCTGTCCATACGACAACAATCAGTCGTACACTGCACAAATCTGGCCTTTATGGAAAAGTGGCAAGGAGAAAGCCATTTCTCAAAGATATCCAAAAAAAGTGTTGTTTAAAGTTTGCCACAAGCCACCTGGGAGACACACCAAACATGTGGAAGAAGGTGCTCTGGTCACATGAAACCAAAATCGAACTATTTGGGCACAATGCCAAACAATATGTTTGGCGTAAAAGCAACACGACTCATTCCCTTGAACACATCATCCCCACTGTCAAACATGGTGGTGGCAGCATCATGGTTTCGGCCTGCACCTGAATCCAATCGAGAATCTGTGGAAAGAGCGGAAATCTGCTGTTCACAAACGCTCTCCATCCAACCTCACTCAGGTCCAACTGTTTGCAAAAGAAAAATGGTCAAGAATTTCAGTCTCTCGATGTGCAAAACTGATAGAGACATACCCCAAGCGACTTGCAGCTGTAATCGCAGCAAAAGGTGGCTCTACAAAGTATTAACTTAAAGGGGCCAAATAATATTGCACACCCCAATTTTCAGTTTTTTGGTTTTTTTTTTAAAGTTTAAAATAAGCAATAAATTTCGTTCAACTTCACATTTGTGTCCCACTTGTTGTTGATTCTTCACCATAACGTTAACATTTTTATCTTTATATTTGAAGCCTGAAATTTGGGAAAAGGTAGAAAAATTCAAGGGAGACGAATACTTTTGCAAGGCACTGTATGTGTAATAATGAGAAATGAAACAGGGAAAAAAATCATTAAACACATGAAGAAAAAGAGGTACAAAATGCCATGGAAAGACATAACACCAGCAAAATTTATCAGTAATTAGAAAGCAATCCTGCAACTTAGTAAAAAATAATATCAGCTGCTTCAACTAATGGCCTATAAACAGGTGTCTCATTATCAAGGTGCCACAGAAGAAACATCTCATGATAGGTAAAACCAGTGAGCTGTCTCAATATCTTTCAACCTTATTGTTGCAAAACATACTGATGGCAATGGTTACAGAAAAATTTCTAAACTACTGAAGCTTCCAGTGAGCACTGTTGGGGCCATAATCAGGAAGTGGAAAGAACATCATTGATATATTTGCCTATGCGGATTGGATGGGTTGTAACCAACATCTGCTGAGAAATTCATGTCAATAGTACCTTTATAAATATATTTACTTAAAAAATTGGTGACATGTTCAATATTTATTTCATCCACTGTATATCATACTGTGTACCTTTTTTCATAAGACCCATGGAGGGTACATTATTAGAAATCCTGATTGCGTAAATCAATAAAAAGATGTCCATATCATGGAATAAGTCAATAACAAATTGCATATCACACATTTGTTCTACTCTTTTTTAAAAAATGCTCCATTGAAGGATAGAGTGACACATAAAAAGGGTTATCTAGGATTTTCAATATTTTTGTGTATGAGGCTAAAGGCAAACATGCAGGTACCTGCCTGTTCTGCATGGGGACGTTATCTGACAGCTCAGCTGGCAATTGCTCTGTTTCATTCCACCGCTTGTTAACAGAGCAGCTTTTTCTCTTCCGGTCTGCTATGTTTACTGGGCGTGCAGATGTCATCTTGATTTACAGCCTGCTCACCAAAGTTAGTAGAGGCGGCTGATAATCAGCATGACATCGGCACAGACACTTCATCAACAAAGCAAATCAGAAGAAAAGATGCTGCTCTGTCCACGTTATGTCAGTGGAAGCTGCAGAGTCATCAGCAGGAGCTGGCGGCAGGGATTGGAGTCGAGCAGAACAGGCAGGTAGTTAACAACTTCCTCCCTGTTAGTCCTTGGCCCCATACGCAAAAATAATAAAAGTCTCGAAAAAAACCCTTTTTCGGAGTTTGCATTTTCTTCCCGTGTTTGTGTGGGTTTCCTATGGATACTCTGGTTTCCTCTCACATTCTAAAGACATACTGATAGGGAATTTAGATTGTGAGCAAAACGGGGATAGTGATGATGAGGTTTACAAAGTGCTGCTGTGGAATTTATGGTATTATTTTAGCAAGTTAAGTAATTATAGTGTGTGTATATATATATATATATATATATATATATATATATATATATATATATATATATATATATATATATATATATATATATATATATATATATATAAATATAAAAAAAAGTGGTTACATGTATTTAAAGGAAACCTGTCAGGTGCCATATGTCCTCCAACCTAGCAGCATTCACCTTTGCATGCCAAATCCACCCTCTTTCCATGTTATCACGGCCCGGCCAAAAGCATCAGTGGAGTGAAAAAGCTGTTCTTCTGATCATGCGCAGTGCGCCTCTCTGAAGCCGGGACACGTACACCCGGCTTCAGAGCCGCACTGACGCTGCTGAAATAACCCGTGCACATGCCCAAGATTTTCAGGAACTGTGATGATGCCGACTCATGGAAATAAAGTTATCACACCCACAGGGGTATGCTAACATGGAAAGAGGGCCAACTAGTCTGGGGAAACAATGCCACTTCTACTAGTCAAGGCTCTAATTAGCAGAGGAACAGCACACTTTATAAATGCTTTTTCTAAACATTGATTTTAATAAATAGCATTGTACAGGGCTGGTTAGGCAGGGAATTTGGCATACACTGTGACTGCGGCTGAGTTGGAGGGCAGAGGTGGCACGGTGGCTCAGTGGCTAGTACTGCAGTCTTGCAGCGCTGGGGTCCTGGGTTTAAATCCCACCAAGGACACCATTTGCAAGGAGTTTGTATGTTCTCCCCGTATTTGCGTGGGTTTCCTCCGGGTACTCCGGTTTCCTCCCACACTCCAAAAAACATACAGATAGGGACTTTAGATTGTGAGCCCCAATGGGGACAGTGTTCCTGATGAATGTAAAGTGCTGCGGAATATGTTAGCGCTATATAAAAATAAAGATTTGATTTGACCAGACAGGTTCCCTCTAAAATAAACTTCTAGGGACTCCTTGTGCCACCATAGAGGGTCAGCTCTTGCTACGATATTGGACATCCGAAATTAAACTATTGAGTCCTGATTTATTTTTATTAAGTGATATAAATGACCTTTTATAGCCAAGTAGTACATTAAAATTACCATCAGAGCAAGAACTCGTGATACTATGGAACTTCTAACTTTTTCAAGGTAAATCGAAAAATACTTATGAAGAATGATTTCAGAGCACTATATCTTTGCTGTCTGATAATGTTTTCTTGGTTTTGTGTCATATGTATTGAAATATAAAATGAAATATGTACTCACCCCTGCATTGCAGCTTTTAGTGATGCAGAGTAACGCCAGTCTGGGTTAGGATGTTTTGGCTGAAGAAGCAAATAAGAACAAATGTTTAGTTCCAGTTAGAAATTCTTTAATGTATGCAATCAATGTCAACATAAAGGATCAAACATTTGCACTGTGTTTGCCAATTTTTGTTATCTTTTACATTTATTGACAATACTTGATTTACCATTCTACAAACTGAATTTTGTTTTAAAAAAATTTAAAATTAAAATAAAAATGTTGGATAATATGGCCAACAATTGTAAACATCCAGTGGATTGATTAAAAAAAGCATGTGCATAAATGTGGACCCTAATCATAAGAAAAAATCATGATTGGATGTTTTTCATTTAAATTGCTCAAAAATGTAAATAAAAATTGATTTAGTCATTAGAGGAGACAGGACCCCGTATGTGTTAGGAGCCATCTGCAAAAATCGGAAGCATCTTGGTAGCAAAAGACTACAATGTAGAATTAAAAATAAAGTATTTGGATTATTTCTTTGACAAACCTGGAGTTCTTCTGCACCACTGTTGCCAATATGTGTAATAAAACATTTCCAACAAATACCTTTTTATGTGTTCTTAAATAATTGATATCACTACAGTGTAAGAGTGCATTAGCGTTCTGCTAACTGATCGGATTTTTGGTTCTTGAAAGTCTTCATTATTTTGTTCACTATTCTTTTTTGTACTGTTAAATAACTGTACAAACCTTGACACAATACTGTAAATGTACAAAAAAAACCCACATCATGTACAAATTTGTTTTTGAGAAAGTACGGTAGGTTATACGATAATTACTACTTGCGTCTAAAAGGAGAATAATATCTCATGTGGCTTAAAGCCCATTTAGAGGCCAAAAATAGGGATACATTTCTTAGTTTCCGACTATCGTTGTGTCTAAAAGGGTTGGCCAACACCCAACAAACAGGCAAAATGATCATTTATTGAATACAACATTTTTTAAGCTGGCTTTCGTCTACTTCCCTTTGAGCAGAGCCCCCATATTTCCCTGCTCTTGTAGGCTGATCTGATCTTTATGTATCTCTAACAATGGCGGGAAGATCAGAGATCCACCCACTGCTGTTATCTAGTTAAATCCCGCTGCCAATCTCTGGCTGGGAGAGCGTCATTCCCCGCTACCATCAGTGGCTGTGTGACATGATTGTGCGGTGCCATCAAAATGGCCTTTTAGTCACCCATTGATTTTATATTTATATATCATTGTAGGGATCCACAAGCATGAGGGCCCTTGACGCGGGTTGTGGGCAACCGTATTCTGGCCATAATACCATCAAATACCTCATATATATTTTATATATATATATATATATATATATATATATATAATCTTTTTGCACATAACATTTTATACAGGATGCAGCCAGGCTCCTTAATGTAGGCCTTGTATATTGGAGTCCCCTTCCCTGCATGGTGCACTTAGAGATTACTGGGCAACCCGCCTAGTTGAATATTATGGGTGTAACAGGCTGCTAGCCAGATACTGTGCACCTACATGTGTGAACGGTGCCCTATACAAGTCACTTGTGTACAATTTTATCATCCAGCAATCGCATCCTCCGTCAATTGGAAGTATGTGTGTGATTTGCTTCTCTTGCACCTGTGATGCCTCCACTTTATTGGGGGTCTTCCTGCATCCTGCTAGTGCATTAGTTCCTTGGCCTTGGCAGGTTATAACTGCTGCCTTCTATTTGCTGTAATTCATTAAATCCACCTATATTTTATAGCAATGTATTTCGTTTTCATGTATACTAGGATGAGGTTGATGCATTTGCACCAGGATTGGGTTTTCTTTTTATCTTTGGTTTGTGTGTTCATCTGCTCTGTGAATGCATTTGACCAAAGGATCCATTAAAGAGCATTTATAACAAACTGCATCTAGGAATACAACTTTCCTGTCTCTAACATATTTGTAAAGGCAATCTGTCAGCAGATTTTTGCTATGTTAGCTGATGTTAGTCCAGCATGCTGCAAGGGTTAACACAGAGAATTCAGGGATTCCTGTCTTGTCACAGTCTCATCTGTTGTTTATTTGCTATGTTTATTTAAGCTGCAGAACCCTTATCATTTCTCAAACTACAATGTCACAAGCACATCAGTCCCCTCCTATGACTTACACATCACTGTCATTGTACAATCTCTACAGAGCGCCTGGTGTGGGTGGTGCAGCTCTCTCAGCTCTGCTACATGGCTAAATCTAAAAATTCTGATTGTGTCAGAACGGCTGCACACAGTAATCTAAGTGATACATGGTTGGATTCGGGGTCTCTTTGTCTATATCACAATGTTCTCAGATGAGGTGGCAAAAACTTGCTGACAGATTCCCTTTAAGTTTAATAGAGGAATAAAGTAGTATATTTGAATATGTGTCAGTTCTGGTGCCGGTGAATATAAGTATTGATATAAAAGAAGAAATAGAATAGTAATGAGTTCAGTGGTCGGTGGTGATAAGAAAAGGGGAATAATAATGATTCTGATGGTCAATAGGGCTGTCAAAGTTGTGGAATTTATGTCTGTAGATGCAATTTCTGCAGGTCATCGATGTCAACAGAGATGCCATTACAACATTCAATAATGGAGGATGAGTGCTATAGAAAACCTAAAGAAGAGTCTGCTGCAGTGATCATAAATATTGTCATGTCATGTCTTTGTGCTGTAATGTATGCTCTTTGTTCTCTTTGTGTATTTGGGTATAAAATCCCCTGGCACATGGTGCTCGCGGTTACACACCCACGTAGGTTTCCATCTCCTTGAACATCTGTTGTATTGCCTGTATTCTCATTCCTCTGGACCTGCTCCGTTGTGTTTCTCAATAAACCTCATTCTCTGCTCAAGGACACATTTTCTCCATCTTAGAGGGAAGAATCTCAAAACACAGAGAATGGAAGTTCATTCTCCAGAGTCAGGTTTTTTTTTGTAAATGGGAACAAAAAGTTGCAACCATTAACGGCCATTCCAATCACCCGTGAACATTAAAATATTCCCTGATTCTTGTCTGTCCACTCAAGCTCGTCTTGCCCCTTCCATCCTATTTTCTAAGTGTGCACAGTATGTTGTAAGGTTATGCCACTGGAGACAACAACCAAAACATACAATTTTTATTTTTGAATATGACTTGTATGATAATAAATTTACTGGGGAATATTTTGCACATGAATGTATCTGGGTAAGATAATTTTCTGCCATTGAGCAGTTTACTATCGTGGAATATTAAGCTAAAACCATGTACTCGGTTGACCAGTGAACTACTTGACTCATTATTTTGAAACATATGATAATGTAAAAAGTGTTAAACTAAAATCCGTCACTATATAACCTAATTAATACTAACATTTTGTTTACGGGATAGAAACATTTTTGTAAATGCCTTCATATGTACTGTGGGCAGCAGGAAAAGAATCTCATAAGGTCAGTGTTATATAAACTGTGTTGAGTCCAAACTGGTTTTCAGTATGGCAGTAAGATTATACCACCAACTAATCTTTGAAAAACTGAAAATATCTGCGCTGATGTAGGATTCATATAAAGAGACCAGGACACATTAACTAAGATTTTAATCAACGCGTTTCAAAGTATTCCAACTTCTTTATCAGGGTACAACTGAGTAAACTTGGTTGTATCCTGATGAAGAAGTTGGAATACTTTGAAACGTGTTGAAAAAAAAATGCACCAAATCCTGGTCCATTTGTCTTGATCTCTTCATATGAATCCTACAGTATTGCAGAGAATCCACATTTTTCCTTTCTCAGTTTACACCTTGGCTTCATGGTTCGTAGATTCTGCAACAGCGGTCATATTATAGAACCATTTTATCATTGTCTAAAGGCCACTTCACACATAACGAGATCGTAAACGAGATCGTTACTACGTCACAGTTTCTGTGACGCAAGAACGACTTCAATTGCGATCTCGTCACGTTTGACACGTACCAACGATTCACCCCCTGCTGCGAAATCGCTGATCGATGCCGAACAGCTTGGGCCATTTTTGGCTTGTTGGAGTCCTGCTGGGCTGCATGAATCTGTATGTTTGACACCCTATTAACGATTTCGTTGACGACCTAGATGAGATGCACGAAGGCGTGTTGTTGCGTCCCCGTTTCCGCGCCCCTCTCTGCACCGATTGGTTAGCTGCAGGTGCGGCTTCGATCCGAAAAACACACCAACAAAGCGACCGGGTACAATGGACGAAGGAATCAGGGTGGAGACGCAGGTTCTATCTCAAAGCAAAGCGCAAAAGAAGTGACAAAGGGTGACGCGATCCAAAATTTAACCGCTAGATACGCCCCCTGCATGCCCAATCAGAACGCAGTATTGGCCGCCAATGAAAGCGGAGGGGGTATGGAAAAGGCGACGCAAATGCACGCCTACGTGACTCACTGCATTTTACTATGCCCCTAATGGGATTGGAATCGTTAACATAGTTGCTGTGTGACAGGGTCCCAGCGATTTGAAAGATCGTTATACGGGACGCATGCTCGTTCATAAACTCGTTATGTGTGACACCCAACATGCGATTTCAACAACGACTCATAAACGATCCAGAAAGTGTGACGTAGTAGCGATCTCGTTCACGATCTCGTTATGTGTGACTGGACCTTTAGTCACAATCTCATAGTGAGCTGACAATCTGCATATAATCCACATTGTCCAGTTAAGACCCTATTGTCACACAGAGTTTTGCACAAAACTCGCAGACTGTCTCATGGCGATGTCAGACTCTATTCACATTGCAGAGTCTGACACGTTGTCTAATGGTTTCACTGGTGTTTCTGGTCAACACAGGAAGACCTGGACGTCAACCTGTTCTCTGCTCATTTACAGAGCGGCTAGCAAGAGTTAACCTCTGTTAGCCTGCTTGTTAGGCTTCTTTGATCACATGTTGTAAGGAAGTCAATCACTTCTGCTGCTGTCATATTTAAGCTGGAGGAAATCTTCTAGCCATGCCAACTATAGTTTATGCTCTTTTGGCCTATATTTGTAATGTCAAAGACTTGCTGTAGAAATAATTGCTTTGTGCTTGGTATTGTTGTTGAGCTATCCGTCCTCTTGTTTCCAACCTGCTCTGGTTTTCCTCCTAATGTCTTATTATCTTATACCTCTGTGTTTCCATGTTGTGTGATAGAGTTTTGGTTTCTGCAGTATGTCTATTTCTGTGGCTTAAATCCTGTCCTGAACACCCCCCACACTGGGGGGAGGGAGTGGGGGTATAAGATCAGGACTGGTCAGGAGCACAGCCAGGAAGAAGACTCAGAGCTCCCCATCATTAGCGGTATCTCTGAGAATAGGGATAGCACAGGGCTCCCTAGTCTGAGGGTCAGTTTAGGGGCCACGGTTTCCCACTCTCTCCATAGTCCCTTGTGACACCTATTACACTTTTCATTCCACAGCTCCTGGTTTAAACCTAAAAAAAACAAAAACTATAAATCCTCATATGAGCAGTAGGAATAAAACAAAAGAAAGAACTGGACACAATGGACCTGGTTGCAGGTTCTCTTTAAGGTTATTTCTTAGGTCGAATGTACTGATAACCTATTACTAAGATATTTCACTTATCACAGACTGGTCAGGATTTGGCATGGAGCACCCCAATTAATACTCTGTTTTCAGTGAGCAGAGCAAAACAGTTCTGGCCCCGGTGTAGTGACTGTTCCTGGGTACTGAAGTTCAGCGCCTACTGGACCTACAGCACTCAGGAATGGCTAATACAAAGTGAATGGAACTGTGCTGCTCTGGCTTCATCCAATCACAGTCTGAGCTGGAGACAGATGATCGGGGTGGGTGCCTGGCATCATACTCCATTTGATCTGATATTGATAACCTATCCTTCAGATATAGCATCAAAATGGTAAGCTTGGAAAATCCCGATAAAGCGTTGGATTTTTTTTTCCATTGAGCTTCATACAAATGTTGCAAATCCACATTCAATTAATGTAAAGCTGGAAATTGCATGGAAGGTGCGATGTCACAAGCCATATCAAGGAGTCAATGCTAAATATCCAACTTAAATTTAAAACTGTTTAAAGAGAAGCTGTCAGCAGTTGTGACAGCTAGAACATTCATCTGCACATGTGCCGTCCCTGTGAATGACAGTGCTTGTGTGATATTTCAGTGTCTGTGACCCGCTGTCCCCGCCGACATTTCACGCAAGCGCAATCACTACTTGGGGTGGCGCATGCGCGGATAGATATTCCCGGTCTTCCAATGTCATCATGACATTTCTGTGTATGTGCTGGCCCTGAAATAATGGTGCCTGAGCAAAATTTTGGCTGGGGAAGGGGGGTTTTGAGAGCAGGTCACAGAGAAGAGAGACCTGACAAACACTGGTAGGAGGCCGGCGCCGGGAAGTGAAAAAGACAGAGAAGCCATAAACCAAGATCTGCACCTGGAAGCTCATTTGAGAAGATTTTGTCAATGCGTTACGAGACAACAGAGACAATAATCTATAATATAAAAGTACAGAATTAATCAACTTTGCATTTACTTTACTGTGATGATGCTACTTTGAAGTCTAAAAACCCGCTGATAAGTTCCCGTTAATAACAGGCCATATGTGTCATGCTAGGTACAGGGGAGTACCAAGTGAACGGTGAAAGGGAAGATAAGGAAAATCCTGTGTCTAAGGGAAAGGGAAGATGGTGACCTCTGGCCAAAACTACAGCTGGTCTCTCACCATCCTAAATGGGTTCCGCACCTATGCACCAAGCTGGATACCTGACCCTAGGTATCCCTACTGCTGGGTCCTAAATAGGGAATAGATGGGATGAGCTCTTTGTCAACCCCACTAAACACTATAGACAACAAGGAGGAAACACAGGGGGAAAATGCATGAACTACTTATCTACAGGTGACACAGACGTTCAGCAAAGTTTTCAGCAACAATACCACAGAGAAGTACAAGCTACATGCTTGCAACCAATACTTGAATAAACTGAAAATATCACCAGCACCAGTCCCAAGAAGGAAGCGGTATTTAAGCACCAAGAGAATACTGATGTTCAGCAGCTGGGTCGAAAGCGAGCTCCTGCTGGGTCCGAAGGGGAGAGAGATGAATCCAGCAGGAACGCTACCTACTACAATGAATACTGACAGCAGGAACAATGGAAAGTCAGTGAGCATTCCGTGCAGCCAAACGCTGTGACCTTCTATGACCAGACACCACATGACTGTCTGTCACTCGAGACACAGCCATGACAATATGGTAGGCTTTAATGTGATGTCAATAATTAATCAGCCTATTGCATCAGCATAATCAATTTACAAATCACTTATATTACAAAGCAAATGAAAGGTTTAGTGTCCCATTAAGGACTCTGCTGTGGGGCCATGGAGGTTTGGTCCATTTCTGATCAGATATTTACCATATGTGTGAAGGAACAAGCCTGTTAGGAACTAACCCAAAGATCACTTAAAGGAGACAGAGATGTGAGGTCCTTCTAACATGGTTGTTCGGAGTCAGGGGTTAACCAACACCAGAAGGGTGATATCAAAATAATACTAACTATATGACCCCAAAACTTGGGTTCTAGCATCACATCTCTGCTTTGAACTTATGAAAAAAAATAATGCAATGACTAAGCCAAGTCTGAAAACAACCAGAACACTGATGCTCATTATCATAATGTAATGAAACCATCAACAATTTTCTTTTCTACATTACAGTCATCATATATGCTTGGCATATCTGTACCCTTAGATGTCCTTCAAAGACAAAGTCATAAAGTTCTTTCATCACACTCGTAAAAACTCTAGACGGAACGTCACTTAACATTATTCTGCAGTATTTTTCAATATGGTGTTAATGCAGGGAAAACGCCAGGTGAAACACAAAGACCACTACATTATTTATACTAAAGGCACATAAATATGACCGCTCGGGCAGCTGCTTTTGGAACAAACACATTTACAAAAATATCCTGCTGTATTGTATTCCAATGGTATTCCTAAATATAGATCCACCTAAGGCCATGTCTGTGCTCTGTAACATTTCTATCACATGTCTGCTTGGAAGAAGGGCAAAATCCAGAAACATCGCTTAAGACTGTCTGCTGTTTTCTAAAGCGGATGAAGATTTTTATTGTCATTATGTACAGTCCAACGCACATATTTTCTCAGAAAGACGACTAAAAGAATTATGATTTTAACTCTTTAAGTGTTTATGGGTTTGTGGTCCTGAAAAACTCAATTCTAGAAGTCTATTAAGGAGGGTCAAATAAACTGCATACGTGATTAATATAGTCTCTCTTATTAAAGGGAATCTGTCAGCAGAATTTTGTTATGTAATCTGAAGACAGCATGCTGCAAGGGTTAAAGGGAACTTGTCACCAGGTTTTTCCTTTATGAGCTTTCGGCCACCACCAGTGTACTCTTATATACAGTATTCCAAATGCTGTATATAACAGCCCAAATACCTTTATAATACTCACCTAGGGGGCGATCCGGTCTGATAGGTGCCACTGGTCGTGGATACGGAACCTCCTCCATCTTCTGCGATAACCATCCTCCTCCCAAGCCCTGTGAGCATGATGCGTCCTGCGTTATTGACAGAGAGGTCTCTAATGCACTTCTGCGCATGTGCAATTTGATCTGCCCGCTGATGGCAGATCAAAGTATTGTAGTGCACATGCACAGGCGGTCTTTGACCTTTCCTCACGTCTGCGTATTACAGTACTTTGGTCTGCCCTCAGCAGGGCAGATAACAGTGCGCCTGCGCAGGATGGCAATGCCGGACTGTGTGGATGATGCAGGACATATCATCCACAAAGGGCTGGGAAGAAGGAGGACGGTGATCATAGCAAAGAGGAGACGCTGGACCAGAGAGCAGCGACACCCATTGGACTGGCCCGCCCCCTAGGTATTATAGAAATGTTTTTTACTTTATACAGAGCGACCTGGGCTCTTACATACAGCATTATACTGGTGGTGGTCGCAGCTCATAAGGAAAAAATCTGGTGACAGTTTTCCCTTTAACACAAAGAATTCAACAATGTCTTATCAAGGTCTGTGGTGTAGTGTACTTGCAATGTTTGTATTTGCACCAGCAGCTTGTCATTACTGTGATTAACTGGTGCGCGGGTACTCATCTGGCTCTGCCCCTTCTGTGATTAGCAGCTCACTGGCTATAGACATTTTACATTGACAGCTTGCTGTGGGTGGGGGTAGCATTCTGAGCTCTGCTGCATTGCTAAATCTAAAAGCTGTGTTAGAATCGCTACATCCAGTAAACTAAACGATACATCATTGGATTTAGGGTCTCTTTGCCTACATCATGCTGCAAAAAACAGCTGACAGATTCCACTTAAATTTGTAAGTGGAAGAATTAATTTTCTATAATTCTATACTAATCCCATCCTTATAACTGAAAAGGGTAAGAATAGCATTTACTGTACATGGTTTGAGTAGGTTATAACAATTTTAGATTTGTTTCAGGAAAATAAAAATAAATTACTACAAAAAAAATACATTTGCAATTGCTAACTCATGCACGTGGTTTAAAGATCTGTAAAACCTTTCCTCATTTGGATAGTCAAATTATTTTGCAACTTTTTCTTTTGATACTTAGAGCCTAATTTGTGTGTTATTCTCTTTTTTTATCTTTATGATTTTTTTTACTTTTTCACTTCAAAGGTCCTCTAGCATACATTAAAAAATGTTTTACTTTAATCTGTTATTTTAGATTTTATTTTTTGTTTATCCAATTTACCCTCAAACTGGGCTAGCATATTAGCCGCAATTAAAGGGAACATTTAGCCTATTGATTATATACTGTATTAGAGTTGCCTGGGGCTCCTTGGACCCAGCAGCTCATGTTTCCTCCCAGGAGTCCTTCAATCACATGATCATTCAATCCAGAGGAGGAAGCGCTCTCACTGATTTATATTCTGTATAGCTTCATAGTTCTGTAAACAAAAAATTATTAAGTCTTCAACATAAGACTAGCTAATGACAGTAATGCAAACATCCCAAAAAGCCTCATAATGATACGAAGGGCTGCTGATAAGTCTTTGGCTTTGTGATCTTTTTTTGTTTTTTTGGTGACGAATGTCACATCACATGAAAGCTTTATGTGTCTAATATATGCTTTCAAAATTTTGTGTTTGTTGAATATGGCAACAATGTTCTACGCACGCAGGAAAACAAAATGGCGGAGTCTAATGCGATATTCACAGAAACTGAGAGCAGAGGAGTGATAAAATTCTTGTTTCTGCAATGAAAATCTGTGAAGGATATTCATGGTGATATGTCGCAGACATTGGGGGATCAATGCCCTTCATATTCCACAGTTAAGAACTGGGTTGCCAAATTTAAAATGGGCCACTTCAGCACCAGTGATGAGGAACGTCCTGGATGACCGAGAGTGGTTGTTGTTCCAAGGATCGTACCAAATTTCATACCATTTCTGATGCCATGGCTGTTAGGAATGACTGGTTTGAGGCACAACCGAAATCCTTATTTTTGCCAGGCTTAAAGAACTTGGAATATCAATGTAAGAAATGTATTGACATCACTGTAGAGTATGTGGAATAAATGTACAGTTTCAATATGGCAACAATGTTCTACGCACGCAGGAAAACAAAATGGCGGAGTCTAATGCGATATTCACAGAAACTGAGAGCAGAGGAGTGATAAAATTCTTGTTTCTGCAATGAAAATCTGTGAAGGATATTCATGGTGATATGTCGCAGACATTGGGGGATCAATGCCCTTCATATTCCACAGTTAAGAACTGGGTTGCCAAATTTAAAATGGGCCACTTCAGCACCAGTGATGAGGAACGTCCTGGATGACCGAGAGTGGTTGTTGTTCCGGAGATCGTCGATGCTGTGTACAAACTCATACTAGAGAATCAACGAATTTCAGCTAAAGCAAAAGCAAACATCATGGGGATTTCCCGTGAAAGTGTTTGTCATTATCCACATGAGGAAGCTATCTGCTAAGTGGGTCCCCAAATGTTTGACAACAGATCAGAGAAGCATGTGAGTAACAACTTCCCGGTCCATTTGTCAGCTTTCTGGACTGATAACAACTTCCTGGATCGACTGTTCACTATGGATGGGATCTGGATTAATTTGTATGACCCTGAAAACAGGGAGCAGTCAAAAGAGTGGAGGCACAGTGGTTCTCCTCGTCCAAAGAAGTTTAGGGTACAAAAATCAGCCACTAAGGTGAAGGCGTCTGGGATAAGGAAGGCATGCTGCTAGTGGACTACCTTCAAAAGGTTTCCACCATCAATGCAAGGTATTACATTGAACTTTTGGACCAATTGAAAGCAGCTCTGATGGTCAAAAGGCATGGAAAGCTGTCCAAAGAAATCTTGTTCCTGCAAGACAACGCCTCCACTCACACTGCACAAGTGACCATGGCAAAACTGGCAGAGATGGGCTGGTTGACTACCTGCCTTATTCACTAGATCTAGCTCCCTCCAACTATCATCTGTTTCCATACCTGAAGAAACACCTCAAGGGTACCAAATTTCATACCATTTCTGATGCCATGGCTGTTAGGAATGACTGGTTTGAGGCACAACTGAAATCCTTATTTTTGCCAGGCTTAAAGAACTTGGAATATCAATGTAAGAAATGTATTGAAATCACTGTAGAGTATGTGGAATCGCGAAAACCACTTAATCACACCTCTGTAAAAATAAATTATTTATTCAAATTAATGGTAGAAAAATATACGACACCAAATATCTGACATAGACACGAAAACACAGTGATCAAATACGGCCTAGTGGAGAGCAGAGGGAGCGTGCAAAGATAGATAGTTGATAGTTTAATGGCTCTCAGTGAACATTTGATGAACCCCCGAACATTTATTTAGGAGGGGGGGAAACGCGTCGGGAGGAGCTGTGGGTACCGGTCTCGTCGGGCCCATCAGCTCTGTCCTAAACTGCTGTTTACAGTACCTGGACTGCAGCATAGTCTGCAATCCTAGTCAAGGAACCAACAGATTTTAATACATTATATGTTGTCCTGGTCGTCTCACAATGCACCTGGTGGTGGTGGTATAGGTCAGTGGAGTACAGGGATATATAGGGACAGCCACCCGGAGCGGGGAGTGTTCAAAACTTTACAACACTCTCCGCAAGCAGGCAGGAGGAGTTGAGGAGTATTGTAGTCCCTCCTAGTTCACTGAGAGCCATTAAACTATCAACTATCTATCTTTGCACGCTCCCTCTGCTCTCCACTAGGCCGTATTTGATCACTGTGTTTTCGTGTCTATGTCAGATATTTGGTGTCGTATATTTTTCTACCATTAATTTGAATAAATAATTTATTTTTACAGAGGTGTGATTAAGTGGTTTTCGTGTAACTCCACCTTGGTTGTTATCCTAATAGTGGTCTATGTGAGAGTATGTGGAATAAATGTACAGTTTCATCATCCTATCTCGTTTCTTTCTGGGTAAAACCAAAGACTTATCAGCAGCCCCTAGTATAAGCGCCTGCTCGGCACTATGTTTACAGCAATAGTGTAGACAGAAATGGTAATAAACTGTCTCTGCCTTCTATATGAGAAGTGTCACAGCCAGCTGACAGATGTATTCTTGCTCCCGAGGGTTCACAAACATCAATGCCGATTAGAAAGAGGACTGTCAGGACTTGATAGTCTATAATGGTCTAGAAATAGCTAGAGAATTTCTTGTTGAGACCCAACCGCTGCTATCATATTTAATATATAGGATATGTACTATATAATTAAGTTTTATTGTAGATTCATTTTAGTATTTCCAATTGTCCATAATTCCATAATTTAGATTGTAGCTGAGGGGCTACCATATGTACTGGCATTGTATTTCTCAATATTTTATAATTTAGGGTATATTATAATAATGTAATCACAGTATTCTCAGCAATAGACAGAGCTGAACTGACAAGTGAAACATTATGGCAGATACCAACGATCTAAGGCCAAAGTAAATCCACCGCTACTTAGTCGGATACATCACTCTTTAAAGCTCAATTACTAGGACTTATCAAATGAAAAGTGTTTCACAAATGCAATTTGCTTTCTCAAACCAAGTCTTCTCCATCTACAACATGCCATCGCGGCAATTTTATTGGTAATGAGGAGCCAATGAAATGTAGTGCCTAATGGTCCCAATCAATATTAGTTCAAGTCCTGACTATATTACTTATCACATTAATGGATTGTTAATTGTTGGTCTTCGAGTGTGACTCTAAAAACCTTTCTGTCCATGATTTTTGGCTGTTGGCCGAAACAAAAAATTCAAAAAGATAGTAGCAACAGTGATTGTTAAAGGGAACCAGTCACAGCAGATAATGCTATTAACCTGCAGATATGGGGTTAATAGCATTAGGAAAGTGCCTGGCCGCAGTACAAAGTGCTGAATGGATGAAATATATACAGCGTACGGATGGCATTCGTGTGATATGTACCAAAAAAACCCGGATGATACTGAAATTAATGGGGTTTTTTATGTGTAAAAGATGTGCAAAGATTGATAAATGCTAAATATATAGATAGCTATGCAGCTTGTACAGCTATATAGCCAAATAAATACATAAATATAATAGTATTACCAATTGCCACCACACCAAGGAAATTGGAAAGAGTCGGGCAAAGCACCAGAATTGCCACATCTAATGGATGCACCACTTCTGGGTTGTCCTGCTATTTTTAGGCTGGAGAGGGCCAAATAACCATGGAGCTTTCCCAGCCTGATAATAACAGCCCCCAGCTACCTGCTTTATCATGACTGGCTATGAAAAATGGGGAAGACTCCAAGCCGTTTTTTATAATTATTTATTTTATTTATTTTTATCTATCTATCTATCTATTCTTTCTATCTAATAGCTATCATCTATTATCTATGTATCTATCTATCTATCACCTATCTATCTATCACCTATCTATCTATTTATCTATCTTTTTTTCTCCATCTATCTAACTTTTATCAATCTATTATTTATTTACTGTATTTCAACATCATGCCTTTTTTTTGGTATGTGTCACACGAATTTACAAAATGAACCGTGCCACACATGCTTTATTTGATCAGAAGTGTGAAGGAAGCCTTTTGCATGCCAATGGCTGACCATGTAATACAAGGATAGTTTTCCAGAACAAAATGTGTTGTACTAGTGGCTTTTCTCTATGAGTCACACAGCATTTTATCCGAAATCACATTTGTCTTTTACATGCCCTAAAAAAGCATAGAGAAAGGTGATACCATCAATGACAACCATTTAATCATTGCACACACTGGGGTGAGCCTGCACCGGAGATTCTATATCCTTCTAGTTTACAAAAAAACCCAAAGAGCTGGATAATTCTAGTAATATATTAACACCTTAGTAAAAAAACAACATTAAATCTTTGACATAAAGGGAACAGCAGTAATATAAAGATCCTAATATGTCTCAGAATAATATAAGGATTATTCGCCTCGGGGTCATACATGACTTGACCATAATAGTCTTATCTAGTCTACTTTCAGCATTGCTCCTTTGCTTATTGATATGTCACATCCTCCTAATGAAACAATATGATAGAAAACACCTCTAAGGTTGATAACAAATATATTACAAGATGAAAAACATTAGTTCTGCGGCAAAACTCGCCTAATACCGTCAGGCCCTGCTTAGTAGCAAACTGTTTTGAGTAATAAAACATGACATTTGGTGCCAGAGCCACTGTCATCTGCTAAGTAATTCTGCACATCAGAACGAAGATAAAAATAAACGACAGATTGGAAAACAGACACCGGCAACTGTCAGCAGAACACATGCAACTTAATTTGGCGTAGCGCACATTGCTGTGGCCGGGGTGAAAACACATGAAATCCTATTTTCTGGCACCATTTTTTATCAGGAAACAAAAAAGTGAGATAGCGATAACCATAGAGAGAAGAAGTATCTTTAATGCCAAATATTCGAAACCAGCAGGAAAGTGATAATTCATACACATCGGGTCTGAGCAAGTGGACAATTTCCAGTCTTTTTTGCTCACAGTGCTTGTTTTTGTGTATCTAAACTATATACTATACTTATCACTTATAGCATTTTTAGGGTTTTTCTCAACATAACACTTCAGTTGCGTACTGCTGCACTGGTTCATAGCTTAATGTTTGCCGAGGGTTGATGCTCTAATGATTGACATTTTGGTCCAGTGCTATGGTTGAGTTGCTGCCGCACCAACCTGTGTTCTCTCCGAAGCTGTAAGCCAGGAGTCCCCAACCTGTAAGTCGGGAGCCACATGTGGCTCATGAGTCCATGATGTGTGATTTATGGCTGTCTCCAGCTTGGTTATTAGATCTGTTAATCAGTATAACCCAAACGCCTATACCTAAGATGTAAACAAATCCACTAATCAAAATTCAGAAATATAGTGGGTCTATAAAGTTTTGACAGGTCCACTGCCCAAATTAATAACATGAACAATGGAAAAATTATTGGAACAATCTCACCGGTATACGGGTGTTGTGTATATGTCCCATGTAAAGGATTCTGTCCCTTTAAATTAGGAAAATGAGGGTGGGCTAGTGACAATACTCTCGATGAATTACCATGCTGAAGAGGCTTCCTGAAGAGGCTTCCTAAAGACACTTCCTACGTGTTTCGTCTAATGCTCATAAGGGGAGGAAGAGAACTCAGCCGGTCAAGCTATATGATGGCACTGGCCGAACATGGAGTATTTGATGCCAGGTATCCCAGCATGGTGATCCGTTGAGAGGGTATTGTGTGGTTTCATCACTAGCTCCCCCTCATTTTCCTGATTGTTCCAATTTTCCATTGTTCATGTTAATAATTTGGGCACCAGACCTGTCAAACCTATTTATAGACCAACTATATATCTGAATTTTGAGGAGTGGGTTTGTTTACCTCATAGGTTTTGGCATTTGGGTTATACTGATTAACAGCTCTAATGAGCAATATTTTTGTCTGTCTTTCAAGTTGTGTGTGTTTTTAATGTGGCTTTTTTAACCAATTAATTAAAAGCTAAGGGGTACTTTGCACACTACGACATCGCAAGCCGATTGCTGCGATGCCGAGCGCGATAGTACCCACCCCCGTCGCAGCTGCGATATCTTGTGATAGCTGCCGTAGCGAACATTATCGCTACGGCAGCTTCACATGCACTTACCTGCCCTGCGACGTCGCTCTGGCCGGCGAACCGCCTCCTTCCTAAGGGGGCGGGTCGTTCGGCGTCACAGCGACGTCACACGGTAGGCGGCCAATAGAAGCAGAGGGGCGGAGATGAGCGGGACGTAAACATCCCACCCACCTACTTCCTTCCTCATTGCAGCCGGGATGCAGGTAAGGTGATGTTCCTCACTCCTGCGGCTTCACACACACACAGCGATGTGTCCTGCCGAAGGAACGAGGAACAACATCGGTCCTTCCGAAATTATGGAAATGACCGACGCTACACCGATGATACGATTTTGAAGCTTTTGCGCTCATTAATCGTATCAAAAATGATTTACAAACTACGATGTCAACAGCGACGCCGGATGTGCGTCACTTTTGATTTGACCCCACTGACATCGCACCTGCGAGGTCGTAGTATGCAAAGTACCCCTAAGTTTTATTAGTGATTCACTACCCAGGCTGAGACATTTCTCCAGCTTTGTGCATAAGCACCAGGACTAGCAAACAGCCATGAAGAGCAGATCTCCAGATGGTGACTTGTAAGTAGCCCCACACAGAAGAGCACATCAGGAAGGGGGAATGGTAGGTATCCTTGGATCTTGGTATAATGCCTTAGTGTGATTTCTGTGGAAAAGCTTTGGCTGTCGTTACACCATGATAGGGTGTCTAAGTATCACTACTGTGAGGGCGGTGGGAGATTGATGTGGCTCACGACTCCCTCTAAGAGCTGAATGTGGCTTCCGACCCTCTTGCAGAGCTAAATGTGGCTCTCAAGGTCAGAAAGGTTGGGGACCTTTGCCTCTGCTGTATCAGAAAAGTGTTGTGGCATGGATGGTCTTACCAGATCAAAGAACTTCAAAGCAAAAGAGACCAGCCACCTTTCATAGACCGCAGAGGTGGCCGGTCATTTTGGGCAATGAGCAGTACATAATAAACTTACAATCACTCTACTTGAGAATCAAGATGATTTTTAATAATAGGTAAATTGCTAAGTTTTTGTTTTTACGAGAACTGTGCAATATTAGCACCGGAGGTGAGTATAGGCCTATTTATTTTTACAGGGGGTGAACAAGGAGAATGATGAGGGGTTGTCCAAGTAGTGGACAACCCCTTTAATATATTATTGCTACATACATGTAATATATCTGTGAACTGTAAAATATGGATCTAAACAATTATACGAAGCTAAGGAATGATACATTATAAGACGACATTAACTTTATTCAGGGAACATTAAACTAATGAAATACTCAATTCAATCAGGGATCTTTCCATCTGAATTATTTTCATGGGATGTGTGAAAGATTGCAAAGTGTAAAATGTAGCAATACCTAATATACAAATGGAAAGGATATTTTATCCTATATGTTGAAATTACTTTGTTTTTTTTATTGAAAAATGGCCCTGGTTTAAAGGCAACCTGTCAGCTGTATACTCACAGCAGAAAAGAGGGCAACCAGTCCAGTTAGGCCAGGCCAACACATCTAATGCACCAACAGGATGCAGACAAGCCTCTCAACATGATGGACACTTCACAGGTGCAAGGTAAATTGCACACTAGTGGCGCACATAGGGCACTGTTCACACTCGTATGTGCATGGTGTCCAGCCAGCAACCTATTACCACGCCCTTACTATTAGATTAGGCGGGTTACCCGTATACTATTCACTGCAGCACACAAGGGACAGAGACTCCACTATGCACGGCCGTATTAACCCCTTCAGCCCCCGGGCACTTTCCATTTTTGTTTTTTGCTCCCCTTCTTCCGAGAGGCGTAACTTTTTTATCCTTCCATCAATCTTGCCATATGAGGGCTTGTTTTTTGCGGGACGAGTTGTACTTTTAAGTGAAACTATAAGTTTTACTATATAGTGTAAAACTGGAAAACGGCAAAAAAATTCTAAGTGCGGAAAAATTGTAAAAAAAAGTGTGATCGTACAATAGTTTTTGGGATATTTTATTCACTGTGTTCACTATATGGTAAAACTGAGGTATCTATGTGATGCCTCAGGTCAGTGCGAGTTTGTAGACACCAAACATGTATAGGTTTACTTGTATCTAAGGGGTTAAAAAAGATTCACAAGCTTGTCCAAAAAAAGTGGCGCATGTTTTGCACCATTTTCCAAAACCTGTAGCGTTCTCATTTTTCGGGATCTGAGGCTCAGTGATAGCTTATTTTTTGCATCTCAACCTGATGTTTTTAACGGTATCATTTTTGCGCAGATGCTATGTTTTGATCGCGTGTTATTGCATTTTGCGCAAAATTTGCGGCGACCAAAAACGTAATTTTGGCGTTTGGAATTTTGTTTGCAGCTACGCCGTTTACTGATCAGATTAATTGATTTTATATTTTGATAGATCGGGCATTTCTGAAAGCGGCGATACCAAATATGTGTGTATTTTTTATTTTTTTTAACCCCTTAATTTTCAATGGGGTGAAAGGGGGGTGATTTGAACTTTTAGGTTTTTTTATTTTTTTTCATTTTTTAAAACTTTTTTTAACTTTTTTTTTTATTTTACCAGTCCCCCTAGGGGGCTATAGCGATCAGCAATCCGATCGCTCTGCACTATCTGCAGATCTCAGCTACAGAGCTGAGAACTGCAGATTTGCTGCTTTACTTTCAATGCCGGCTGTATTCCGGCATTGAGAGGAAGTGAGTCATGTTAGCTACAGGCGTCATCACATGACCCTGTGCTACCGTGGCAACCACCGAAAGTCACATGATCATGTCACGTGACTTCCGGTGGGGGCGGGGTAAGTGACTGTCATGGCGGCGTCCATATACATATCGCTGTCAGATTTTGGCAGCGAAATGTAAGGGGTTAATGGCCGCGGGTGGAAGCGATTCCACCTGCGGCTAGCAGGCACACATGTCAGCTGTTGATAACAGCTGATATGTGCGCGGATCGCCGCCGCCTGCCGGCGGCAGGGCTTACCGGCACACGATCCATGACGTACCCAGTACGTCATGGATCATTAAGGGGTTAAGAGGCCTGGCTGCACCCCGTATAAAAAAGTGCAAAAAATATATCAAATATATATGAGGTATTAGTTAGTAAATTGGCCAATGTACATAAGCCTGCAATCCTCATCACGGATCCTCATGCTGTAGCTCCCTACACTGATAAATATCAAAAATAGCAACTAAAAGAGGAAATTCTCTGCTGTGAGTATATTATATTACATTTTTGGGGGAGTTTTTATCTCCTTTTTTAGTTGCTATTTTTGAACCTGTCAGCTGCCTTAGTCCCCAAAACTGCCACTATGTCTCTACTGCACTCTATTTATAGGGGAACATGGTGAATAAAATGTGAGCAAAAGCTTCCCACTTCTGGCCTAATGACAGCTCCTTTTAATTACATAGGAAATTACATAATTGGAGTTTTTCCTCAATATACAATTAACTTAAATACTATGGTGTCTTCAAAGTTTTGGGCTTCTATATGTAATAATAGAAGAGCATTTGTGTAAAAAGAACAGACAAAGAGTCCTGCTTAATATATCCATCAAAAGAATATACAGGTTTGGCATACTTTCCATTTTTGTTCAGATCTCATTTTTTCTCTCAAATAAATTCATGAGTATATTCTGAAAATTTACGCGAAAATATAAATGTATCTGTCTGTCCGTTGACAACAGTTAATGGGGAACTGCTAGCACAGGAGGTAGTGAGCTCTCGGCAGTCTACCTCGGGAGGAAGTGAGCTCTCGGCAGTCTACCACGGGAGGTAGTGAGCTATCAGCAGGCTACCATGGGAAGTACTGAGTTCTCGGCGGGCTACTACAGGAGGTAGTGAGCTCTCGGCAGTCTACCTCGGGAGGTAGTAAACTCTTGGCAGGCTACCACGGGAGATAGTGAGTTCTCGGCAGGCTACTACAGGAGGTCGTGAGTTCGCTGCAGGCTACCACAGGAGGTAGTGAGCTATCAGCAGTCTACCATGGGAGGTAGTGAGCTCTCAGCAGGCTACCACAGAAGGTAGTGAGTTCTCGGCAGGCTATCACAGGAGGTAATGAGCTCTAGGCAGTCTACCGGGAGAGCTAGCAAGATCTAGGCAATCTACCATGGGAGGTAGTAAGCTCTCGTCAGGTTACCACGGGGGGTTGTGAACTCTCGGCAGGATACCACAGGAGGTAGTGAGCTCTCCATCAAAAGAAATCTTCTAGCGGATGCTGAATAAACATATAGCTGGGATAATTTAGGAAAACCTGAACTAGGAGGGGGTTGGACCTGATGGCCCTTGAGGTCCCTTCCAACTCTACCATTCTATGATTCTTTGAACTGAGGAGGGGCAGAGTAATGGTGGCTGGAGATCCTCTTCCATCGTCTTTCAGTTTTCTTTCGAGTTACAACAGCTAGAGCTTCTTACCAACTGTTGTAAATTGATTAAGGCAACAGCTTTGTTCAGGTAGTTGAGTGAGAGGGACTGAGTTTACAGAGAGGCTATGATCTCTGCTCATCATGATCTTCTTTCCACTGCAGGGGTGTAAAAGTAGTGAACAAAGGGTATGTGTAATCACTGAATGTACACATAATGTGTATAAAAATATATACAGGTTTGTAATGTGAATAAGATGAACGTATATGTGTGTAATGTATATACTGTACATAAGTGTAACGTTGATGTACAAATGTGTGTGTAGTGTTTGTGTGTGGTATACAGATATTTATGTTACATTTTAATGGGTCAAAGTGAACTTTTAGTTACATTTAGATGTGTCTATATTGGGGGAATACTGAATATTTGCCTTGCGGAAAGAAATGCCTTGGTACAGTGCTGCATATGACAGGACAAGCCAAAGTGCACACATCATATGGTGAATTCTGTGTATGCAGGGATATAATATATATATATATATATATATATATATAACTATATTGCATGTTAATATGTAATAGTATCATCCATAGACTCCACATAATTGTTCTCACCTTACTGCCCTTTCCCTTGGTATAAATTACCCTGCATGATGTGTGGTATGAAATGACCATCTTTTGATATCCAGCACCTCCACCAATCAGCTATGCTGAGCGCAGCTCCATTCAAAGTGTAGCAGCAGCTGCCAGGTGCTGCAGAGCAGCTTCTTTTCAAAACAAAATGAGCTGTGCTGCAGTACCACTCCATTCAAAGTGTTTACAGCCAGTCCCCACCGGAAAAGATAAAGATAATCTGCTATGCCTGGAAAACCCCTTTAAATATGGTTAAAAAGCTGTACGGATTTAAAGGGGAACAGTCAACACGTTTTTGCCTCCTAATCTGAAAGTAGCATAATGTAGTGACATAGACCCTGATACCAGCGAGGTGTCTGTTACTGACCTGTTTGATGTATTTATTGTAAAAGCACGGTTTTATCAACAGGAGATTATCACTAGAGGGCTAGTAAACCTGCTGCCATCTAGTCCTCCATATTTTTGAGCTCTGTATAATCCTGCCCCCACCACTGATACTATGCTGCCTATATATAAATGTCAGTATACACATAACCTTTTATATACCTTTGGTGTACCAGCTACAGTGTCCCACAAAATGTGCTATTACTCCCAAAAAGGGCTTTATATCACAACAACAAGACATTAAATATTATGTTATTTGTGATCTATATGGGAGTATTATGTATTATCATACTATTATTATATAATGTATTATTATATATTATACCTTTATTATATTATTATTATTATACATTATGCCATTATATTAATATTTAAGCGCATTATTCAAACACTATATAGTGAGAAAATGGGACGTCTCCAAGCAATAATCTTTAATATTAACTTTAGTTTGACTCTTGAAGATCTTGGGAACTTTAAAAACAAAACAGATGAAATAAAAAAACTTTACAATGCCGTCTCTGCGCAGTAATAAAGTCAAAACCTTGTAAAAATGCCGGTGTTAGCATAGAAATGTCAAGTAAATTTGGAAATGCCCTTGGAGTCTCTCAATCACTGCTCACTGTATCTCTGGAATATTAATGTGTACAATGTAGCATTGGCTTTACTTTACTACCTAGAACCAGAAGGGTATATATATATATATATATATATATATATATATATATATATATATATATATATATATATATATATATGTATATATATATATTAAAGAGGTTGTCTGGGAATATTAAACTGATGGCCGATCAGCTGTTCCCGGCGGGATGTGATGAGCTGTGAAGCTGCACAGCACAGCTTCAAATCAATAGGGGGTGAATCTACAGTACCCGGCTGTGGCCACTATGCAGATGATGGATCTGTGCTCTGCAGCTGTCACAGGTGATGTATTGATGGAACAGGGGCTCCTAAGCTAACCCTTAGACTCGAGACACTGCGCTGTCCCTTATCTCAAACTTGGTGGTAGCCAGGTTCTAGCCCCCAGCATGACCCTGACTCCTGTTTGAGCCCTGATCTTACTCACCCCAACCTGGGTGTGGGCCAGAAACCCAGTAACAAAACCCCACAGAAAAGACATAGACAAAGGAGAACAAAACTTCATACATATTGCACTCAAACACAAAGGGGAGACAATATGTGTACATGGGAATAAAGAAATGGGTATGGAGTAAACTCACAACAGGGAAATGTTCACTCCACACAGAATAGCAACTGTAGTTCACCATGAATGAGATAACCACTCAGACCGGGATCGCTGGAGCTATGCTGAAGCTATCTTTGGCGATCTACTACTACACTCCCCAGCCTTAAATAAGAGACCAGGTATGGTAATCAGCAAACTGACTCTCAGAAGACTTGCACACTGCTTTGAAAAGGATTAACTCCTGCATGGCTGGGAGAAGTGAAACAACTCAGCCGATGCCCATAAGAGCTGAGCACTAAAGAGAACAGAGTCCACCGCTGTAGTAGTAATCCGTGTGTACGAATCTGGACAGCGCAATAAAGCAGCTTCACAGCTCGGCACATCCTGCCGCCGACGGCACTGTGAAGAGCTGATCGATGAGCATGCTGAGTGTCACACCCCCACCGATCAGATCAGACCAGACAGCCTAAGCATAGGCCATCAATATATAAGAACTTCAAGTGCCTGGCTCTATTTTACTGCCACGAAACATATACCTAGCATGGTTCAGTGTTTGACAATCCAGCATTCTCATTTTCTTGGAATACTAATGCATATACTAGCAGATTTGTAATAATTTTACATTATGTATCAACCAAAATGGATACTATTAGATTGGAGTCGGCGAGTTCTGTTATTTACTTGGTGTTGCAAGTATAATACAAAATCAATATCCCGCTGATGGGACGGGCGGATCTGTTCCAGGAATTTAGGCCACTTATTAGTAAGTGCAGACCTTACAAAACCCAATTGTTTGCTGTTAAGTATTCTTGAAATAAGAGTAGCCATTCCCTCTATAGCTTCTCATCTGTCTGGAGCTAAGTGGGCAAAATACATTCTTTTTTCAATCTATCTACACTTCTGCAGTTGACGCCGAGTGAATACATACATTTCATTGAATATGTGCAATCACGTCATTTAAAGAGAAACTGTCACCAGATTTATTCTACTTTATCTGAGAGCAGCATAATATACACTGTGTGCAGAATTATTAGGCAAATGAGTATTTCGATCACATGATAATATTTATACATGTTGTCCTACTCCAAGCTGTATAGTCTTGAGAGCCAACTACCAATTAAGTAAATCAGGTTATGTGCATCTCTGTAATGAGTAGGGGTGTGGTGTAATGACATCAACACCCTTTATAAGGTGTGCTTAACTATTAGGCAACTTCCTTTCCTTTGGCAAAATGGGTCAGAAGAGAGATTTGATGGGCTCTGAAAAGTCCAAAATTGTGAGATATCTTGCAGAGGGGTGCAGCAGTCTTGGAATTGCCAAACTTATGAAGCATGATCACCGAACAATCAAGCGTTTTACGGTAAATAGCCAACAGGGTCGCAAGAAATGTGTTGGGCAAAAAAGGCGCACAATAACTGCCCATGAATTGAGGAAAATCAAGCGTGAAGCTGCCAAGATGCCATTTGCCACCAGTTTGGCCATATTTCGGAGCTGCAACGTTACTGGAGTATCAAAAAGCACAAGGTGTGCCATACTCAGGGACATGGCCAAGGTAAGGAAGGCTGAAAAAAGACCACCTTTGAACAAGAAACATAAGATTAAATGTCAAGACTGGGCCAAGAAATATCTTAAGACTTATTTTTCAAAGGTTTTATGGACTGATGAAATGACAGTGACTCTTGATGGGCCAGATGGATGGGCCAGAGGCTGGATCATTATAGGACAGAGAGCTCCACTCTGACTCAGACGCCAGCAATATGGAGGTGGGTACTGGTATGGGCTGGTATCATCAAAGATGAACTTGAGAATGGAGTGAAGCTCAACTCCCAGATCTACTACCAGTTTGTAGGAGACAACTTCTTCAAGCAGTGGTACAGGAAGAAGTCGGTATCGTTCAAGAAAAACATGATTTTCAAGCAGGACAATGCTCCATCACATGCATCCAACTACTCCACAGCGTGGCTGGCCAGTAAAGGTCTAAAAGATGAAAAAATAATGACATGGCCCCCTTGTTCACCTGATCTGAACCCCATAGAGAACCTGTGATCCCTCATAAAATGTAAGATCTACAGGAAGGGAAAACAGTACACCTCTGGGAACAGTGTCTGGGAGGCTTTGGTGGCTGCTGCACGCAATGTTGATCGTAAACAGATCAAGCAACTGACAGAATCTATGGATGGTAGGCTGTTGAGTGTCATCATACAGAAAGGTGGCTATATTGGTCACTAATGTTTTGGGGTTTTGTTTTTGCATGTCAGAAATGTTTATTTCTAAATTTTGTGCAGTTATATCGGTTTACCTGGTGAAAATAAACAAGTGAGGTGGGAATATATTTGGTTTTTATGAAGTTGCCTAATACTTCTGCACAGTAATAGTTACCTGCACAAACAGATATCCTCCTAAGATAGCCAAATCTAAAAAAAATCCACTCCAACTTCCAAAGATATTAAGCTTTGATATTTATGACTCTTTTGGGTTGAGTGAGAACATAGTTGTTGATCAATAATAAAAAAATCCTCTAAAATACAACTTGCCTAATAATTCTGCACACAGTGTAGGGGCAGATACACTGATTCCAGTGCTGTGTCACGTATTGGTATGCTTGCTGTAAGTTTGATAAAATTATTGTTTTATCAGCAGTAGATTATCACTAGAGGACTTGTAAACCTGCTGTAATGTAGTCCAACCACGCCCCCACCACTGATTGGCAGCTTTTTGCATATGCAGTGTACGAAAAGAAAGCTTCCAATCAGTGATATGGGCGGTAATATATATAACTTAGCATAAAGCTGCTAATCAGTGGTGTGGGCGGGGTTATACAGAGCTCAGCATTCAGAGAACTGGAAGATCTGCAGCTGATAAAACATTTTTTAATCAAAACTGCAGTAAGTGACACATCACTGGAATCAGGGTCTCTGCCCCCACATCATGCTGCTCTCAGATGGGGGAGCAAAAACCTGCTGACACATTTCTTTTAAGTTACTATATCATATAGAGAATATACTTTTCTAATCTGATTGCAGATTTAACTATTGTATTTTCTTTACGAGATTATGTGGCAGCCAACATGTCTGACCAGGCCTTCAATGACATTAAGCATCATTAGTACCTGTCATCTGGGGATGACTCATCGAGTTTTATTATTGATTAATGAGGACATATTCTGTGACTTGTGTAAGGAGGGAGAGGAGGCGAGCTGTGACATCACCTAATGGATCCTGCGTTTTACTCTCAGATGAGACTCCTGTCATTGAAATCCTACCAGTGATGTTAATGAGAACATTTCTGAAAAATGATCTCTATTTCTATAAAACAGGAAGTTTCACCCATCCTTAGGGTCAGTGATCACAGAAAACTGCTTTTATGTTTTTATGATTTTAGGCATCAGGTTTTTTCTACATGTTATTTTATATTGTTTTATATTTTATTATTTTTATTTATTACTGTGGAAAACAAGTACAAAAATGTAAGCAATAGGTCATTGTCTGATGATGCATTCACAATAGTGAACCGTTTCTTTTGCTTCTGTATATGACAATGTTGTATTCCAGAAAATCCAGGTTTATAGCTTTAGCTCTAGTTCTATAATTTTAATCTATAGTATTTTCCAGCGTATAAGATGACTTTTTAACCCCTGGAAATCTTCTCAAACGCCGGGTGTCGTCTTATATGGCGGTGCACAGTGCTGCATGAGCCCATTGTTTAGTAATGCCCTCCTACCGGTACACAAAATAAACATTATTCTCACCTGTCCTCCAATCCCGCGGTGCCTTCAGCTTCTTCTGGCAGACTGCAGACCCATAGACTCCTCCGCGATAGAGTCCTGTACACGGGGCCGCCGCTGCTGCCGTCATGGCTTTACTGTAGTTGAATGCTTTGCGGTGCCGTAAAGCATTCAACTGTAATAAAGCGCTGACAGCAGCTGCGGTGGCCCCGTGTACAGGATGCAAATCTGGAGGGGTCTATGGGCTGTGGTCTGCAAGAAGCACTCCTCCATGATCGCATCCCATTTACGGGGCTACCGCTGCTATCAGCGCTTTACTGCAGTTAAATGCTTTATGGCACCGCAAAGCATTCAACTTCAGTAAAGCCATGATGGCAGACAGCAGCCCCGTGCATCGAATGCTATCACGGAGGGGTCTATGTGCCTTGCGGTCTACAAGAAGCAGCTGAGGTCACCACAGGAAGGGAGGAGTGGTAAGAATAATGTTTATTGTGTGTAAACAACAGCATAATAGGGGACAAGAAGGAGACCAATAGGAGGACATTACAAAACAATGGGCTCATTACTACAAGGGGGGAGAAGGATGGGCACATTACTAAACAATAGGGAAATTACTACAGGAGACATTACTAAACAATGGGCTCATTACTGCAGGGGACATTACTAAATAATGGGCTCATTACTGCAGGGGACAGTAATAAACAATGGGCTCATTACTACAAGGGGCGGACAAGGATGGGCACATTACTAAACAATGGACTCATTACTGCAGGGGATATTAATAAACAATGGACAAATTACTAGGGTCGGCTTATACTCGATTATATACGGTATATTCCAAACTCTCTATTTTAACTGGAAAAGTTGGGGGTTGTCTTATACACCCATTCGTCTTATATGCTGGAAAATACGGTAGTAATTTTTTTTTATCAACTCTTCACATATATAGACTGGTACATTATCACTGAATATATATATATATATATGTATATATATATACACACACACACCGTGTTTTTAAAAAAATAAGGCCTCTCCCAAAAGTAAGCCCTAGGAGGAATTCGCAGCATTTTCAGTGTAAGGCTAAATATAAGCCCTACCCCACGAAAATAAGCCCTAGTTGCAGTTTGATAATGAAGTGTCCATGCAGCTATAAAACTTAAAGAATACTTCATGACACTTCATTATAGAAAGCAGACACCCCCAAAAGAGAGAACAAAGAAGACAGAAGACCCTGCAATCATACTCACCAGACGCTGAATGGGAGGACCTGCAGTAGAAGGCTATGTGCGCACAGTGCGTTTTTCGCCGCGTTTTTGCGCGTTTTTCGGGTGCGTTTTTGGCCTCAAAACTGCAGGACTTTGCTTCCCCAGCAAAGTCTATGAGTTTTCATTTTTGCTGTCCGCACACATCTGTTTTTTTTCAGCTGCGTTTTTGTGGTGGCACAAAAACGCAGCATGTCAATTATTCCCGCATTTTTCACTACGCTTTTCATCCATTGAGTGCAATGGGATGTTGAAAGACGCAATGAGAAACGCAAATTGCAAATATAGCTGCGTTTTGGTGCGTTTTGGTGCATTTCTAAGACCAAAAACGCAGCTATAAGCGCAGGAGGTGGGTAGTAAAGTGACGTGTACAGGAAGAGGATTCCTTCTGTCAGTAAACACAGAAGCGTGAATCCTCCCGGTACCGTCACCGCCGCGTCCACCTCCAGTCCTGTGCATGTATGCTGCTGTGCGGCGCCATGTCTGGGCGGGAGGTGGAAGCGGCAATCAAAAGTGAACAGTAGAAAAAAAAAAAAGTTATACTCACCTGTCTGCAGACTCCCGGTGCCATGTCCGCTCCCAGATTCTGTCACGGTATTTCCGCTCCGGCTGTGTGCAGTCTCCCCGGGTACGTATGCCTGCAGGATGCAGGACCTGGCGATGGATCACCTGATGCAGTCACCTGACGCATCAGCTGATCGTAAGTCTCGGGGTGACGCCAGCGGCCGGCCGGCTTCACCTATCAGCGGATGCGTCAGGAGACTTCATCCCTGATTACCGGCAGCTGCTGCAGCGATCGGACGGGATCAGACTCCCGCCCCATCGCTGCAGGAGCTGCCGGTAATCAGCACATAAGTGAGTATATTTTTTTTTTTTTTTTGCACCGATGCATCTGCTGATTGTATAATCGGCTTTTATACAATCAGCTGATGTGTGATGGGATTCAGCCCCTAGAACCTGACACATCATCTGATCGCTTTGCCTTCCAGCAAACCGATCAGATGATATTGGATCTGGATTGGACGGCGTGGGACCCTGACCCAGGATTACTGCGGAGGGGGGTGCTTTATTTCAATAAAGATGGAGTCACTAATTGTGTTGTGTTTTATTTCTAATAAAAATATTTTTCTGTGTGTTGTGTTTTTTTTTTATCTTTACTAGAAATTCATGGTGGCCATGTCTAATATTGGCGTGACACCATGAATTTTGGGTTTAGGGCCAGCTATACAGCTAGCCCTAACCCCATTATGACCCAGCGAGCCACCCGGCATCAGGGCAGCTGGAAGAGTTGGATACAGCGCCAGAAGATGGCGCTTCTATGAAAGCGCCATTTTCTGGGGTGGCTGCGGGACTGCAATTCACAGCGAGGGTGCCCAGAAAGCATGGGCACCCTGCACTGTGGATTCCAATCCCCAGCTGCCTAGTTGTACCCGGCTGGACACAAAAATTAGGCGAAGCTCACGTCATTTTTTTTTTTTTAATTATTTCATGAAATTCATGAAATAATTAAAAAAAAAGGGCTTCTCTATATTTTTGGTTCCCAGCCGGGTAGAAATAGGCAGCTGGGGGTTGGGGGCAGCCCGTACCTGCCTGCTGTACCCGGCTAGCATACAAAAATATGGCGAAGCCCATGTCATTTTTTTTTTTGGGGGGGGGGAAGAAATCCTGCATACAGTCCTGGAAGGAGGATGCTGAGCCTTGTAGTTCGACAGCTGCTGTCTGCTCTCCTGCATACACTATTGGATGGAGGATGCTGAGCCTTGCAGTTCTGCAGCTGCTGTCTGCTCTCCTGCATACACTATTGGATGGAGGATGCTAAGCCTTGTAGGTCTGCTCCCCCTGACTCTCCCTCCAGCATACAGTCCTGGATGGAGCATGCTGAGCCTTGTAGTTCTGCAGCTGCTGTCTGCTCTCCTGCATGCACTATTGGATGGAATATGCTGAGACTTGTAGTTCTGCAGCTGTCTGCTCTCCTGCATACATTAGTGGAGAATGAAGAACATATTGAAGAAGGAAATGACATCAGACCTTTTTTTTTTTTTGTTCACTGATAAAAAACGCATAAAGACGCAGTGAGCAAAAACGCAGCAAAACGCAGCAAAAAACGCACCAAATCGCGGCAAAACGCGTGCGTTTTTTGCCGCGTTTTTTTGACGCAGGTGCGTTTTTGTGCGTTTTTTGCCGCAAAAAACGCACAAAAACGCAGTGTCAAAAAAACGCAGTGTGTGAACCTAGCCGAACACATACCCACACACCTGAGATCACACATAAATCAGATCGCACACACAATCACACATCTGATCGCGCACAGAATCACACATTAGATCACATACACAATCACACATCAGATCACACACACAATCACACATCAGATCGCACACACAATCACACATCAGATCGCACACACACACTCACCACATCGGGCGATACTGATTGTTTCTGGCCTGGGATGCAGTGCGTTGGAACGCTTTCCACCACCGAGTCTTCCATGTGCTTCACTGCAGATCCTCATGCTCCACTGCACTGCATCCCATCTTCTCCTGCTGGCTGGAAACAATCCATATTGCTGAATGTGGTGAGTGAGTGTGTGTATTAAAAACACCTGAAATAACTGGGACGAGTGCACTGACAAAGGACATGACTCCATAATACAAACTAGAAAAATCGCCGACACTTCCTAATCTCATAGTCTGCACTGGTGCATACTGAACATGACATACATGACGTGATATCTGGGCACAAATAAATTTGGCCACCTTTATTTGCTAAGTAACTCATATTTCTCAAAAAAAAAATTCAAATTTTCTTCGCACTAACGCATGCTCATATTCCAATGATCCCATCTACATTTTTGTTTTTTCACCTTCCCTTTACTTCAACTGGTTCAGCTGCTGGTTCAACTGCTATTTTGGATATTGTCTTTCAAAAATGATGACTGACTTAAAGAGAACCTGTCAGGTACAATATGCACCCAGAGCCACGAGCAGTTCTGGGTGCATATTGCTTTTCCCTGTCTAACCATCCCTATATCTAGTAGCATAGATAAAGAGATCTTTAGAAAAAGTATTTCTAAAGATCCTTTATGAAATGCTAATGAGCGAAGGGCCCTAGTCCCAAGGGCATTACTTCTTGCACTCATTCCCCCTCATAGCATGTGAGCATGCAAACAGGGGCATGCTAACATGCTATTCAATGCCCATTGCTTAGCGTCATCAGCGGTGACACATGTACCTGTGTCTGTTGTCACCACTTCTCAGACGCCGGGCTTAAGGCTGCTTTACACACTGCGACATTGCTAGCAATGTCACTAGCGTTGGCACCCGCCCCTGTCGTTTGTGCGTCATGGGCAAATCGCTGCCCATGGCGCACAACATCGCTAGTACCCATTACACATACTTACCTGCCTAACGACGTCGCTGTGGCCGGCGAACTGCCTCTTTTCTAAGGTTACGGTTCGTGCGGCGCCACAGCGCTGTAAGTCGGCAGGCGTCCAATTGAAGCGGGGGGGCGGAGAGCAGCCGCAGGAAAGTCACGCCCACCTCATTGACGGAGGTCGCATGTACGGTGTTGTTCGTCGTTCCTGGGGTGTCACACGTAGCGATGTGTGCTGCCTCAGGAACGACGAACAACCTACGTCCAGCACCAGCAACGATATTTGGGATTTGAATGACGTGTCAACGATCAACGATAAGGTATTTTTGATCATTGGCGGTCACTTGTACGTGTTACACACAACGAATTCCATGACCCCAATGACATCTTGTTAGCGATGTCGTTGCGTGTAAAGCAGCCTTTAGGCTCAGTGCGCACAATCAGAAATCCCGACACTTACAATCATGCGCATTAGACCTTTCTGAAGCCAGGATGTGTACACCAGGTTTCATAGTGCACATGACTGGAAGTGCAGTAACTTCTGATCATGTGCACTGACCTTAAAGGGAACCTGTTACCGGATGTTTTTAATACTCACCTAATGGTCAGTGCAGAGCAGACTGGTCGAATGGGTGTCTCCGTTCTCCGGATTCGTGCCTCCTCTTTCGGGCATCTTTGTCCTCCTTCTGAAGTTAGTGTGAACGACGCATTCTACATCATACAAACAAGCCGACATTGAGGTCCTGCGCAGGCGCTCATTGATCTGCCCTGAGTAAGGTAGATCAAAGTCTTGTAGTGCGCCTGCGTGGGACCTCAATGTTGGATAGTTTAGGTGCACTGACCATTAGGTGAGTATTATAAACATTCGGAAGCCCAATGTCTGAGAGGTGGTTAAAATGGACACAGGTACGTGCGTCACTGCTGCTGGCGCTGGGCGATGGGCATTGAATAGCATGTTAGCATGCCCCTATGGGCATACTAGAATGCTAAGAGGTTGGACTAGTCAGGGGAACTCACGCCCTTGCCACTAGTCACTAACATCATTAGCATATCATAAAGGATCTTTAGAAATACTTTTTCTTTATCTATGCTAGTGTATACAGGGACAGTTAGGCAGAGATTAGCAATATGCACCAAGAACTGATCGAGGTTCTAGGTGCATATTGCACCTGACAGGTTCCATTTAAAGGTGTCATTCCACAGGACAATACATTTCTTTTAAACCAACCCACATTTTTTTTTAGGGTATAAGACCAATACATTCTTTTTATAAGTTCGTAGTAGTGACAGCTTCTCTCTTTTAAGTCGTAAACTTTTAGCTTTTCAAAAATGCAATATTAATAATAATAAACCAGAGAACATCAATGTCCTGTGAGGTGGAAAGCAGAAATGTGAATATTGCATGTGAAAACGCTCTGCAGCTCTGAGCCACGGGAGAGAAATAGGTTAAAGTGATAAACCAGCGGGCCGCCTGCTACACGAAAGGAGAAAAACTCAAGAGGTTTCACCAGAAAAACTGTCAAACATACAAAATAAACAATTGATTTGTCCTTTCCAATGATTTATGTAGAAACGAATAACGATTTGGTGCACAGACGACTAACTAAAGACAAAGCTATTAAGTGCTGTCCTCCAGAATGGGAAGCACAGATGTAAGTTTAATAAGTGTCTGCTGCCAAAACCTAAAGATGGTTGGCAGCCTCCAAGAATAACACATTTCCACACACATGTTCCATAATTCATTCTGTACTTCTTTAATTTCATTCTTTTACAGTAAACATTCAGGAGTCTTAATTTATGGACAGTAAATTCTAATTTTACTATCACAGCTTTCTTTGCTTTCTTTTTGAAAGTTAAAGGACTATTGGAGTTTACAACTTCCCACCAGTTATCACCACAAAGTGGCAAGGATAAAGAGGGCAACGACCCACAGAAGATCCATTTTGAGACGAGTGCTTGAAAAAACTAGGACCCGTACTGACACCCCAAAGGAGACTAGAAGAGAGGGCTGCATGGCTAGGATGCATGCCAGGCCCTAAAGTGTGAAGCGAGAGGGAGTAGATTATAGGGTGGAGGCCAAGGTGGGGCCTTTTACATGATGGTGGTTGGGGTTTGCTTTTAGTGTTAGCATAGGATAGAGTATGTGGCAAGATGGGATAGCTTATAGGGCGGTGCCCCAGGTGGAGCCTTACCTGACTGGTGCTTGGGTCAGGAAGATATATAGGACATAGGGTGGGGTCTAGGTGGATAGATCGTTAGTGGATCAGCGTGTTCCACCCTACATCCCTTATTTCCAGTAGTATCCATGGTGTATTGTTATTCTGATTGTGTTTGAGGTGTTTATATCATTGTCATGGCAGTAGACGGGAGCGGGTTTTTTGAAAGCCAATGACCACCATTGGCTTTCAAAAAACCCGCTCCCGTCTACTGCCATGACAATGATATAAACACCTCAAACACAATCAGAATAACAATTAGGGGGCTGGTGGAATCATTTAGTAAGTTCACCACTCTCCTCATCTTCTCCTATGTAAATGATTGGTAACATTTGGGGAGTCCCTATTAAGATAACTTATCTTAGATAAGGTCTTAAGATTGACAATTTTATGGGTAGGCGACATACAGCAGGAGTACCCCCGAATTGGTGCGACGCGGCTGGGGGCAAAGAGGTGTAGCGGATGGCACCAGGTTTATTATGGTTTTGGTGTTGGCTTTCATAATTCTGTTCTTCCTCATGATTATTGTTTTATTATACTGTTATTTAATTTCAATAAAAGGCTGCTCTGCCAACATATTTCCAACACAATAAATACCGTATTTTTTGGATTATAAGACGCACTTTTCCTCCCAAGAATATGGGAGGAAAATGAGGGGAGCCTCTTATAATCCGAATGTAGCTTACTGGGTAGGTGGAGAATGGGCGCTGTGCTGTCTGTGGGCGCTGTGCTGGCTGCGGGCGCTGTGTGGGCTGCGAGCGTTGTGTGAAGTAGGGTGGTGTGCCGGGTGTCCCAGATGCTCTGTCTGCAGTGTGGGCTTCAAATATTGGCGTCCGGAGTTGGAGCGTGTGCAGATGGAGCTCTCGGCTCAAGATCTCATCTGCGCAAGTGCCGCTTCAGGCCCATTGATCTACCAGCAGCGGGCTTAAGGAAAATAGCACCCGGAGGTGGCGCGTGTGCAGATAAGATATCAGCTTGTCATTGAGCCGATAGCTCAATCTGTACACGTGCAGACTCTGGGCACCATTTCTTTGAAGCTTGCACTGCCGACAGAGCATCTGGGACACCCGTCGCACCGCCTGCAGTATCGTCCTACTCCAGCACTGCCCATGTAACGTGTAATGCTGCCACCCCCCACACACACACCTCCCCCTTCCCCCGGTAAGACACCACCAGATTATAAAATGGACTCCATTTTTTTTTTCATACGCTAAATTTGAGGTGCGTCTTATAGTCCTGTGCGTTTTATAAAACGAAAAATACGGTAGATTGCAAATAGAATGTCATTTCTTGGGTGGGTAACTGTGGGTTGTGTTTAGTTAAAGGCAAAAGGTCAGCCATTCCGAAGTCATGCATATTTCAGGGATGAAACTTTCTTCAGATCTGCAATGTATATGTTAGTTCTGCTATGGAAGTGGTGACAGTGGATGGCGGATAGTATTGTGTTGTGTGCACTCATTGACAATGGAGTTACAATATTGCTCAATGTACCACACACTCAGTTTGCTGTTTTTTGAAAAGCTATATAACATGAAGCAGTCAATATAATGAAACAGATGCAGCCCACTCCCCCGGGTAGAGAAGCTCATATGTGATCCTTAATTCAGAAGACATCAAGATAATCCACGGTGGGAACCAGCACATGCTAAAAAGCCCATTTATTAAATGTTTATTAAAAGCTCAGTATTAAATATATGTGTGCACAAATCCAGTACAGAAGAATACAAATTCCCAGGAAAAGCACTGATAGCACCATATTGTTCTGCTAGATGGGAAATCTACATATAGCCTTTCTTAAAATGACAAAGATCTCACAATGCTGAAAGAGATCTAGATGCACAAGCAAATAACTAAAGTGTGGATATGTCTGTGTGTGCAGCTCTGTATGCAGCTCCATGTGCTTCTGCAGCTCTGTGTGCAGCTCCATGTGCTTCTGCAGCTCTGTGTGCAGCTCCATGTGCTTCTGCAGCTCTGTGTGCAGCTCCATGTGCTTCTGCAGCTCTGTGTGCAGCTCCATGTGCTTCTGCAGCTCTGTATGCAGCTCCATGTGCTTCTGCAGCTGTGTGTGCAGCTCCAGGTGCTTCTGCAGCTGTGGGCAGCTCCATGTGCTTCTGCAGCTCTGTGTGCAGCTCCATATGCTTCTGCAGCTCTGTGTGCAGCTCCATGTGCTGTTGCAACTCTGTGTGCAGCTCCATGTGCTTCTGCAGCTCTGTGCAGCTCCATGTGCTTCTGCAGCTCTGTGTGCAGCTCCATGTGCTTGTACAGCTCTGTGCAGCTCCATGTGCTTCTGCAACTCTGTGTGCAGCTCCATGTGCTTCTACAGCTCTGTGCAGCTCCATGTGCTTCTGCAGCTCTGTGTGCAGCTCCATGGGCTTCTGCAGCTCCATGTGCTTCTGCAGCTCTGTGTGCAGCTCCATGTGCTTCTGCAGCTCTGTGTGCAGCTCCATGTGCTTCCTCAGCTCTGTGTGCAGCTCCATGTGCTTCTGCAGCTCTGTGTGCAGCTCCATGTGCTTCTGCAGCTCTGTATGCAGCTCCATGTGCTTCTGCAGCTGTGTGTGCAGCTCCAGGTGCTTCTGCAGCTGTGGGCAGCTCCATGTGCTTCTGCAGCTCTGTGTGCAGCTCCATGTGCTTCTACAGCTCTGTGTGCAGCTCCATGTGCTTCTGCAACTCTGTGTGCAGCTCCATGTGCTTCTGCAGCTCTGTGCAGCTCCATGTGCTTCTGCAACTCTGTGTGCAGCTCCATGTGCTTCTACAGCTCTGTGTGCAGCTCCATGTGCTTCTGCAGCTCTGTATGCAGCTCCATGTGCTTCTGCAGCTGTGTGTGCAGCTCCAGGTGCTTCTGCAGCTGTGGGCAGCTCCATGTGCTTCTGCAGCTCTGTGTGCAGCTCCATATGCTTCTGCAGCTCTGTGTGCAGCTCCATGTGCTGTTGCAACTCTGTGTGCAGCTCCATGTGCTTCTGCAGCTCTGTGCAGCTCCATGTGCTTCTGCAGCTCTGTGTGCAGCTCCATGTGCTTGTACAGCTCTGTGCAGCTCCATGTGCTTCTGCAACTCTGTGTGCAGCTCCATGTGCTTCTACAGCTCTGTGCAGCTCCATGTGCTTCTGCAGCTCTGTGTGCAGCTCCATGGGCTTCTGCAGCTCCATGTGCTTCTGCAGCTCTGTGTGCAGCTCCATGTGCTTCTGCAGCTCTGTGTGCAGCTCCATGTGCTTCCTCAGCTCTGTGTGCAGCTCCATGTGCTTCTGCAGCTCTGTGTGCAGCTCCATGTGCTTCTGCAGCTCTGTATGCAGCTCCATGTGCTTCTGCAGCTGTGTGTGCAGCTCCAGGTGCTTCTGCAGCTGTGGGCAGCTCCATGTGCTTCTGCAGCTCTGTGTGCAGCTCCATGTGCTTCTACAGCTCTGTGTGCAGCTCCATGTGCTTCTGCAACTCTGTGTGCAGCTCCATGTGCTTCTGCAGCTCTGTGCAGCTCCATGTGCTTCTGCAACTCTGTGTGCAGCTCCATGTGCTTCTACAGCTCTGTGCAGCTCCATGTGCTTCTGCAGCTCTGTGTGCAGCTCCATGGGCTTCTGCAGCTCCATGTGCTTCTGCAGCTCTGTGTGCAGCTCCATGTGCTTCTGCAGCTCTGTGTGCAGCTCCATGTGCTTCTGCAGCTCTGTGTGCAGCTCCATGTGCTTCTGCAGCTCTGTGTGCAGCTCCATGTGCTTCCTCAGCTCTGTGTGCAGCTCCATGTGCTTCTACAGCTGTGGGCAGCTCCATGTGCTTCTGCAGCTCTGTGTGCAGCTCCATGTGCTTCTGCAGCTCTGTGTGCAGCTCCATGTGCTTCTGCAACTCTGTGTGCAGCTCCATGTGCTTCTACAGCTCTGTGCAGCTCCATGTGCTTCTGCAGCTCTGTGTGCAGCTCCATGTGCTTCTGCAGCTCCATGTGCTTCTGCAGCTCTGTGTGCAGCGCCATGTGCTTCTGCCAGCTCTGTGTGCAGCTCCATGTGCTTCCTCAGCTCTGTGTGCAGCTCCATGTGCTTCTACAGCTGTGGGCAGCTCCATGTGCTTCTGCAGCTCTGTGTGCAGCTCCATGTGCTTTTGCAGCTCTGTGTGCAGCTCCATGTGCTTCTGCAGCTCTGTGTGCAGCTCCATGTGCTTCTGCAACTCTGTGTGCAGCTCCATGTGCTTCAACAGCTCTGTGCAGCTCCATGTGCTTCTGCAGCTCTGTGTGCAGCTCCATGTGCTTCTGCAGCTCCATGTGCTTCTGCAGCTCTGTGTGCAGCTCCATGTGCTTCTGCAGCTCTGTGTGCAGCTCCATGTGCTTCCTCAGCTCTGTGTGCAGCTCCATGTGCTTCTACAGCTGTGGGCAGCTCCATGTGCTTCTGCAGCTCTGTGTGCAGTTCCATGTGCTTCTGCAGCTCCATGTGCTTCTGCAGCTCCATGTGCTTCTGCAGCTCTGTGTGCAGCTCCATGTGCTTCTGCAGCTCTGTGTGCAGCTCCATGTGCTTCTGCAGCTCTGTGTGCAGCTCCATGTGCTTCTACAGCTCTGTGCAGCTCCATGTGCTTCTGCAGCTCTGTGCAGCTCCATGTGCTTCTGCAGCTCTGTGTGCAGCTCCATGTGCTTCTGCAGCTCCATGTGCTTCTGCAGCTCTGTGTGCAGCTCCATGTGCTTCTGCAGCTCTGTGTGCAGCTCCATGTGCTTCTCCAGCTCTGTGCAGCTCCATGTGCTTCTGCAGCTCTGTGCAGCTCCATGTGCTTCTGCAGCTCTGTGTGCAGCTCCATGTGCTTCTGCAGCTCCATGTGCTTCTGCAGCTCTGTGTGCAGCTCCATGTGCTTCTACAGCTCTGTGCAGCTCCATGTGCTTCTGCAGCTCTGTGTGCAGCTCCATGTGCTTCTGCAGCTCCATGTGCTTCTGCAGCTCGGTGTGCAGCTCCATGTGCTTCTGCAGCTCCATGTGCTTCTGCAGCTCCATGTGCTTCTGCAGCTCTGTGTGCAGCTCCATGTGCTTCTGCAGCTCTGTGTGCAGCTCCAGGTGCTTCTGCAGCTCTGTGTGCAGCTCCATGTGCTTCTGCAGCTCCATGTGCTTATGCAGCTCCAGGTGCTTCTGCAGCTCTGTGTGCAGCTCCAGGTGCTTCTGCAGCTCTGTGTGCAGCTCCAGGTGCTTCTGCAGCTCTGTGTGCAGCTCCAGGTGCTTCTGCAGCTCTGTGTGCAGCTCCATGTGCTTGTACAGCTTGTGCAGTCCCTGGATTGCAGACAGGCGCTGCATATACATTGCACTCATTATTCTGGTTTGTGAAATGGACCAAAGTAGAGCATGCTGCAATTTTTTCATGCAGACCATCGGCCCACATGTGCGCAGCCACACTGACTACAACCAATTTGTGTGCTCTCCATGTGTGATCCGTGATTTGTGTGCTCTCCGTGATGCATGTGCTCTCCACATTTCATGTGCTCTCCGTGATTTATATGTTCTTCATATGTGATCCGTAATTTCTGTGATTTGTGTGTTCTTCGTGTGTGATCCATGATTTGTGTGTTCTCCGTGATTTGTGTGCTTTCAGTGATTCGAGTGCTCTCTGTGACTTACGTGCTCTCATTGTGTGACCCGTGATTTGTGTGCTGTCCATGTGTGACCCAGGGTTTGTGTGCTGTCCATGTGTGACCCGTGATTTGTGTGCTGTCCATGTGTAACCCGTTATTTGTGTGCTGTCAATGTGTGACCCATGATTTGTGTGCTGTGCATGTGTGACCCATGATTTGTGTGCTGTGCATGTGTGACCCATGATTTGTGTGCTGTGCATGTGTGACCCATGATTTGTGTGCTGTGCATGTGTGACCCATGATTTGTGTGCTGTGCATGTGTGACCCATGATTTGTGTGCTGTCCATGTGTGATCCTTGATTTGTATGCTCTCAATGTGTAATCCATTATTTGAGTGATGTCCTTGTGTGATCCGTGATTTGATTGCAGTTCATGTATGATCCATGATTTGTGAGCTCTCCGTGATTCATATGCTGTCCTTGATTCATGGGCTCTCTGTGTGTGATCCATGATATGTGTGCTCTCCATGATTCGTGTGCTCTCCATGTGTGATCCATGACTCATGTGACCCATGATTCATGTGCTCTTCATGTGTTATCCATGATTCATGTGCTCTCCTTGCGCTCACCGTGATTCGTGTGCTCTCCGTGTGTGATGTAATTCATGTGCGCTCCATGTGCTCTCCGTTATTCATGTTCTCTCCGTTTATGTTTTGTGATTCATGTGTGCTCTGTGATTTGTGTGCTCTCCGTGTGGGATCTGTGATACATATGCACTCTGTGTGCTCTGTGATTTGTGAGCTCTCTGTGATTCGTGTGCACTCAGCGACTCATGTGCTCTCTCTGTGTGTGATCTGCGATTCATGTGCTCTCCGGGTGTGATCTGTGATTCATGTACGCTCTGTGTGCTCTCTGTGATTTGTGTGCTCTCTGTGATTTGTGTGCTCTCTGTGATTTGTGTGCTCTCTGTGATTCGTGTGCACTCAGCGACTCATGTGCTCTCTCTGTGTGTGATCTGCGATTCATGTGCTCTCCGGGTGTGATCTGTGATTCATGTACGCTCTGTGTGCTCTCTGTGATTTGTGTGCTCTCTGTGATTTGTGTGCTCTCTGTGATTTGTGTGCTCTCTGTGATTTGTGTGCTCTCTGTGATTCGTGTGCTCTCCGTGTGTGTTATCTGTGATTCATGTGTGCTCTGTGTGCTCTCTGTGATTCGTGTGCTCTCCGTGTGTGTTATCTGTGATTCATGTGTGCTCTGTGTGCTCTCTGTAAATCTTGCACTCTCTGTGATTCGTGAGCTCTCCGTGTGTGATCTGTGATTCATGTGTGCTCCATGATTTGTGTGCTCTCCATGTATGATCTGTGATTTGTGTGCTCTACATGTATGATCTGTGATTCGTGTGCTCTCTGTGTATCCTCTGTGATTTGTGTGCTCTCTGTTTGTGATCTGTAATTCGTGTGCTCTCTGTGATTTGTGTGCTCTCCATGTATGATCTGTGATTTGTGTGCTCTTTGTGATTCGTGTGCTCGCCGTGTGTGTTATCTGTGATTCATGTGCGCTCTGTGTGCTCTCTGTAATTCTTGCACTCTCTGTGATTCGTGAGCTCTCCATGTGTGATCTGTGATTCATGTGTGTTCTGTGATTTGTGTGCTCTTCGTGTATGATCTGTGATTTGTGTGCTCTACATGTATGATCTGTGAGTTGTGTGCTCTCTGTGTATCATCTGTGATTCGTGTGCTCTCTGTGTGTGATCTGTGATTCGTGTGCTCTCTGTGTGTGATCTGTGATTCGTGTGCTCTCTGTGTGTGATCTGTGATTCGTGTGCTCTTTGTGATTTGTGTGCTCTCCGTGTATGATCTGTGATTCGTGTGCTCTCCATGTATGATTTGTTATTCGTGTGCTCTCCATGTATGATCTGTGATTCGTGTGCGCTCTGTGATTTGTGTGCACTCAGCGACTCATGTGCTCTCTCTGTGTGTGATCTGTGATTCATGTGCGCTCTGTGTGCTCTCTGTGATTTGTGTGCTCTGTGATTTGTGAGCTCTCTGTGATTCGTGTGCACTCAGCGACTCATGTGCTCTCTCTGTGTGTGATCTGTGATTCATGTGTGCTTCATGATTTGTGTGCTCTCCATGTATTATCTGTGATTTGTGTGCTCTACATGTATGATCTGTGATTCGTGTGCGCTCTGTGATTTGTGTGCACTCAGCGACTCATGTGCTCTCTCTGTGTGTGATCTGTGATTCATGTGCGCTCTGTGTGCTCTCTGTGATTTGTGTGCTCTGTGATTTGTGAGCTCTCTGTGATTCGTGTGCACTCAGCGACTCATGTGCTCTCTCTGTGTGTGATCTGTGATTCATGTGTGCTCCATGATTTGTGTGCTCTCCATGTATTATCTGTGATTTGTGTGCTCTACATGTATGATCTGTGATTCGTGTGCTCTCTGTGTATCCTCTGTGATTCGTGTGCTCTCTGTTTGTGCTCTTTGTGATTCGTGTGCTCTCCGTGTATGATCTGTGATACGTGTGCTCTCTCTATGTGTGATCTGTGATTCATGTGCTCTCCGGGTGGGATCTGTGATTTGTGTGATTTCTGGGATTTCTCTGCTCTCCGTGATTCATATGCTCTCCATATGTCATCCATGATTTCTGTGCTTTCCTTGATTCCAGTGTTCTCTGTGCCTCTCCATGTATGACCTGTGATTTGTGTGCTCTCCATGTAGGATCCGTTATTTGTATACTCTACCTGATTCGTGTGCTCTTTGTAATGTGTGCTCTCCGGTGTTCATGTGCTCTCTGTAATTTGTGTGCTCTCCATGATTCATGAGCTCTGCGTGTGCAATCCGTGGCTCATGTGCACCATTACACATGAACAACACACAGACTGATTACTTACTCAATTGAAGGAATCATAACTATGCAAGTCAAGTAGTGTTAAGAAGAGTTAACTTTATGCTTTCTTCTATCTTTCTTATGTGTTAGTTTAAGAAAGGCTACATCTATATATACTTGTGTGTCTTGCATTGAACTTTTAATAAATATTTACTAAATGGACTTTTTAGCATGTACCGGTCATCACTGTGAAACATCTCACCATTATTTTTCAAAAACATAAAAAGCCATCAACATGCTAAAAAATAAAAATCCTTATATTCACAATATTGCTCATCTCTCTGGGCACTCTGCTCCTCACCGTCTCCCATCTGGTCCTCGCTGAATATTTAGATTAGGTTTTGATGAGACATGTGAGCGTTCTACACAATTGCACGAACTTGCGCAAAATTTCAGAAAGCTAGTGTGAGTAGAGGTGAAGACTGGGCCAGGTGATGATGAGGAGTGAAGAAATTGGAGAGGTCAGTAAAAGATTTTTTTTCTTTTTATAACAATTCATGTATATTATGCTGTGGGGTCTGGATTTCCTGAGCAAAACAAATGTGTGAACAAGCAAATCTGCTCATCTCAAATTTTTAAATAAGGCATAAAGTGTTAAAGGGAATATGTCACCAGGTTTTGTCACTTAATCTGAAAGCAGCATAACGTAGGGGCAGAGATCCTGATTCCAGCAATATGTAATTTACTGGGCTGCTTAAGGGTGCTTTACACGCTGCGATATCGCTAATGATATATCGTCGGGGTCACGGTGTTTGTGACGCACATCCGGCGTCGTTAGCGACATTGCAGCGTGTGACAGCTAGGAGCAACGATCAACGATCACAAAAACGGCAAAAATCGTCGATCATTGACACATAACTCCTTTTCATAATATCGTTGGTGGTGCATGCCGCTGGTTGTTCATCGTTCCTGCGACATCACACATCGCTATGTGTGACACCGCAGGAACGACGAACATCTCCTTACCTGCGTCCACCGGCAATGAGGAAGGAAGGAGGTGGGCGGGATATTACGCCTGCTCATCTCTGCCCCTCTGCTTCTATTGGACGGCTGCCGTGTGACGTCGCTGTGACACTGCATGAATCGCCCCCTTAGAAAGGAGGCTGTTCGCCGGCCACAGCGACGTCGCAGGGAAGGTAAGTCTGTGTGACGGGTGTAAGCGATGTTGTGCACCATGGGCAGCGATTTGCCCATGACGCACAACTGACGGGGGCGGGTACGCTTGCTAGCGATATCGATATTGCAGCGTAAAAAGTGCCCTTTAGTGTAGTTTTCATAAAATCACTGTTTTATCAACAGGAGATTATCATTAGCAGACTAGTAAGCCTGCTGCCAGGTGGTCCACCATATTCATAAGATCTGTATAACTGTGACTGGCAGATTTCTGTGTACTCTAGAAAGCTAACAATCAGCGCTGTGAGCACAGTTATACAGACCTCAGCATTCAGAGATATGCTAGATCTATATTCATGCATTCACTCTGGGTTGGACATATCATTGGTGCAGCCTGTGTGGCTGCACAGGGGCCCAAGAGGTTGAAGGGCCTATTTCTACCTCCAGACCAGACGAAAATGTGCATTATGAGAAGCTATTGGACTACAAAGGACCCATATATTGTTCTGGCACGGGGACCCTTTTCTGTTTGTGCATTCCCTATATCAGGGGTTCCCAACCTGTAGCTCAGGAGCCACATGTGGCTGGTGGGCCCATGACATGTGGCTCATGGCTGTCTGCCAGCTTGGTGCATAAGAGCCTGGTCTAGCAAACAGTTATGAAGAGCAGGTCTCCAGATGGTTACTTTTGTGAGCAGCTCCACATAGAAGAGTAGATATGGATGGAGGTAGGCTGGCATCTCCTGTAACCTGGTATACTACTACCTGAATGTGATTTCTGTGAAGACGTTTTGGCTGTCATTATACCAGTAATGGAGGCTCTGGGTGTCACTACTGTGAGGGGTGGTAGGTGGAAGTGGCTCACGACCTTCTCTCAGAGCTGAATATGGCTCTCAAGGTCATAAAGGTTGGGGACCACTACCCTATATATATATATATATATATATATATATATATATTCATTCATCTACCGATCTCACATGTTCTTCTGTATTGTCGCCTTGGTACTCCAATGGATCCCTTGCTTTCTTTCCTTCCCCCTTCCCTTGCCGGGATGATGTGTGAACACTGGAGTTGTGTAGTGACCAGAGTAGCAACCAACATCTCTTTCCACCACAGGAGACAGCAATTAGATTGGCGGGACTAGTGAGCGGTGATCAGTGGAATAAAAAAAAAATAAATTATATATATATATATTTATATATACAGTATATATATATATATATATATATATATATATATATATATATATATATATATACACAGTATATATATGATATATATATATATATATATATATATATATATATACACACACACACACACAGTATATAGTCCACATTGTACCAGGTTGTTAAAAAAAAATGTTTCACAACCCCTTTAAGGAATGCATTATAAAAAGCTACTGAAAAGCTACAGGAAAGATTTGACAAATGGATGCCGTTATAGTTTATATGTAATGATACCATCCATCACAGCCTCTATTTAAAGGGGTTGTCTACTACTTTAACATTGATGGCCTATCCTTAGGATAGGATCCAACACCCAGCACTCCCACCGATCAGCTGTTCTTGATGCCAGTGGCAGCAACAGGCGGCCAGAAATGCGAAGTTCCAGAGCTGCCCCGTCAATGATAGTGGCGGCAACTGGTTACTGCACATCCGCCTCCTATTCAAAGCAATAGTGCAGTATCCGGCTGCGGCCATTATCAGAAGACGGAGCAGCTCCGGAACTGAGCATTTCCATCCGCCTGCTGCCGCCGTGGCACCAGGAATAGCTGATAGGCAGTGGTGTGGGGTGTCGGATCCCAGCCCATCAGACATTGGTGACCCATCCTAAGGATAGGCCATAAATGTAAAAGTAGTTTACATTTAGCACACATGTTATTAGCTTCTCCCAGTGCATAATTTAGATAATTAGAATTAAATTCATCATATGTAACTAAGTCATAACTATTTCTATTTTTTTTTGGTTGACACATAAACTTAATATATAGTAAGAAGCATAAAAGGGAAGGTCTCACCTCCACCGGAGTAGTTGCTTCACTTTTTAAGATGATTAAGTTTTGAAAACTTTGTCCACTCATTCTTTTCAGGTTTCTGTCGGCGATCAAAGTCTGCGGACCGCTCCCTACTGGAAGCCCAGTGTTATAGAACATAAATGTGTCACTTCCCGATCCTGCGGTCATACAGGCCTTGTAGCAGTACGTCTTCGTCAGTGACCCATTGCCCCTCACTTCTATAAAATGGGGTTGCACTTGTGCTCCGGCAGGCAGCCTGGTCTCAATGTTATTGTTGGCGGGTTTAGGTGTCTCTGTGGGGTTCGGATTTGGAACGGCGCAGCAACATGCACAACACGGATCAGCACTGCCCGTACATTTGCAGCATTTCAGAATAAAAATGATCATTAGCGTTAATAGAAATAGAAAAGAAATGGAGCATAAACCGATAATCAAATAAAATGTCATCTCAGAATAGCTTGTGCTGTTTTTTACATGACGTTGCGAGTCAGGGACAAGTTTGGAAATCCTATCCACCACCGCAATGCTGATTGTGGTGGATGAAGAAAGCGGTGGCTCCCCATTGTCCTTCACGATGATAGTCAGATTGTAACTGGTAATCACGTCATCTGTAACTTTCCTTGTAGTCCTTATTTCTCCCGTATGTAAAGACACCTTAAAAAGTTTTGGATCTGTGGCTTTACCCATAGTATAAACCAGCCACGCGTTTTGCCCCGAATCAGCGTCGACCGCAATGACTTTTGTGACAAGATACTCGGCACCTGCCGCCCGTGGAATCATCTCAATAGATCTGGTAGTGTTTGTAGGAGCTGGGTACAGAATCGTCGGGGCGTGATCATTTTGATCTAGAATGAAAAAATTGATGGTAGCCGAGCTGCTAAGTGGAGGGTTTCCGGCATCTTGTGCTTGAACAACAAAGCGAAATTCTCGCAGTTTTTCGTAGTCAAATGACTGAACGGCATACAAAGTGCCATTGTCGGATTTAATGGAAACATAAGAGGAGACCGGGACGCCTTCAACATCTCCTTGGAGAATTAAATATGAAACAAATGCGTTCTCATTGGCATCTGGATCCATGGCTTTTACTGAAAAGAGTGAGACTCCCGGAGCGTTGTTTTCCAGCACATACACAGAGTAGGAGGACTCCGGAAACACCGGAGGGTTGTCATTCACATCCGAGATCTGCACATACAGAGTTTTTTGAGACGACAGCGGTGGGATACCAGAGTCCATGGCGGTTATTGTAATATTGTAAGAAGAGCACTTTTCACGGTCCAGTTTACCGTCCGTTAATAGCTTGAAGGTGTTTTTGAAGGAGTTTAGCTTGAATGGAAGGTTTGGCTGAATGCTCAGGCTCACCTGCTTATTGACCCCCGAGTCCTTATCCATCACACTCATTAAAGCCACCACCGTATCTGCTTGGGAGTTTTCAGCAATAGGAGAATAATTCGAGGTCACCACAATCTCTGGAGCATTATCATTGGTATCGATCACCTCTACTAACACTTTACAATGCCCGGTCATAGGAACGGGGCCTTTATCAATGGCCTGGACATAAATCTCATATGACGATGACTTTTCATAGTCCAAAACACCAATCACCCTAACTTCTCCAGTTCTTGGTTCAATATTAAATAATTGTCTAAATTTCTGGGGCATAAAACTGCTAAATGAATATGTGACTTCCCCATTAGACCCTTCATCTGGATCTGATGCATTCAATTTAACAACTAAAGTCCCGGCTGGTGAGTTCTCCAGCAAACTGGCTTTGTATGTAGACTTATCAAAAAATGGGGTGTTGTCATTTGTGTCCATCACGCGTATGGAGATTTGGGCTGTCCCGGATTTTGGAGGGGTCCCTCCGTCTATGGCAGTGAGAACCAGCTGGTGGAGGACATTCTGCTCCCTGTCTAATGGCTTCTTCAGCACTATCTCTATCAGCTTGCTGTTGCCACTGAAAGTCTTTAAATCAAGGGCAAAGTAATCATTGTCACTCAGCTTGTAGGTCTGGATGGAGTTGGTGCCTATATCGGGGTCCTGTGCGCTCTCGATAGGAAATTTGGCTCCGGGCACGGCCGACTCACTAATCTCTAGGTAGTAATCATCTCTAGGAAATTTCGGAGCGTTATCATTTATGTCTAAAATCTCCACCTCGATATTGTGCACCTCCACTGGGTTTTCTATTACCACCCCCAGGTTGATCAGGCAGGGGGGATTGGGCTCGCACAGACTTTCCCGGTCTATGGTCCTATTGACAAATAACACCCCATTACTCAGGTTCAGGTCAAAATACTGCCGGCTGTTACCGGACGTGATCCGAAACCCACGGGTGGGGATCTGCCTGAGATCCAGTCCCAGATCACTGAACACATTCCCTACAAAGGCTCCATGATTTAACTCTTCCTTCACCGAGTATCTAAGCTGTGCTGTAGCCAAGCTGAGGATCCCTAACACAAGGAGCCATGTGCACATCTGGGAAAAAGCCATTGTAGTAGCAAACAAGGCTCATCTGACCCCTCCCCAAAACCTTCCGGACTCACATCCTCTTCCCTGTACGCCCCCAGCTACCAAACCCCATCAGGTTACCATGTGTGCCCTGCAATCCGGGCAGGGGGGCATTCGGTGGTCTCTGAAGGCGGCTGCCTCCCCAGTAAATCCATTGCTTTGTTCTAAAGATGCAGAGATCAGGCCTGGAAGGAGATGGAAGGGAGTCAGGACAGCGTCTTCTGCTGGGGGGCACCTTGTGCCAGGAGCTAGGACATGGAGGGCATGGAGTCAGCACAGCTTCTTCTGCTTGGGGGGCACCTTGTGCCAGGAGCTAGGACATGGAGGGCATGGAGTCAGCACAGCTTCTTCTGCTTGGGGGGCTCCTTGTGCCAGGAGCTAGGGCATGGATTCAGCACAGCCTTTTCTCCTTGGGGGGCACCTTGTGCCAGAAGCTAGGGCATGGAGGGCAGGGAGGCAGCACAGTTTCTTCTGCTTGGGGGGCTCCTTGTGCCAGGAGCTAGGGCATGGAGGGCAGGGAGGCAGCACAGCTTCTTCTGTTGGGGGGCTCCTTGTGCCAGGAGCTAGGGCACAGCAGGCATGGGATCAGCACCGGAGTGTGGACAGCGCCCAGGATGCAGGAGCAGTGAGATAAAGCCTGTACCGGGAGCCAGGGCACGGGCTCAGCACCTGCAGATCAGCACCGGAGTGTGGACAGCGCCCAGGATGCAGGAGCCGTGAGATTAAAGCTGTGCCAGTCATCCAGGCACTCTGCAGATAGTCCAGCACCTACCGTCAGCCGCGCATCATATCCAGCAGGAAAAGATGGAAAACCCATTCAGTGCAGGCAGGAATCCGGTGTGGACGTGCCGATCTCCGGTGCAGCCCCTCCGCGCTGCACAGCCGCCCCTCCGCGCTGCACAGCCGCCCCTGCCTGCAGCTCGCACCCGCGCACAAAGCAGCAGTCAGCAAAGCTCCGCCAGCAGCTCAGGCGCTTCCGGTGCCACAAAGAAGCCGCCCGGCGGCCGCACACGGCGGGGAGGTAATGGCTGACTGGAAGCCATCATCCCGAGCAGGCGGAGAAGGAGCATGTGATGGCGGGATGCAGTGTGAGAGGGCGGAGGAGGGAGCTGAAGGATTGGCGCCATCCCTGCCCCACCAGCAGCTGCAGTCAGGGATTCTGCTTTTCAGGAAACTCAAAATGACAGAAATCATCTGGACTCTGCAGATTCCGCGCTCCCGAGCTGATAATGGCCGTGTATAATATGTATATAGGAGAAATGGAGAACACCTAGAATTCCACCATAGGCTGTCAGCACATTCAGCGATAAATATCATTATTATTGCTATCATTGCATCACTTTTTAGTATAGACAGGTAGAATAGGCAGGTAGTGTAGGGAGATAGGTAGTATAGGCAGGTAATATAGGCAGGTAGTGTAGGTAGTGTAGTTCAGGTAGGTAATATAGGTAGTGTAGGCAGGCAGTATAGGCAGGTTGAATAGGCAGGTAATATAGACAGGTAGTATAGGAAGGTAGCATAGGTAGGTAGTGTAGGCAAGTAGTATAGGTAGTATAGGCAGGTAGTGTAGGTAGGCAGGTAGAATAGTTAGGTAGTATAGGAAGGTAGTATAGGTAGCTAGTATAGGTAGGCAGGTAGTATAGTTAGGTAGTATACAAAGGTAGCATAGTTAGGAAGTGTAGGCAGGTAGTATAGGTATGTAGTATAGGTAGGTAGTGTAGGCAGGTAGTATAGGTAGGTAGGTAGCATAGGTAGGTAGTGTAGGCAGGTAGTATAGGTATGTAGTATAGGTAGGTAGTATAATTAGGTAGTATAGGCAGGTAGTATAGGTAGGTAGCATAGGTACGTAGTGTAGGCAGGTAGTATAGGTATGTAGTACAAGCAGGTAGTATAGGTAGGTAGTATAGGAAGGTAGCATAGGTAGGTAGCATAGGTAGGTAGTGTAGGCAGGTAGTATAGGTCAGTAGTATAGGCAGGTAGTATAGGTAGGCAGTACAGGCAGGTAGTGTAGGTAGGTAGTATAGGTAGTAGTACAGGCAGGTGGTTACTACATACATGTCTGTTGTGCTTGGCACCACTGGCAGAAACAGACAGAAGAGGCCCCTATGCAGAAAGATTATATGGGCCTTTTTCAGTCTAAGAACGCAACAAAATGCATAATTCCACCTGGTTTCGAGGTAAAAATGGCCCTCCAGTCTCTTTGGCCTCTGTGCGGGTGGCTTCACCAATGATATGTCCACCCCTGTCAGCCGCCATTCTTTACCAGCACAGACGACTCCTGCCAGTGATACAATCGCTTTGTCAACAGAGCAGATGTTTCTTTCCTGCTCTGCTCTGCAGGGGGGGTGGCATAACTCATGTCGCTATGATTGACAACTAGACTCCCTGCGGCCTATCTGGAGGAGCTGGCAGTCAATCAGCATGATGTCAGCTGTCCTCCCTCCAGTCTACAGAGCAGATGAGAAGACACCACTCTTGTCGCGATGTCAGCAGAGGCCGCTGAATCGCTGGCTTTTCTCTAACCACTCTGTTCCGGTGAGGAATGGCACCAGAATCGACAGGCAGGTAGGTAGCAACTATCTGCCTGTTAGTCCTTAGGCACATTATTTTTTTAAGTCCTGGCTATACCGTATTTTTTGGACTATAAGACGCACTTTTTTTCCTTCAAATGTTCGGGGAAAGTGGGAGGGTGCGTCTTATAGTCTGAATGTAGGGCTGTGGGAATGAGGGTGCTGCGGTGGAGCAGATTACCGGCGGCACGAGCAGGCTGTTCAGCGCCTGCCATGACCACGTGGGCCCGCTCATTTCATATGCACGCCCATCCTCCCGCCCATCATCTCTCAGCGCTGAACCCGGCACTGAGAGATGGGCGGGATGCTGGGCGGGGGGTGCGTGCATAGTAAAGAGCCAGCCCACATGATCACCCCTGGCAACTACAGCCTGGAGTGATCGGTGACCGGCTCAACACTGGACAGCGGCGCTGCTCCTGACACAGAGAGGAAGATGATCGATGCTGTTGGAGCGAGGAAAGGTGAGTATAAACGTTTATTTATTTGTGTGCCATAGGATACAGGGCATATAGCAGGATGGGGGCACATACCAGGATGGGGGTATATAGCAGGATGGGGGTATATAGCAGGATGGGGGTATATAGCAGGATGGGGGTATATTATGAGCTGGATGGGGGTATATAGCAGGATGGGGGTATATAGCAGGATGGGGCTGTATAGCAGGATGAGGGTATGTGAGCAGGATGGGGGTATATGTGGGTATAGGAGCAGGATGGGGGTATATGACTAGGATGGGGATATATGAGCAGGATGGGGGTATTTATCAGGATGGGGGTATTTATCAGGATGGGGGCTATACCAGGGTGAGGGACATGTATACAAGGATGGGGATCATATACAAGGCAGGAGGGTCATTACCAGGATGGGGTACCTTAGTAGAGAATTTGGGGACATTACCCCCATCAGCAGCAGATCCTCGCCCCATAACAGTGTCATGACCACATTTTTTTGCTTAAAATTGTATTTTCCTATTTTCCTCCTCTAAAACCAGGGTGCGTCTTATGGTCCGGTGCGTCTTAGGGGCCCTTTGCACACTACGACATCGCAAGCCGATTATCGCTACGCCAGCTCCACATGCACTCACCTGCCCTGCGATGTCGCTCTGGCCGGCGACCCGCCTCCTTATTAAGGGGGCGGGTCGTGCAACATCACAGCGACGTCACACGGCAGGCGGCCAATAGAAGCGGAGGGGCGGAGATGAGCGGGACGTAAACATCCCGCCCACCTCCTTCCTTCCGCATTGGCGGCCGTGACGCGGGTAGATGTTCCTCGCTCCTGCGGCTTCACACAAAGTGATGTGTGCTGCCGCTGGAACGAGGAACAACATCGTAACATCGGTCATTTCCAAATCATGGAAATGACCGACGCTACACCGATGATACGATTACGACGCTTTTGCGCTCGTTAATCGTATCAACAAGGCTTTACACACTACAATATCGACAGCGAGGCCGGATGTGCGTCACTTTCGATTTGACCCCACCGACATCGCACCTGCGATGTCGTAGTGTGCAAAGTGCCCCTTATAGTCCGAAAAATACGGTACCCTTTAAGCCTTAACCACTTTGGTAATTTGCTTTATTATAGCATTCCCTACCATTCTTCCTATATAGTTAAACCCTACATCTGCTTTTTTTTCTCCTTACCTTCACTGCCTGTGACATTTTGTTTGAGGGGATCAAAGTAGCAGTAGTCAGTTTCCAGAGGTTGGTGATGAAAAAATCTGAATATCTTTATTCTGCCATATAAAGTGCTCTCCTTTGACCAGTCATAGGTCTTTTTCAAGCATATGGCAGAATAAAGATGTTGATCTACTTATTTCTTCCAAATAGGCTCCTTGGGATTTGGACTATGCGTCCTCCTTGCATAGGTAATTGCCTGGATCTACAGATGTCTATTTAGGACTGTTGCGAGCAGTTTTTTTTAACTACTGTTTTTTTTAGAGAAGTCTCAGTCTGGACTTCACAGGAGTATGGCCCTGCAGTCTCTTAATTTCAGCTTCTATTACCTCCACCCCTTTGAAATAGGATATAATCAGGTGGCGCTGCCATTATTTACCATGGCTCCTCTCCCCACCAATCTGTCATGATGTCCTGTTTCGGGGAAGATGACTACAGCTTCTGTGCTGCCCGCCCTACTTCTATCCTCACCACCCGCATCTTCAGTCCCCGCCAAAGCCATCTTTTTCTCTGAAACAAAATGTAATAAAGGGACGGTGATAGAAGCAGGGTGAGTGATAACAGTGCCCCTTCTATCTCTGCCCCTTAGTGATGTTTGGTTTCAGGGAACGAGGCGGCGGAGTGAGAAGCAGTGACTGGTTCGATTGAAGATACAAGTGGCGAGGACAGAAGCGTGGTGGGAGGCACAGATGAAGTGTTTCAACAGCCACCAAAGCTGTGGTTATTTCTCCATCACAGCTGCTGAACACGGAAATCATCGGACCATGGTGGGGACACAATATGTGGGAAGTGTAGCAGCGCTGCACCCTGATGGATGTCCTATTCCAGGAAGGGTGGTAGAAGTCCTGTCGTGTCGTCCTGTTTGAGATTCGTCTTAAGCAAAATGTCACAGGGAGTAAAAAAAACAACATAAAGAATAGCAAGAAAAGGAAAAATGTTGGGAATTTTACAATAAAGCAAATGACAAAAGTGATCAGGGCGTATAGATAATGCATAAAGGGCAAAGAGGTAGACAACCTCTTTAAAGGGAACCTGTCACCAGATTTGGGGCCTACAAGCTGCGGCCACCAACAGTGAGCTTTTATATACAACATTCTAACTGCGATAGACAGAACAGCCTGGTAATTAGCGACTACCCTCTTGTCAGGGCTTAAGCCCAAGAGAAAAAAATCAAATGGTCCCCAATAACCCTTTTAACACCACTCATCTTTAGATGCATATTTTGGCCATCCTTATAAAGGGTGCTTTACATGCTGCGATCTCGCTAGCGAGATCACAAGCGATCATACCTGGCCCCATCGGTTGTGCAACACGGGGAAATCGCTGCCCGTGCCGCACAATCTCGTTAGTCCCCGTCACACGGACTTACCTGCCCTGCGACGTCGTTCTGGCCGGCGAACAGCGACATCACATGGCAGGCGTCCAATAGAAGCGGAGGGGTGGAGATGAGTGGGACGTAACATCCCGCCCACCTCCTTCCTTCTGCATTGTCGGTGGAGGCAGGTAAGGAGATGTTCGTTGCTCCTGCGGTGTCACACACAGCGATGTGTGGTGCCACAGGAACGAGGAACAACATCGCTAATAAGCAGAAAACGATCTTTTGTTTCAGGACGACCTCTCCGCCGCAAACGATTTTGACCGCTTTTGCGATCGTTTAAGGTCGCTCATAAGTGTCACACACTGCGATATCGTTAATGACGCCGGATGTGCTTCACAAACACCGTGACCCCGACGATAATTCATTAACGATATCGTAGCGTGTAAAGCCCGCTTTAGTGCCCAAAGACCAAAATTAAAACATTGTTAAAAAAAGGAACTATCCTTTTAAAAATACCTAAATCAATGGTTAAGACCAAGTCCAAAGGATATGGAAATATAGAAAGCAGTTCTTGATTTGATCACATAACAGCAAGCTAGATAAATATGAAAAGAGACCAAGAAAACATTCAAAGCTTGTCTGAGCCTGTGCAGCGTGTTCTCAGGGGGAGAGTGGAGTAACGCACCAGACACCTCTGGCAACAGCGTTTCTCCAGGGAGAATGGATTTCTATATTCTATTTTCTACCTTATACAGGGCTCACCATGTACACACCTTTTTCAGTTAAATATATTTATACATTGAAATCTTGTTCCCCTAACTGAAGTCTGCTAATGGGCTGACCGTAAAAAATATCTAGTTTGTTAATATTCGGACTCCACATGGATGTAAAACGTGAGGGGTCTCATTCCCGCCAGAGTTGGCTGTTTGTGAGTAAGTGAAGGAGCTTAAAACTTCCTAAATCCCCGAATGGTCAAGCTACGTTCCCACGATGAGTATTTGATGAGTCTTCGATCTTGCAGATTTTCTGCATTTTGCATCTATTGGGTAAATTAGGTTACTTGCATTTTTTTCATTGCATTTTTATATTTGCATTTTTATCACGATTTTTACGCTACCATTTTTATTTCTAGTTTGCATGCCAAATGAACTGTTTATTTTTATACTTACTTGTTTGTGCCAAAACTTTTTCGATAATCATGTGGGGATTATATGTGGTTTTGGTGCATTTTCGCAAAGGAAATGCACTAAAAGTCCATATGCATTTTTACCTCCAGATTTTCCACATCTAATGTAATTCTATGGGGAAAATCTGCAAATAAAAATTAGCGTAGGCTCAAAATAAATTACCATATTGCAGATTATCTTGCAAAGAAACTGTGGCACTTCTACAGATGGTGGCACCTAAAGGTCGCTTTATACGCAGTGACATCGCTAACAAGATATCGCTGGGGTCACGGAATTTGTGACGCACATCCGGCCTCGTTAGCGACGTCGTTGCGTGTGACACTTACGAGCGACCGTTAACGATCCCAAATACTCACAAAATCATTGATTGTTGACACGTCGTTCATTTTCCAAATATCGCTGCTCGTTCTGAACACAGGTTGTTTGTCGTTCCTGAGGCAGCACACATCGCTACATGTGACACCCCGGGAACGATGAACAACAGCATTCCTGCGTTCTCCGGCAACAAGGTGGGAGTGACGTTCATGCGGCTGCTTTCTGACCCTCTGCTTCTATTAGTGGCCTGCTGTGTGACGTCGCTGTGACGCCGCATGAAACACCCCCTTTAAAAAAGAGGTTGTTCGCTGGCCAAAGCGGCATCGATATTGTTCGCCACTGGCAGCGATTTGCCCGTGACGCACAAACGACGGGGGTGGGTGCTGTCGCTAGCGACATCGCTAGCGATGTCGCAGCGTTTAAAGCGGCCTTTAGTCAGATCCAAACCTGTAATATGAAGTCAAAGATACTTGACACTCAAAGGATGTGTGGATAAATTGTCACCAAAAATGTTTATTTGCAATCCAAGATTATAGAAGTTTCGGTCAAATTTTAGACCTTCATCAGTACGGATTGCCAGGAGACTGGAGTCCGCTCTTTAGTAATTGGTGGATGCCTAACTCCAGCGCTCTTCAAACAGATGGCTCTTGGCAATCCGTGCTGATGAAGGACTAAAATTTGACCGAAATGTCTATAATCTTGGATTGCAAATAAAAAATTTGGGGGGGGGAATTTATCCACACTCCATTTGAGTGTCAAAGATATTTGACTTCATATCGCAGATTATAAACACGCACCGCAGGTCAGTTTACACAGAGTGAAAAAAAGAAGCACAGTAGACATGAGATTTTTATACATTATGTCCACTTTGCGGGAACTGGAGATGATGTGTTTTTTGTACAGGGAAAATACACGACTTCAAAAACTCACCAAAAACTTAATATGGGAACACAAAGCACTCAGCCCCAGAACACAACTGTTTCAGGCACTGAATGTTACCATTTATATCTAATGATACCATCCTAAGTTTTTTTTTTACTTTTTTGTTGCCTATTTCTAGATCCTTGTCTAAATAACATATAAGAGCAGATAGTAAGAACATCTTGCAGGACTTTTCCCATGCGAATTTTTGATATCATAGCTGAGGATCCTCAAGAAGCAGTCCTTTGTTTTTTGAGCTCCTATACACTAAATAAGGTGAGCCAAATGGTGATGTAGCCGATTTCCAAAAACAAAGATCCTCAGAGGTAAAACCCTAACCTATCAGGAATAGTACTGTAACACCTGCCTGGATCCACAGACTCAGACGGTCTGTAATGGACAGGCTAGAGGGAAGCCACTCACCAAGCAGGACCCCAAGAATCCTGAAAACCTTTAACCCCTATACAGGGATTTGAAAATACACAGGGCCCAAGCTGATCACTAGCTGTGGTAGGCTGCAGTCCGAGAGAGTAGTAGTCATGCAGGGTCAAACCGGGAAATGCAAAACAGGGACAGAATCGGCAGGCAAGGCCATAATAAGCAAACGAAGCAGAGGTCAAATCTGGATCGGGCAGCGAGGTACATAAACAGCAGGCAGGAGGGTAGTCAGGAACAAGCAGAAGCCAGAACACCAGAATAACTAAACAGAACAGGGCGGAACAGGAAACAGAATATCAGAACTATCTCTGGCAGTGATCAGCAGACAGGAGGGGAAATAAGAAGGGTGTGGTGTCTTCCCATTGGTTGTAGCTGAATGATGGTAACTCCAGTTGTAAGACAGACGCCACCTACAGTCAGGCAGTGGTACTGCTGATCCCAAGGAAACCCAGCCCAGTGGATGAGCGGAGCCTGCGCCCACCGGCGCTGCTGGCATCGACTCCTCTCCCATCACCAGCACTATCCACGGCAGGACCCCGACGTCGCCTGGTGATCGCAGTAGAAGTCGCTGGAGCGGACTACGGTGGTGACTTAACAAGTACCTAGTGGATTTCTCATGAATTCCTGGTAGTACGTTAGATGTAGATCATTTTTTATTTTTCGTCACAACACGACCAATGAAAGCTAGTCTAGTGAATTTTAGGCCAATTTGTTCAGTCACTTTATACTACTCACTTCCCTGAGTAGTGCACTAAATTTAAAGAGGTTTCCAGGGATTTCACAAAATGTAAGGGATTGATGTGTCAGCTGATGTCAACATTGGATACCGCTTTTGTGGCGCCCCAGCATCTGGTTGCCACAACTGTGTTGCCCCTCCAAAGGGTTTATGCTGAGCCTGGAGGTGACTGGGGAAGTTTATTGGCCAGTAAGTACCAACATTCAACACCGTTTCTCCCTCAGGCCAGCAGAGGGAGCTCTAAACCTGGAGTTCCAGGGAGACTTACTTAAACTCTGACCTGAGGGAGGAGTTAGGGAGTCTGTAGAGTGAGTTCAAGGAGAGAGGAGCTGAGTAGTACGGTCTTGTGAGCTGGGGTCTGGAGCTAGGTTAGCTCGACCCAGAAAAGCAGGAGCCGTAGCGAGGCACGGAGAGAAGACTCTAGAGGAGGACGGGTCAGAACCTGTTTGCCTCAGAAGAGCACGCAAAAAGACATCAGACGTCAGAGTCTGTGGTTGCCAGGGTGTAAACCCCCCCGGTAGCCAAATCCGAAGGGCAGGAGGGCTGCAGGCCTCCTGGCCCCCAAGAAAGAACCCGAAGGTCCAGCTGCATTACAGGGCCCGGTGCGGACTCCAGCAGAGAAGCACTAGAGAGGGCCTGCGCAGCCTACCACATGGGGAAGGGACGTACCACAAGTCCCAGCAGCAAGAGGGCCACTGCTAAACCAAGATTGCAGGGTCCTGTAGAAGCAGAGAAAGAGCAGGGAGTAGGCCTCATTACTCGACTAGCTAAAGAGATCACCTCAGGCACTTCCAGGCCGACCGGATCACCCTTACCACCTGTGACGGTCTCACAGGACTAAACTGTTGCCAAGTAAAAGAAAAGAAGGTAAAGAGACTGCTGTTTGTTTCTGTTCCTTACACTACCTGATTGGCCCTGCACAGCCCCCACCATTGCATAGACTTTCATAAGCACTAACGGTTGCCCCGGGGTACCGCTCCACCTGTGGGGAGCAGAATCATCCCAGCTGCTAATCCATCAGCCCCGGAGGCCTCATCCAGCAGCGGCGGCGCCATAGCCGCAATCCACAGGTGGCGTCACGAATATATATTTCCACAAACTTTATTGTTGATCATCACCCCCACAGCCGCCATATTAATTGACCCCGCCAGGGTCACGGAGTCGGGCCCTGCCACCGCTGACTACCCCCGGACTAGTCCGGCCCGACACCAGGTCACCCAGAGCCCTGGGGTGGGCGAGTCACTTTTATAAAACATTAGGAAGAAGGATGGGAGATTGATGAGCAACTACCTCCACTGAGACAAAAGTGTCCCACGCAGCATTTAAAGGCAGTGAATAGAAGAGACTTTGGTACAGACTCTGTCTGTAGTTTTGATGGACAGGTGCTCATTCAAATTTACTGGAAATTGATTATTTTAGTAGACAAAATACTATCAGGTAGAATCTTCTGAGGACCGGACTAAATGCCAAAGCGACCACACGATACATAAATATTTGTGTGTGTGTGTATGTATGAGCATGTGGTTGTATAGTATATGTGTATATGTTAAACTTACAAAGGTGAACTTTTAAAGTTAAAGCTTTGTATATGTCCATGTATATGCAAAAGTGTACCTCTGTGTGAATACAGTATATACACTGAACAAAAATATAAACACAACACATTTGTTTTTGCTCTCATTTTTAATGAGCTGAACTCAAAGATTTTTCGTGTGTGTCTTTTTTTATTACTAAGTTAGTAAAAGGGAAGGCCGATATACATCACTCCACTACTAATTCCTGGGCTTGCTGGCAGCTGACGTTACACAGCTGACATCACCTCCATAAATCATTACACTGATTGCCATCACACCAGGGCAATCACAAAGTGCCAAGGCAAAAGACCAGAACTGGCACATCTAATTAATGCAATACTTCTGGGGCAGCTGCGGGCTCCTATTTTTAGGCTGGGAAGGCCCCAATAACCATGCACCCTCCCGGCCTCATAATATAAGTCCAGCCCTCAGCTGCCACCATACTAGAAATAATTAATATTTCAAAAAAGCAAATGGTGTGGCAGGTATACATATATATATATATATATATATATATATATATATATATATATATATATATATATACAGTATGTATATCTACATATATAATTGCCTTATTCTATCGGTCTGTCTGTCTTGCTCCAAAATGATGTCATTACAGTAACCACCGTCGTCACACCGCGCGCGCTAAAGAGCCTGCGACCAACGGCTCAGCTAACTGAACAGCCCGAACTACGGGCCGACAGGACAACGCCCGATACTTTTCTCCGCACCCACACGGAGCCCCGTCTCCCCGGTGAGTGCTGCACCCCTGGGAGCACACACCGGCAACCAAGCCGACACATACCGACCGCTCGCCTCCGCCCCCCGCACACATTACCCCACTCGGCTCCACCCCCGCACTCCGCCCTCCACATGTGTACACACACACACACACACGAATAGTCACCTGTCCTCAGCCATGCAGTCCCCAGCACTCACGTCCTCAGCGCCATGGCCTCGCTCGGCTCCACCCTCCCCGCACTCCACCCCCCGCACACATTACCCCACAGGATGGGGGCACATGTCAGGATGGTGGCTGCACCACGATGGGGGCACATACCAGCATTGGGCCACATCACAGTATCAGCATATTTTTACTTAACTTTACACTGTTTATGGCCTTCTTTCATTACAAGCCATGTGTCACGCTCCCGGGGTCCCGACAACGCTCCATACCCACTGATCCGGTCTCGGTGTCACAGCAACGCTCCGTACCCACTGATCCGGTCTCTGTGTTACGACACCGCTCCGTACGCACTGATCCGGTCTCGGTGTCATCACACCACTCCCTACCCACTGATCCGGTCTCAGCGTCACGACGCCGCTCCGTACCCACTGATCTGGTCCACGTGCTCACCGATCGCGGCCGCTGCTCCCGCTCTTGCTCCCCTGCGTCCCTCGTGCTCCCTACTCGGTGGTGCCTCCAGCCCCCTGTATTTGCCTCTGACTTCCGGGCTTCATGCATGTGTATTAGGGCGGGGCCGTGCTCACTCACCTGGCCTTACAGGGCCAGCATCCCTGGAACAGGTTGTGGCTGATTGCAGGTGCAGGGTAAAAAAGTCTTCCTGTTACCTATGGGCGGTGCCTGATTAACGTGTTCTCATAGCTAGGTGTTCAGGTCCCTCTGTGCCTTGTACCCATATTAACCCTGTCTCTTCCGCAGAGCCCGTCTGCCGCCCTGACTTGGTCATAGAGTGCCGATTACCCAGGAGGTGTCCCGGTGACTGCTGAGGATCCTGCCATCTCCCGTCAGCCTGAAGCCGTCACCTGGACTTTACCTGGAAGCCCCAGCCTGCACGTCCCGCTGGATCCGGACCCCGTCAGCTGTGACTACTCGGCACCTGTACCCGGTTCCCGTCATCTGTCCTGCCTCCGGTTCCCATTGGACTATTAGTCATCTCCCGTGCCGATCTCTGAAGGACCCGTACCCCGTACTCCCTGTGTTCCGGCTGCCGTGCATTTAGGCCCTCTGGTAGGGTGACCAGAAAGTCCCTGTATAGGGGTTAGCTCTTGGTTGCCTCTCTGGTGGAGTCCGGTGCACGGTCCCGTGAATCCACCTCCAGGATGTTACAGTTTGTTCAGGCCATGGATTCCGCTAGAGCACAAGCATCTGAGCTGGTTGAACTGCGACAGGAACTGGTGCGACAGCGTGAAACCCTAACCCGCATACTGAATTTCCTGTCGTCTGTGGACCACCGTTTGTACATGATACAGACCGCAGCCTCGTCCTCGTCGACGCAGCAAACAGCGACTGCGTCCGAACCTGTTGTTTCCTTGGCCTCGCAAATCTGCTTCGCTGTTCCACCTCGCTATGCGGGGGATCCCAAGACCTGCAGAGCCTTCCTGAACCAATGCTCACTGCATTTCAAGTTGCTTCCACATCTGTTTATCTTGGACCAAGCAAAGGTGGCCTTCATGATGTCCCATCTTGAGGGGGAGGCGTTGGCTTGGATGAACCCCCTGTGGGAGCGAGAAGATCTGGTTACCCACGACATTCAGCAGTTTTTGGAGTCCTTTCCCCGAACCTTTGATGAGTCCGGGCGCACTGCCTCAGTGGCTTCTTCACTTCTTCGGGTACGCCAAGGCTCCCTAACGGTTGGCCAGTATGCCATCCATTTCCGCACGCTTGCCTCTGAACTAGGATGGAACAACAAAGCATTGTCCGCCGCCTTCTGGGAGGGTCTTTCCGGTCGCATCAAGAACGAGTTGGCAGGCCATGATGTACCAACTACCTTGGATGGCCTCATCTCTCTGGTCTCCCGGATTGACCTCCGCTTTCAAGAAAGGACCAAGGAAGCCATCCGTGAGAGGAGACCAGTACGCCCTGTTCCTACTCCGAAGACCCCCGCTCCCCTACAGTTGATGTCGTCCGATCCGTATACTTCCGAACCCATGCAAGTGGATCGTCTGAGTCAAGCTCCACTATGCCGGGCAGAGCGGCTCGCTAAGGGTCTATGCCTCTATTGTGGGGATAACACACATCTGATCCATTCCTGCCCGGAGAGGCCGGAACTTCCAGGCCTAGGGTTGGTGGGAACGGCCACCCTAACCGCTAAGTCCCTCTCGTCCCCGGTCACGATGACCATCCAAGTGACAGTGGAGGAGTGCCTGTTCACTGCGGAGGCATGTTTGGATTCCAGTTCTGCGGGCAATTTCATCCAACAGGCTACGGTGGACAAGTACCGGATACCTGTCATCCCGCTTTCAAAACCCCTTGTGATTGCTTCCTTGGATGGAAAACCCCTATCCGAATCTGTGTTGTTTATTACCAAACCCGTGGAACTCTGTATTGGTGCTCTGCATACCGAAAAAATTGCTCTATATGTCCTCCCGAATCTGGCCCACTCATTCCTGCTGGGCCTACCCTTGTTATGAGTACATGAACCTGTCGTCAGTTGGCACTCTGGAAAGATTACTCATTGGGGCTTGTCTTGTCACGAGACCTGTCTGCAGCCAGTCCGTCCGTTCCCTCCGCCTCCATCACCGGATGCTTTGTCTCGGCCCTTTGTACCTGCAGAGCAGGTGGAAGAGAAGGACCCGTCTACCGCCTGTCTTCATGAGGTCATCTCGGTGTCTCCGGTCACAGTGCTCCAACTTCCCCCAGGAAGAACCTTTGTGGCAGCAAATGACAGACGGAGAGTACTTCTTTGGGGCCATTCCTCGAAAATGACTGGACATGCGAGTCCGAAGAAGACTCGGTGCCTGATCGCTCGTCCCTATTGGTGGCCGTCTCTCCGCAAAGACGTTATTTCTTTTGTGTCAGCATGTCCGTCTTGTGCCCACGACAAGAAACCCCGGCGGCTGCCCGCTGGTTCTGGTGTCCCTGCTGCTGGTGCGCTCTCTGCAAATGTCTCCAACATGTGGAGTGCCATCAAGATATCCTTGGACCGTGCCTCCCTTTGGGTGGATCTTGCTGCTCTTCTGCTGCGCAGGTTCCCGGCCTGGCTGCGGGGAGGAGGGCCTGAGGGAGGGGGTACTGTCATGCTCCCGGGGTCCCGGCACAGCTTCGTAACCACTGATCCGGTCTCGGTGTCACGACACCGCTCCCTACCCACTGATCTGGTCCGCGTGCTCACCGATCGCGGCCGCTGCTCTCGCTCTTGTTCCCCTGCGTCCCTCGTGCTCCCTACTCGGTGGTCCCTTCGGCCTCCTGTATGTGCCTCTGGCTCCCGGGCATCATGCATGTGTATTAGGGCGGGGCCGCGCTCACTCACCTGGCCTTATAGGGCCAGCATCCCTGGAACAGGATGTGGCTGATTGCAGGTGCATGGTATAAAAGACTTCCTTTTACCTATGGGCGGTGCCTGATCAACGTGTTCCCATAGCTAGGTGTTCAGGTCCCTCTGTGTCTTGTACCCAGATTAACCCTGTCTCTTAAGCAGAGCCCGTCTGCCATCCTGACCTGGTCACAGAGTGCCAATTATCCAGGAGGTGTCCCGGTGTCTCTTTGCTGAGGGTCCTGCCATCTCCCGTCAGCCTGAAGCCGTCACCTGGACTTTACCTGGAAGCCCCAGCCTGCACGTCCCGCTGGATCTAGACCCCGTCGTCTGTGACTACTCGGCACCTGTACCTGGTTCCCGTCATCTGTCCTGCCTCCGGTTCCCATTGGACTATTAGTCATCTCCCGTGCCGATCTCTGAAGGACCCGTACCCCGTACTCCCTGTGTTCCGGCTGCCATGCATTTAGGCCCTCTGGTGGGGTGACCAGACAGTCCCTGTATAGGGGTTAGCTCTTGGTTGCCTCTCTGGGGGAGTCCGGTGCACGGTCATGTGAATCCACCTCCAGGACGTTACACCATGGACATCATTAAACATTAGACTCATCTATTAAAACTGTACCTTCTGTTGTTTGTCATTTTAAAACCAATAAACAATTATAAGAATACTAAATTAAACCTAACCCATCAAGTCCATTCATTACCTTCTTATTCAATCTGCTAACCTACATACACATTCTAGACTACCCGATACATAAGAATCGGGCCACCTTCTAGTATATATATATATATATTTATAGATAGATATAGCGAGACAGGGTAATTGTGTTTTGTAATTCATAAGAGTGGACGGTGTAGATGCAATATTTTTTTGAGGATAGTGTAGAGGCTATACATCATAAGTCATAAGTGGGATAGTATGGGAAACATGGCTTGTGCAGGGAGCAGTCGGGGCAATTATTTTTTTTAGAGGCACAGTATCATTTTGGCATGTGCACCAGAAAACTGGAGATGTAAGTGTGCAGACATGAGCTGTGGATGTGGCATCTGGGCCAGATGGAGACAAAAGCGATGAGAATGACTCCCATCAGTGAAGTTCTCACCTATGAATTTGGTGCTGTTTTGATGTACTGAAGGGGAGGGATGCCATTTCAGTTTTCTCATGCAGCAGAAAAGCTAAAATCAGCCCTGAGTTAGTCATGCAATTGTATAGAAAATGTTTTGTTTCAATATGTGTATGTCAGAAATATACTGCTGTGTGATGCAAGTAGATAAAAAATACCACAATATAAACAAAATTATGTTACTGTGTGTATGTAAAAGCTTACTTCTTTGTAAATTATTTGCAATATTTTTTAAAATATATTTCTTTTTTGTATATGCTTTTGTATAACCGTGTTCAATTAATATGACACTATTATTGAGCTACACCACACTTTACAAATTTTTATGTAGAAGGCTTTATTCTGGTAATGTATATTTGTAGTCAGCTTGCATCTGTTACTGTATCTGTATTGTAAGTGTAGAGTGGTGCCAGGTGGTAGTCAAGGTTGAGGGATTGACTCCGGCCACCCCGACGTGCTACGTGAAATAACTAGTCCTGGCTGGGAGTGTGGACTTTGGACTTTGGATGTGTGGGTTGGGAACCTATGTAGGTTATGTAGGTTGCATCCTGCGGTTGGTGTTGGCCAGGTCTGGATTGCATCTCACATGTACAAAGAGACAAACTGTTTATTTTGAATCACAACTCTTTTCTGGATGGTCCATTGTCGTTCACAACGTTACACTGGAGAAAATGGGTACATATCTTCCAGAGTGTAGCATTTTCACTTTGCATTTACCAGACACAGTTCTACTTTCCTCTGGGTTTGCGTCTAATCTAAATGAGCTGGTGAGTCCTAGTGCAATCCAGTGTACCGTTACAGTGTACATCGTCATAGTCACCTGCCCTTCCTACAGTCCCATGTCCGGTATCCTCAGGGGTCTCATAATGACCAGAGTAAAGCTTTGCACACCCAGACATCTAATGTGAAACTGCTCAATTGGTGGACTATGTCACATGCCAGTAGAGATTAACCCATTACCTTGTTGACTGTGAAAGGGGCATGGCCTCTAAAGTCCACCACTAGAAATTACATGGTACACCTTTACATTTAAGGGCCCTGGATATTAGGGTTCTGTCATCCAGCTCCTATCACTTGGGGCCATTCCGTTCAAGTATCAGTCTCTAATTAGAATGCTGTTGACACCGTGCCACTCTCAAGAGTCATGCTATTTTGCCTTTTGTCTCCTTTGCGCCATTGCCACAAACCACTCACTGTATGTGACCTTCATGACCGACTGTCACAATCACTCACTAGACCTTCATTGAGTCTTTCTGAAATTAACCATTCCTTTCCCTATCAGCTGACCCCTTCCAGGGTTGGCTAGTCCCAACACTTAACTGTTTCTGACCCCGTAGTTTGTAGCTTGGCAGATTTTACCCTTCAGCTAGATTCCTACATAAACATTATGCATTACAATATCATTACATCTTATCCTTATTGTGATGGTGGGATATGGGGGAGGTGTATCTTGCTGTACAGATTCCTATTTTAAGCTTGGTTCACTGTCCATTATTTGTACTGCTTCTGTGTACATTGTATTGTTTGTAAGTAATCACCCCCTATAGGGCAAGGTTATAGCCTCTTGAGGCGCTTCCGTCCCTGGGTGTGGGGAGAGGTGGTCCTAGAGGCCACCTACTGTAAACTCTCTGCTTTCCTGGGAGATTCAGGGAGTCTGTTTAAGAACTTGTAGAGAGAAGGATTGATCCTCTGAGAGAAACTGGCTTCTGAGAGAGAGACCTGGATATTTATTGGTTACTGGACTATATTTGTGTTACTGGACTAATTTTACACTCTGTTTTGTGGATTATTTTATGGACCATTTGATTTGCTTGGAATAAATGCTCTTTGGATTGTACCGCCATCTCTCGCTCTGTTGATTGTGGGATATGGAAGAAGGATCCCGTGACACTTATCAACACTGCTACATTACTATGCATATAATACTTCACATTATATATTACTCTATCACGACATACATTAGACAGACACAATACATCACAATTCACATGGTACTTAACATTACAATATTTACGAAAGACGCAAGACATTATTCACATTACAAAACAATAATGCGATTGTTATCTCCAGGAGCAGGAACGCGACCACAATTGTCCACTTCTCTTACATGAGCTTTGTTCTGTATGATGCTTTTTCAGTAGGCTTACTATCCATGGAAGCTTCCTGTTCTTAGTATGTATGCAGATAGCTTGATTCTCTTGCTGCATTTTGTGTAACAACCTTAGTCCCATTTCCATATCTATAAAATATGCTTTATTACAGAGGACCTGACAAGGGCCATAAAGAAGCCATTTATTACTTGATGTAAATGCCAATGTTCTACTGAATCTAGAACTGTTTACCTTTAAGTCCTCTTTTTCTCCAGTCCTGAAATATGGCCCCTTCTTGCCTGAATATAAATTTAATTTTTTTAGCCAACTGGGCATGGTCCTCAAGGATAGAGGATTACAGAGAGGTCTTCTTTAAGTTATCTATGTAGTAAGTACTGTTGAGCGAGTAGCTAGCTATTCAAACTCACTATGCTTTGAGCGAGTACTGTCCGCTACTCGCATATTCGTTATGAGTAGCGGGCACAATGTAAGTCAATGGGAAATACTCGCTAAGTAGTGAGTAAGGGTACTTTCACACTTGCGTTGGACGGCTTCCGTTGCTATCCGCAGCCTTGAGGAATTACGGTAACCATTGCAGGAAACCGTTATATTCCTCATAGACTTCTATTAGCTACGGATAGCAATGAATGGTCTTGCATTGCACCCGCCCCGCGGCGCATCAGTTGTTTTGATGCTGACCGTCAGTGACCGTCGGGCGGATGGAACGCTGCATGTAGCGTTTTTTTTGCACTTGGTGGAGTGTCAAAAAAAACGTAACCTGCAGGATTCCGTCGGCGTCCGTTGTTTTTATAATGGACGCCTATGGTGGCGGATTCCATTAGAATCCGTCATTTGACGGATTCCATTAACGCATCCGTCTTTACACAACTGCGCATGCTCAGATGTGTAAAGTCAAGGAAAAAAACCTATAACGGATTGCGTTATTTTGTACGATCCGTAGCATCCGTTGTGCCACTATATGCAACGCATCCGTTGCATGCGTCACACAACGCAATGCTACGGATCCCGTCCAGCGCAAGTGTGAAACTAGCCTAACCCGAAAGCTGTACTATTCGCTACTCGCATGAAAAGTACGGCTTTTGGGTTACTTGCTACTTAACGAGTATTTCCCACTGACTTACATTGTGCCCGCTACTCGTAACAAATATGCGAGTAGCAGACAGTACTCGCTAAAAGAATATACGAATAGCTAACTACTCACTCAACACTAGTAGTAAGCTAAGGACCCATTTATACTAGCCGATAATTGGGAAAGTGCGTTCTTAAGAGTCCTCCCACAGTTTGCATTCACTACTTAACACATTTTCTCTCTGTGACAGTTTGCTCAGGATTTTTCCTGTAAACTGATTTACACATATATGGTAGTGATGATACGGGCACAGTATCTGAGCCTGCAACATCCCTTGCTGATGCCAGATATAATATACTGTACCTAGTAGATCGAATATGCAGCAATACAAAAATGTTATCTGATGATAAATAGTATTTTTGTAGGTGACAGGTTTCCTTTAACCTTCTGCACCAGAATATGTTTGTTAGTTTATGAATGGCTACAGTTAAAAAAAAGTCAGGTTTACTATTTATTTCCTTCATCCCTAAAACTATAATGTAAACAAATTTAATCTATTAATAATAAGTACCTTAAATCATTTTGCACTATGGCGCATTACAATATTAGTGCATAGCAAGTTAATGGCTGGCTTGGCTACATAAATAACATAAGCACAAAAACATTAGCATAAAATACATTTTTGTTTTTAATGCTTGTTACATCTATGAATAAGAAGGACACATTAGAATATATTATAATCTGACAAATAACAGATCCACCATAACTGTCATTTATCATTTAATAACAGAGGTTATGCTTAAAGAGATTGTCTGAGCAAAACATATTGATAACCTTTCTGTAGTATAGCATTGGTCATCAATATGATGTATCCGGACAACTCCTTTAGAAGGATTCTGTCACCCCAATACTTACATTAATCCATTTGAACATTTAAAGAGAGGCATTAGCCACTCTATACATCATAGTTGTGGTACAATTTTACTTATTCTGCTTAATGTAAAAATATTTTTATTAAATATGTAAATGAGAGGGCTTTGGTGCACCCCTGTAGTGGCCAAGTACTGGGTGCACCGTTCTGCCCTCATAATTACAGTGCCTTGCAAAAGTATTCGGACCCCTTGAATTTTTCAACCTTTTCCCACATTTCAGGCTTCAAACATAAAGATATAATATTAATAAAAATGTTAATGTTATAGTGAAGAATCAACAAGAAGTGGAACACAATTGTGAAGTTTTTGTGACCATCCCATGTGTTGTTATTTGGTTCTATTTTTTAATGGAGTTAATACAATGTATCCTTTTTTAACTTTGCCTGTCCTCCATGAAACGCTGGATTTTTTTCTTCTTCTTTGAAACATGTGGAAGAACGTGCTCTGGTCAGATGAAACCAAAATTGAACTATTTGGGCACAATGCCAAATGATATGTTTGGCGTAAAAGCAACACAGCTCATCACCCTGAATACACCATCCCCACTGTCAAACATGGTGGTGGCAGCATCATGGTTTGGGCCTGCTTTTCTTCAGCAGGGACAGGGAAGATGGTTAAAATTGATGGGAAGATGGATGGAGCCAAATACAGGACCATTCTTGAAGAAAACCTGTTGGAGTCTGCAAAAGACCTGAGACTGGGATGGAGATTTGTATTCCAACAAGACAATGATCAAAAACATAAAGAAAAATCTACAATGGAATGGTTCACAAATAAGCGTATCCAAGTGTTAGAATGGCCAAGTCACAGTCCAGACCTGAATCCAATTGATAATCTGTGGAAAGATCTGAAAACTGCTGCTCACAAACGCCTCCATCCAACCTCACTCAGCTCGAGCTATTTGCAAAGGAAGAATGGGCAAGAATTTCAGTCTCTCGATGTGCAAAACTGATAGACACATACCCCAAGCGACTCCAGCTGTAATCACAGCAAAAGGTGGTGCTGCAAAGTATTAACTTAAAGGGGAAGAATAATATTGCACGCCCCAATTTTCAGTTATTTATTTTTTTAAAAAGTTGAAAATAAGCAATACATTTTGTTCAACTTCACAATTGTGTCCCACTTGTTGATTCTTCACCATAACATTAACATTTTTATCTTTCTGTTTGAAGCCTGAAATCTGGGAAAAGTTTGAAAAATTCAAGGGGACCCAATACTTTTGCAAGGCACTGTACATCCTACACCCCTCCGTTTGTGATGATTTACAGCGAAGCGCTTCTCGTATTGAACCCTCAGCCCTGCACACACTGCCATTGTAGGAGTTGAGAGCTCACACAATGTCAGAGTGTGCAGGTATCCTCTGATCCTTCTGTCCTGAGGTGGCTACTCATTCTGTAGGGTTTGGTGGGCGATGCTGACAGGAGAGAGAGATGTAAGTGTAGGAGGTTGACGAATAGCGCCCTCTTCTATGAAGATGGTGTAAATAAGTATATGTATAACAGTAAAGATAAGATGTAGCAGAGCTGAACAGGCGCGTCATTGGCTCCACTTGGCGGTCACTGCTGGTATGGATTAAGTAGGGAAGAATATGTACATGTTTATATGTTGTAAATATTGTGTATAACATGTACTGGTCCCTCGTGCTGTCTTCGGCAAGAGATGTAGTACAGGGCCTTGTATAGAAGTAGGGTAAGGATAGGTGTAGTAGTAGTGATAAGATAGGAATAAGTGAACTAGGGAACAAGCAGCAGGAGGAGGAGGATGGGAAGAGTAGTTTAGTTAGCCATAAAAGTTAGAATAGGGAACACAGAAAGTACAGTACAGGGTTGACAAGGAGACAGAGATAGGTGGGAGGAGTAAGCAGAGGGTTACAGCATGTGTGCAGAAAGAATCTAGTCAGTTGAGCGGCAGGAACTGTGCTAGGCAGGACTCCGTGTTAGGGTCTGCTTGATCTGGAGGGAATCCCTGCATACAGTTAGGTCCAGAAATATTTGGACAGTGACACAATTTTCGCGAGTTGGGCTCTGCATGCCACCACATTGGATTTGAAATGAAATCTCTACAACAGAATTCAAGTGCAGATTGTAACGTTTAATTTGAAGGTTTGAACAAAAATATCTGATAGAAATTGTAGGAATTGTACACATTTCTTTACAAACACTCCACATTTTAGGAGGTCAAAAGTATTTGGACAAATAAACAAAACCCAAACAAAATATTTTTATTTTCAATATTTTGTTGTGAATCCTTTGGAGGCAATCACTACCTTAAGTCTGGAACCCATGGACATCACCAAACGCTGGGTTTCCTCCTTCTTAATGCTTTGCCAGGCCTTTACAGCCGCAGCCTTCAGGTCTTGCTTGTTTGTGGGTCTTTCCGTCTTAAGTCTGGATTTGAGCAAATGAAATGCATGCTCAATTGGGTTAAGATCTGGTGATTGACTTGGCCATTGCAGAATGTTCCACTTTTTTGCACTCATGAACTCCTGGGTAGCTTTGGCTGTATGCTTGGGGTCATTGTCCATCTGTACTATGAAGCGCCGTCCGATCAACTTTGCGGCATTTGGCTGAATCTGGGCTGAAAGTATATCCCGGTACACTTCAGAATTCATCCGGCTACTCTTGTCTGCTGTTATGTCATCAATAAACACAAGTGACCCAGTGCCATTGAAAGCCATGCATGCCCATGCCATCACGTTGCCTCCACCATGTTTTACAGAGGATGTGGTGTGCCTTGGATCATGTGCTGTTCCTTTTCTTCTCCAAACTTTTTTCTTCCCATTATTCTGGTACAGGTTGATCTTTGTCTCATCTGTCCATAGAATACTTTTCCAGAACTGAGCTGGCTTCATGAGGTGTTTTTCAGCAAATTTAACTCTGGCCTGTCTATTTTTGGAATTGATGAATGGTTTGCATCTAGATGTGAACCCTTTGTATTTACTTTCATGGAGTCTTCTCTTTACTGTTGACTTAGAGACAGATACACCTACTTCACTGAGAGTGTTCTGGACTTCAGTTGATGTTGTGAACGGGTTCTTCTTCACCAAAGAAAGTATGCGGCGATCATCCACCACTGTTGTCATCCGTGGACGCCCAGGCCTTTTTGAGTTCCCAAGCTCACCAGTCAATTCCATTTTTCTCAGAATGTACCCGACTGTTGATTTTGCTACTCCAAGCATGTCTGCTATCTCTCTGATGGATTTTTTTCTTTTTTTTCAACCTCAGGATGTTCTGCTTCACCTCAATTGAGAGTTCCTTAGACCGCATGTTGTCTGGTCACAGCAACAGCTTCCAAATGCAAAACCACACACCTGTAATGAACCCCAGACCTTTTAACTACTTCATTGATTACAGGTTAACGAGGGAGACGCCTTCAGAGTTAATTGCAGCCCTTAGAGTCCCTTGTCCAATTACTTTTGGTCCCTTGAAAAAGAGGAGGCTATGCATTACAGAGCTATGATTCCTAAACCCTTTCTCCGATTTGGATGTGAAAACTCTCATATTGCAGCTGGGAGTGTGCACTTTCAGCCCATATTATATATATAATTGTATTTCTGAACATGTTTTTGTAAACAGCTAAAATAACAAAACTTGTGTCACTGTCCAAATATTTCTGGACCTAACTGTATGTGTCAAGACCTCACCCGGCTGATGGGTGGCAGATCGACCTCAGACCGGTGGCACATTGGGACTCGGAGACCCCAGTGGGACCTTGTACTGGCCAGAAGAGGCTGTGCATCCGGGACGTGAGTAAGAGTGAGACACGAAAGCCACAGAGGAATGGATACCAGGGGAAGATGAAGTATACAGGACTTAGCTGCTGGAGGAAGGTGCCCAGGGCAAATTAGCAGAGTTTTTCCCCGAGGACAAAGGACACAGCACGGGAGTCTTGGGGACCAGAAGTATGGATAATGAACGTGCCAGAATAAAGAAAGCTAGTTATTTTTATTAAGACTGTCATGTGTCGTCATTGCTGCCTCCACCTCGTCTAAGACGAGGATTCCAGCACAGAGAAATGGGCACGATCTCCAAGGTAGTGACTCATACCCGCTCATTCACCTATACAGAAGTCAGGGGAAGCAAGGTCGGCCATGACACGGCTCCCCTCTTCACAAGCACTCACACACTGACACTGTGTGTGGTCAGCTCATGCTGTATTAGATCCTGATCTTCATCTGCCACCCTGTCAGCATTGGCCGACTGCTGCTGTGTGATCCTGTGTGCAGTGAGTGGCCTCTGCTGAAAGGGGACACACTGACATTGTGTTAGCTCTCTGTTCCTGCAGTGTCAGTGTGTGCAGGGCTAAGGATTCAATACACCCAGTGCTCCTTGGAGCACTGTCAATCATTACAAGAGGAGGGGATAGATAATGGTAATTGAAGGGGGCAGTGCAAAAGACATTTGATCACTCCATGGGTGCACTGAAGCCCCATAAATGTACTTAGAACAAAATAACTGAATCTGTACCTCTAGTATGATTTTTAGAGGGGCTGTATCCCCTATATGAATGGATAAATGGTTTAATTTGAGTATCGAGAATGATGGACTCTCTTTAAGTATAGCGCTTAAAGGGAAATTGTCAGCAGGTTTTTGCTACCACATCTGGAAGCAGAATGAAGTAGGCAAAAAGACACTGAATCTAAGCATGTATCACTTAGATTACTGGGTGCAGCTATTCAGAATTTTTAGATTTAGTATGAAGCAGAGTCCAGAAAGCTGCCCCTGCCCACACCAGAGATTGTACATTGACAGTGTGGTGTCAATCCGAGGAGGAGGTGTGCCGGACTACCTTGCATGTGACATTGTAGTCCAAGCAATTAGAAGTTCTGGTGTGTCTTGCTGCTTAAAGAAGCATTCCAGGAAATCAACAGATGAGACCTTGACAATGCAGACATCACTGAATTTCACCCCTTGCAGCATTTTGTCTTCAGTTTACATGGCAAAAACCTGTTGATAGATTCCCTTTAAAAGAATTCCAAAAAATATCATAACTAAAGAGTAAGTAAACTTTAACTTTTTTTTTTTTTTTAGATTTTCCATCCATTTTTATTGGCTATATGTGCTTTAAACCCCCACCGATTGTTAAAAGGATAGCTGACCCAGACCCCCACAAATGTATAGGTTATTAAAGTGGCTGTAAAAAAAAAAAAATTATATATATATATTGTGAGGTAGCGACCACCAATGTGGTACATGGTCGCTGTATGTCGCAGTGGAGAAGGTCGCTGCGATATTAAACTGAAGAGGTTGCTATGGGACTTGTAGTTCCACAAAGGCTTCTTTCTGCATATAAGGGTCAGGTTCCCTTTAATAATCCCAGTGTGCTGTGCAGATCTGGGGAATCATAGACCTCCACCTGTGGGTGTGTCCAGTCTGATTTAGGAGACTGTCAGTGTGTGTTCTGAAGAGTGTGAGAGCAGAGCAGGGAGTTCTGGATGTAAATTGAGTCTGAGTTTAGACTGAGGTGAGTGCAGCCAGGCTAGGGCTGTAGGGCCGAACCTCTCCTGGAGGAGAGACAGACAGGGGTTTGCAGGGGGCTCTGGGTGCTGGGAAGGAACCTCAGCTAGAGGTGTCTGCTGGCAGGTGCCAGAGAGTGGGGAAAGTTGTTACACTTCCACTATGGACTTGTAATGGACTGGATGCCCACGGTACATGGATCGTTTATGTTTAAGAGCAGTTTATGCTGACAGTGTTTTAAATAAACTGCTGGAATTTTTATAAAGAGACTGTACATGTGTTGCTGAAGCTACCTCACACCGCTGCAAGCGAGTGGAACCCCCAGGTTGCGGGGTGCAACCTCACTATATACAAAATTACAAAATTTAAGGACATATACAGTTAGGTCCAGAAATATTTGGACAGTGACACAAGTTTTGTTATTTTAGCTGTTTACAAAAACAATCGGAGAAAGGGTTTAGGAATCATAGCTCTGTAATGCATAGCCTCCTCTTTTTCAAGGGACCAAAAGTAATTGGACAAGGGACTCTAAGGGCTGCAATTAACTCTGAAGGCGTCTCCCTCGTTAACCTGTAATCAATGAAGTAGTTAAAAGGTCTGGGGTTGATTACAGGTGTGTGGTTTTGCATTTGGAAGCTGTTGCTGTGACCAGACAACATGCGGTCTAAGGAACTCTCAATTGAGGTGAAGCAGAACATCCTGAGGCTGAAAAAAAAAAAAAATCCATCAGAGAGATAGCAGACATGCTTGGAGTAGCAAAATCAACAGTCGGGTACATTTTGAGAAAAAAGGAATTGACTGGTGAGCTTGGGAACTCAAAAAGGCCTGGGCGTCCACGGATGACAACAGTGGTGGATGATCGCCGCATACTTTCTTTGGTGAAGAAGAACCCGTTCACAACATCAACTGAAGTCCAGAACACTCTCAGTGAAGTAGGTGTATCTGTCTCTAAGTCAACAGTAAAGGGAAGACTCCATGAAAGTAAATACAAAGGGTTCACATCTAGATGCAAACCATTCATCAATTCCAAAAATAGACAGGCCAGAGTTAAATTTGCTGAAAAACACCTCATGAAGCCAGCTCAGTTCTGGAAAAGTATTCTATGGACAGATGAGACAAAGATCAACCTGTACCAGAATGATGGGAAGAAAAAAGTTTGGAGAAGAAAGGGAACGGCACATGATCCAAGGCATACCACATCCTCTGTAAAACATGGTGGAGGCAACGTGATGGCATGGGCATGCATGGCTTTCAATGGCACTGGGTCACTTGTGTTTATTGATGACATAACAGCAGACAAGAGTAGCCGGATGAATTCTGAAGTGTACCGGGATATACTTTCAGCCCAGATTCAGCCAAATGCCGCAAAGTTGATTGGACGGCGCTTCATAGTACAGATGGACAATGACCCCAAGCATACAGCCAAAGCTACCCAGGAGTTCATGAGTGCAAAAAAGTGGAACCTTCTGCAATGGCCAAGTCAATCACCAGATCTTAACCCAATTGAGCATGCATTTCACTTGCTCAAATCCAGACTTAAGACGGAAAGACCCACAAACAAGCAAGACCTGAAGGCTGCAGCTGTAAAGGCCTGGCAAAGCATTAAGAAGGAGGAAACCCAGCGTTTGGTGATGTCCATGAGTTCCAGACTTAAGGCAGTGATTGCCTCCAAAGGATTTGCAACAAAATATTGAAAATAAAAATATTTTGTTTGGGTTTGGTTTATTTGTCCAATTACTTTTGACCTCATAAAATGTGGAGTGTTTGTAAAGAAATGTGTACGATTCCTACAATTTCTATCAGATATTTTTGTTCAAACCTTCAAATTAAACGTTACAATCTGCACTTGAATTCTGTTGTAGAGGTTTCATTTCAAATCCAATGTGGTGGCATGCAGAGCCCAACTCGCGAAAATTGTGTCACTGTCCAAATATTTCTGGACCTAACTGTAGATAGTAATAACAAGGTTAAGAAAATTTACATATTTTGCCCCCCCAGTTTGTTAGTTTTGTTATGCTTTTATCCTTTTACATGCAAAATGTAAAAAATATCAAAGGTAAATCGTATATGAATATAATATAATTGTGTCATATCTATATCTATATATATAATTGCCTTATTCTGTCTGTCTGTCTGTCTGTCTGTCTTGCTCCAAATTTGTGTCCTTACGGTGACACAAAGCCGATTGGCCGCTGGGCTCGCCATGGCCCCGCCCCCCGCACGGATTGGCCGCTCGCCTCGGCTCCGCCCCCCACGGATTGGTCGCTCGCCTCGGCTTGGCCCCGCCCTCCGCATGGATTGGCCGCTCGCCCCGGCCCTCCGCACGCATCGCCAGACATAACCTTGCGCTGCTGGGATCGTGACGGAGCCGGTGTACGCTGGTAACCATTATACACATCGGGTAACTAAGGTCCCTTAGTTACCCGATGTGTATCATAGTTACCAGTGTACACCGGCTCCGTCACGATCCCAGCAGCGCCAGACATAACCTTGCGATGCTGGGATCTTGACGGAGCCGGTGAACGCTGGTAACCATTATACACATCGGGTAACTAAGGTCCTTTAATTACCCAATGTGTATCATAGTTACCAGTGTACACCGGCTCCGTCACGATCCCAGCAGCGCCAGACATAACCTTGCGATGCTGGGATCTTGACGGAGTCGGTGAACGCTGGTAACCATTATACACATCGGGTAACTAAGGTCCCTTAGTTACCCGATGTGTATCATAGTTACCAGTGTACACCGGCTCCGTCAGGATCCCAGCAGCGCCAGACATAACCTTGCGATGCTGGGATCTTGACAGAGCCGGTGAACGCTGGTAACCATTATACACATCGGGTAACTAAGGTCCCTTAGTTACCCGATGTGTATCATAGTTACCAGTGTACACCGGCTCCGTCACGATCCCAGCAGCGCCAGACATTAACTTGTGATGCTGGGATCTTGACGGAGCCGGTGAACGCTGGTAACCATTATACACATCGGGTAACTAAGGTCCCTTAGTTACCCGATGTGTATCATAGTTACCAGTGTACACCGGCTCCATCACGATCCCAGCAGCGCCAGACATAACCTTGCGATGCTGGGATCTTGACGGAGCCGGTGAACGCTGGTAACCATTATACACATCGGGTAACTAAGGTCCCTTAGTTACCCGATGTGTATCATAGTTACCAGCGTACACCGGCTCCCGATACACATGTGCAGGGAGCCGGCATTATACTCCTCCCCCCCAGGACTACTCCTCCTATTATAGTCTTCCTATTATACTCCTCTCTGAGTATAATAGGAGAACTATTATAGCATGGAAGATGGAGGACGATGGGGTGCGCAGCATGGGGGATGTAGCATGATGGGGGGTGCACAGCATGGGGGATGTAGCACGATGGGGAGTGCGCAGCATGGGGGATGGAGCACAATGGGGAGTGCGCAGCATGGAGGATGGAGCACGATGGGGAGTGCGCAGCATGGGGGATGGAGCACGATAGGGAGTGCGCAGCATGGGGGATGGAGCACGATGGGGGGTGCGCAGCATCGGGGATGGAGCACAATGGGGAATGCGCAGCATAGGGGATGGAGCACGATGGGGGGTGGACAGCATGGGGGATGGAGCACGGTGGGGGGTGCGCAGCATTGGGGATGGGGCACGATGGGGGGTGCGCAGCATGGGGGATGGAGCACGATGGGAGGTGCACACCTCCCCCCAACACACACACACAACACACCACACACACACTGGGAACCACAAACACCGCCATACACAGACACCCACACACACAGACAACGCCGCACACACACAACACCCAACACACAAACACCGCGGCATACATAAATATACGCACATACTGCACAACACACACATTGCACAAAACATACCTCCCCCAAAACACACCACACCCACACAAACCGCGCAACACACACACACAACGCTACAGATGCACAGCGCTCCACAAACAACGCAACACACGCAACACACATACAACACCGCTCTCACCCCCCGCCACACCCAGACAACACCCAGAACATGTACAGCGCCCTACACAAACACTTGGTAAGTACACACAACAACATCTATATATATATATATATATATAACAAAAATCATACATGAACTACACAATTCGTAAATTCTAGAATACCCGATGCGTAGAATCGGGCCACCTTCTAGTATATATATAATTGCCTTATTCTGTCTGTCTGTCTTGCTCCAAAATTACGTCTTTACAGTACCAACCGTCACATTAGCCGCTCACATGGATTGGGAACCCTCACATGGATTGGCTGCTCGACTAGGCCCCGCCCCCTCACGCATTGGACGCTCGGCCTGGCCCCGCCGCCCGCACGCATGCTCCGACTCCCAGGTGACTGCTGCACCCCTGGGAGCCCACACCGGCAACCCATCTCAGACATACCCTTGCGTTGCTGGGATTGTGCCGGAAGCGGCGTACGCTGGTAACCATGGTACACATCAGGTAACCATGGAAACCACTTTGCTTAATTACACGATTGTGTACCATGGTTATCAGGGTATGCCGGCTCCCTGCCCATTCAGATCGTTGGTCTCCCGCTGTCAAACACGCCGATGCGTGCTGCACAACAGGATACCAACAAACAAAAAGTGAACCAGCACTGTCGCTTTGAATAGTTACCTGATGTGTACCATGGTTACTAGCTTACCCCGGCTCCCGACACACCGCTTTGCATAGTTACCCGGGCCCCGCACCCCCCCCCACACTTTGCCTGCTCGGCCATGCCTCCTACACACTCTGTCCGCTCGGCCACGCCCCCCCCCCACACACTCTGCCCGCTCGGCCACGCCCCCCACACACATTGGGCACCTATACACCTCTCCCCCAGGACTACTCCCCCTATTAGACACCTCCCCTCCAGGACACTCCCCCTATTAGACACCTCCCCCCAGGACTACTCCACCTATTAGACACCTCCCCTCCAGGACTACTCCACCTATTATACTCCTCACCTCCAGGACTACTCTTCCTATTTTCCTCCTCTCTCCCCAGGACTACTCCTATTATACTCCTCACCTCCAGGACTACTCCTCCTATTATACTCCTATCTCCCCAGGACTACTCCTCCTATTATACTCCTCTCCCCCAGAATACTCCTCCTATTATCCTCCTCTCACCCCAGGACTATTCCTCCTATTATCCTACTCTCTCCCCAGGACTACTCCTTTTATTATACTCCTCTCCCCCCAGGACTACTCCTCCTATTATACTTCTCACTCCCCAGGGCTACTCCTCCTATTATCCTCCTCTCCCCCCAGGACTACTCCTCCTATTATACTTCTCACTCCCCAGGGCTACTCCTCCTATTATACTCCTCTCCCCCCAGGACTACTCCTCCAACACACACACTGCACAAAACATACCTCCCCCCAAACCACACACACATCCACACAAACCGCGCAACACACAGCACCACACACACACAACGCTGCAGACACACAGCGCTCCACAAACAACGCAACACACACAGCGCAACACACAAACAACACCGCTCTCACACACCCCCACACCCAGACAGCACCCAGAACATTTACAGCGTCCTACACAAACACTTGGCAACTACACACAACAACATCTCTCTCTCTCTCTATATATATATATATATATATATATATATATATATATATATATATATATATATACAGTTAGGTCCAGAAATATTTGGACAGTGACACAATTTTCGCGAGTTGGGCTCTGCATGCCACCACATTGGATTTGAAATTAAACCTCTACAACAGAATTCAAGTGCAGATTGTAACGTTTAATTTGAAGGTTTGAACAAAAATATCTGATAGAAATTGTAGGAATTGTACACATTTCTTTACAAACACTCCACATTTTAGGAGGTCAAAATTAATTGGACAAATAAACCAAACCCAAACAAAATATTTTTATTTTCAATATTTTGTTGCGAATCCTTTGGAGGCAATCACTGCCCTAAGTCTGGAACCCATGGACATCACCAAACGCTGGGTTTCCTCCTTCTTATTGCTTTGCCAGGCCTTTACAGCCGCAGCCTTCAGGTCTTGCTTGTTTGTGGGTCTTTCCGTCTTAAGTCTGGATTTGAACAAGTGAAATGCATACTCAATTGGGTTAAGATCTGGTGATTGACTTGGCCATTGCAGAATGTTCCACTTTTTTGCACTCATGAACTCCTGGGTAGCTTTGGCTGTATGCTTGGGGTCATTGTCCATCTGTACTATGAAGCGCCGTCCGATCAACTTTGCGGCATTTGGCTGAATCTGGGCTGAAAGTATATCCCGGTACACTTCAGAATTCATCCGGCTACTCTTGTCTGCTGTTATGTCATCAATAAACACAAGTGACCCAGTGCCATTGAAAGCCATGCATGCCCATGCCATCACGTTGCCTCCACCATGTTTTACAGAGGATGTGGTGTGCCTTGGATCATGTGCCGCTCCCTTTCTTCTCCAAACTTTTTTCTTCCCATCATTCTGGTACAGGTTGATCTTTGTCTCATCTGTCCATAGAATACTTTTCCAGAACTGAGCTGGCTTCATGAGGTGTTTTTCAGCAAATTTAACTCTGGCCTGTCTATTTTTGGAATTGATGAATGGTTTGCATCTAGATGTGAACCCGTTGTATTTACTTTCATGGAGTCTTCTCTTTACTGTTGACTTAGAGACAGATACACCTACTTCACTGAGAGTGTTCTGGACTTCAGTTGATGTTGTGAACGGGTTCTTCTTCAACAAAGAAAGTATGCGGCGATCATCCACCACTGTTGTCATCCGTGGACGCCCAGGCCTTTTTGAGTTCCCAAGCTCACCAGTCAATTCCTTTTTTCTCAGAATGTACCCGACTGTTGATTTTGCTACTCCAAGCATGTCTGCTATCTCTCTGATGGATTTTTTCTTTTTTTTCAGCCTCAGGATGTTCTGCTTCACCTCAATTGAGAGTTCCTTAGACCGCATGTTGTCTGGTCACAGCAACAGCTTCCAAATGCAAAACCACACACCTATAATCAACCCCAGACCTTTTAACTACTTCATTGATTACAGGTTAATGAGGGAGACGCCTTCACAGTTAATTGCAGCCCTTAGAGTCCCTTGTCCAATTACTTTTGGTCCCTTGAAAACGAGGAGGCTATGCATTACAGAGCTATGATTCCTAAACCCTTTCTCCGATTTGGATGTGAAAACTCTCATATTGCAGCTGGGAGTGTGCACTTTCAGGCCATATTATATATATAATTGTATTTCTGAACATGTTTTTGTAAACAGCTAAAATAACAAAACTTGTGTCACTGTCCAAATATTTCTGGCCCTGACTGTATATATATATAATACAAATCATACATTAACTACACAATAAAATCTAGAATACCAGATGCGTTAGAGTCGGGCAACCTTCTAGTGTATATATACAGTCCTACCCTCTTGGTGATTAGTAAAAACAGAAATGTGTTTGGTAAATTGACCAAAATGAATTACTATGCCTTAATCAAAGCAGGAATTCCCACTCACAAGCAGGAAACGTTGCTAGGTAACAATCGCCTCAGTTACCATGGAAACTGTCTCTCCTAGTATAGTTGTAATCTTTGATTCTACTACTGAGGTTATACATTTTATTCCGTCTAGTTTTCATTGAGAAGAAAGTCACATTAGCAATTCATAGGTCACCTATTAATCTCATTCTATTTCCAATCTTTCACATGACGCCTGCATATTCTGTAGCGTTGTCCGCAGAATGTATATACACACATCAGTCAAAATGAATATAGGCAAAAAAAATGTAAAAATTACTGGAGAGCCACCCCGGCATTTTATTTTTATTAATACTGGAAGACAACTCATCTCAGCTATTCTGTGTCACAGCATTTTACTTTCTTATTTTATTTATTTATTTGATTATTTTGCTTTTTACAAGCTCCGTTTTTTTAATCAGTTTCATTGTGATGTTCACCAGTAGAATGTGTGCTCTCAGCTAGAATGATAAACACCATTTTCACCATTTTTAAATTGATTTTTGTTTTAATCTCCCCACTCCCTCCCCTCCTCCTACAAAAAAATAGTGTCCTGCCATCCAGAGAGTGTAATACGTAAACTATGAAATATTAGTTTTCATGCTGACACAATTTTAGAGGCTGGAAATTAGAGCGAATGGTAGATGCAGAGATGGCTGCAGCAGTCTACAATTTATAGATATAGAACTCAGTTAGGGGCCATCACAATAGTGGAGTGAAGTCTTTGTTCTGGTATTCAAAGAAATGATTTGTTTCTCATGATGGCACATATTTCCATATACCACCAATTAAAAAAAAACAGTTAGAACACTCTGTAAAATGTTAAAGGGAACCGGTCAACAGATTTTTCTATATTAAGCCAAAAATATCACCTTCTGCAGCTCCTGGGCTACATTCTATGAAGTTGCACCTTGTTGCTGGCCCCCTTTTCAGACCTCCAATACAACTTTATAAAATATATCCTTTTCGTATGCAAATTAGTTTGGTTGGCCAGATGGGCGGGCTCTATTTTGCCTTCTGTCCCCCCTCCTGCCGCTGTTCGTCATCCCCCAGGCTTGATTTGCATGGATGACAATGGCCCCGCCATCCTCCTCCACGCTGATGCTGAAGTCTCGCGCAGGCGCAGTTAGAAAAGGCCACTATCATGGGCCTGAGCAGAAACTATCCCTCTCGCGCGCCGGTGATGTATTTTCACAGGCTTGAGATTATGGGCAGGTACTAGGATGACGCTAGTGAGGTCATGCACAGTGCCGCCCATAATCTTGAGGCTCCGCAAATACACCACCGTCGCGCGAGAGGGAGACAGAAGGTAAAATAGAGCCCGCCTATCTGGCCAACCAAACTAATTTTCATACGAAAAGGTAATATTTTATACAGTTGTTTTGGAAGTCTGAAAAGGGGGCCCGCAACAAGGTACACCTTCATAGAATGCCGCCCAGGAGCTGCAGAAGGTAATATTTTTGGTGTAATAGGGAAAAGTATGGTGACAGGTTCCCTGTAAGAAAAAAAAATATGCAATGATCTGGAAATCTCCTATAGTCATGTTTCATTCACAACAGAGCACTAATGTGAGGTAGAATGTCAGACATTTTCTATTTCTTTTGAAAAAAAATAACAATTAGAACTTAAAGGGATGGTTCACAAGTTATTTTTCATGGGCACATCGATATTATGTTGAGAAACAAGGTTTCTCTCAAATACCTTCTGTTGCAAATAGTGCCTGTGAGCGGTGTTATTGTGCTCCGCTCATCCCCTTCATATGACCTCTGATTTCCAGTGATGTCAAGTCACCTTCCAGTTGACCCGACAACACCGCCGCCGGCCCCAGTCTTCCTGAGTCACTGGGCTTTGGGTGGCGTTTCACCGCTCGGAACTGCCCAGTATCTCTCCTGCTTGCGGCGCTCTGCAGTAAATGAGGGAGCAGAGAGATACTGGGCTTTGACGCTAAGCTGTGCTGAGCAGTGAAACGCCGCTCACAGCCGTGTCACTCAGGAAGTCTGGGGCCGGCCGTGGTGATGTTAGGTCAAATGGAAGTTGACGTGACATCACCAGACATCAGAGGTCACGGAGCCCGGGAGGTCATGAGAAGGGGATAAGCGGACTGCAATAGTGCCGCTGACAGGCACTATTAGGCTATGTCCGCACGTTGCTTTTTACCTGCTTTTTTGCTGCTTTTTCAACTGCAGCGTTTAATGCCAAAATGGTTGTGTTCTGCTTTTCAAGCAAAGTCTATGGGAATTTGGGTTTCTTGTCCGCACTATGCAGTTCAAACTTCAGCCTTTTTGTTGCAGAACTTTGGTCAAAAACTCAGCTTTGCAGTGCAAAACCCAAATGGCAAAAACAATTGACATGTCAGTTGTTTTTGCCATTTGGGTTTTGCACTGCAAAGCTGAGCTTTTGACCAAAGTTCTGCAACAAAAAGGCTGCAGTTTGAACTGCATAGTGCGGACAAGAAACCCAAATTCCCATAGACTTTGCTTGAAAAGCAGAACACAACCATTTTGGCATTAAACGCTGCAGTTGAAAAAGCAGCAAAAAAGCAGGTAAAAAGCAGGTAAAAAGCAACGTGCGGACATAGCCTTAGCAAGACAAAGTATTTGAGAGCAACTTTGTTTCTCAACATAATATTGATGTGCCTATGAGTACTAACTAGTGAACCACCCCTTTAATGGCTGCAGTACATTTCAGAAAAGTTGGGACCAGGTTAATGAAAGGCTGGAAAAGTAAAGGGTAATAATGAAAAACATCTGGAAGGGTCAATTTTCCACTACATCACATGACTGTGTAAGTGCATATTAGAGAGGCAGAGTCTCTAAGAAGCAAAGATAGTCAGAGGTTCACAAATCCATGAACAGTTTCATATAAATTTAACAACAGGCAATGTGTAAGGAATAGGGCAACATTTTTATTTTTCAGCCCAAAATACATGCATTTGTAAAATGATTTCCACAAAGGTGTCCATACTTACAGACAAATTCAAAGTTAAAAAGCTACTTGTACAGATAATACATTATCCCTTTAACCCTCAGGTAATTTCCCTTTTTTTATTTTTGTTTTTTGCTCCCCTTATTACGAGAGACATAACTTTTTAATTTTCCGTAAATTTTGCCATATGAGAGCTTGTTTTTTGTGAGATCAGTTGTACTTGTAAATGAAATCATGAGTTTTACCATATAGTGTACTGGAAAACAGCAAAAACATTCCAAGGGCAGAAAAATTGCAAAAAAGTGTGATTGCGTGATTGTTTTTGAAGTATGTTAGTCACCGTGTTCACTATATGGTAAAACTGATGTGTCAGTATGATACCTTAGGTCAGTATGCGTTTGTAGATACCAAATATGTGTAGATTTACTTTTATTTAAGGAGTTAAAAAAAATTCAGAAGTTTGTCCAAAAAAATTGGCGCACTTTTTGTTCCATTTTCCGAGACCTGTAGTATTGTCATTTTTCAGGACAACTTAATTTTGTAACTGAACTGAACTGAACTGAAGTTTTTAACAGTACCATTTTTAGGCAGATGCCACATTTTGATCGCATGTTATTGCATTTTGCGTAAAATTTGCAACAACCAAAAAATGCAACTTTGGTTTTTGGAATTTTTTTACCACTATGCCGTTTACCGATCAGATTATTTGATTTTCTATTTTGATAGATCGGGTATTTCTGAACTTGGCTATACCAAATATGTGTATATTTTTTATTTTTTTAACCCTTTAATTTTTAATGAGGTGAATGGTGGGGTGATTTGAACTTTTAGTTTGTGTTTTTTTGTAAAAAAAAAATGTTACATTTTTTTTTAACTTTTTTTATTTTACTAGTCCCAATAGGGGACTATAAGGATCAGCAGTCTGATCGCTTGTTCATTTCTGCTGATCAGAGCTGCACAGCTTTGATCAGCTGTAATGCTGCTATCCTGTTACAGCCAGCGTACTGCCCTGTGCTACCATGGTAACCATTGACTCCCCATGTTGCATCACGGGGACTGTGATGGCGACGGGGAAAAGGTGATTTTCTCACCGTCAGTATTTGACAGTGCGACCTAAAGGGTTATCAGACGTGGGTGGATGTCACAGTGTCAAGATGTTACATTGTGCATGATGACCTTGTGCGCACATGTGTATGGGATATCAACACTTGTGGCGGCAATCAGAGCAAGCGATGAAGACTAGATCGGTGACAGTGAGTAGCAGAGGGACCGTTGAGGTGAGAGCAAGCTGATTTTTAATCTTCTGATGGCTCTTTATGGTACAGGAAAATGTCGGCCAGCCTTACCGGTCAATCTGCCTGGAAGGGAAATAGAAAAAAATCTGCATTTTACCGATTGCAGATTTTTGTAAAATTCGAGAATTCAATTCCATTTTATGTTTGTTCATCTCTAATTATTATATTATACTATAATTAATAAATACATTACCAAAGTGGTCCAATAGGGCATTGTGGCATTTTTGTTTGATTTTGACAGTCATACCCTTGTTACATACATGACTTTTCTCTTTTTGTCATGGTCCATGTCACAGCCATGACACTTCCATTATATTATTTTAACAGCTCAATGACGATGCAAAGAGCCGAGCTGATGAGATCACTGTTCATGGCTCATCAGTCTAGTTCTGACATCTTTATTTGCATGGTCCTATCCTCCCAAGAGTCTGGCTCCCAGTGAACAACAGCAACTAGATGCCTTGTCATGTACAGTATGTGCTCTCAGGCTTTGTCCTGCTTTTTCACACTGCAAGCACTTGCATATTGCAGAAATACAGCACACAGCAGGTTATCGTACAGCTTTCCCTCCAAGTTACTGCAATGCAGTAAGGAGAGAAATATATTTCAGGAACTCAGGTATCAGTAACTCTTCAGTCCTTTTGATGAGACTAGCTTCACTAACCATGAAATTCAGCTGATAACTACAGTATTGTGAGGAACATATATTTAAAGGGACTCTGTCACCAGGTTTTTGCACCCCCACCTGAGAGCAGCATAAGGTAGAGCTAGAGACCCTGATTCCAGCAATGTGTCATTTACTGAGCTGTTTGCTGTCATTTTGATAAAATCAATGTTTTCTCTGCTGCAGATCTAGGAGTTATACAGAGCCCATGAATATGCTGGACTACCTGCAAGCACGCCAAGAAGTCCTCTAATGCTAACTACTGCTGGTTAGTTAGTGATTGTATCAAAACTACACTAAGCAGCTTAGTAAGTGACACATTGCTGGAATCAGGATCTCTGTCTCTATATTATGCTGTTTTCAGATTAAGGTGCAAAAATCTGGTGACAGATTCCCTTTAAACATGCAAAATTCAAAGGAAAGTTATGTTCCTAGCATAACTCTACCAGAGATCAAAGGCCATTTGTACAAAAAGGACTGAAAGAGGAGAGTCATTAGAATTTTGTTAAGCAATAGGAGAGTAGTAAAATGAACTAATGGTGCCTATTCTTGCACCAGATAATGGAAAATTAGGATCGTATGGGCGCATGCATCAATAAATTCCATTAACATAAAAATACCTCCAGTAATAGTGAGAAACCACCTTTTTCAGTGGATAAGAAATAGTGGCAATTGTTTTTAACTGGGTTCTCTAGGAAAGTCAAAGAAAGAAAATTAAAGGGAACCTGTCACCAGGTTTTTCACTTATAATTCTAGAATACTGTTTATAAGAGCCCAGGCTACTCTGGAGAATGTAAAATAAACCTTAATTATACTCACCTATGGGGTCGGTTGGGTCCAATGGCCATCGTTGCTCTCGGTTTGACGCCTCCTCCATTTTGTGCAGTCGCTGTCCTCCTTCCCTTTCCCGTGTGCATGATGCATCCTACATCATCCACACAAAAGCCACCATTGTGCTCCTGCGCATATGCACTTTGATTTGCCCTGCTGAGGGCAGATCAAAGTACTGTATTACGCAGGTGCAAAGAAAGGTCAAATACCGCCAGCGCATGCACACTACAATAGTTTGATCTGGCCTCAGCCTGGCAGATGAAAGTGTGCATGTGCAGGAGCGCAATGATAGCCTCTTTGTGGCATGTAGGACGCATCATGCACACAGGGTTGGGAAGGAGGATGGCGACTACATAAGATGGAGCAGGCACCAGATCTGAGAGCAGTGACACCCATTGGTTTTTATGTTTTACAGTGCGGCCTGGACTTTTATATACAATATTCTAGAATACTGTATATAAGAGCTTACTGGTGGTGGACGCAGGTTATAAGGGAAAATCCTGGTGACAAGTTCCCTTTACAGAAAGAAAATTAGGAATAAATTCCTACATACCTTTAATTAGCAAATCACTTTTGTTTTATCTAGGCAGGAAAACACTGACTTGTCCTAAAATGCTAATAGGGCAGATACCTGTGAGCATGTGAAGCTGGAGATACCAGGGCTACTAACTTAAGAAGAGGCTGCTCACACTGCTGTACACCCTGTATTTTACTTTTCAAATGGGGTGTACTCATTTAGGCTGAGAACCATATATGCAATATCTGCTACAACTGTAAATTGTATTGGAACATCCTCTGTATAAAGTAAGCGAAAGCAAAAATACAGCTACCACAAAATTACAGAACTGTAACGTAGATACAAAAGCAAATTGCTGCAAGTCAGCACAAACTGAACTACTAATCATATACATCGACCAGGAAGAAGATATAAGCACCGAAACGTGCGTCGGGATCAGGGTCAGTGGTACTGCAGCACCTCATCAGGTATTATGCACTATGCATTGATCATGCACTTGGTACTTTAAACGCTTCTCTCATGTAGTTAGGCTAGCATGCTGACAATTACCTTTGGCTGACTTGTAGTTGGTATATTGTAAATACACACTAAGAGGATTCTAACTCTGTTTCCTAGTATGGTTACTCTCTAGAGGTTATACCCATGGTATTATAGGTTATACCACACCCGTTTTACTTTTTCTTATATTCTATTGAGCTGTACCGGATAGATTAGTATATAACTCTATGACCGCTATATAGTGTGGTATACTATGAATTACTGTGGCCTTATCTAGGTGTTTAGTAGGGCTAGATTAATATGGGGCAGAGGCACTATGTACTGTCAGGGCCGGTTATAGTGTATTTTTGATTATTTATTAATACATGATTTACATCCTTCATGTCTTTTTGAGTGCTCGTTGTATTTTGTTTAGTGCCGTATTTCCACTGTGACTTTGCCGCCCTGTACCTGTTTAATATCAGTTAATCTTTTTAATAGTATTATGTGTTTATGTTTTACTATTCTTTAATAAAAATGTCTAGATTTTTATCTGGTCACATTGTGCATTTTTTGTATATGGTTAGTAATATAGTTAGTGAAAGCAGTCCTCCAATGACAAAATTACTGATATCATGAACTATGCTTGCACGATAAGGTCCTTGACAGCCTGTACTGCATCATCATTCCAATGCCTTGAACACTGCTATGTAGACATGCCCTAGAACTAACAACATCACTGGTCAATTCAGTTTTTTTAGTGAGGTTCCTTGGACCTGATGGCAATATGAAAAGCAATGATCAGAGCTTACGTCGACAGCTCCCTGACACCAAGAGAACTCAAAATCTAGGATTCCATGACCTTCATGGAAGTAGACTACAACACAATGCTGAACTTATATATTGCTCCAAATTGCTTGCATCCTTTACAATGCTACATACTTCAATTAAATTATTTCTGGATGCCCAATCCAACAGTATAAGCAGCTTACTGCATACAATATGTATTTAATCAGCTCTAACTGAATTGTATTCTACCTCTCAGCAGTTAATCTCACTTGTGTCAGTTGTCAAATGACCTTAACGTGACAAGGCTCTAAATTTACAGTATGCAGAACAGAATATACAATTATGTATTCTTTTTTACACAATTTATTTTATTATTTTAAATAGCTCTCTAGAGTATGCTTTAAAATGTAATGTGGGTGAGACTACTCATCGGGAGACCAAGGTGTGCTTTAAACTTTTACAATATGTGTTTGAGAATATTTAAAAGTTTCATCCATTTTTGCACAATTTACAACTCATGAATCCAGTCAGCTAAAACTTTAGCCTGAGGCCACACGGGGATTAGCAGCACTGCGGGAGCCGAGTGTCATGCGAGTGTGGTCCGATCGTGCAATCAAACCACAGCTGCGGGGGGAGGCCCGGCACTGAGGAGAGGAGGGAGGGATTTATCTCCCTATCTTCTTTGTTGCTGGCTGATTCGAGAATCGCACTGCACTCGCGTTACACCGGTGTAACGTGATTGTAATGCAATGTTTCTCTCGCCCCATAGACTTGAATGGGTGCGAGTGAAACAGGATCGCATTCCACCCACAGCATGCTGCAACTGTTTTCTGAGTCCAATTAGGGCTAAGAAAACAATCACTCATGGGAGCGGCCTCATAGACTAATATTGGTCCGAGTGGAATGCGATTTTTTTTTTATCGCATTCCATTCGCTCTGTTTTACTCGCCGTGTGTGCTGACCCTTAAATGGCATCTCTCACCCTCAAAATGGATTTTAAACAAGCTCTACTATTAACCTCTTTAAGCCATGGCCATTTTCCATTTTTTCCCTTTTGTTTTTCTTCCCCTTCTTCCAAGAGCTATAACCTTTAAATTATTCTGTCAATATAGGCATATCAGGGCTGTTTTTGTGTGGGGCAAGTTGTACTGGAAAATGGGAAAAAAATCCAAGTGCAGTGCAATTCCACACTTGTTTTTTTATTTACCATTTGTGGTAAAACTAACTTGGTAGAGTGATTCTTGGGTTGGTATGAGTACGTAGATATCAAACATTTAATGTGGTGAAACGTTTTTTAGAAATTTGTTAAAATAAATGTTTTACTTTTGCTGAAATTTTCCAAGAACCACAACATTTTTCGGGATCTGAGGCTTATTTTTAGTGTCCTGAGCTGATGTTTTTACTGATACCATTTTTGGATAGATGAGATGTTTTGATTGCCTCTTATTGTATTTTATTGCAATGTTGCAGCAGCCAAAAATCTGTAATTCTGGTGTTTTTAAAGGGAACCAAACATCAGGATTTTTGTCTATAAGATAAAGCCAGTGCAGTACTGGCACTATCAGGAACAGGCTGTACATACCATTAGTGAGCAGCTCGGATGTTTAGGCTTTGAAATCCAAGTTTGTGAAGTTTAAAAATTCATCGTCTTTTTGACTGAGGGCTGCTTCTCACTTGCAAGTTTCTCGCAGTAGAGCAATGCGAGAAAATCTCGCATTGGAATCGGACACATGTTAGTGAATGATTCAGCTGTCATCTGCGATTTTTTTCTCAGTCCAAATCGGACTGAGAAAAAAATCGCAGCATGCTGCTTTTTTGCGAGTTTCTACTACGAGTTTCTCCAATGCAAGTCTATGGGAGCGTGTAAAAAATCGGATGTCACGGGACGGCACTCACACCATCCTAGTGACATCCGATTTTCTAAATACATTTCTCGCAGGTTTCCTAAAACACTGGAAAAGCGCGATGTCTCCCAATGTCTGTCAATCACTATTCTCTGTCAGTCGGTCTCTCCCTCTCGGTCTCTATTCTCTCTCTGTGTCGGTCCGTCACTATCTCTGTCCCTCTCTCACAGTCTGTCGGTCATTTTCCCCTCCTCTCTCATACTCACCGTTCCCTGATCCCCGGCGCGGCGCTGCACGGCTTTCTCACTGCTGCGGCGGCTTTTACTATTTTGAAAAAGCCGGCCGCTCATTAAACAATCTCGTATTCCCTGCTTTTCCCGCCCACAGGCGCCTATGATTGGTTGCAGTGAGACACGCCCCCACGCTGAGTGACAGGTGTCTCACTGCACCCAATCACAGCAGCCGGTGGGCGGGTCTATACTGTGCAGTGAAATAAATAAATAAATAATTAAAAAAAATGGCGTGCGGTCCCCCCCAATTTTAATACCAGCCAGATAAAGCCATACGGCTGAAGGCTGGTATTCTTAGGATGGGGAGCTCCACGTTATGGGGAGCCCCCCAGCCTAACAATATCAGTCAGCAGCCGCCCAGAATTGCCGCATACATTATATGCGACAGTTCTGGGACTGTACCCGGCTCTTCCCGATTTGCCCTGGTGCGTTGGCAAATCGGGGTAATAAGGAGTTAATGGCAGCCCATAGCTGCCACTAAGTCCTAGATTAATCATGTCAGGCGTCTATGAGACACCCTCCATGATTAATCTGTAAATTACAGTAAATAAACACACACACACATGAAAAAATCCTTTATTAGAAATGAAAAACACAAACACATTCCCTCATTACCAATTTAATAAGCCCCAAAAAGCCCTCCATATCCGGCGTACTCCACGGACCTCCAGCGTCGCTTCCAGCATGAAGGTGACAGGAGCTGCAGAAGACACCGCCGCTCCGGTCACCTCCAAGCAGCAACTGAGGTGAGTAGCGCGATCAGCTGAGCTGTCACTGTTGGAGGATCCAGCGGTCGCCGCGATTAACCTCAGTGACAGCTCAGCTGATCGCGCTACTCACCTCAGTTGCTGCTTGGAGGTGACCGGAGCGGCGGTGTCTTCTGCAGCTCCTGTCACCTTCATGCTGGAAGCGACGCTGGAGGTCCGTGGAGTACGCTGGATATGGAGGGCTTTTTGGGGCTTATTAAATTGGTAATGAGGGAATGTGTTTGTGTTTTTTATTTCTAATAAAGGATTTTTTTCATGTGTGTGTGTGTGTTTATTTACTGTAATTTACAGATTAATCATGGAGGGTGTCTCATAGACGCCTGACATGATTAATCTAGGACTTAGTGGCAGCTCTGGGCTGCCATTAACTCCTTATTACCCCAATTTGCCAACGCACCAGGGCAAATCGGGAAGAGCCGGGTACAGTCCCAGGACTGTCGCATATAATGTATGCGGCAATTCTGGGTGGCTGCTGACTGATATCGTTAGGCTGGGGGGCTCCCCATAACGTGGAGCTCCCCATCCTGAGAATACCAGCCTTCAGCCGTATGGCTTTATCTGGCTGGTATTAATATTGGGGGGGACCGCACGCCATTTTTTTTAAATTATTTATTTATTTATTTCACTGCACAGTATAGACCCGCCCACCGGCTGCTGTGATTGGGTGCAGTGAGACACCTGTCACTCAGCGTGGGGGCGTGTCTCACTGCAACCAATCATAGGCGCCTGTGGGCGGGGAAAGCAGGGAATACGAGATTGTTTAATGAGCGGCCAGCTTTTTCAAAACAGTAAAAGCCGCCGCAGCAGTGTGAACGCCGTGCAGCGCAGCGCGGCGCCGGGGATCGGTGAGTATGAGAGAGGGCTGCTAACTTCAGTCACTCGGGGGATTAGTCGTCACCGGTGAGCCCTTCACTGGTGACCGCTAATCAGAACGCGGCACAGACAGAGCCGCAGCATGACAATGAAGTCGGGTTAAGTTCACCCGAGTTCATTCTGATTGTGCGGCTCTGTCTGTGTCTGCTGTCATCTGCCATTCAGCTCTGCTACATGGCTGTCTGTGTCTGCTGTCAGCGGCCATGTAGCAGCGCTGAATGGCAGATGACATAGTAAAAAATACGCATTACACACGCATTACACACGCTAGTAAAATCATTAATTTATTCAGAAATAGCATCGCACTTGCGTTGCACTCGCACCCAACGTGAACTAAAATCAGCCGAGTTTTTTTCAGCCCAGTCGGACCGATTTTACTTGCATAGATGTGTTTCCACCCTGACAGTTGCACCTCTGCTGATAATATCCGGGCGGGTTATGCACATGCACATGATATCGTCACGGGGTCAGGTGAATGAAATCACTTGCACCTGAGACGTCATTGCCGCAGCAGGCGCGCACACACACATTCACACACACTGCTGTATGTGCACCCCTGTGGTGATCTGGGCTTACCTTATGAGTGCCAGGTCACTGCAGGGAAGCACTCACAGCAGTGTGTGTGAATGTGTGTGCGCGCACCTGCAATGATGTCACAGGTGCAAGTAAGGGGCTGCTCTCACAATCAATGGGGGACTTTTAGTTCTCCATTGAATGTGCCAGGGAGTATGGGTTTGACCCCAGATTTGGATTGTGGCGGACCAGGATTATGGATGTCACAGGGAATTAAATTGGAAAAGATGGCGTCTTTTGTGTTTATTTAACTAATTTCTATTTTTATATATCTTCAGGTTCAACTTTGGAGAACGTCTGGGGACATCTAAATGGATTACGGTGGACCTTTTGCATTTTAAGAAATTTGTTAATAAATTGGTCAACAAGGGATGGTGTGGGGTTTTTTTTTGTTCTAATAAAAAAAGTATTACTTTCAAATATTGGAATTCATAATAGGGGTGTCTACTAAACGCCCACTGATTACTAATACCAGGACTTGAAGCCAGCTGGCAATTCACTGCTGGCATCAACCTCCTTTTTCTTACCCCATTTTCCACCGAGCAACGGGAAGAGCCGGGTCCAGCGCCAGAATTGGCGCATCTATAGGATGAACCACTTCTGGTGCGGCTGCAGGCTGCTATTGTTAGGCTGGAAAGGGTCAAATAACCATGGCCCTTCCCACCATAATAATATCAGCCTCCAGTAGTCTGCTGTTCCTTGGCTGGTTATAGAAAATTGGGGGGATCCCATGCCATTTTTTTTTGTTAACTATAAATGCGTGGGATCCCCTCAATTTTTCATAACCTGCCAAGGTACAGCAGATATCTGAGGGTTGCAGCCTGCAGCTGCTGCTGTTCCTGAGCTGTATATGAAAAATGGGGGGAGACCCCACATCATTTTTTTTGCGCAATGAGTTGTATTTTTAAAAGAAACAATGAGTTTTACCAATTGTCGAAACACGATCCCATCACAGGACCACCAATTTGAGCGGGGAATGATGCGCTCCCCTGCCGGCGTGTGTTAAATCCCACTGTCAGAGATTGACAGCGGATTTAACTGGTTAGCAGGGTGTTATTAAATCAGACATCATACAGTTAGGTCCAGAAATATTTGGACAGTGACACAATTTTCGTGAGTTGGGCTCTGCATGCCACCACATTGGATTTGAAATGAAACCTCTACAACAGAATTCAAGTGCAGATTGTAATGTTTAATTTGAAGGTTTGAACAAAAATATCTGCTAGAAATTGTAGGAATTGTACACATTTCTTTACAAACACTCCACATTTTAGGAGGTCAAAAGTAATTGGACAAATAAACCAAACCCAAACAAAATATTTTTATTTTCAATATTTTGTTGCGAATCCTTTGGAGGCAATCACTGCCTTAAGTCTGGAACCCATGGACATCACCAAACGCTGGGTTTCCTCCTTCTTAATGCTTTGCCAGGCCTTTACAGCCGCAGCCTTCAGGTCTTGCTTGTTTGTGGGTCTTTCCGTCTTAAGTCTGGATTTGAGCAAGTGAAATGCATGCTCAATTGGGTTAAGATCTGGTGATTGACTTGGCCATTGCAGAATGTTCCACTTTTTTGCACTCATGAACTCCTGGGTAGCTTTGGCTGTATGCTTGGGGTCATTGTCCATCTGTACTATGAAGCGCCGTCCGATCAACTTTGCGGCATTTGGCTAAATCTGGGCTGAAAGTATATCCCGGTACACTTTAGAATTCATCCGGCTACTCTTGTCTGCTGTTATGTCATCAATAAACACAAGTGACCCAGTGCCATTGAAAGCCATGCATGCCCATGCCATCACGTTGCCTCCACCATGTTTTACAGAGGATGTGGTGTGCCTTGGATCATTTGCCGTTCCCTTTCTTCTCCAAACTTTTTTCTTCCCATCATTCTGGTACAGGTTGATCTTTGTCTCATCTGTCCATAGAATACTTTTTCAGAACTGAGCTGGCTTCATGAGGTGTTTTTCAGCAAATTTAACTCTGGCCTGTCTATTTTTGGAATTGATGAATGGTTTGCATCTAGATGTGAACCCTTTGTATTTACTTTCATGGAGTCTTCTCTTTACTGTTGACTTAGAGACAGATACACCTACTTCACTGAGAGTGTTCTGGACTTCAGTTGATGTTGTGAACGGGTTCTTCTTCACCAAAGAAAGTATGCGGCGATCATCCACCACTGTTGTCATCCGTGGACGACCAGGCCTTTTTGAGTTCCCAAGCTCACCAGTCAATTCCTTTTTTCTCAGAATGTACCCGACTGTTGATTTTCCTACTCCAAGCATGTCTGCTATCTCTCTGATGGATTTTTTCTTTTTTTTCAGCCTCAGGATGTTCTGCTTCACCTCAATTGAGAGTTCCTTAGACCGCATGTTGTCTGGTCACAGCAACAGCTTCCAAATGCAAAACCACACACCTGTAATCAACCCCAGACCTTTTAACTACTTCATTGATTACAGGTTAACGAGGGAGACGCCTTCAGAGTTAATTGCAGCCCTTAGAGTCCCTTGTCCAATTACTTTTGGTCCCTTGAAAAAGAGGAGGCTATGCATTACAGAGCTATGATTCCTAAACCCTTTCTCCGATTTGGATGTGAAAACTCTCATATTGCAGCTGGGAGTGTGCACTTTCAGCCCATATTATATATATAATTGTATTTCTGTGATGTGAGCAGGCACCGTAGGGGCAGCCAGTCGCAGTCTCTGAATGGCCCTCATTTTTGGATGTAGTGCATCAAAATAAATCTTCAATCCCTCTCCCTCAGCTGGCTGTATGTGGGCGGAGAGCAGAACTGACAATCATTGACATCCATAATGCTCATTACTTGAGTTGAGCACTTTCAGAGCGTCTGACCTGCTGGATTCGACGATCGAGCACCCAAGCATTTTAGAGCTCGTCCATCTCTAAATATAAGTAAACAACAACAACAAAAAAATGAAACTGCAAAACTGCTGTTTTTAGGTCACTACTAGTGATGAGCGAGCATGCTTGTCACTACTCGGTACTCGCACGAGTATCACTGTACTCGGGCTGCTCGGCGGGGACCGAGTAATCTCGCGATACTCGTGCTTTACTCGTGGTCTTCATTTCTGCATGTTGGCGCTCTTTTGAGAGCCAGCCCTCATGCAGGGATTGGCTGGCAGACCACTGCAATGCCACAGCCCTGTTAGTTGTGGAATTGCAGTGATTGGCCGGCCTGCACAGCGTCACCGAGCCTTTATATAGGCCGGCGCGCTGTGCTCTGCTCACAGCTATTCTGACAGTGAGTGTAGGGAGAGTGTCGCTGATTCAGGGAAAGCTTTGCGGCCCTTTATAGTTAGTTCCGGAGCAGGGCTGCAAACAGTGTGACCAGAAGTCCTTCTCAGGACTATTCTAGTTGTATACAGGCAGGCAGGGTATAGCCAGGTCGGAGTACAGTAGCAGAGTCCTTCTCAGGACTATTGTTGCTATATACAGGCAGGGTATAGCCAGGTCGGAATACAGGCTAGTGACCAGAAGAGTCCTTGTCAGGACTATTGTAGCAGTATACAGGCAGGCAGGCAGGGTATATATAGCCATTCCTAGTGGTGACCGTATACCAGCCTTCATCATATCTGGGGCTGGTGTACACAGTGTAAAACAGTCCAGATAGTGTCAGACTTCTCAGTAATTGTCGCTCCTAAAACCCAGTTAGGTTCTTATTGCGTCCGTGCTTGCATTTAAAAACAGCACGTGTGTGGCAGTCGGTGGCAGGGTACAGGTGCGCGTTTTGCACAAACTATTATATAACGCACAAGTCTAGTGTATAATACACGTCAGTCAGCAGTGTCTGATAGTGTCAGACTTCTCAGTAATTGTCGCTCCTAAAAACCAGTTATGTTCTTATTGCGTCCGTGCTTGCATTTAAAAACAGCACGTGTGTGGCAGTCGGTGGCAGGGTACAGGTGCGCGTTTTGCACAAACTATTATATAACGCACAAGTCTAGTGTATAATACACGTCAGTCAGCAGTGTCTGATAGTGTCAGACTTCTCAGTAATTGTCGCTCCTAAAAACCAGTTAGGTTCTTATTGCGTCCGTGCTTGCATTTAAAAACAGCACGTGTGTGGCAGTCGGTGGCAGGGTACAGGTGCGCGTTTTGCACAAACTATTATATAACGCACAAGTCTAGTGTATAATACACGTCAGTCAGCAGTGTCTGATAGTGTCAGACTTCTCAGTAATTGTCGCTCCTAAAAACCAGTTAGGTTCTTATTGCGTCCGTGCTTGCATTTAAAAACAGCACGTGTGTGGCAGTCGGTGGCAGGGTACAGGTGCGCGTTTTGCACAAACTATTATATAACGCACAAGTCTAGTGTATAATACACGTCAGTCAGCAGTGTCTGATAGTGTCAGACTTCTCAGTAATTGTCGCTCCTAAAACCCAGTTAGGTTCTTATTGCGTCCGTGCTTGCATTTAAAAACAGCACGTGTGTGGCAGTCGGTGGCAGGGTACAGGTGCGCGTTTTGCACAAACTATTATATAACGCACAAGTCTAGTGTATAATACACGTCAGTCAGCAGTGTCTGATAGTGTCAGACTTCTCAGTAATTGTCGCTCCTAAAAACCAGTTATGTTCTTATTGCGTCCGTGCTTGCATTTAAAAACAGCACGTGTGTGGCAGTCGGTGGCAGGGTACAGGTGCGCGTTTTGCACAAACTATTATATAACGCACAAGTCTAGTGTATAATACACGTCAGTCAGCAGTGTCTGATAGTGTCAGACTTCTCAGTAATTGTCGCTCCTAAAAACCAGTTAGGTTCTTATTGCGTCCGTGCTTGCATTTAAAAACAGCACGTGTGTGGCAGTCGGTGGCAGGGTACAGGTGCGCGTTTTGCACAAACTATTATATAACGCACAAGTCTAGTGTATAATACACGTCAGTCAGCAGTGTCTGATAGTGTCAGACTTCTCAGTAATTGTCGCTCCTAAAAACCAGTTAGGTTCTTATTGCGTCCGTGCTTGCATTTAAAAACAGCACGTGTGTGGCAGTCGGTGGCAGGGTACAGGTGCGCGTTTTGCACAAACTATTATATAACGCACAAGTCTAGTGTATAATACACGTCAGTCAGCAGTGTCTGATAGTGTCAGACTTCTCAGTAATTGTCGCTCCTAAAACCCAGTTAGGTTCTTATTGCGTCCGTGCTTGCATTTAAAAACAGCACGTGTGTGGCAGTCGGTGGCAGGGTACAGGTGCGCGTTTTGCACAAACTATTATATAACGCACAAGTCTAGTGTATAATACACGTCAGTCAGCAGTGTCTGATAGTGTCAGACTTCTCAGTAATTGTCGCTCCTAAAAACCAGTTATGTTCTTATTGCGTCCGTGCTTGCATTTAAAAACAGCACGTGTGTGGCAGTCGGTGGCAGGGTACAGGTGCGCGTTTTGCACAAACTATTATATAACGCACAAGTCTAGTGTATAATACACGTCAGTCAGCAGTGTCTGATAGTGTCAGACTTCTCAGTAATTGTCGCTCCTAAAACCCAGTTAGGTTCTTATTGCGTCCGTGCTTGCATTTAAAAACAGCACGTGTGTGGCAGTCGGTGGCAGGGTACAGGTGCGCGTTTTGCACAAACTATTATATAACGCACAAGTCTAGTGTATAATACACGTCAGTCAGCAGTGTCTGATAGTGTCAGACTTCTCAGTAATTGTCGCTCCTAAAAACCAGTTAGGTTCTTATTGCGTCCGTGCTTGCATTTAAAAACAGCACGTGTGTGGCAGTCGGTGGCAGGGTACAGGTGCGCGTTTTGCACAAACTATTATATAACGCACAAGTCTAGTGTATAATACACGTCAGTCAGCAGTGTCTGATAGTGTCAGACTTCTCAGTAATTGTCGCTCCTAAAAACCAGTTAGGTTCTTATTGCGTCCGTGCTTGCATTTAAAAACAGCACGTGTGTGGCAGTCGGTGGCAGCGTCAGGCTCCACGTTGTCCCTGGATAGAGACGTGCATGAGGGCCTCAAAACATTGTTCCCATTGCAAAGGAGTGGGTCTCCTGTCGTTGTAATGTCCATTCTGCAAAGAATGGGCGAAAAAATTTACCACTGGGGGTATACCTGAAACAAAGGCCTAAGTATTGCAATTTGTAACGGTCATCATCATGGTGGCGCATGAGGAGAAGGAGGAGCAGTCCAGCGATTAGCCAAACTCCAGAAGTGTGTACCCATGGGTGAGTGGAGGTACATGGCAAACTTTAAATTCCGCTCTCATTTGCTGGTGGTGTGGTGAAGTCTGGCCCAATCCAACCCTTGTTCATCTTGATCAGAGTCAGCTTGTCAGCATTTTCAGTTGACAGGCGGGTGCGTTTATCTGTAATGATTCCACCTGCGGCACTAAAAACACGCTCTGACAAAACGCTAGCAGCAGGGCAGGCCAGGCCTTCCAAGGCGTAGAGAGCCAATTCATGCCACGTGTCCAGCTTGGATACCCAATAATTGTAAGGCACAGAGGAATGTCGGAGTACAGTTGTTCGATCTGCAAGGTACTCCTTCAGCATCTGGGCAAACTTAGGATTTCTTGTGGCACTACCCCGCACCTCAGGGGCTGTGGTACGTGAGGGGCTGAGAAAACTGTCACACATCTTAAAGACTGTTCCCCTACCTCTGGCGGATTGGACTTGTGCCTCTCTCGGCTGTACGCCTCGGTTGTCCACTGATTCATGACCTATGCCGCTAGCGTTTTGTGAGGGGAATGCTTTGCCTACTTCCGTGACTATGGCCTTCTGGAACTGCTGCATTTTGCCTGACCTCTCCGCCTCGGGAATAAGAGACATAAAGTTCTCCTTTTAGCGTGGGTCTAACAGTGTTACCAACCAGTAATGATTGTCGGCCAAGATGTTCTTAACGCGAGGGTCACGAGACAGGCAGCTTACCATAAAGTCAGCCATGTGTGCCAGACTCTTAACAGCCATCACTTCAGTATCCTGACCGACACGATGACTGAACATGCTGTCCTCCTCCTCCTCATCATCTACCCTGTCCTCTGGCCAGCCACGCTGAACCGAGGATATGACTGCATGTCATATCCTCAATTTGGCCAGAGAGTTGCTCCATGTCTTCATCCTCCTCCTCGTCATAGTCCTCCACTGCACGTTGTGATGAGACGAGGCTGGGCTGTGTGTTATCATCACCCACACCCACTACTGTTTCTTGCTGAAACTCATCGCGCTCCGCCTGCAATGCATCATGTTTGTTTTCTGAGCAGAGACCATTTTAGAAGGCAGAGAAGCGGTATGGTGACGCTAATAATGTCGTCATCGCCGCTCACCATCTTGTTGTAGTCCTCAAAGTTTTGGCGGATGGTGCATAGGTCGGACATCCATCTCCACTCCTCAGGTGTTATGTGTGGAGTTTGACCCATTTCCCGACGGCTTAGGTGATGCAGGTACTCAACAACTGCCCTCTTCTGCTCACATATCCTGACCAACATGTGCAGAGTTGAATTCCAACGCGTGGGGACATCACACACCAGTCTGTGTGCCGGAAGATGCAAACGGCGTCTTAAGGCGGCAAGGCCGGCTGAAGCAGTAGGTGACTTTCGAAAATGTGCAGACAGGCGGCGAACTTTTACCAGCAGATCAGACAGCTCTGACTATGACTTTAGAAACCGCTGAACCTCGAGGTTGAGCACATGGGCCAAGCATGGAACATGTGTCAGCTGGCCTCGCCTCAAAGCCGCCACCAGGTTCCGGCCATTGTCACACACCACCTTTCCTGGCTTTAGGTTCAGAGTTGTGAGCCAGTGATCTGCCTGCTGTTTCAGAGCTGTCCACACCTCTTCTGCATTGTGGGGTTTGTCACCTATGCAGATTAGCTTCAGCACTGCCTGTTGCCGCTTCGCCGAGGCAGTGCTGCAGTGCTTCTGTGTCGCCCTGGACAAGCCAGGGGCCACAGAGCACAACACTTAAACACCCCACACTCCCTGCAGGCATATCATAGTCAAAACACAAAATCCTTGTTGCCTTCCCCAGGGGCTGTTGTCCACACCAGGGTGTGGAGCCAGGCGGTTGGTCTCCACCCACCGAGGAGGAGGGAAAACACAGGCAGTGAGAGTTAAGCTAAGGAAGTGGAAGGAGGAAAGTAGTAGAGAGGAGAAAAGTGACAGCAAAGAGCCTGAAGTTTGTCCGGGTGTGTGGCCTGGACAGGACAGCAAGGTTGGCAGGATGTGGTGACCGTCTGCAGTGGAGGCCGATTGGAGTCTGCCGTAAGGACCGTGGACGGGTGGTGACCCGGCCGTACCGGACCGGTATACAAAGCGAAGCCAGCACCATTGGCAGAGGACTTTCGGATCCCGGCAAGGCTTGGTGTCGCCGTGAATTTGCCAAATCCGTTATTGAAGGGGACCTCAGGGTTTCCAAACAGCCAAGTCCAGATAGAAGGCAACCGTACAACCGTGAAGGGGAGACACAGCCACCGGCAAGGGCAACCGTCTCCCAGGGCCAGCGCCTGTGGGCAAAAGGGGCTCCTCTGGCCCATATCCAGGTCAGGGAGCGGGTTACCGTTGGGAAACCATCACTACCAACACTTAACTTCGGTGCAGGGAGAGACAGTCATCACTAACCTGCAGGGAGGAACAACCGCAGCCGTCCGAGTGACCCGTCCATCCAGCCACTTGTTTTACCCTGAACTGTGTCATCATCATTGGGCTGAGTGAGTACCTCCGTGCCGTGCGGCACAGCGCTGCCCCTGCGACCATGCACTTCATCAGGCCCCGCAACCCGCCTGTCATCCATCTCTACCCCATCACCAGGCCCCGGGACAACCAACCCCCCTACCCACGTAGGGGAGAAATAACAACAAAGCTGCTCCCTGTCACAGGCTCCCGGGATCCCCGTCCAGAGCAGCGGTGGTGTCCACACAATCACCACAACCGTGGGTGGCGTCACGGACAATATCCCCAAAACCCAAACCACCCCTTTTCACTCACGGGCGAGTAGCGCCGCTCGAGTCCCCGGGATCCGGCCATCGCTCGAGCCAACGAGCAGCAGCAGCCGTAGAGCTGCGTCAGCCGGACCCGAGCAGTGGGAGAGCGCACCGTCCCCTCCTCCGCCAGCGACACTTACAGCTTGGGACTGGTGTGGAGGGTAAAGTGGATCAGGATGCGCAGGAGGAGGAGGAGGCTGAGGAGCATGACATTCCGGAGCTGTAGAGTGTGTGTGAAACCCTGACTGAGGTAGGGCCTGCAAAACTTGGTGTGTGAAGGACGTATTCCGTCCCTCGCTCAGACTGGGTCCCAGCTTGCACAATATTAACCCAGTGTGACGTCAACGAGATGTAGCGGCCTTGCCCACATGCACTTGTCCACGTGTCTGTGGTTAGGTGGACTTTGGCTGAAACAGCGTTGTTCCGGGCACGTGTGATGTTTTGTGACACGTGGTTAGTTATGCAATGCGGGGACGGCACACAGGGAGAAATAGTGGCGGCTGTGGACCGAGTAACGTGGGACAGCTGCCACCATCAGTTCGCGGAATGCTTCTGTCTCAACCAGCCTAAAAGGCAACATTTCCAGCGCAAGCAGTCGCGAAATGTTAGCATTTAGAACTGTGGCATGTGGGGTGTTGGCAGTGTATTTGCGCCTGCGCTCAAAGGTTTGCTGAATGGATAACTGAACGTTGCGCTGGGACAAGGACGTGCTTGATGATGGTGTTCTTTCTGCGTAGGCAACTGCAGGTGCAGGAGTGGAGGAGGCTTGTTCGCAGGCAGCATGGACAGGGGATTGGCTCGCATGCACAACCAGCGAAGACGTAGCAGTGACATCAGCAAGCACTGCTCCTCGACTCTGTTGTACTTCCCACAAAGTCGGGTGCTTGGCTGACATGTGCCTGATCATGCTGGTGGTGGTCAGGCTGCTAGTTTTGGTACCCCTGCTGATGCTGGCATGGCAGGTGTTGCAAATGGCCTTTTTAGAATCATCTGGAGCCAACTTAAAAAACTGCCAGTGTCAGAGTTCCTGGTTTTCCAGTTTTCTTTTGAAAGAGCTTGCCCTTTGTTAACATGGAGTTTTCTGTTATGTTGCCCTACTTCCTGTCCATCTGTTTAAAAGCCGCCCCTAAAGCTTAGTCCAGTGCCTGAGTATACTGCTTCCTGTGTGCTCCTGCCCTGCTGCTTTTGGTTCCTGATTGTTATTCGGATCCTCTTGGAAAACAACCGACACCGACTCTGGACTTCATCTGGTATCATCTAGCTGTACCTGGACTCCGTTTGCCGTCTTTGGTCGGAACTTCTGCCCGGTTCCTTCCGTTTAATACCACTCTGGACTCACATCACGTACAGACATTTTTCGACTTACCTATTGCCCTTTTGTGTCCCGGCTGCTGCGCATTTAGGGCTTCTGGGGTGATTGCCAGACAGTCCCTGTATAGGGGTTTGCTGTTGGTGGTCTCCCTGGGGGAGTCCGGTGCGCGGTACCGGGAATTCCCTTTCGCTCAGTCCCTGGAAGGTATTTCCTGTATTTATGTTCTACTGTGTTTTTGTTCCGTTTATGTACATATTTGCTGGTTGCATATTATAAATGTCTTGCACCAAGAACTCGTCTCTGGTTGTCATTGCCCTAACGCAATCGAAATCCTCAATACATACAATAGTATTACAGCCAGACTCGGGAAGACATAACATTTGTACAGGCACCTTGTGTCGTGTTGTTCCGGGGAACAGTTGACTGACGTCTGCCTGGGGCCACCACTCTGCTTCTTACTGCCTGTTGTGATGCTACGCCTCCCTCCCCCTGTGCACTGCTGTCCTCGCTCTGCATATCCTCCTGCCAGGTTGGGTCAGTTACTGGATCATCCACCACGTCGTCTTCCTCTTCCGCACCCTGCTCCTCCTCCTGACTTCCTGACAATTGTGTCTCATCATCGGCCACCCCTTGTTGAGACACGTTGCCAACTTCGTGAGAACGTGGCTGCTCAAATATTTGTGCATCTGTACATACAATCTCGTCATGGCCCACTTCAACAGGAGCTGGCGAGAGGCCAGAATTTGTGAATGAAAACGTGAACGAACAGCTATTCCGAGTGTCCAAGTGTGGGATCAGTAATGTCCGTGGACGTGTACTCGGCCTGGTGGTAGGAAGGAGGATCAGGTTCTGAAATGTGCGGTGCAGTATCACGGCTACTGACACTTGACCGTGTGGAAGACAGAGTGTTTGTGGTGGTGCCAATCTGACTGGAAGCATTATCCGCTATCCAACTAACAACCTGTTGACACTGGTCTTGGTTCAAGAGGGGTGTACTGCTGCGGTCCCCAAGAATTTGGGACAGGACGTGCGAGCGACTAGATGTGGCCCTTTGTTGTGGCGAAATTAGAGCTTGCACACAACCTCGGTGTCTGCCTGCACCACCATCACGTCCACTTCCTTGTTCGTTGACAACGCCCTTGCGCATTTTGCAATGCTGTGCTGATGTGTATTCACTAGACTTGTGTGTTATATCCAAGTTTGTGCAAAACTCACACAAATGCAGCGGAAAGCTGCCACCAACAGGCACACACGTGCGGTTTTTAAATGCAAGCACGGAGGCACTAAGAACCTAACAGGTCTCTATCCAGGGACAACGTAGAGCCTCCCAATGTTTGGCTTCCCTGCCTAAGGGCTATACTATAATACACCCACTTCCTTCCAATGGGCACTTCAGGTTTACAGGCCTTCATGCACGTCTCTATCCAGGGACAACGTGGAGCCTCCCAATGTTTGGCTTCCCTGCCTAAGGGCTATACTATAATACACCCACTTCCTTCCAATGGGCACTTCAGGTTTACAGGCCTTCATGCACGTCTCTATCCAGGGACAACGTGGAGCCTCCCAATGTTTGGCTTCCCTGCCTAAGGGCTATACTATAATACACCCACTTCCTTCCAATGGGCACTTCAGGTTTACAGGCCTTCATGCACGTCTCTATCCAGGGACAACGTGGAGCCTCCCAATGTTTGGCTTCCCTGCCTAAGGGCTATACTATAATACACCCACTTCCTTCCAATGGGCACTTCAGGTTTACAGGCCTTCATGCACGTCTCTATCCAGGGACAACGTGGAGCCTCCCAATGTTTGGCTTCCCTGCCTAAGGGCTATACTATAATACACCCACTTCCTTCCAATGGGCACTTCAGGTTTACAGGCCTTCATGCACGTCTCTATCCAGGGACAACGTGGAGCCTCCCAATGTTTGGCTTCCCTGCCTAAGGGCTATACTATAATACACCCACTTCCTTCCAATGGGCACTTCAGGTTTACAGGCCTTCATGCACGTCTCTATCCAGGGACAACGTGGAGCCTCCCAATGTTTGGCTTCCCTGCCTAAGGGCTATACTATAATACACCCACTTCCTTCCAATGGGCACTTCAGGTTTACAGGCCCTCATGCACGTCTGTATGCAGGGGCATTGGTGAACCTCACAATTTAGGACTGCCCTGGCAAAGGAAAATACTACAAAGACTCACTTCCTCAAAATGGGCACATTAGACTCAAGAGGCCTTCATGTACGTCTCTTCTCAGGGACATCGGAGTGCCACACAATGTTTTCACGTAAAATCTTTCATGTATTGATCTCAAAAAGTAACATACACCAGCTCTATCTCACTATTGGGTATGTGCCCTTAACATTTCCGCCATGAAAAATCATTTTGGGGTCATTTTGGAAGGTTTTCTGGTGAGTCCGTAAAAATGGCGTAAAACGCGGACAAAATTGTTCACAGCTGTGACTTTTGAGTGATAAATGCTTCAAGGGGTCTTCCCCATGCTGTTGCCATGTCATTTGAGCACTCTTCTGAGACTTTTGTGACATTTTTAGGGTTTCTCCATGCTGCCGGGAGGTCATTTCACAAAAATACTCGGGTCTCCCATAGGATAACATTGGGCTCGTTGCTCGGGCCGAGTACACGAGTATCTTGGGAGGCTCGGCCCGAGCTTCGAGCACCCGAGCTTTTTAGTACTCGCTCATCACTAGTCACTACACTTCCCTAAAAAAAACCAATGAAAATGATCAGAAAAGTCGGATGCACCCCAAAATATTATCAACAAAATTGTCAGCTTTGTGTGCAAAATAACAAAGGGAAAAAAGTACAAAAATGAAACATGTCTGGGTCTTTAAAGGCTAGAGAATAGAGTTGAGCGCGGTTCGAGGTTCTCCAGTTCGCGGCTCGAGTGATTTTGGGGCTGTTCTAGATCGAACTAGAACTCGAGCTTTTTTGCTAAAGCTCGACAGTTCTAGCTACGTTCGAGAACGGTTCTAGCAGCAAAAAAACCAGCTAATTCCTAGCTGGCTTTCCGCTGTAATAGTGTAAGTCACTCTGTGACTCACACTATTATGACATTTCAGTGTATAGTGTGCGGGAACAGCGCATTCAGATCAATGCTGTATGTATAATGGCGATCGCCATTTTTTTTTTTTTTCCTTGTCTTCCTTCCCTAAGTGCGCGCGTGTAGTGGAGCGGGCCAGCATGTCAGCCAATCCCAGACACACACACAGCTAAGTGGACTTTTAGCCAGAGAAGCAATGGCGTGTGTGATAGGATGTCCATGTCACATGTCCCTGCATTATAAAACCGGACATTTTCCTATAGCACGCCATTATCTGCCTTCTGCGTCCTTGGTGTCAGACATCACTGGCGCAGCTCCTATCGCCGATACTGCTGTATACGCTCCATACACAGCGCTGGACAGCTTAGAGATGGCACTTTCTATCATTCCTTTTAAGGGCTCATACCGGCAGGGTCAGAGTCATAGGTGACAGGTCCTGAAAACAGAGTTTAACAGCTACACAAGATGACAGCGTCTGTGTAGCTAAGGTCAGGGATTTCCTCGCTGCATTTCCTCATTAGGAGGGATAGAAAAGCAGGCTTCCTTTCCTCTACCCAGAGACCCACAACCCTGCCACTGTACCCTCCTGCCCTTTGCACACTCAAACTCATTGTAACTAAGCCATTATACTAGCAAACACTGAGGGAACTTAGTGGCATCCCAAATGTGGCTGTTGGACTGCTGTATTGCCCCAGTAGTGCAAAGATATTTGCAGCACGTCTGCCTGCATTGCACACTCAAACTCATTGTTACTAAGCCATTATACTAGCAAACACTGAGTGAACTTAGTGGCATTCTAAACGTGGCTGTTGGACTTCTGTATCATCCCACAAGTGCAAAGATATTTACAGCACCTCTGCCTGCATTGCACACGCAAACTCATTGTTACTTACTAAGACATTATAATACCAAAAATTGAGTAAACTTAGTGGCATACAAGAAGTGGCTGTTGTACTCCATTAGTGTCCCACTGGTGCAAATCTATGTGCAGCACCTGTGCATGACACCCTCCTGCTCTGTTTTTAATAAGCTATAATGATAGCAAAAAATACTGCCATTTAGTGGCATCATAGAACTGGCTGTTGTATTCCATTAGAGTCCCACTAGTGCCAAGCTATTTCTAGCACCTCTGCAATGACACCCTCATGCACATTTTGCTACGCTAATGTTATAGCAAACTCAGGGAATTCATTGCTGCATTTGATACTTCGGAGGGATAGAAAGTGAGGCTTCCTTTAGCTTTTCCTTCTGTTCATAGACAGCATCTCCAAGTCCACACCCGAAGAGCAATTTCTACTCCACGTGTAAGTGTGGAGAGGCAGCTAGTGCGCATGCGTGTGCCGATTTACCCCAGCTGCAGCCTAACTACAGTGTTTCACCTAGTGAGTATGCTCAGCCTGACTGTGCCATTCCTGAGGCTAAGTCTTCATTTTGGGATACAGCGCATGCTCCCACACTTAGTGTGAAAAGCCTCTTTGCACAGGTACTTGCATTCCGTGCCGGGTCTAAGTCCTGTTTTGTGCCGAGACACCATGCTAAAGCTGATAGTCTTTTTTCAGAGACTGTATTTCATGCAACTGACCATGCTCGGGCACTTACTGCATCAGAAACTAGGTCCGGTAATGAACTCTTTGGCCCTGCCCCTGATGTGGGGGGGCCCATATAGACCACAGGGCATCAGGTGTCCTGACGATGTGGCCAGGCCACTCCCAAATGGCTTGCAGAGGCCCGCCCCTATGACTTGTCACCTCATTATTGATGGTCAGACGATGACTGGTGAGGTGTTTGTGTCGTGGCAGCCATCAGGTCATTATTGAAGTTGCGGTTCCAAATAGGACGCTAGTTATGCCACTCATGACTAGAGATGAGCGAACCGGTCCCGGTTCGGCTCGAGGCGGTTCGCCGAACGGGGGGTCTGGCTCGAGTTCGGCTCGTCGAACGTTCGACGAACCGAACTCGAGCCCATAGGAAACAATGGCAGGCAATCACAAACACAGTAAAACACCTAGAAAACACCCTCAAAGGTGTCCAAAAGGTGACAAACAACTCACAACACAACACAAACACATGGGAAAGTGACAAGGACATGTACTCATGCGAAAACAAAACAGCTGGACAAGGAAAAAGAGGAGGACACACAGATATAGGCATGGCACGCCCTTCTAAAGTCATGTAAAACACCGCAAGGTGACTCCAAGCGGAGTCTCCCTTTTTTCCAAAAATTGGGCCACACAGACACCCACCCCATCAGTGGCAGCACTTGGGCCCTAGTTGCAAACAGGATGTTTTGATTTGCATCAAGCACATTCAAAAATACGCTATTCTTAGCCGTCCCCAGGATGACACCGGGGTAGGTAGCAAAGTCTTTCCTGATCCCAGCTCTGTTCATCTTGGCTTCTTTTAAAAACACAGCAAGCAAGGGTTACTCCAAGCGGAGTCTCCCTTTTTTCCAAAAATTGGGCCACACAGACACCCACCCCATCAGTGGCAGCACTTGGGCCCTAGTTGCAAACAGGATGTTTTGATTTGCATCAAGCACATTCAAAAATACGCTATTCTTAGCCGTCCCCAGGATGACACTGGGGTAGGTAGCAAAGTCTTTGCTGACCCATGACTTGTTCATCTTGGCTTCTTTTAAAAACACAGCAAGCAAGGGTTACTCCAAGCGGAGTCTCCCTTTTTTCCAAAAATTGGGCCACACAGACACCCACCCCATCAGTGGCAGCACTTGGGCCCTAGTTGCAAACAGGATGTTTTGATTTGCATCAAGCACATTCAAAAATACGCTATTCTTAGCCGTCCCCAGGATGACACTGGGGTAGGTAGCAAAGTCTTTGCTGACCCATGACTTGTTCATCTTGGCTTCTTTTAAAAACAATGTAAGCAAGGGTTACTCCAAGCGGAGTCTCCCTTTTTTCCAAAAATTGGGCCACACAGACACCCACCCCATCAGTGGCAGCACTTGGGCCCTAGTTGCAAACAGGATGTTTTGATTTGCATCAAGCACATTCAAAAATACGCTATTCTTAGCCGTCCCCAGGATGACACCGGGGTAGGTAGCAAAGTCTTTCCTGATCCCAGCTCTGTTCATCTTGGCTTCTTTTAAAAACACAGCAAGCAAGGGTTACTCCAAGCGGAGTCTCCCTTTTTTCCAAAAATTGGGCCACACAGACACCCACCCCATCAGTGGCAGCACTTGGGCCCTAGTTGCAAACAGGATGTTTTGATTTGCATCAAGCACATTCCAAATCCACAAGCATTTACTCTCCCCAGGATGACACAGGGGTAGTAAATTCCTTCTGGATCCATGACTTGTTCATTTTGATGAACGTCAGTCTGTCCACATTGTCACTGGACAGACGCGTGCGCTTATCTGTCAGCACACACCCAGCAGCACTGAATACACGTTCAGAGACAACGCTGGCAGCTGGACACGACAAAATCTCCAAGGCGTAAGTTGCGAGCTCTGGCCATTTTTGTAGGTTTGAAGCCCAAAAGGAGCAAGGCTCCAGTTGCACAGTCATGGCATCGATGTTCATTTGGAGATACTCCTGTATCATCCTCTCCAGCCGTTGACTATGTGTCAGACTTGTTGTCTCTGGTGGCCTTGCAAAAGAGGGTCTAAAAAAATTATGAAAAGATTCCATAAAATTGCTGTTACCGGCACCAGAAAAGGTCCTACTGGTACGGGTAGACTGTTGAAGATGACGAGACCGTCCCATGTTTGTCAAGTTACAACTGGGAGATTCACTCCCTGCACCTGCACGGTTGTTTGGTGGAAAAGCCGAGCTAAGATCTAGTAACAGCTTCTGCTGATACTCCTGCATACGTGCGTCCCTTTCTATGGCTGGAATTATGTCACAAAATTTGGACTTGTACAGGGGATCTAATAGTGTGGCAATCCAGTAGTCATCATCACTTCTAATTTTGACAATACGACTGTCATGTTGGAGGTAGTGCAACAAAAAGGCACTCATGTGTCTTGCGCAGCCATGCGGACCAAGTCCATGCTGTGTTTGTGGCATAGAGGTGCTACCCGTTCTTTCTTCCTCTGACATCTGACCCCAACCTCTTTCAACTGAAATTTGACCAAGGTCTCCCTCATCCGCTGAGTCTTCCATGTCCATGGACAGTTCGTCCTCCATTTCTTCATGTTCTCCTGCACCTTGCTCAACATTTCGCCTGCTACTATGCGCCCTTGTCGATCCCTTTCCCCCATGGTCCCATGCCTGCTGCGTTGGTGATGATGAACGTCTGGACCTTCGTGATGTTGTTGTCCCTTGCGCATATGAATCCTCCTGTAGTTCCTCCCCTTCATGTTGTCCCACCCCCTGACTCCGAATAGTGTTTAGCGTGTGCTCCAGCATGTAAATGACTGGAATCGTCATGCTGATAATGGCATTGTCAGAGCTAAACATATTCGTCGCCATGTCGAAACTGTGCAGAAGGGTGCATAGGTCCTTGATCTGAGACCACTCCATCAGGGTGATCTGCCCCACCTCTGCATCTCGTTGGCCCAGGCTATACGTCATGACGTATTGCACCAGGGCTCTGCGGTGCTGCCACAGTCGCTGTAACATGTGGAGAGTTGAATTCCAGCGTGTCGCCACATCGCATTTCAGGCGATGAACCGGCAGGCCGAAAGACTTCTGGAGCGATGCAAGTCGCTCTGCTGCGGCGCTTGAACGGCGGAAGTGAGCTGACAGTTTTCGTGCCCTGTTCAGAAGGCCATCTAGGCCGGGATAGTGTGTTAAAAATTGCTGCACGACAAGGTTCAACACGTGAGCCATACAAGGTACGTGTGTCACCTTGCCCAGGCGAAGTGCCGCACCCAGGTTTGCAGCATTGTCGCACACGGCCTTACCAGGCTGCAGTTTGAGTGGAGACAACCATTTATTAAACTCGGACCGCAAAGCTGACCACAACTCCTCAGCTGTGTGACTCTTATTACCAAGACATGTCAAGCTAAAGACCGCCTGATGCCGTTGCGCTCTGCTGCCAGCATAGTAATGAGGGGTGCGTGATTCCTTCTGCGCAGTGAGAACGCTGGTGGCCTGACCAGGCAGGCTTGGGGCGGAGGTGGAGGACCCAGATGAGGTGGAGGATGCAGAAGCAGTGGCGGAACTTGGACAGACAGAGGATTGACACACAAGTCGTGGGGACGGCAAGACTTGTGCAGCAGACCCTTCACCATCTATCACCATAGTTACCCAGTGCCCAGTCAGCGACATGTAACGTCCCTGTCCATGCTTACTGGTCCAAGTATCGGTGGTGAAATGCACCCGTTCACACACAGAGTTTCTCAAGGAAGCGGTGATGTTGTGTGCGACATGCTGGTGTAGCGCGGGCACACCTTTCTTAGAGAAGTAGTGGCGACTAGGCATCTGGTACTGGGGCACAGCGACAGACATAAGGTCTCTAAAATCCTGTGTGTCCACTAGGCGGAAAGGCAGCATTTCGGTAGCCAACAGCTTACAGAGGGATAGAGTCAACCTCTTAGCTTTGTCATGGGTCGGAGGAAGTGGCCTTTTATTTGACCACATCTGAGGGACAGAGATCTGGCTGCTGTGTGTAGACGGTGTTGAGTAGGGTGTCCCTGGAAAAATGCAGGTTTGTGAGGAAAGTGCAGGCGGAGACATGATGTTGCCTTCATCCAACGTTGGTGCTATCGATGTCTGAGAGAGCTGTACACACTCACTTGTTTCCCCTTCCAAACCAACTGACGACCTTACAAGCAAACTGCCTGTTGCGGTTACAGTGGTGGAAGTTTTGCGTGGAAAAACAGGTGTGGCAGCTGTCCCCACAGTCCTAGAAGATGAAGAGCGCGCGGATGCAGTGGAAGGGGCGGGCGGTGGATGGTTCGCTCCGCTAGGCCGCATTGCAGCACGGTGAGCTTCCCACCGGGACTTATGATATTTATTCATGTGACGATTCATGGAAGAAGTTGTCAAACTGCTGAGCTTTTGACCTCTACTAAGAGAATCATGACAAATGTTACATATCACATGAGTTGGGCGATCTTTTTCGATGTGAAAAAAGGACCAGGCTAGGCAAGGCTTAGAGGCCATGCGACCTGTTGATCCACCCCGAATAATGCTCATAGGCAGAGTGGTGGCTGAGGATGCAGTTGTAGACGTGCTACCAGTGCTCCGACTCTGTCCAGGAAGGCGCAAGGTAACTTCGTCGTCGGTTGCATCCTCCTCCACCGCCTCTGTTGACCTCCTCGAGTGCCTGACTGGGGGTTGACAGTAGGTGGGATCTAGAACGTCATCATCAATTGTTGTGTTTGCACTCCCCTCCCCCTCAGACCGAGCCTCTTCTTGCCCTGACGGAATATTTAAGTTGTCATCCCAATCGGGTATCTGCGTCTCATCTTCATCAGTATGTTCCTCATTGTCTATAACCACAGGTGTTACAGTTTGTGACAAAGGGTCAACATTATGCTCAGAAACTTGGTCCTCACGGCCTGAATCTGAGTCACAAAGGTTCTGGGCATCACTGCAGACCATTTCCTGTTCTGTACTCACTGTAGCTTGGGAGCAGACCTCTGATTCCCAGGCTATAGTGTGACTGAACAGCTCTGCAGACTCAGCCATCTCAGTTCCACCATACTGTGCAGGGCTGATGGAGACTTCAGAGCTGGGAGAAATCAAGTGTGATTGGGATGACAACTCAGAGGACTGGTGTTTTTTGGATGCGGTACTTGAAGTGGCTGAGAGGGCACTTGTTGGACCACTTGAGATCCATTCAAGCATTTTCCTTTTTTGCCCATCATCTACCTTTCTTCCTGTTGTTCGTGTCCGTAAAAAAGGGAGCACATCGGATTGTCCACGGTAAGTAGTAGACATCTTACTTTTGCTGGTAGATGGTCTATCTTCAGCAGATGATAATGGAGCTTTGCCACCTTCCCCACGGACAAAACCTTTTTTGCCTTTTCCACCACGCCTCTTCCCCTTTCCACCAGCATCTGTCATTTTGCCACTCATGTTGATTGCGACAAGATTGTGGACTGAAAATGTGGTAGTAAAAATTGAGAGGTGGTGAAGATTGCAGTGGTGGTCTAGCTTTATTAACAGCAGAATAATAAAGAATAAATATCCCTGACAATGCAACTTAGTTATAATTAGTTGGAGTGTGCAACGCAGGCAGACGTGCTGCAAATGTCTTTGCACTAGTGGGACTATAGCAAAGTCCAATAGCCACGTATAGGATGCCACTAGGTACACTGAGTGTTTGCTAGTATAATGGCTTGGTTAGAATGAGTTGTAGTGTGCAACGCAGGCAGACGCGCTCTGCAAATGTCTTTGCACTAGTGGGACTATAGCAAAGTCCAATAGCCACGTATAGGATGCCACTAGGTACACTGAGTGTTTGCTAGTATAATGGCTTGGTTAGAATGAGTTGTAGTGTGCAACGCAGGCAGACGCGCTCTGCAAATGTCTTTGCACTAGTGGGACTATAGCAAAGTCCAATAGCCACGTATAGGATGCCACTAGGTACACTGAGTGTTTGCTAGTATAATGGCTTGGTTAGAATGAGTTGTAGTGTGCAACGCAGGCAGACGCGCTCTGCAAATGTCTTTGCACTAGTGGGACTATAGCAAAGTCCAATAGCCACGTATAGGATGCCACTAGGTACACTGAGTGTTTGCTAGTATAATGGCTTGGTTAGAATGAGTTGTAGTGTGCAACGCAGGCAGACGCGCTCTGCAAATGTCTTTGCACTAGTGGGACTATAGCAAAGTCCAATAGCCACGTATAGGATGCCACTAGGTACACTGAGTGTTTGCTAGTATAATGGCTTGGTTAGAATGAGTTGTAGTGTGCAACGCAGGCAGACGCGCTCTGCAAATGTCTTTGCACTAGTGGGACTATAGCAAAGTCCAATAGCCACGTATAGGATGCCACTAGGTACACTGAGTGTTTGCTAGTATAATGGCTTGGTTAGAATGAGTTGTAGTGTGCAACGCAGGCAGACGCGCTCTGCAAATGTCTTTGCACTAGTGGGACTATAGCAAAGTCCAATAGCCACGTATAGGATGCCACTAGGTACACTGAGTGTTTGCTAGTATAATGGCTTGGTTAGAATGAGTTGTAGTGTGCAACGCAGGCAGACGCGCTCTGCAAATGTCTTTGCACTAGTGGGACTATAGCAAAGTCCAATAGCCACGTATAGGATGCCACTAGGTACACTGAGTGTTTGCTAGTATAATGGCTTGGTTAGAATGAGTTGTAGTGTGCAACGCAGGCAGACGCGCTCTGCAAATGTCTTTGCACTAGTGGGACTATAGCAAAGTCCAATAGCCACGTATAGGATGCCACTAGGTACACTGAGTGTTTGCTAGTATAATGGCTTGGTTAGAATGAGTTGTAGTGTGCAACGCAGGCAGACGCGCTCTGCAAATGTCTTTGCACTAGTGGGACTATAGCAAAGTCCAATAGCCACGTATAGGATGCCACTAGGTACACTGAGTGTTTGCTAGTATAATGGCTTGGTTAGAATGAGTTGTAGTGTGCAACGCAGGCAGACGCGCTCTGCAAATGTCTTTGCACTAGTGGGACTATAGCAAAGTCCAATAGCCACGTATAGGATGCCACTAGGTACACTGAGTGTTTGCTAGTATAATGGCTTGGTTAGAATGAGTTGTAGTGTGCAACGCAGGCAGACGCGCTCTGCAAATGTCTTTGCACTAGTGGGACTATAGCAAAGTCCAATAGCCACGTATAGGATGCCACTAGGTACACTGAGTGTTTGCTAGTATAATGGCTTGGTTAGAATGAGTTGTAGTGTGCAACGCAGGCAGACGCGCTCTGCAAATGTCTTTGCACTAGTGGGACTATAGCAAAGTCCAATAGCCACGTATAGGATGCCACTAGGTACACTGAGTGTTTGCTAGTATAATGGCTTGGTTAGAATGAGTTGTAGTGTGCAACGCAGGCAGACGCGCTCTGCAAATGTCTTTGCACTAGTGGGACTATAGCAAAGTCCAATAGCCACGTATAGGATGCCACTAGGTACACTGAGTGTTTGCTAGTATAATGGCTTGGTTAGAATGAGTTGTAGTGTGCAACGCAGGCAGACGCGCTCTGCAAATGTCTTTGCACTAGTGGGACTATAGCAAAGTCCAATAGCCACGTATAGGATGCCACTAGGTACACTGAGTGTTTGCTAGTATAATGGCTTGGTTAGAATGAGTTGTAGTGTGCAACGCAGGCAGACGCGCTCTGCAAATGTCTTTGCACTAGTGGGACTATAGCAAAGTCCAATAGCCACGTATAGGATGCCACTAGGTACACTGAGTGTTTGCTAGTATAATGGCTTGGTTAGAATGAGTTGTAGTGTGCAACGCAGGCAGACGCGCTCTGCAAATGTCTTTGCACTAGTGGGACTATAGCAAAGTCCAATAGCCACGTATAGGATGCCACTAGGTACACTGAGTGTTTGCTAGTATAATGGCTTGGTTAGAATGAGTTGTAGTGTGCAACGCAGGCAGACGCGCTCTGCAAATGTCTTTGCACTAGTGGGACTATAGCAAAGTCCAATAGCCACGTATAGGATGCCACTAGGTACACTGAGTGTTTGCTAGTATAATGGCTTGGTTAGAATGAGTTGTAGTGTGCAACGCAGGCAGACGCGCTCTGCAAATGTCTTTGCACTAGTGGGACTATAGCAAAGTCCAATAGCCACGTATAGGATGCCACTAGGTACACTGAGTGTTTGCTAGTATAATGGCTTGGTTAGAATGAGTTGTAGTGTGCAACGCAGGCAGACGCGCTCTGCAAATGTCTTTGCACTAGTGGGACTATAGCAAAGTCCAATAGCCACGTATAGGATGCCACTAGGTACACTGAGTGTTTGCTAGTATAATGGCTTGGTTAGAATGAGTTGTAGTGTGCAACGCAGGCAGACGCGCTCTGCAAATGTCTTTGCACTAGTGGGACTATAGCAAAGTCCAATAGCCACGTATAGGATGCCACTAGGTACACTGAGTGTTTGCTAGTATAATGGCTTGGTTAGAATGAGTTGTAGTGTGCAACGCAGGCAGACGCGCTCTGCAAATGTCTTTGCACTAGTGGGACTATAGCAAAGTCCAATAGCCACGTATAGGATGCCACTAGGTACACTGAGTGTTTGCTAGTATAATGGCTTGGTTAGAATGAGTTGTAGTGTGCAACGCAGGCAGACGCGCTCTGCAAATGTCTTTGCACTAGTGGGACTATAGCAAAGTCCAATAGCCACGTATAGGATGCCACTAGGTACACTGAGTGTTTGCTAGTATAATGGCTTGGTTAGAATGAGTTGTAGTGTGCAACGCAGGCAGACGCGCTCTGCAAATGTCTTTGCACTAGTGGGACTATAGCAAAGTCCAATAGCCACGTATAGGATGCCACTAGGTACACTGAGTGTTTGCTAGTATAATGGCTTGGTTAGAATGAGTTGTAGTGTGCAACGCAGGCAGACGCGCTCTGCAAATGTCTTTGCACTAGTGGGACTATAGCAAAGTCCAATAGCCACGTATAGGATGCCACTAGGTACACTGAGTGTTTGCTAGTATAATGGCTTGGTTAGAATGAGTTGTAGTGTGCAACGCAGGCAGACGCGCTCTGCAAATGTCTTTGCACTAGTGGGACTATAGCAAAGTCCAATAGCCACGTATAGGATGCCACTAGGTACACTGAGTGTTTGCTAGTATAATGGCTTGGTTAGAATGAGTTGTAGTGTGCAACGCAGGCAGACGCGCTCTGCAAATGTCTTTGCACTAGTGGGACTATAGCAAAGTCCAATAGCCACGTATAGGATGCCACTAGGTACACTGAGTGTTTGCTAGTATAATGGCTTGGTTAGAATGAGTTGTAGTGTGCAACGCAGGCAGACGCGCTCTGCAAATGTCTTTGCACTAGTGGGACTATAGCAAAGTCCAATAGCCACGTATAGGATGCCACTAGGTACACTGAGTGTTTGCTAGTATAATGGCTTGGTTAGAATGAGTTGTAGTGTGCAACGCAGGCAGACGCGCTCTGCAAATGTCTTTGCACTAGTGGGACTATAGCAAAGTCCAATAGCCACGTATAGGATGCCACTAGGTACACTGAGTGTTTGCTAGTATAATGGCTTGGTTAGAATGAGTTGTAGTGTGCAACGCAGGCAGACGCGCTCTGCAAATGTCTTTGCACTAGTGGGACTATAGCAAAGTCCAATAGCCACGTATAGGATGCCACTAGGTACACTGAGTGTTTGCTAGTATAATGGCTTGGTTAGAATGAGTTGTAGTGTGCAACGCAGGCAGACGCGCTCTGCAAATGTCTTTGCACTAGTGGGACTATAGCAAAGTCCAATAGCCACGTATAGGATGCCACTAGGTACACTGAGTGTTTGCTAGTATAATGGCTTGGTTAGAATGAGTTGTAGTGTGCAACGCAGGCAGACGCGCTCTGCAAATGTCTTTGCACTAGTGGGACTATAGCAAAGTCCAATAGCCACGTATAGGATGCCACTAGGTACACTGAGTGTTTGCTAGTATAATGGCTTGGTTAGAATGAGTTGTAGTGTGCAACGCAGGCAGACGCGCTCTGCAAATGTCTTTGCACTAGTGGGACTATAGCAAAGTCCAATAGCCACGTATAGGATGCCACTAGGTACACTGAGTGTTTGCTAGTATAATGGCTTGGTTAGAATGAGTTGTAGTGTGCAACGCAGGCAGACGCGCTCTGCAAATGTCTTTGCACTAGTGGGACTATAGCAAAGTCCAATAGCCACGTATAGGATGCCACTAGGTACACTGAGTGTTTGCTAGTATAATGGCTTGGTTAGAATGAGTTGTAGTGTGCAACGCAGGCAGACGCGCTCTGCAAATGTCTTTGCACTAGTGGGACTATAGCAAAGTCCAATAGCCACGTATAGGATGCCACTAGGTACACTGAGTGTTTGCTAGTATAATGGCTTGGTTAGAATGAGTTGTAGTGTGCAACGCAGGCAGACGCGCTCTGCAAATGTCTTTGCACTAGTGGGACTATAGCAAAGTCCAATAGCCACGTATAGGATGCCACTAGGTACACTGAGTGTTTGCTAGTATAATGGCTTGGTTAGAATGAGTTGTAGTGTGCAACGCAGGCAGACGCGCTCTGCAAATGTCTTTGCACTAGTGGGACTATAGCAAAGTCCAATAGCCACGTATAGGATGCCACTAGGTACACTGAGTGTTTGCTAGTATAATGGCTTGGTTAGAATGAGTTGTAGTGTGCAACGCAGGCAGACGCGCTCTGCAAATGTCTTTGCACTAGTGGGACTATAGCAAAGTCCAATAGCCACGTATAGGATGCCACTAGGTACACTGAGTGTTTGCTAGTATAATGGCTTGGTTAGAATGAGTTGTAGTGTGCAACGCAGGCAGACGCGCTCTGCAAATGTCTTTGCACTAGTGGGACTATAGCAAAGTCCAATAGCCACGTATAGGATGCCACTAGGTACACTGAGTGTTTGCTAGTATAATGGCTTGGTTAGAATGAGTTGTAGTGTGCAACGCAGGCAGACGCGCTCTGCAAATGTCTTTGCACTAGTGGGACTATAGCAAAGTCCAATAGCCACGTATAGGATGCCACTAGGTACACTGAGTGTTTGCTAGTATAATGGCTTGGTTAGAATGAGTTGTAGTGTGCAACGCAGGCAGACGCGCTCTGCAAATGTCTTTGCACTAGTGGGACTATAGCAAAGTCCAATAGCCACGTATAGGATGCCACTAGGTACACTGAGTGTTTGCTAGTATAATGGCTTGGTTAGAATGAGTTGTAGTGTGCAACGCAGGCAGACGCGCTCTGCAAATGTCTTTGCACTAGTGGGACTATAGCAAAGTCCAATAGCCACGTATAGGATGCCACTAGGTACACTGAGTGTTTGCTAGTATAATGGCTTGGTTAGAATGAGTTGTAGTGTGCAACGCAGGCAGACGCGCTCTGCAAATGTCTTTGCACTAGTGGGACTATAGCAAAGTCCAATAGCCACGTATAGGATGCCACTAGGTACACTGAGTGTTTGCTAGTATAATGGCTTGGTTAGAATGAGTTGTAGTGTGCAATGCAGGCAGACGCGCTCTGCAAATGTCTTTGCACTAGTGGGACTATAGCAAAGTCCAATAGCCACGTATAGGATGCCACTAGGTACACTGAGTGTTTGCTAGTATAATGGCTTAGTTATCAGTTGGAGTGTGCAGAGGACAAGAGGGTACAGTGGCAGGATTGTGGTGCTCTGGGTAGAGGAATGGAAGACTGCCTTTCTATTCCCTCCTAATGGTGAAATGCAGGTAGGAAATCCCTGACCTGGGCTACACAGACGCTGTTGCTGTTTGCAGGACCTGTCACCTATGGCTCTCTGACCCTGCCGGTTGGAGCCCTTAAAAGGACTGCTATAAAGTGCTCTCCCTAAGCTGTCTAACGCTGTGTATGCAGCGCATACAGCTGTATCGGCTATAGGACTCAGGAAGACGGAGCTGCGACAGTGATGTCTGACACCAAAGACGCAGAAGGCAGATAATGGCGTCCGTGAAGAAAATGTCCGGTTTTATAATGCAGGGACATGTGACATGCAGATCCTATCACACATGCCGTTGCTTCTCTGGCTCAAAGTCCACTTAGCTGTGTGTGTGTCTGGGATTGGCTGACATGCTGGCCCGCCCCACAAGACGCGCGCGCTTAGGGAAGGAAGACAAGAAAAAAAAAAAAAAAAAATGGCGATCGCCATTATAGAAACAGCAGTGATCTGAAGGCGCTGTTCACGCACACTATACACTGAAATGTGATAATAGTTTGATTCACAGAGTGACTTACACTATTACAGCAGAAACCAAGCTATGATTTAGCTGTTTTTTGGCTGCTAGAACCGTTCTCGAACGTTTCTAGAACTACCGAGCTTTTGCAAAAAGCTCGAGTTCTAGTTCGATCTAGAACATGCCCCAAAATCACTCGAGCCGCGAACTGGAGAACCACGAACCACGAACCGCGCTCAACTCTACTCATGACGTGTCACTCTGCTTTTGTCTATAGGAGGTGCATTGTGATCCACCCTGGTTTGGGGTGGACCCAGGTTATAAAACGGGCTGGAGCCAACAAGGGGGTGCGCAGTCTTCTATTATGCTCTGAAAGAGCACACCTCCATGTGTTGAACCCATTGCGGCTTTAGGCCAGAGGTAGGCAGGGATAGGGCGTCAATGCAGGCCGCCACCACAGTTGGTAACGCAGAACGGTTAAGACCAGCTCCTGTCCTACAAGTCCTGCTTGTGCAGCCCAGTGGCATTAACAGGCCTGCTGCTGCTGATGCGCCTGCTGTCCACAGGTGTGGCCCCAATGAACACGGTCAGCGTACTGAATGGCCCCTGTGATGTTAACAGGGAGTTCCTGGGCTGGGTGGGCATGTGGACCCTGTGACGCTAACAGGGCTCCCAGTCTCAAGATCTGAGTGGCGTCTAACTCGGTTCAGGCAACTATTAGTTTCATAGCCACACAGATCTGTATCCTCCACCTAACCTTCCAGTTGCCAACCTCTCCTTTTCCATCTGTGAGCACGGTGGACACTGACTGCTGATGGGGATATATACCTTTCTCTTTCTTTTCTTATTAATTTTCGTTATATAGTGGTAACATAGTATATACTACCTTATCCAAATCTGCCAGTCCCACCGTAACAGATGGTATTTCTTCATCAAATGTTACTTTTGCTTAACCACCAAACCCACGGACAAAAACTTTTTTCCCCTTTCCAACACACCTGTTCCCCTTTCCACCAGCATTTTTCCTTTTTCAACTCATTTGGTATATGACCAAAAGTGCAACTCTGCAGGGACACCGTAGTCAACGCCATCTCAGCCCAGCAGCCAGCCCTCGGTCCCTCAGATGTGGACAAGTAAAAGCCCATTTCCTCCTATCCATGACAAAGCGTTGAGATTCACTCTGTGCAGCACTGGTGTTTACTGGAAAAGCAGATCTAAGAATCCGTACCACCTTCTGCAGATACTCCTGTATACGTGCGTCCCTTTCTATGGCAGGAATTATTTCGCCAAATTTTGTCTTAAAACATAACATGTTTTGTCTTTAAAACATCTAACAGTGTGGCAACCCAGTAGTTAGCATTACTTTGAATTCGTACAATCCGAGGGTCATGTAGGTAGTGCAGCAAGAAGGCGCTCATGTGTCTTGTGCATCCAGGAGGACCAAGTCCTTGGTGTGTTGGTGGCAGAGAGGTGAGAATCGTGCCTCCTTCCTCTGCCCTCTCCCCCCAACCTCGCACAACCGAAATGTGAGCAAGCTCTCACTCATCTGCTGAGTCTTCCATGCCCATCGCCAGTTCGTCCTCCATTTCTTCATGGGCTGCTGCACCTTCCTCAACAATTTTTGCTGATACTATGCGCCCTTGTTAATCCCTCTCCCCCACCGTCCCTTGACTTCCGCCTAGGTGCCGCTCACCGTCTGGACCTTGTAAATCTTATTATCCCTTCTGCATATGACTCCTCCTGTACTTCCTCCGCTTCCTCTTGGACCAACACCTGACTCCGAATAATGCATACAGTGTGCTCCATCTTGTAGATGACCAGAATTGTCACGCTGAGAATGGCATCGCCAGTGCTAAAGATCTTCGTCGATATTTGTAAACTGTGTAGAAGGGTGCATAGGTCCTTGATCTGACACCACTTCAGCAGCGTGATCTGCACCACCTCTGGATCAAGTTAGCCCAGGGTATACGTCATACCGTATTTCAGCAGGGCTCTGCGGTGCTGCCACAGACGCTAAAACATGTGCAGATTCAAATTCCTACATGTCGGAACATCGCATTTCAGGCTTTTAACCGCCAGACCCTAAGACTTCAGGAGCGATGAAAGTTGTTGAGCTGCTGGGTGCGAAGGATGAAAGTGAGCACATAGCAGCGTGCCCGCTGCACAAGGCCATGTAGGCCGGGATGGTATTTTAAAAATTGCTGGAGAATCAGATTCAACACGTGAGCCATACAAGGCACGTGTGTCACATTGCCCTGATGAAGGGCCGCAGACAGGTTTGCATCATTGCCGCACACGGCTGTTAAGTCACCAGCGTAGTCCACTCAATCAATTTTTTACTCTGGTTGCCAGGTGACAACGTGTTCCTTTCGTGCATAGTGCTGATGATGGGAAAGGAGTCGATTCCTGCGGCGCAGGTGGACGCAGGTTATGGTCACCCACTGGGTTGCGTTACCTTGACGGATACAGAACCACAGCCTGAATGTAGGTGGTGGGTATCTCACAGATGAAGTACCATCATTCAGCTACAACCAATGGGAAGACACCACACCCTTTTTTAGGCCCCTCCTATCTGCAGACCACTGCCAGACAAAGCTATGAACCTCTTGTTACTGTTACCCCCAGTTCAGTTTTATGAGTTTGTGTGCTTGTTACCTGACTACTTTTCCTACTTGCTGTTTATGTACCTCGTTGGCCGATCCGCATTTCACCTCTGCTTGTTTTCTGATTAAGTCCTGGCCATCCCATTCTGTTCCTCTTCCTTAATTAATGTTTTTGACCCTGCATGACTACTATTCTCTGGAACTGCAGCCTTCCACAGGTATTGATCAACTTGGGCCCTGTGTAATTCCAAATCACTGTATAGGGGTTAAAGGGTTTCAGGGTTCTGGGTGTCCAGCTTGGTGAGTGGCTTGCCTCTAGCCTATCCTTTACAGCCCATCTGAGTGTGTCGATCCAGGCAGGCATTACACCGTGCCCTCTGCAGAAGGCCATGTAGGCCGGGATAGTGTTTTAAAAATTGCTGGACAACCAGGTTCAACACGTGAGCCATACAAGGCACGTGTGTCACATTGCCCTGAAGAAGGGTCGCAGACTGGTTTGCATCATTGGCGCACCCGACCTTCCCTAACTGCTGGTTCAGTGTAGACAACCATTGATGAAACTCGGTCTCACTCTCCAGAGCTAACCGTCCACAATTCCTCAGTGGTGTCTCACATTTCCCCTACATTTCAAAGTAAACATTTGACCGCCTGATGGCCTTGAGCTCTGCTGCCAGCATAGTAAGGAGGTGTCTGGGATTCCTTGGGCGCAGTTACAAGGAAGGGTGGCTTGACCACACAGGGTTTGGGCCGAGGTGAAGGACCCACATGAGGTTAAGGAGGCAGAAGCAGTGGAGGAACTTGTAGATACAGAGGAAGGATTGACACACAAGTCGTGGGGACGGCAAGACTTGTACAGCAAACCCTTCTCCATCTCTCACCATAGTTACCCAGTGCCCAGTCAGCAACATGTAACTCTCCTGTCCATGCTTACTGGTCCAAGTATCTGTGGTGAAATGCACCCTGTCACACACAGAGTTTCTCAAGGAATCGGTGAGGTTGTGTGCGACCTGCTGTGGTAGCACGGGCACGCCTTTCTTGGAGAAGGAGTGACGACTGGCCATCGGCTCTTGGGGCACTGCAATGGGCATAAGGTCTCGAAAATCCTCGGTCTCAAAACGGTGTAATGGCAGCCTTTCTGTTGCCAACAAGTTGCAGATGATGAAACTCAACCTCTTAGGCATGTCATGCCCTTCGAAAATCATGTAAAACACAGCGAGGGGACTCCAACCACAGTCTCCCTCGTTGCCACTATTTGGGCCACACACACCCCACTTGACTGGCATCAGTTGACCCCCTTTTGAAAAAGAAAAAGATGCTTTGCATGAAGCACTCTCAAAAATACGCGTGTCTTTCCCGTCCCCTGGATGACCCAGGGGAAGAAAAGTTCTCTGAGAGCCATGACTTGTTCATCTTGGTTCTTTTAGAAACACAGCGAGGGGACTCCAACCACAGTCTCCCTCGTTGCCACTAATTGGGCCAAACACACACCACTTGACTGGCATCAGTTGACCGCCCTTTTGAAAAAGAAAAAGATGCTTTGCATGAAGCACTCTCAAAAATACGCGTGTCTTTCCCGTTCCCTGGATGACCCAGGGGAAGAAAAGTTCTCTGAGAGCCATGACTTGTTCATCTTGGTTCTTTTAGAAACACAGCGAGGGGACTCCAACCACAGTCTCCCTTGTTGCCACTAATTGGGCCACACACACCCCACTTGACTGGCATCAGTTGACCGCCATTTTGAAAAAGAAAAAGATGCTTTGAATGAAGCACTCTCAAAAATACGCGTGTCTTTCCCGTCCCCTGGATGACCCAGGGGAAGAAAAGTCCTCTGAGAGCCATGACTTGTTCATCTTGGTTCTTTTAGAAACACAGCGAGGGGACTCCAACCACAGTTTTCCTCGTTGCCACTAATTGGGCCACACACACCCCACTTGACTGGCATCACTTGACCCCCCTTTTGAAAAATAAAAAGATGCTTTGCATGAAGCACTCTCAAAAATACGCGTGTCTTTCCCGTCCCCTGGATGACCCAGGGGAAGAAAAGTCCTCTGAGAGCCATGACTTGTTCATCTTGGTTCTTTTAGAAACACAGCGAGGGGACTCCAACCACAGTTTTCCTCGTTGCCACTAATTGGGCCACACACACCCCACTTGACTGGCATCACTTGACCCCCCTTTTGAAAAAGAAAAAGATGCTTTGCATGAAGCACTCTCAAAAATACGCGTGTCTTTCCCGTCCCCTGGATGACCCAGGGGAAGAAAAGTCTTCTGAGAGCCATCACTTGTTCATCTTGGTTCTTTTAGAAACATAGTGAGGGGACTCCAACCACAGTCTCCCTCGTTGCCACTATTTGGGCCACACACACCCCACTTGACTGGCATCAGTTGACCCCCTTTTGAAAAAGAAAAAGATGCTTTGCATGAAGCACTCTCAAAAATACGCGTGTCTTTCCCGTCCCCTGGATGACCCAGGGGAAGAAAAGTTCTCTGAGAGCCATGACTTGTTCATCTTGGTTCTTTTAGAAACACAGCGAGGGGACTCCAACCACAGTCTCCCTCGTTGCCACTAATTGGGCCACACACACCCCACTTGACTGGCATCAGTTGACCGCCCTTTTGAAAAAGAAAAAGATGCTTTGCATGAAGCACTCTCAAAAATACGCGTGTCTTTCCCGTTCCCTGGATGACCCAGGGGAAGAAAAGTTCTCTGAGAGCCATGACTTGTTCATCTTGGTTCTTTTAGAAACACAGCGAGGGGACTCCAACCACAGTCTCCCTTGTTGCCACTAATTGGGCCACACACACCCCACTTGACTGGCATCAGTTGACCGCCATTTTGAAAAAGAAAAAGATGCTTTGAATGAAGCACTCTCAAAAATACGCGTGTCTTTCCCGTCCCCTGGATGACCCAGGGGAAGAAAAGTCCTCTGAGAGCCATGACTTGTTCATCTTGGTTCTTTTAGAAACACAGCGAGGGGACTCCAACCACAGTTTTCCTCGTTGCCACTAATTGGGCCACACACACCCCACTTGACTGGCATCACTTGACCCCCCTTTTGAAAAAGAAAAAGATGCTTTGCATGAAGCACTCTCAAAAATACGCGTGTCTTTCCCGTCCCCTGGATGACCCAGGGGAAGAAAAGTCCTCTGAGAGCCATCACTTGTTCATCTTGGTTCTTTTAGAAACACAGTGAGGGGACTGGCATCACTTGATCCCCCTTTTCAAAATGAAACAGATGCTTTGCATGAAGCACTCTCAAAAATACTCGTGTCTTTCCCGTCCCCTGGCTGACCCAGGGGAAGAAAAGTCCTCTGAGAGCCATGTCCACATTGTCAGTGGACAGACACGTGTGCTTATCTGCCAGCAGACCCCCAGCAGCACTGAAGACAGGTTCCGAGAGAACGCTGGCTGCAGGACATGACAAGATCCCCAGATTGGAAGCCTAAAATGAGCAGGGCTCAAGTTGCACAGTAATGGCATCGATGTTTCCTTGCATATACTCATATATCGGTGTCTCCTCTTTTTCCTTGTCCAGCTCTTTTGTTTTCGCATGAGTATATGTCCTTGTCACTTTCCCATGTGTTTGTGTTGTGTTGTGAGTTGTTTATCACCTTTTGGACACCTTTGAGGGTGTTTTCTAGGTGTTTTTATGTGTTTGTGATTGCCTGCCATTGTTTCTTATGCAGTTCGAGTTCGTTTCGTCGAACGTTCGACGAACCGAACTCGAACGGGACCTCCGTTCGGTGAACCGACCTCGAGCCGAACCGCGACCGGTTCACTCATCTCTACAAGAGAAACAAAAAGCGGAGCGCACCACTTTTAAAAAATGGCTAAATAGCCATGGGTGCGAGCTGGTGCAGAATGGGAGAGTATGCAAGAACAGGAGAAAAAGATTCTGCACAAACAATCAGGGGCACGCCAATGAATAGAATGTATGAAAAAAACCTTTATTTAGTGCACAACATGGGACATATTAAAATCATTTAAAACACACATAAAGACAAAAAGCACCCACTGAGCAGGACCGGACCCAAGAGATGACAGCAATAAGCCAAAATACAACATAAACATATGGTTAATATGGCAAAAAGGACCCACAATAGTGCCATATCAAGTATCAGGTGTCAGTTGGTCCCCTGATGGTATCAATGATAAGCGGGGACACTATAGCGATAATAATAATAGATGCTAGTATACAAGAATGTATGTGGATTAAACACAAATGTGTCATTAAGGAGAAAAAGACCCATATACAAATAAATGTACAAATCTTATCAAAGGTACAATATCATTGAAAGAGTGGTAGGCAGCAGCAGCTGTACACCCTGACTAAACAATGGCATAGACGTGGTTAAGGTAGATACATCCGATGCTGGGGGGCAAAGGAGATAATCAGCCGAGTATAGTAGGGTGGCAAGGAGTAAGCCAAGGTATGCACCATCTACCCAAAATCGGGAGAGGGGCTGCAATGACATCAATGAAAAATCACAGAGAGGTACATGGTAATCTAGTAGACACAAGGTCTAATGCAGGACACATGATACACAAAATAGTCACCAAGAAGGCACAGGGTCAATCAGTCACACATATTTTGTGCAAGGGTGAGGTCAAGTGGACCGCTCAGGAAGGGTGGCCGATGCGTATCGCCGCCGCAGCGGCTTCATCAGGGAAGATGGCGTTAGTGCAAAACAAAGGGGTATATATACATTAATAATTAAGTACCTTCACACACCTGTGTTTTGGCGGCAGAGCCAACGTGGTCCATGTAACGGGGCACCATGTTGCGCATGCGCAATGCGGAGGGACGGAAGGCAGTAGAAGACAAAAAGTTGAAAAAGTCATAGTGCAAAGTGGCGCCGCATTTGCGCATGAGAGGTGCAGACAAGGGGTGAAGCAGACGAAATATGTTGTGGGCAACATACCTTATCATAAGCGCATGCGCAGAGTACAAATACTGGAGCGTCGTAAATGCGCTTGCATGGTATCGCTGACGTTGATTAAAACAGGGGCAGAAGGATACAGCCATTACCATGACTGATGCGCTCGTCCAGAATACACCAAGGATGAGGCAGGAGCCATAGATAGACGCAGCATGGAACATGTTTGGAGTGCACACATGTACATGCAGACTCATAAACAAGAGGCAGAGCAGATAAAGTGTAGCAAGGTGGATCACTGGGAAAACAGAGTGATGTATATAGGCGACACAAAATGGTATACAAATTATATATATTTTATAAGGACATATAATAATCCATACACCAAACAGGTAGATTGACATAACAATGGGCAATGCGGTGGATGAAAATATTAGAATGTTTACTCATGCATAATAAGTAGCACCCAAACCTAGAGATATCATAAATACATATGCGAGTAACCTACATATAGTAAGATGGTGTATAGAAATTAGTCATCCCATGCCAATGCGTGTATACTGATGGTAAATAGAGAATTAGGCCCAAATAGCATAAATGTATATATTTCAAAGTCTAGTAAGGAACGTACCAAGAATGTTCAAGCCCCGTGTATGAAATAAGCCATACATGTACATGGTGAATACGGAAAAAATGGGAAGGAAAACTGCCCCATCACTCATAGGGGTCAGTGAGTGCATAGAGGGGCAAAGACGCACAAACCCACATGCCAATGGAGTGGAGGAATTGTATATGGGTACCGCCCCTATTCCTAGCTGAAAAGAGTTATGTCCAAAAAATGGACAATGTGTGTGGATACTTGATATTGCACGGAAAAATACATGATTAAGCATAACCAGTAAATAGATGTCAAGACATCATAGTGGACATTCCTCGCCACTCAGTGGCGTTTATATATTTGTACTTCTGCCTGGAATGTCCACTATGATGTCTTGACATCTATTTACTGGTTATGCTTAATCATGTATTTTTCCGTGCAATATCAAGTGTCCACACACATTGTCCATTTTTTGGACATAACTCTTTTCAGCTAGGAATAGGGGCGGTACCCATATACAATTCCTCCACTCCATTGGCATGTGGGTTTGTGCGTCTTTGCCGCTCTATGCACACGCTGACCCCTATGAGTGATGGGGCAGTTTTCCTTCCCCTTTTTTCCGTATTCACCATGTACATGTATGGCTTATTTCATACACGGGGCTTGAACATTCTTGGTACGTTCCTCACTAGGCTTTGAAATATATACATTTATGCTATTTGGGCCTAATTCTCTATTTACCATCAGTATACACGCATTGGCATGGTATGACTAATTTCTATACACCATCTTACTACATGGTAATGGCTGTATCCTCCTGCCCCTGTTTTAATCAACGGCAGCGATACCATGCAAGCGCATTTACGACGCTCCTGTATTTGTACTCTGCGCATGCACTTATGATAAGGTCTGTTGCCCACAACATATTTTGTCTGCTTCACCCCTTGTCTCCATTGCGCATGCGCAAATGCGGCACCGCTTTGCACTCTGACTTTTTAAACTTTTTGTCTGCTACCGCCTTCCGTCCCTCCGCATTGTGCATGCGCAACATGGCGCCTCGTTACACGGACCACGTTGGCTCTGCCGCCCAACACAGGTGTGTGAAGGTACTTAATTATTAATGTATATATACCCCTTTGTTTTGCACTAATGCCACCTTCCCTGATGAAGCCGCTGCGGCGGCGATACGCGGCGGCCACCCATCCTGAGCGGTCCACTTGACCTCACCTTTGCACACAATATGTGTGACTGATTGACCCTGTGCCTCCTTGGTGACTATTTTGTGTATCTTGTGTCCTGCATTAGACCTTGTGTCTACTAGATTACCATGTACCTCTCTGTGATTTTTCATTGATGTCATTGCAGCCCCTCTCCCGATTTTGGGTAGATGGTGCATACCTTGGCTTACTCCTTGCCACCCTACTATACTCGGCTGATTATCTCCTTTGCCCCCCAGCATCGGATGTATCTACCTTAACTACGTCTATGCCATTGTTTAGTCAGGGTGTACAGCTGCTGCTGCCTACCACTCTTTCAATGATATCGTACCTTTGATAAGATTTGAACATTTATTTGTATATGGGTTTTTTTTCACATTTGTGTTTAATCCACATACATTCTTGTATACTAGCATCTATTATTATTATCACTATAGTGTCCCCGCTTATCATTGATACCATCAGGGGACCAACTGACACCTGATACTTGATATGGCATTATTGTGGGTCCTTTTTGCCATATTAACCATATGTTTATGTTGTATTTTGGCTTATTGCTGTCATCTCTTCGGTCCGGTCCTGCTCAGTGGGTGCTTTTTGTCTTTATGTGTTTTTTAAATGATTTTAATATGTCCCATGTTGTGCACTAAATAAAGTTTTTTTCATACATTCTATTCATTGGCGTGCCCCTGATTGTTTGCGCAGAGTCCTTTTCACCTGTTCTTGGGTCTTTAAAGGGTGAATTGTGCTGTAAAACTTTGTCTAAATTGTTCGATTCACAGCTGAAATTATTATTTTACACACACCATTTCTAGTTATTACAGTCTGGACAGGGCATGGGAGGTAGACAGCGAGATATTAATCTTTAATTATTCTCACTGATATTGATCACTCTGCCCAATATTATTGCAATGTTTAACGAGAAAAACACAGAACTTTCAAGTTACACTCCACAACCATGAACTGGCTGAAAAAGCAGATAGACTAAAGCGGGCTTTACACGCTACGACATCGCTCAAGTGATCTCATTGAGGTCACGGAATTTGTGACGCACATCCGGTCGCTTTAGCGATGCCATTGTGTGTAACACCTATGAGCGATTTTGCATTGTCGCAAAAACATGAAAAAATCGCTCATCGGTGACATGGGGGTCCATTCTCAAATATCGTTAGTGCAGCAGTAACGAAGTTGTTCCTCGTTCCTGCGGCAGCACACATCGGTACGTGTGACACCGCTGGAACGAGGAAGCTCTCCTTACCTGCCTCCCGGCCACAATGCGGAAGGAAGGAGGTGGCCTGGATGTTCGTCCCACTCATCTCCGCCCCTCCGCTTCTATTGGGCGGCGGTTCAGTGACGCTGCTGTGACGTCGCTGTGACGCTGAACGAACCGCCCCCTTAGAAAGGAGGCGGTTCGCCGGTCACTGTGACGTCGCAGAGCAGGTAAGTAGTGTGACGGGTCTGGGCGATGTTATGCGCCATGGGCAGCGATTTGCCTGTGTCGCACAACTGATGGGGGCGGGTACGCACGCTGGCGAAATCGGTCACAATATCGCAGCGTGTAAAGCGGCCTTAATTCTAAGTTTCTATGCTGAAATACTTTAGTAATATTAGGATAACTATTCATTTGCTTTCCGTTTTGCTGAATTTCTATCATTTGCTCATTGTTAGCTGTGTTTCCCATACATTTTACACCTGAGATGATATAGTAAATATCAAGTTGGAATGTCTCAATGAATGTATAGTAAATACTATGTGGCTAAAAGTTTCTTATACCTATAAAAGCTGTAATGATCTCCCATTCTAAATGCACAGGCAGTAATTTAATTTGGTCTCCATTTTGCAGCTATAACAGGTTCTAGTCTCCAGGAAAGGTTTTTGGCGTGCGATGTTCGGCTTTGCACGCACTTGATGGCACAGCGGCATCAGACTTAAGCGGGCTGTACACGCTACGATATTGTTAATGTATTATCGTCGGGGTCACGGTGTTTGTGACGCACATTCGGCGACGTTAACGACATCGCAGCATGTGTCACGTACGAGCGACCTTAGTCGATCGCAAAAGTGGCCAAAACTGTTCGCCACAGATAGGTCGTCCTGAATCAAAAAATCGTTAATTTCTTATTAGCAATGTTGTTCGTTGTTCCTGCGGCAGCACACAGCTATGTGTTACACCGCAGGAGCGACGAACATCTCCTTACCTGCCTCCACCGGCATTTCGGAAGGAAGGAGGTGGGCGGGATGTTACGTCCCGCTCATCTCTGCCCCTCCGCTTCTATTGGCCGGCCGCTTAGTGACGCCGCTGTGACGTCTCTATGACGCCGAACGCACCTCCACCTTGAGGGAGGTAATGTTCGGCGGTCATAGCGACGTCGCTGCACAGGTATGTGCGTGTGACGCTGCCGTAGCGATAATGTTCACTATGGCAGCGATCACACAATATCGCACGTACAATGGGGGCGGGTGCTATCGCGCTCGACATCGCTAGCCGATGCTAGCGATGTCACAGCGTGTAAAGCACACTTTAGAGTTCGGAGTTCACAGAGTCTGACAAGCAATTTGAGACTTCAGAATTGTTCAGCCAGAGCTGGGCGTTGGCTGATTCAGGTTCACTGGTCTTCAGACCTGCAGAAGTATATTCCTGCAAACTGGTGAGCAGGAACAAGGAGCTCAGGATGCTAAATGCCACGTGCAGCTGTTTCCTTCCTATTTAAGGTCTGGGTTTCTTCTAGTGTGTGCTGATAATAGCTGCAGCATAGCTCCAGCGATTACGGTCTTAGTGGTGATCCTATTTATGGTGATCTATGTTGCAATTTTGAATGGTGTGGAAGTTCCTCTGATGTGCATTTACTTCCTTCCCTTCCGTGTCTTTTCTGTGGGGTTTTGGTTATTGTGTTTCTGGCCCGCACCAAGGGTGTAGTAGAGGGGGAGTAAGATCAGTGCTTGGACAGAAGTCAGGGTCACGCTGGGGGGCTCTGACCTGCCTACCATCAAGCTTCCTGGCCTGGAGGGGTATTGTTTGGCCAAGGCTATTTTACATCCTAGGGTATAGTTTGGCCTAAGACAGTTAATCCCCAGGGTATACTTTTGTCTGGGCCAAACTATACTTGGACTAAATCTGGGAAATGGGTTAAATTGGCCAGCTACACCAGAACAGAAAATGCCTTTCACAAATTGTTCACACAAAGTTGGAAATATAAAATTGACCAAAGTGTCATCTAGTACAAACTTCCTCCACCAATTATACATTTTTTTTCATTAAGTCACTTATAACCAACAATGTTGTGTGTACTGAGAAAATCATACAGCCCTTTTTTAAAAGTTGTTATAAAGTCAGCCATTGCTACCTCTTGTGGTAGGGCATTCCACTGTCTGACTGCTCTAACTGTAAAGAACCCTTTCCTATTTAGCTGTCGGAATCGCTTTTCTTCCACTCGCAGTGAGTGCCCCCTGGTCCTTAGTATTGTCTTTGGAAGGAATAAGTCATGTGCAAGTCCTTTGTATTGACCACACATGTATTTATACACATAAATGAGATCTCCTCTGAGACGTCTTTTTTCTAAGCTAAACAAATCCAACTTTTTCAACTTCTTTTCATATGGGAGGCCTTCCATTCTTTTTAATAATGTAGTTTCTCGCCTTTGGACTGACATTAACTAGATACATCAGGGGCTCTGCCAATGATATCGATTCCAGATGATTTTGCATTCCAAAAGTCAAATGGTGCGCCTTCTCTTCTGAGCCCTGCCATGTGCCCAAACAGTAGTTTTCCACCACATATGGGGTCTCTTTGTACTCAGAAGAAAATGCACAAAATGTGTTATGTTGCATTTTCTCTTGTTACCCTGCAAAATGTGGGGCTAAAGTAACATTTTTGTTTTATTTGGTTTTCAGCAGTGTGAGGGGTGCAGTTTTTAGAATGGTATCTTTTTTGGGTATTTCCAGTCACATAGGCCTCTCAATCTCACTTTAAATGTGATGTGGTCCCCCAAAAAATGGTTTTCTGTGGAATAATGAGAAATTGCTGATAACATTTTAACTCTTCTAACTTCCTAACAAAATAAATGCGTTTCAAAAATGGTGTTGATGTAAAGTAGACATGTGGGAAACGTTGTTTATTAACGATTTTGTGTGACACACAGTAACTCTCTGATTTAATCGCATACAAATTAAAAGTTCAAATACTGTAACATTTTTTAAATTTTTGTCAAATTTCTTATATTTTCACAAAAAAATAAATATATTGTCCTACATTTACCAATAATATGAGGTACAATATGTCACGAAAAAATATTCTCAGAATCACCGGTATCTGTTGAAGCGTTCCAGAGTTCTAACCTTATATAGTGACATGGTCAGAATTGAAAAAAATTGGCCTGGTTAGGAAGGTGAGAACAGCCTGGGGTGGGGGGGAGGAGTGAAGGGCTTAGCATTTGCATATCATTAACATGTCTATCAATCCAGTGATTTTCAGAATTTAATGATTTTTGGTGTTGCTATTTCAATGTCTGGGAGCGTATATTAAAATAAAATTTGTTTTCAAATTTTAAACAAGTTTTTAAACCTCATAGAAAAATCATAAAATATCCCATAATATGTATAATTGTTTGTAGTTATTTATTTGATTTTTTTATTATTTTTTTTTACAACAGTTGCAGGAATACGTGTCCAATGATGAATATTGTCACCAGCATGCTAAATAAAGGGAACCTGTCATGAGCAGTTCTGGGTGCATATTTCTAATCCCTGCCTAACCGTCCCTGTATCTAGTAGCATAGACAAAGAGATCTTTAGGAAAAGTTTTTCTAAAGATTCTTTATAATATGCTAATGAGGCCAGCGACTAGTCCCAAGGGCATTACTTTCCTTGGCTAGTCGGCCTCCTTAGCATGTAAGCATGCCTCTGTGGGTGTGCTAACATGCTAATGAATGCCCAGCATCGGATGCATGGTCATGTTCACCTTTCTGCTGCCACTGCACCCGATGCTGGATTTTGGCTCAGTGCGCATGATCAGAAGTCCCGCACTTTCAGTCATGCGCACAGTGAAGCCAGGTGTATGCGTCACGGCTTCAAACTGGAGTAGTGCGCATGACTGGACGTCTTGGGACATTCTGATTGTGCTCATTGAGCTGAAAACCAGCGGTGGCAGCAGAGGTGAGAGTGACCATGCCTCTGATGCTGCGCATTCATTAGCATGTTAGCACACCCGCAGCGTGCTAACATTCTAAGGGGGCCGACTAGCCAAGGGAGCTAATGCCCTTGCGACTAGTCGCTGGCCTAATTAGCAAATTATAAGGAATCTTTACAAATTATTTTTCTAAAGATCCCTTTATCTACACTAGTGTATACACGGACAGTTAGGCAGGGATTAGCAATATGCACCCAGAACTGCTCATGGATCTGGGGGTATAAAGGACCTGACAGGTTCAGTTTAATGTATTTGAGGTGGTTAAAAAAAATCTCCCCTACTGAATCAGAACTGTGACTGGACTGCACTGGACTAATTTAATAAATCATTTGGTTACATTCTAGCTTTATTGTACAAGAGTATCATACATTCACAGAAAACCATACAATATGGCATGTCCAAGTCTAAAAATAAATAGAAAAAGCACACATATTACATACAAAAAAAATAGAATGTACAAGTGGAAAGTATTGAGCAAATTAAACAAGGTTGATATTTATAATATTTAGAATTAGTAATTAGAAGTAAAAAAGCCCAAATTATTTCTGTTCTGAGAGGTAGTGGATGGAAAGGTCAGCCTCTTCACTGTGGATTATTTCCTACATTTTTCCATGAAAACAATTTCAGGCAAATGTCAGAACAGAATAAAAGGGTGGAAAGATTGATTGTCTCAATCTGTTTTCAAGGTAACTACAAACACAGCTCATCACCTTGTGTGATATAGAGGACGTGACCTTGAGAATCTCACCCTCATTAAAATGTGACACAAATACTATTCAGCAAGTTTTAATGGGGTTCACTTGAACTTTAACACTGAGGGTCTGTCCTTAAGCCAGGACGAGTACATTTCTCCTTTGGCGATAATTAGATAATTAGAGATGAGCTGACTGGTGGAAGTTCAGTCTAGCGGATGCAGGTGGACTTTTCAAAAAGTTCGATTTGGGATCCAGACTTGACCGGAACCTCAAATGAAAGTCCTAATTGGGCAGCTAAGATCTCCGCCCACATGCAGCCAGCCATAAACATAACACTTCCAGGGGTGGGGATTTTCCATGTTTTTTTTTGGGGTGCATACTACATCCGATCATGCTGTTATTTCCCCCAGTGCGAGAAAATCAAGCACTGCAAGCGGATAGCATTCTACTGATACCTGGATTCTCATCTAACAATAATAATAATAGTCTTTATTTCTATAGCACCAACATATTCTACAGCGCTTTACAAATCAGAGGTACATATACAAGCAACAGTTATAGAAGATACAATAATTAAGCCCGCTTTAGACGCTTCAATATATCTTACGATGTTTCGGCGGGGTCATGTCGTAAGTGACGCACATCCGGCACCGTAAGGTACATTGTAGTGTGTGACAGGTACGTGCGATTGCGATTGAATGTTAAAACGTTCATCGCATACACGTCATTGAATCCTGACGAATTGCACGTCAGGTTGTTCAATGTTCCCGAGGCAGCACACATCGCAGTGTGTGACACCCCGGGAACATTGAACAGATCTTACCTCCCTCCCGCGGCTCCAGCCGGCAATGCGGAAGGAAAGAGGTGGGCAGGATGTTTATGTCCCGCTCATCTCGCCCCTCCGCGTCTATTGGCCGGTTGCCACGTGACGTCGATGTGATGCCGAACGTCCCTCCCCCTCCAGGAAGTGGACGTTCACCACCCACATCGAGGTCGTATGGACGGGTAAGTACATGTGAAGGGGTTAATCGCTTGTGCGGCACGTTCAACAAATTGAACATGCCACACATACAATGGGGGCGTTGCAAATCGCATATGATATCGTATGCAAAATTGCAACGTGTAAAGCAGGCTTAAGGGCAAAAATAAAGACAACCCTGCTCGTAAGAGCTTACAATCTACAATGAAGTGAGGTGGGGGGGACAAGGTATAGGTGCTTATTTACAACAATAACCCAGCCATCTGCTTGAACCAGTCATCAGCCAATCTTTGTGATGTGTTTGGGTGCGGTGGCGTTTGACGGAGAGTTATGTTGTGAGACGTCGTGAAGGGACTATGTGAATTGAATTGGACTAGGGAGTGTGATAGGCCACCCTAAAAATATGTGTTTTTAGGGAGCGGCTGAAGCTGAGTAAGTTGCTATTCACCATAGTTTCTTGGGGTAGAGCATTCCAGAGATTTGGTGCAGCTCGGGAGAAGTCATGAAGTTGGGAGTGGGAGGTTCGGATTAGTGTGGGCGTTGGTCGAAAGCCATTTGCTGAGCATAGAAAACGGGTAGGGTGATAGATATCTGCTCTCATTTATTTTGAGATCTGCTGGCATGAAAAGAGGTGAACGTCTAGAAATAGGACCATCCTGATTGGTTACACATTGTCACAGTGGGATGAGTTATATGTTCTTTTGATTAAAATAGTGTCAACTGAGTAGCCTATGTTATTTACATGTACTATTAATATTTATTTACTTACTGTAGAGTTTTTGCTCATTTTGTTTTTATCCTATATTTTGTGTTTTGTCAGTTAATGGCCATGGAGTAAATGTGCATCTACACATTGCACCAATATGTATTTGGGGTCAATTCTTTGATTTTGTTATCAGAGAGCAGTATGATCTAGGACAGAGCCCTGGATTTTAGTGATGTGTCACTTAATTTACCGGTTGCTTCAGTTTTGAAAAAAATCACTGTTTTCTTTGCTGCAGAATCACCAGTTCACTGAATGTTGAGCTCTGTATTTCCCTGCCCAGGTCACTGATTGACAGTTTCATGTGAGCACTGTAAATTGGTGAAAAGATGCTAATTAGCGGTGGAGGTGGGGTTACACAGAGCAGGCGGATTACATGTCACGAGATAACTAGTTCTTTTGTTGCTAAAAAAAGGATAGTGACACACAGCCCAGTAAGAGATACATCACATTGAATAAGGGTCTGGGTCCCTACAGCATGCTGCTTGCAGATTAAACACCTGGTGACAAATTCCTTTTAAACATAAGAATGGGACATTGTTAAAAGGAATGTGTCATCCATAATTTTTTTTTTATAAAATTGAAGAAATGTAAAGTATTAATGTTTTTATTTTAAAAAATAACTTTTTTATTGGTAGAAAATGTGAAAAATAAGTTAAAAAGTTTTGATATTTTCCACCTTGAAACGTTAGTAAAAGCAACTGCTGAAATTTGTCATGAAAACCTAGTGTACTGCTAGATCGCATTACAACTGTAGTAAAAGTGGGTGGGATCTGCTCGCATGCGTCTGATGACTCATCCCCTCCCCTTCTGGGTGGCTTCAAAAACTAAAAGGGAGGATGAAGTTTAGAATCCCAGTTTAAAGCCATTTCTTGGAGAAGAAGCGGGCAGTTGACCCGCCAAATGGCTGTCCAGGTCTTATCTGTGGGTCCACCACTGCGTCTCTGATTCACCCCTTCTATACTGGTAAGATTTTCAGTGCAGGATTTGGGCTCTAATATTTTCTCTTTATGTATATACGCACTTTTTGGTTAGCACAGAACTTGAGTGTATTGTTGGCTTTGAATTGTTGGTGAGCTCGAGGCACTATGGGTGTGTGTTTTTTCCATCTGTTACTATCTGAGAGTTTTATGGTGTTTTTATTCTGAATGTATTAATAAAGGACACTGTTTGCACATAAAAAACACCATTCTTATTTCTTGTGTTCTATCCTATTACAATATCTAGTAGGTGTAATAATAAGAATATTATCAAATACCTCAAATTAGAAATGTAGTATAGTTTGCCTGATTCAATATGCCACTTACCTCATGTTCAGGGCATTGCAGAACCTTAGGTATCCATGTTTATGACGACTAGCGACTAGCTAACTAACTGTGACTATATGTATGTGTGACGCCCTGGCCTATCAGGTCGTCACAAGGGTGCCGTGCAATCTGCCCTTCTGCATGGTACCCACTCCTCCTTGGTTACGGGTCCTGTCAATTTGGTGTTGCTACCAACAGGTATACAAAAATCCTGAGGAACACTCTGCACAACACCCACCAGACCCCCTTTTGGGCAGCCTGAGGGGAATAGGGCCACCCAGATGGGGGGGGATGGAAGAGGGAGGTCAGAGATGTCAGTACAGTTCAGTTGAGCGGAGGAGTAGTTGAGCAGAGGTGACAGGACAGGTCGCGCTGTGGAGCTTGGCTCCTGTACCCGTCCCAGGTGCCAGACGTTGGCCTGGCCAGAAGGAGCTGGAACCCCGGTCGCAGGGGGTAGTGACAGGGGACACGGTGCTGCTACAGAGAGCAGGCCGGCTGACTTGTGCTACAACCGGGCAGGGGCCAGGGCACGACGGGGTACGCAGACCCTAGGCTGGGAAGAAGCTTCACGCAGCCCAGTAATTCACCCGACGGGAACGGAGTCTTCAGGAACCGTTCCCCACCCGCTCCAGAATCGGGATACTAGCGCAATGAGGGGGATAGGACTTCCCACAACCGTCCAGAAAATCCCAAGCGTGAACCCTGAGAGCAAGCTCACCTTGCTAGCCACGCAGGTGAGCAGAACCCGAGTAGTTCTAGGTGAAAGGTATCCACCTAAGAGACACACTGTGCCAAGGGACAAGGCTTCAGACCAACCAGCAACACCAAAGGGGCACGGACCCAGCGTGCTCGACCAACAGAAACGGAGCATACAAGAGTTTGGTTTACCTGGTGTCAGCGTCAGTGACTTTGGACTGTGTGAGTACCTGATATCCCTCTACTCCCAATGGGTCCCCCTGTTCAATCCATCACCGAATCCTGGGACACCACTCCCCTGCCCACGGAGGGGTTAACATCTCTAGCTGCCACACCATCGTCATCGGACTCCCCAAACTGCAGCGGTGGTCCCTCACGTTACCACACACCGTGGGTGGCGTCATGAACATTATGTCGTTCACTATCCACAAACAATTCCCCCCTTTTTATTCCAGGTAGCCGCGCGACCCCGCCTCGGATCCGGAGACCCCTCGAGCGACTGTGGATCCGGGTCTGAGTAGCCCGTCGGCTGTCGCGCGGGCGGCACATATGGTCTTAACCATGATAGCTAAAGTGCTGCAATGCCCTAAACATGAGGTAAGCTACATAGTGAATCAGGAGAGCTATACTACATTACTAATTGGAGGTAATTGCCAATATGGTTATTATTACACCTACTTCATATTGGGAGAGGATCTTGAAGATGGGAATACCCCTTTAATTCTTCATAGCTGGTAATATTAATTGCTTTGCTTGCAGCTAGATAGCACAAAGGGAAAGGAAAAGGAAGACTTGATAGAATAGAGCTGCAAAAAAGATAGGAAGAATACAAAACCTGTCTCAGTTATTAGGATGACTAGCTTTCCTCATAGGTAGTACTATGTATTTCACAAATCTAGTATGACTGTTGAATGTTGAATCATCAGGGACTAGAATTTATGATGAGAATATAGCATATATTACATTTGCGACAGGCAAGCGTGCTCACCACCACTTGAAACTCAAGCGAGCATTAGGGTGCTCAGACATTCTTGATACTCAATCAAGTATCCTTGGTGCTGTAGCGACATGCTCGAGTTCACTCCCCACATGTTTTAGTGCTATTTTTCAGCCACTAAACATGCTGTGGATTGCCTTCCAATCATGGTAATGCCATAGTTATTTTGGCTACTGACATTTCTAAGATTGGCTAGTTGCATCGAGTCATCAAGGTCTACAAAAATCTTGGTGATGTGCAGCTCGGCTCTATCTACCCCAGAAACAGTGTAGGGAGAGCATCTGGAGAAGTGATAGTGTCTTAAGCCCGCTACACATGCTTCAATATATCTCACAATCTGTCGTTGGGGTCAAGTTGTAAGTGACGCACATCCGGCATCGTTTGTGAGGTATCTGCGTGTGACATCTACTTGCGATCAGGATTGAACGCAAAACCGTTGATCGCAAACACATCGTATCATTCTCTAGAATTGAGCGTTTTGTTGCACGAACCTAGTCAATTGTAACATGTGACATCCCTCATACGATTTTGGTGTCTGATGCTATGTGCGCAGGTGTGCGCTCTGCACCGCAGCTTAAAAAAGGTCCGCTTCAGAGCGCAGCTGAAAAGCTGCGTTCTGAAGCGCCTCACAATGTCTGTCAGTCACTAATCTCTGTCAGTCGGTCACTATCTCTGTCCCTCACTCTCTGTCCATGTCAGTCTATCCCCCTCTCTCATATACTCACCGATCCCCGATCTCCGACGCTGCACGGCGTTCACACTGCTCCGGCGGCTTTTACTGTTTTGAAAAAGCCGGCCGCCCATTAAACAATCTCGTATTCCCTGCTTTCCCCGCCCACCTGCGCCTATGATTGGTTGCAGTGAGACACGCCCCCACGCTGAGTGACAGGTGTCACACTGCACCCAATCACAGCAGCCGGTGGGCGTGTCTATACTGTGTAGTGAAATAAATAATTAAATAATTAAAAAAAACGGCGTGCGGTTCCCTCCAATTTTAAAACCAGCCAGATAAAGCCATACGGCTGAAGGCTGGTATTCTCAGGATGGGGAGCTCCACGTTATGGGGAGCCCCCCAGCCTAACAATATCAGCCAACAGCCGCCCAGAATTGCCGCATACATTATATGCGACAGTTCTGGGACTGTACCCGGCTCTTCCCGATTTGCCCTGGTGCGTTGGCAAATCGGGGTAATAAGGAGTTATTGGCAGCCCATAGCTGCCAATAAGTCCTAGATTAATCATGTCAGGCGTCTATGAGACACCCTCCATGATTAATCTGTAAATTACAGTAAATAAACACACACACCCAAAAAAATCCTTTATTAGAAATAAAAACACAAACATATACCCTGGTTCACCACTTTAATCAGCCCCAAAAAGCCCTCCTTGTCCGGCGTACTCCAGGATGCTCCAGCGTCGCTTCCAGCGCTGCTGCATGGAGGTGACCAGAGCTGCAGCAGACACAGCCGCTCCGGTCACCTCCACGCAGGTAATGAAGACAGCCGCACGATCAGCTGCTGTCACTGAGGTTACCCGCTGTCACTGGATCCAGCGGTGGATCCAGCGGTGGCCGCGGGTAACCTCAGTGACAGCTCAGCTGATCGCGCTACTCACCGCCGCTCCTATCACCTCCACGCAGCAACTGAGGTGAGTAGCGCGATCAGCTGAGCTGTCACTGAGGTTACCCGCGGCCACCGCTGGATCCACCGCTGGATCCAGTGACAGCGGGTAACCTCAGTGACAGCAGCTGATCGCGCGGCTGTCTTCATTACCAGCGTGGAGGTGACCGGAGCGGCTGTGTCTGCTGCAGCTCCGGTCACCTCCATGCAGCAGCGCTGGAAGCGACGCTGGAGCATCCTGGAGTACGCCGGACAAGGAGGGCTTTTTGGGGCTGATTAAAGTGGTGAACCAGGGTATATGTTTGTGTTTTTATTTCTAATAAAGGATTTTTTCGGGTGTGTGTGTTTATTTACTGTAATTTACAGATTAATCATGGAGTGTGTCTCATAGACGCCTGACATGATTAATCTAGGACTTATTGGCAGCTATGGGCTGCCAATAACTCCTTATTACCCCGATTTGCCAACGCACCAGGGCAAATCGGGAAGAGCCGGGTACAGTCCCAGAACTGTCGCATATAATGTATGCGGCAATTCTGGGCGGCTGTTGGCTGATATTGTTAGGCTGGGGGGCTCCCCATAACGTGGAGCTCCCCATCCTGAGAATACCAGCCTTCAGCCGTATGGCTTTATCTGGCTGGTTTTAAAATTGGGGGGGACCGCACGCCGTTTTTTTTAATTATTTAATTATTTATTTCACTACACAGTATAGACCCGCCCACCGGCTGCTGTGATTGGGTGCAGTGTGACACCTGTCACTCAGAGTGGGGGCGTGTCTCACTGTAACCAATCATAGGCGCCGGTGGGCGGGGAAAGCAGGGAATACGAAATTGTTTAATGGGCGGCCGGCTTTTTCAAAACAGTAAAAGCCGCCGGAGCAGTGTGAACGCCGTGCAGCGCCGGGGATCGGGGATTGGTGAGTATGAGAGAGGGCTGCTAACTTCAGTAACTTAGGAGATTAGTGGTCACCGGTGAGTCCTTCACTGGTGACCGCTAATCAGGGCGCGACACAGACAGAGCCGCAGCATGACAATGAAGTCGGGTGAAGTTCACCCGAGTTCATTCTGACAGTGCGGCTCTGTCTGTGTCTGCTGTCAGCGGCCATTCAGCTCTGCTACATGGCTGTCTGTGTCTGCTGTTAGCGGCCATGTAGCAGAGCTGAATGGCAGATGACATAGTAAAAACACATCCCTACACATTACACACGCTTGGCAAGTCAATAAATAAATAAAAAAAAAAGGTGCCCAATGCATACGTCACAGAACACATGATCTAAAGGATCGCACATAACATTGATCAATTTAACATAGACTACTAACGCTCGTGTGACAGCAAATGAACGACCAACGTGAAATCTCATAAGATCCCATATGCAACCTGGGCGTGTCACATCGCAAATGCGATTGTACAACTAATTGCAACGTGTAAAGTGGGCTTTAGAGTAATTATTGCCTTAAAATCCTTGCTGCTGCAACATAAACAATATATTCTATTCTCTAATAATACTGCTATTAGCTGCATTTAGTATAGGGCTAGCTGCTAGAGAAGGGATAATGTGTTAGAGTCATCTAGGCAGGGATTGTAGCCTTACAAGTCTTGCTGCTGCAATGTAAAATCAAAAGCCCTATTATATTCTTTAGTAATACCGCTCTTATCTGCATTTAGTGTGTGGCTAATTGCTATAGAAGTTATAGTGTATAAGGCCTCTTCTACACTCATGTTAAAATCACGCACGTGCCGCGAGACACGTATTTTCCTTGCATGTTGCGTAAGGTAAGTACGTGTCTCCGGTACGTGCGGGCCATGTGTGTTCTCCGTGTGCTATCCGCGATAACACACGGAGAACCGGTAATTTACATACTCACGTAGTCCTTGCTGCTGTTCAGGGTTCTGATCTTCGGCTCCAGCCCCGCCCACTCCCAGCTGATGCTGCTTCCGACTGAGCGGAGGGGCGGAGATCAGCGCCCGGGACATCACGCCCACCTCCTTAACATGCTCATAATGAGCGGCGGATGGCAGCAACTGTTTGGAGCAGAATAATCTGCAGGGCTGAAGAAGGTGAGTATTTGATTTTTTTTATTTTAAAATAATGACACATGTTTCTCCAGCACGTGTCACACGGGACCGCATCCACACTACATCCGTGTGGTACGGGTGCGGGCCGTGTGACACCCGTGATGCCGGACGATATGTGGACATGTCGGCCGTTTTTAAAAACGCAGAAACGTACAATCCACATGGACACACGTTCCGTGTGGATTTACGTTAATGTGCCTGTTACCATAGGGTAACATTTGTGAACATGTGCAAGTGCCTCCGGTACGTGAAAAAACTGTCAAACACGTACCGGAGGCACGAACGTGTGACAGAGGCCTTAGAGGTATTTAAGCAGGGTTTAGAGCTTTACAGTTCTTCCTGCTGCAATGTAAAAGCAAAAGTCATTTTCAAGGCTAAGTTTAACCTATTCTGCATTTAGTATAGGACTAGCTGCTGGAGAAGGGATAGTGTATTAGAGTCATCTAGGCATTGCCTTAAAATCTTTGCTCTTTACATTTGCATGTATTGATTCTGGCCTCTCACTCTGCACATTTCAAGAAGGACATAAGTAAATTATGTGCAGTGATGCTCAAATATTTGAGTGGCCACAGTCAGAAGAAGATGATGGTGAACAGCAATTACTGTCTTCAGAGGTGGATGATGATGAGACACAGTTGCCAACAAGTCAGAAAGTGGAAAAGGAGGTGGTCCATGATAAACTCACTGACTCAACCTGGGAAGGTCGCTTTCAAAGCAAAAACAAAAGTGCAGAGGAGGAGGAAACTGTTGCATAGCAATAGGTAGGAAGAAGGCAGAGGGAGTAGGCGTTAATCTGCTCCCCAAAGCACACACATACGGCAAGTTCCCAGGCCAAGGGATAGGTGTTTCACAGTCTGGTGCTTTTTTAAAGAAAGTGCAGACGATAGAAAAACGGTCTCTTGCAACCTGTGCCATACGAAGATCAGCAGAGGCCTGACAAATACCAACCTTACCTCTACCAGCATGCATAAGCATATGTCATCAAACTATGTGACTCCGTGGGCTGAACACCTGGGTCTACAATCAGTGTCTGCGAGTGACACCACTTCCTCTTCCTCTGTGCTACGTGCTTGCCAATATCCTTTCCAGAACGTAGGCATGGATGCCTCCTTCCCTGCACCTGTCATTGCACATTCGCAAGTATCATCAGCAACCATGTCCGGTCCTTTGTCCCACCACAGCTTGCAGCTGTCCAGACCTTGGAACGCAAACAGAAATAAGCAGACACCTACACACAGGCCCAAACACTAAAGACTTGCACTTATTGCATAGGCTTTACCACTGTAGGAATCCTATTTTTAAAATTGAAAAAAAATTATTCTGAGGCCAACTTCTATGTGTCTTTCAGGGTGTATTGCAATCCCTCCTTTAAATAAATACGGTGAACTATGGATAAAGATAGCCCAGCAATTAAGGCTATGCTTACATTTTGAACTTTTGCTGTGTGGTTTTATTTTTGCTGTATTTTTTTCAGGAGTTTTATGCAAATTAACAGCTGAGTTTTACAGTACCAGCAAAAGCTAAGAGATTTCATAAATCTAATGCACACAATTATTGTTTTGCTTCCTTACTGAAATGGAAAACTGCTGCATTTTTTAAAGAAGCAGCATGTCAATTCTTTTAGCATTTTTCCAGTGTTTGCTTCAGCAATGCAATGAGAAAATGTAAAAACGCTACGTGTGAACAGAGCCTAAGGGATGGAGGAGGTTTTTTTTTTAAACGTCCCCATGCTGTTCATATTCCAATTGAGCGCTGTTTCCATCCATTTCAGCAATTTTACTGCGCCCCTCCAGACTTCCTGGGATGGTCTACAAGAAAAATATTTGAGTTTGAAAAATGCTTGACTTCCCACCTACTCGATTCGAGTAATAATCACTCGAGCATTTTAATGCTAGCTCATCACTACAGTACATACAGTGGGGAAAAAAAGTATTTAGTCAGCCACCAATTGTGCAAGTTCTCCCACTTAAAAAGATGAGGTCGGCCTGTAATTGACATCATAGGTGACCACAACTATGAGAGACAAAATGAGAAAACAAATCCAGAAAATCTTCTTGTCTGATTTGGCAAGATTTTTTTGAAAATTAAGGTGGAAAATAAGTATATGGTCAACAACAAAAGTTCACCTCAATATTTTGTTATGTATCCTATGTTGGCAATGACAGAGGTCAAACGTGTTCTGTATGTCTTCACAAGGTTAGCACACACTGTTGGTGGTATGTTGGCCCATTCCTCCATGCAGATCTCCTCTAGAGCATTGATATTTTGGGCCTGTCACTGGGCAACACAGACTTTTAACTCTTTTTAAAGGTTTTCTATGGGGTTGATATCTGGAGACTGGCTAGGCCACTCCAGGACCTTCATATGCGTCTTACGGAGCCACTCCTTTGTTGTCCTGGTGGTATTCTTGGGATCATTATCATGCTGAAAGACCCATCCACGTATCATCTTCAATTCCCTTGCTGATGGAAAGAGGTTTGCATTCAAAATCTCATGATACATGGCCCTATTGATTCTTTCATGTACCCGGATAAGTTGTCCTGGTCCCTTTGCAGAGAAACACCCTCAAAGCATGATGTTGCCACCCCCATACTTCACAGTAGGTATGGTGTTCTTTGGATCCAACTCAGCATTCTGTCTCCTCCAAATACGACGAGTTGTGTTTCTATCCAACAGTTCTACTTTGGTTTCATCAAACCATATGACATTCTCCAAATACTCTTTTGGATAATCCAAATGCTCTCTAGCAAACTTCAGAGTGGCCCAGAAATGTACTGACTTAAGCAGGGGAACACATCTGGCACTGCAGGATCTAAGTCCCTGGCGGCGTAGTGTGCTACTGATGGTAGCCTTTGTTATGGTGGTCCCAGCTCTATGCAGGTCATTCACTTGGTCCCCCGTGTGATTCTGGGATTTTTGCTCACCGTTTTTCTGATCATTTTGACCCCATGGGGTGAGATTTTGTGTGGAGCCCCAGATCGATGTTATCGGTGGTCTTGTATGTCTTCCATTTTCTTATTATTGCTCCCACAGTTGATTTCATCACACATCTGCTTGCCTTTTGCAGATTCAGTCTTCCCAGCCTGGTGCAGGGCTACAATTTTGTTTCTGATGTAATTTGAAAGCTTTTTGGTCTTCACCATAGTGGAGTTTGGAATGTGACTGTTTGACGTTGTGGACAGGTGTCTTTTATACTGATAACAAGTTCAAACAGGTGCCATTACTACAGGTAATGAGTAGAGGACAGAGGAGCCTCTTAAAGAAGAAATCTTGCATGATTTTATGTGACTAAAAACTTATTTTCCACCATAATTTTAAAAGAAATCTTGCCAAATCAGACAAGGTGATTTTCTGGATTTGTTTTCTCATTTTGTCTCTCATAGTTGTGGTCTACCTATGATGTTATTTACAGGCCACTCTCATGTTTTTAAGTGGGAAAACTTGCACAATTGGTGGCTGATGAAATACTTTTTTCCCCCACTGTACATGTACAGTAGCCTACAGAATGTGACAAGATTGCTGGCATACTAAGAAGTGTACGCATGAGAACTATAAAAGTAATGACAAATAAAGATAAGCAGATCAACCCTGAAGATTGAGTTTAAGCCGAATTTCCTGAAACTTATGGCTTCTAATTCAAACACTTTGAGATCCGATTTGTGGTTCATAAGCAAAAAAAAAGCAAACAACTTGCCCTCCACCATTTCCCATGCTGTTGAAGTATCAAGGAATTGGCTAAAGTCGTTTTGAGTGGCCACCCAGTTATCCCCATAAAGCCCTGAAGCTATAACATCTAGTGGATTATTATATAGTACCTTCTACAATGGTAGTTAGTACCTGGGACATCAGAAATCAGGGGTTCCCAGTTGTATAGCAAGGTCACTAGGTATGTCTCTGTCTTGTGTAACTTGTTCACCCTATGGTAAGTAGGTTTCTCTTTCTCTCTCCACTCCCCTCTCCCCTTCTCCCCTTCTCTCCCTCTTCACCTCTCCACCTCTTTCCCTCTCTCCCTCTCTTCCGCTCTTCTCCTCTTTCGGCCTAAGACACACGACATGACAATTGGAGCGGGTGGAATGCGATAAAACATTGCATTCCACTCGGACCAATATTACCCTATGTGCCAGCACCCATGAGCGATTATTTTCTCATCCCTAATCAGACCGAGAAAACAGTCGCAGCAAGCTGCGGGTGCAATGCGATCATCTTTCTCTCGCACCCATTCAAGTCTATGGGTTGAGAGAAATATCACACTGCACTCGCATTACACTGGTGTAATGCGAGTGCAGAGCGAGAATGGTAATAGCCGGCAACAGAGTAGAGAGTGAGATAAATCTCTACCTCTCCTCCTCAGCGCCGGCCCTCCCCTCTGCAGCGCTGGCCTGCCCCTACTCAGTGCCGGCCCGCCCTCTGCAGCTGTGGTCCAAACGCATGATCGGACCTCAGTCACAATGGCACTTGCATGACACTCGGCTCACGCTATGCTGCCAGCGTGAGCCGAGTGTCATGCGAGGATCGCAGTAGTCCTCGTTTGGCCCCTCCTCTATCTCCTCTCTCCCCTCTCTCTTATCTCTTTTATCTCTATCTCTCTCCTCTCTCTTCTCTCTCCCTCTTCTCTCTCTTATCTCCTCTTCTCTCTCTCTCTCATCTTCTCTCCTCTCACCCTCTACTCTCCCTCCTCTCTCTTATCTCCTATCTCTCCCCTCTCTCTTTCTCTCCTCTCTCTTCTCTCTCTATCTCTCTTTCTCTCTCCTGTATCCCTCTCTCCCCTCTGCCCCATGTGTATTTTAAGCATTTGTAAGCTTTCAAGTATTGAGCTTCACATAATTTTTTTCAACGCAAATTAAATTTATGGGGAAAATTTGGCAAAGCCATTGAATTTGAATTTGTTTCTGCACTCAGGTAACTGACTGGCAACTCATACCTAGGTTAGTGGTTAAATCCAAATGTTCTCTAACAATAATTATACAGAGCAGATGGATAATAATTTGCACTCGAATGTCTTTTTTTATACAATATTCAGATTCTGATATCTTTATACACTATCCATAATATTATAATTTACAGACATTTTCCTTTTAGACAATATATTATTATTAGTAGTGTTATACATTGTTATTCACGTATTTATATTTTCCTTTTGTATTCAGCTTAGCAGCTTGGTTGGCCTTCTTACATTACAAACGGCAGCTTGTTTTTCATTAGTGTCTTGCCTAGCATTGCTATAGACACTGCTTGGTTCATATCACTGATCAACCTCATTAGGTGTTTATGAAGTGTCATCCCTTCTCCCTTTGTGAGTTTGAGAACTGTGACATGATGCAATTGCTTGCCTATTCATGGATGGAGACATTAGCAGTCATTCAGGCAAGTGTAACATCTACAGTGATGAAGCTTTTAATATGCTGTGTATTTGATGTGCTACAGTAAAGCTCTATTCCCTGCTTCTCACCAGGATATGATATAATTTTATATTCTGCACGAGTCACTGACTTTTCTTATGCACATGAATAACAAAATCTACACCTGACTTCTTCAGCAAGGTGTTTTGGCACCCAAAGCAAAGCTGCTAATTTGTGCATGTCATCCCCTCATGCCACTTCTGTATTTGCAGAAATATTACTGTGTATTTTAACAATTTTTGAGGGTCATAAACTGTAAGAAGATATTAGGATAGATAATAGATTCTTTTGCAATTCAAATTTACCTACAGTTAGGTCCAGAAATATTTGGACAGTGACACAATTTTCGCGAGTTGGGCTCTGCATGCCACCACATTGGATTTGAAATGAAATCTCTACAACAGAATTCAAGTGCAGATTGTAACGTTTAATTTGAAGGTTTGAACAAAAATATCTGATAGAAATTGTAGGAATTGTACACATTTCTTTACAAACACTCCACATTTTAGGAGGTCAAAAGTAATTGGACAAATAAACCAAACTCAAACAAAATATTTTTATTTTCAATATTTTGTTGCAAATCCTTTGGAGGCAATCACTGCCTTAAGTCTGGAACCCATGGACATCACCAAACGCTGGGTTTCCTCCTTCTTAATGCTTTGCCAGGCCTTTACAGCCGCAGCCTTCAGGTCTTGCTTGTTTGTGGGTCTTTCCGTCTTAAGTCTGGATTTGAGCAAGTGAAATGCATGCTCAATTGGGTTAAGATCTGGTGATTGACTTGGCCATTGCAGAATGTTCCACTTTTTTGCACTCATGAACTCCTGGGTAGCTTTGGCTGTATGCTTGGGGTCATTGTCCATCTGTACTATGAAGCGCCGTTCGATCAACTTTGCGGCATTTGGCTGAATCTGGGCTGAAAGTATATCCCGGTACACTTCAGAATTCATCCGGCTACTCTTGTCTGCTGTTATGTCATCAATAAACACAAGTGACCCAGTGCCATTGAAAGCCATGCATGCCCATGCCATCACGTTGCCTCCACCATGTTTTACAGAGGATGTGGTGTGCCTTGGATCATGTGCCGTTCCCTTTCTTCTCCAAACTTTTTTCTTCCCATCATTCTGGTACAGGTTGATCTTGGTCTCATCTGTCCATAGAATACTTTTCCAGAACTGAGCTGGCTTCATGAGGTGTTATTCAGCAAATTTAACTCTGGCCTGTCTATTTTTGGAATTGATGAATGGTTTGCATCTAGATGTGAACCCTTTGTATTTACTTTCATGGAGTCTTCTCTTTACTGTTGACTTAGAGACAGATACACCTACTTCACTGAGAGTGTTCTGGACTTCAGTTGATGTTGTGAACGGATTCTTCTTCACCAAAGAAAGTATGCGGCGATCATCCACCACTGTTGTCATCCGTGGACGCCCAGGCCTTTTTGTGTTCCCAAGCTCACCAGTCAATTCCTTTTTTCTCAGAATGTACCCGACTGTTGATTTTGCTACTCCAAGCATGTCTGCTATCTCTCTGATGGATTTTTTCTTTTTTTTCAGCCTCAGGATGTTCTGCTTCACCTCAATTGAGAGTTCCTTAGACCGCATGTTGTCTGGTCACAGCAACAGCTTCCAAATGCAAAACCACACACCTGTAATCAACCCCAGACCTTTTAACTACTTAATTGATTACAGGTTAATGAGGGAGACGCCTTCAGAGTTAATTGCAGCCCTTAGAGTCCCTTGTCCAATTACTTTTGGTCCCTTGAAAAAGAGGAGGCTATGCATTACAGAGCTATGATTCCTAAACCCTTTCTCCGATTTGGATGTGAAAACTCTCATATTCCAGCTGGGAGTGTGCACTTTCAGCCCATATTATATATATAATTGTATTTCTGAACATGTTTTTGTAAACAGCTAAAATAACAAAACTTGTGTCACTGTCCAAATATTTCTGGACCTAACTGTACTTCACCAAATTTTCCCCAAACATTTTATTAGCAGCAAATCATAAGTACTAATAAGTAGGGATCAGTGAACCTGAATGACCTTTTCACAGACGTTCTTCTCTGTAAGTTTGTTGAAAGACTGCAGCACAGCCAATCAAAAAGCTTTTTGGAATGAAGAAAATGACTGTACGCTGCTGTGAACAAAAGAAAAAAAAATTACTTAGGCTCCCCCCTATTTTTGATATCCAATGCAGGTAAAGCTGACACCTGAGAGATGAAGCCCTCAGCTGTCTGCTTTACTTTGACTGGATATAAAAAAGAGAGGAGATCTCAGTCCTTTTAAATTATTTATTTAAATATTAAGAAAAAATAAATAAAAAAAGACAGCATGTTTTAGATAACCAACCAAGATAAAACAGACTGCTGGGGGCTAGTATTATCAATCAGGGAAATCCCATGGTTATTTGGCCCTACCCAGCCTAAATATAGTAGCTGGCAGTCACCCCAGAAGTGGCACATCCATTAGATGCATCAATTCTGGAGCTTCGCCTGGCTCTTCCCAATTAACCAGGTGTTGGGCCAATTGGGGCAGTACTTTTGGGGTTGATGTCAGCTGTGAATTGACAGCTGGAATCCAGCACAACGGTTAGTAAAGGGTAAGCATAAATCGACATTTCCATTACTCACCCGCTAAGTATACAGTTAATAAACACACACAAAGGAAAAAATAGTTTATTGGAATAAAGACTCCCATACACTTCCTCTTCACCAATTTATTAATTAGAAAAAAAATCCTCAAAGTTCTGACATAATCCAATGGTCTAATTTCCCATGATACCCATTGATTCTTATGGAGCTTTGTTCTGAGAATGTTCTCAGAAGGAGGCTACATATGTCGCTGCCGGTTAGCGGCAAGTAATGAATTTCTCACTAGTGAGAGAAATTCTGTACATACCACTGACCTATGGAGCCTCATTCTCAGAACATTCTCAGAACGAGGCTCCTTAGATCATTTCCAGTCAGCGGCAGGGACAGAATTTTTAACAAGGGAGAGAAATTTCATCCCTGCCATTGACCGGGAGTGACCTAAGGAGCTTTGTTCTTGTGGTGCTGATATGATCTGGGAATCTTTATCTCGTCTTTCTTCTTGATTCCCCGAAAACATGACACAGGACTTCAAGATCCCAGGTACTTTTAGCAGCACACAACTTATGTGGTGTACTTAATTATATGTACCAATGTCCAACTGGGGGTCTGGATGTAGGGTAGACAGGACAACAGCTCAGAACAAGGATTAATTCTCATCGCCACATAATTAGAGAAGAAAGGATAGATATACCTGTGGCCAAACATTTTTGTAACCCAGACCCCAGCATCATGGACATGAAATTGTTGATATGAAAGGAAATTTTAAATCCCAGAGAGACAGGAGAGTCTGGGAATACAAACTTATGATGACCTTTGACACATTCAGAGCAGGAATGAATGTGTCACATGGATTTATGTCTTTTTACATCAATTAAGAAATGTGCTCCTCAGAGCATCTGGGGGCATCACAGCTCTGGACTAGACCTCAATCAGAGGACAATAAAACTTTCACACTCCTTATCTATAAACTGCTGCAATATTTACTGCTACATCTGATTGTCCCCTTGCCATACTGATAGTTCTGCTTCACATAACTTGTCTTATTTACTGCACTATTCTATGTCCTGTTGTGCATAAATATGTGACTCTTCAGATTTTGTGTTATACTGAGCCTGATGAAGAGACCTGAGTAGTCTCGAAAGCTTTCTATATATTAACATCTTTTCAGTTAGCCATTAAAAGGTATCAACCACTGATGGCTCTCACTTCTTTTAAACATTTTTTTTCAATTTGTTGCTGCATTTTTTCCCCATATATATACTTATGTATATCCACATACTTATGTAGGTTTTCTTGGATTACATCATGCATAACAATCTCGCCTACAGAAGTTAAAGAATCTGAGTCTATTCACTGATGAATACAGTAAATGTAGAAAGTCTACACACCACTGTCATGATTCCAGATTTTTGTCAAGTAAAAAATTCATACAAAGAAATTTAATTTTAGAACTTCTTCCACTGTTATTGTTATCTACTATATATATATATATATATATATATATATATATATATATATATATATATATATATATATATATGTATATATATATATATATATATATATATATATATCCATTGATAAACAAACTGAAATCATTTTGAGGGGAACAATAAAATACCAAAACTAAAATAATGTGTTTGGATAATTGTATCTGCTTCAAATTGAAATTATGGTTGTGCTCAAAATTGGCCAATTATATTTTATCCCATATTACATAATAGTCAGTACCCAGCTGACATAATTTACAGTGATGATTGACCTGATGCAAAGTTCAGCTGCAATTTACAGCAAAAGTTATGGTCTCTAAACGTCTTACACAACAAACGGATATCATTACTTAAAGCCATAGCTTAGGAGACAAATGAAAAAAAAAAATAAATCAGTTACGCCACTCAGGTTGGTTATGGTCACAGGTGGAGGTTCCCACAGCACCTGTGACCGCAGGTAACCTGACCTCAGAGAACCTCAGGTGACTTGATTAAACTCAGTGAACTCACCTGCATCTCCTGACAGAAAACTGCGTTTTTTTGCCAAGAGATGCAGATTAGGTGATGAAATTTTACACCATATTGCTGCGCCCATTATACATACACCTCCTGACTAGAGATGAGCGGACTCTCATAAAAACGGGACCGGTGGGTTCCTGTTACCTTTTTTTTAAAAATCTGATTCCGGTCTGGAACCCGGTCCCCATATAAGTCAATGGGGATCAGAAGCCGGAAATTAAAAATGTTGGTAGAAGGGATAGGGGAGATAAGAGCACACGCAGTGTACTTACCGAAGATCTGTCATGGCGGCAACCTGTTTCCAGGTCGCGTATTCACTTCCAGAGCAGCTAATTAACTTTTATTGAATATGCACTGCTTTCCCCGTTCACCGGCGCATGTGATTGTTTGCAGTTATACGCATCCCCACACTCAGTGTCAGCTGACTGCTTCCAATCACAGCTCATCTATATCATAGGCCAGAGTCACACTGACGTATGGCATCGGATGCTAATGACCCTCGGCTCAGGATCTGTTGCGAGCATGAGCCGAGTGTCATATGACTGTTATCTGATCCTGCGATTGGATCATAGCTGAGGAGGAGAGGGAGGGATTAATCCCCCCATCTCCTCCATTGTCAGCCTGTGCATATATCGCACTGCACTTGAATGTCATCAGTGCAGTTCAATGTTTCTCTCGCACCCATAGACTTGTATGGGTGCGAGTGATAGGAGACCCACAGACAATCGCAGCATGCTGTGATATTTTTTGTCAAACTGATTAGGGCTGAGGAAAAACTCACAGCTGTGAGCTGAAGCATGCTCTCACATGGGGCAGAGTGCAATGCCAGAGTTTTTCATACTGCACTCAAATGAGTCATACGTCATTGTTAATCTACCCATTACAGTAAAAATAAATAAATGAATAAAAAATTGGCATAGGGTCCCCCCATATTACGATACCCAGCACAGATAAAGCCCACGGCTACAGGCTTTAGCCCCCAGTCCTGAGCTTATCCTGGCTGTGTATCAAAATAAGAGGAACCGCATGCAACTTTTTTTTAAAAAAATGTTTAAATAAATAATTAAAAAAATAGTGTGCGGACCCCCAATTTTGATACCCAGCCAACATAAATCCTGACAGCTGGGGGCTGGTATTATCAGACTGGGAAGGGCCATGGTTATTGCTTTCCTTGCCTAAAAATAGCAACCTGCAGCTGCCCGAGATTGTCGCATCCATTAGACTCTTCACAATTGCCCTGGTGTGAAGGCAATTGGGGTAATGAGGGGTTAATAACAGAGCACAACTGTCATCAAGCTTAAAATTAGTGATGCGCAAGACCTCACTGTCAGCTAGTGTAGATGACTTAAGCCTGCTTTACACGCTGCAATGTATCTTACAATGTGTCAGCAGGGTCACGTCGTAAGTGACACACATCCGGCATCGTAAGGTACATTGCAGTGTGTGACGGGTACGTGCGATTGCGATTGAACGTTAAAACGTTCATCGCATATACATCGTACCTGTCTCTAGAATTGCACGTCAGATTGCTCATCGTACCTGGGGTGGCACACATCGCAGTGTGTGAACAGATCTTACCAGCGTCCTGCGGCTCCCGGCCCACAATGCGGAAGGTAGGAGGTGGGGGGGATGTTTACGTCCCGCTCAGCTCCGCCCCTCCGTTTCTATAGGCCGGCTGCCGCTGTGACGCCGAACGTCCCTCACAATCTAGGAAGTGGACGTTCGCTGCCCACAGCGAGGTCGTATGGACGGGTAAGTACGTGTGACGGGGGTTACTCGTATATGCGACACGTTCAACAAATTGAACGTGCCACACATACGATGGGGGCGTTGCAAATCGCATACGAAATCGTATGCGAAATTGCAACGTGTAAAGCAGGCTTTAGAATGCATCATCCACACTAGCTTTAGAAGGAGGACAAAGATGACAGAAAGAGGAGGCGCGGGACCCGGAGAACGGAGACGCCCATCTGACCAATCTGCTCCGCACTGACCGTTAGATAAGTATTATAAACAACCGGTGACAGGTTCCCTTTAACCCCTTGAACATCCCTACAGGTCCGACGTAATCAACATGAGGTCCCACGGCAATTCAGCTCTGCTGCCTCTCAGTCACAGCGAGCAGCCATGGAGCATGACTGCCAACTGTGAGTGCAGATAGACAATGACTGAGCCATGATGAGCTATGTGTCACTCAAGTTATTTGCGGTCACAGGTGGGAACCTCCAGTGTCACCGCTCATCGCGGCTCAGTCTCTGTCTGCACTCACAGTGGGCAGTCATGCTCTATGGCTGTGCTCTGTGACTGAGATGTAGCAGAGCTGAATCACCGTGGGATCTTGTGTGAATTACGTTGGATCTTCAGGCGTGTTTATGGGGCTAATAAAGTAGTGAAAAAGGGTGTTTTTGCATTTTATTTCAAATAAAGGATTTTTCCTGTTTGTGTTTATTAGTGATGGTATGTCTCACAGATACCTCATAGATTAGTGATGGTGTGTCTCACAGATACCTCCCATCACTAATCTAGGGCTTAGCAGCAGCTGTGGGCTGTTATTAACCCCTGCTATTACCCCATTTGCCACCGCACCAGGGCAACTGAAGAGCAGGGTAAAGTGCCGAGCTTGTCGCATCTAATAGATGCAACAATCTTGGGCAGTTGAAGGTTGATGTTTTTAGGCTTGGGGCAGTCAAATAAACACGGCCCTCCCCAGTCTGAGAATACCAGCCCCCAGCTGTCTTTCTTTATGTTGGCTGGGTATCAAAATTAGGGGGACCACACATCAGCTTGAGGCTGCAGCCTGTAGCCATGGGCTTTATCTGTGCTGGGTATAATAATACGGGGGACCCTACACCAATTGTTTATGAGTGGTTGCAGTCAAACACTGTCACACAGGCTGGGAGCACGTCTGACTGCAACTAATCACAGATGCCAGGACGGCCGGTGAGCAGGGAAAGTAGGGAAAGTAGTGCATATGTGATGAGCGATAATGAGCAGCACACGAAGTATATGCACGACCTGGAAGCAGTTTGCATGAAGGAGCCTCGGTAAGTATGAAGTGCTCGCTTCATTCTTATTTTCTTTATTTTTCCTTTATTTTTTTATTGTCTTAAGTGCCAAATCTGGTTCAAACACCCGGGCTTAGCACCCGGGCACCTTTGAAACTGCATGGATCTCAACTTTTACAGTCTGGGTTCGCTCATTCCTGACAAAAAAAATTGCATCACTACTGCATCATGCTTTATGCAGTTTTGATGCATTTTTGCCAGTGACTTGAGATATGTAGGAGAGCTTGAATCATCGTGGGATCTCGTGTGGATTACGTCGGACCTGCAGGGATGTTTTTGGGGATAAAAAAATGGTGAAAAAATACTTTTTTGTATTTGATTTCAAATAAAAGGTTTTCATAGACCCTCCCCATTACTAATCTAGGGCTTAGTGGCAGCTGTGGCCTGTTATTAACCCCTTATTGCCCTGATTGCCACCGTACCATGGCAATCGGGAAGAGCCGGATAAAGTGCTTGGATTGTCACATGTAATGGATGCGACAATTCCAGGCAGATGCAGGCTGCAATTTTTAGGCTGGGGGGGCCCAATAAACATGAGTTTCCCCAGCTTGAGAATACCAATCCCCAGCTGTTGGGCTTTATCATGGCTGTGTATCAAAGTCGGGGGGGACTGCATGTTTTTTTAAAATTATTTACTTAAAAATAATTTTAAAAAGTCACAATTGGTTCCTCTTACTTTGATACACAGCCAAGATAAGCACACAACTGGGGGCTACATCCTGTAGCCATATGTTTTTTCTGTGCTGGTATCATAATGTGGGGGGACCCTATGCTAAATATTTTATTTATTTATTTTTAATGTACGATATAGACCTGAAGACAGCGCTTGTGATTGATTGCAGGCAGACGCTTTCACACAGGCTGGGGGCGCATCTGATTGCAACCAATCACAGATGACAGTAGGCATGGAAAGCAATAAATATGCATGAGCCTAATACACGGCCCCGGAAGTGAACGGGTGGTCATAGGAGCAGTGTACATCCGCGCTGGATCCTCGGTAAATGTGAAGCACTTGCTTCATTCTTATTGTCTGCTTCATTCTTATTGTCTTTACTTTTCCTTTATTTTTTTTTAATTTCCCGAGTTGCTGGATCTTGATTAGCATCCGGAATCCCGGGCCCAGGTCTGGCACTTGGGTAAGTTTGAAACCACGCAGATCTGGACTTTTACAGTCTGGGTCTGCTCCTCACTGCCAGTTATGGCAGAAACAACAATCATCAGAACTTGTGTACATATGTCTATTTCAGTGTATCTCCTCTGCCAATTTCTTATCAAGTTATGACTTGTAAACATCTGTGTTTCTTAGAAAAATAAAGTTGAATGACACATTGCAAAAAACAGATACAATTTTAAAATGTTATTCCATAAGTATCAAACAATTAAAATCTATATGAAGATAAAAGAAAAAAACACTCTCACAAATGTCTGGCACTGTGTGCGCTCTTAGCTCCTATGACTAATTATCTTTATACTTGTATCTATTTTTTGGATATGCCATTCAACTTTATTTTTCTTGGATGTATTGTATTTTCTCATGGTCAAATGTATTGAAACAGCGTCTATTACAAACAAAGGACAGGTTTCATCATTCAGTGCACGGTGAGCGATTTACTTTTTTCTCTGCATATCTTACCTCACTCCCAGCCCTCAATGTACAGTCATCCACTGGCACCTTTCCTGATAAAAGTACTTCATCTGCTGAGTAATAGGTCCATGGTGGCTGTGGAGCTGTTTTATAGTCATTAAAGTATATTGGAGGGAGATTACAATCTCTTTTCTGATTTTCTGTCCAAGTCCAATCATTTCTCATGTAATCTTCAGTTTTAGTTACTTTACTTATGAGTTTGAAAGTTTTTACATATTTAACCCCAATGTATGATACAACAGCAAGCAAAAAGATACTTGAGATAAAAGAAATAGCAATGATCAGATGTCCATTAAAATCCACAATGATCATCTTTTCTTTGCCTAATAATACGATATTGTCCAATTCGTCTTCCTTAGATTGCAATAGGGTAATAGTTACCACTGTCATTGTGGATTTTGAAGGTTCTCCATGATCTTTAATCATAATGAATATATTTTGTAAATCTTCATCAGTTTCTTCAATGACTCTAGATACAATAATATCCCCTGTATACAGCTCAACCCTAAAGAGTGACGTATTAGTGAAGGAAATCATTTCATACCTTAGCCAGGCATTATATCCGGAATCTAAATCAAATGCTTTAACTTTGGTGATTACATGTCCTACTTGAGTTGATCTCCAGACTTCTCCGGTAAACAGTAAAGGAAGTATTTGTGGTGAGTTATCATTTTGGTCCTGAATGAACACAGTGAGGCTAGCTGTGCTGCTTAAAGATGGTGACCCATGATCTCTAGCTTCAATTATTACACAGAACATTTGTATTTTTTCATAATCAAGAGAGCTTGCCAAAAATACTTTACCAGAATCAGAATGAATTTTGATAAAGCTAGACGACTTAAATCCTCCAATTATACTTGGCACTAGAAAATACGAAAGCCAAGAATTTTCATCACTGTCCATATCTAGTGCTGAAACTTGGAAAATGAAAGTTTCAGGAAGCATATTCTCAGGCACTGAAATCCTGTATGAGGGATTTGTAAATATAGGGGGATTGTCATTGACATCCAACACCGTAAACGTTATAGAAGTAGCTGAGGATAAAGGAGGGAATCCAAAATCAGTAGCTAAAACAAGAACATTATATTCTTCTGAGGATTCTCTATCAAGGCTATGTTTGAGGACCAATGAATAATAATTTAGGAATTTAGATTCCAATATAAATGGTAGGTGGTCAGGTATTTTGCAAGATACTTTGCTATTGTTTCCAGAATCCCTATCGGTGACAGTAAGAAGGGCTATTACAAAGCCAGGCTTTGCATCTTCTTTTATACTTGACAAAGATGTCACCTTAATTTCGGGAGAATTGTCATTGACATCAGTTATCTCCACAATGACCTTACAGTGTCCTATATGGGGTAGCTGGCCATGATCTCTAGCCTGAACTTGGAACTCGTAAAATGTTCCTTCTTCATAATCATTATTACTTATGAGACTAATCTCTCCACTTTCCTTGTCAATCTCAAACATCTTCAGCACGTTTGTCGGCACGACATTGCTAAATGAGTATTCAATGTCGCTATTCTTGCCTTCATCGTTATCTGTTGCATTGACGGTCATGAGTACAGTGCCTACTGGATAATTTTCAGGTATGATTAATCTGTAGACTGAGTCTGAAAAGATGGGTGGATTATCATTAGCATCTTGCACTAGAATCTTAATCTGAGCTGTTCCAGTCAGTTTTGGCTTGCCACAATCAGTTGCTGCGAGGGATAAAACATAGATTGCTTGTTGTTCTCGATCTAATGCATTTTTTAATACCAGTGCTAATGATTTTATTCTGTAATCACTTACATGGACATCTATATCAAACAAGTCATTTGGACTCATAAAGTATGAGCAAACTGAGTTTGAGCTGGCATCTGGATCTAAAGCTCCTTCTAATGGGAAACGGCTGCCAGAATCAGTTGACTCCGCAATTGCCAAAACAATTTCATTTTCTTTAAAACGCGGAGCATTATCATTAATATCTAGGATGTTTATTTCTATGTGATAAAGTACTAATGGCACATCCATTACAAGTCCCAGTCTTATCACACAGTGCGCACTGCTGCCACACAGCTCTTCACGATCAATCGTATTTGTAATGTGCAGCGTGCCAGTTACAGAGTTAATGTCAAAATATTGAATCTTAGTATCATAAGTCATGTGGAACTTACGAGTGAAGAGAAGTTTGGTGTCCATTTGTAAATCTCGTGCTAAATTCCCAATTATGGTTCCTTTTTCTAATTCTTCCATAACTGCATAACTGATTTGCCCATTTGTAGCGTCAATCAAATAGGTCAAGAGTTGTATAAGCCTCCAACAATGCAAAATCCTGAGCTTCAGTGCTAATCCCATAATGCGGGAGGGATGGCTCACAGCAACAAGTATGTGTAGACAGGGGTTGTGGCAGTATATAATATAATTTCAGGTAACAATAGTTATTCTTGAGTTATGAAGAAAGGACATGACAGAAGATATATGTGCATCACTTCTCCCTCACATTATGGTAGGCTAATACATAGTGACATCTTGTGGCATCAGTAAGTATTTATAAGCCCATCGTTCTTAAAGGGGTATATGCACAATGTTGAGCGATGCAATTTTCCAATATACTTTTTGAATTATTTCTTCATGATGTTCAAGCTATCTTCTTGCTGTCAATGGATGAGAAACTTCATTGTTTATTTTTATTTGCTAAAAATCTATTCTGGTCTTGTGCTGATTACACCAGTGCCAGTTTCATTAGAGGATAACACCATAAGAAATCTCTGATCATAAGTTGACCAGAAGAGATTCTACTGAAAGTACGCAATGCAATTTCCTAACCAATCACAGCAAGTAGAGATTTTGGAATTCTAAGAAATGATTTCATACATAAAGTATTTTACAAAATTGTATAACTTTCCTTTAGACAGCATTTATTTGCTGAAATAAGAATACAAATTTAAGAGTAGAAATGAGTGATCCTGATTGGCAAAGATCGGAAAATGTTAAAATCGTACGATCGTTGGCCGGATTAGGATCATTTACAGCAAAAGTGAGCAATCTTGCCATGGATCAGTAAATGTTCAGATGGCAAAACCCATCCTCTCCCTGCCCATCACAGCCATATCAAGTATTGGCATGGCTGTGATTGGCCACTGTAAAAAAAAGGAAGCAAAAGGGTTAAAGGAGTTCATACTTACTAAGTCTACCTGCTACTGTAACTGCACTTGTAGCTGCAGCACTATTTTCGAGGCCAATAATAATTCCTCATTTATATTCACGGCCTTTCCCTTCCAACGGCATCTCTGATTGGCTGCTGTTGGACCACGCCCCCACTCTCTGAGACAGCGTCTGTGATTCATTGGAATTACAAACACTGTCTGTGTCCTTATACTGGTGATAAATAAATAAAACAATTGGCATAGGGTAACCCCTGTATTGATAACAGCACAGATAAAGTCACGGCTATGGGCTGCAGGCCCCAGACGTGCTTTTATCTTGAGTGTGTATCAAAATAAGAGGAACCACATGCAAATTTTTTAAAATTGTTAAAACAAATAATAAAAAAAAAACAACAAAAAAACTGCACGAGGTTCCAATAATTTCAATATCCAGCCATGATAAAGCTCGACAGCTGAGGGCTGGTATTCTCAGGCTGGGGAAACCCATGCCTATTGAGCCCCCTAGACTAAAAAGAGCAGCCATCAGCCGCCCAGGATTGTCACATCCATTAGATGCGACATTCCCAGCACTTTACCTGGCTCTTCCCGATTGTCCTGGTGCAGTGGCAATCGGGATAATAAGGGGTTAATCGCAGCTCACAGCTGCCACTAAGCCCTAGATTAGGAACGGGAGGCAGCTATGAGACCCCCTTACTAATCTGTAAGTGAAAATAAACACAAACATCAAAAAATCCTTTATTTGAAATAAAAGACAAAAACAACCTCCCTCTTTCACATCTTTATTAACCCCAAAACATCCAGGTCTCACATAATCCACAAGTGTTCCCACCACGATTCCAGGTCTTCTACATCTGAACTAACAGCATGCGGCAATAAAATATGTCTGCATGCTATAACTTCAGGCCACAGACTGAGGCGCAATAATGAGTGATGATATCACTCAGGTTATTTCCGGTTACAGCTGACGGTTCCCACAGCCCTCCACCTGTGACTGCAAGAAACCTGACCTCAGGGGACCTCAATGAACTCTCACTGAGTTCACAGACGTGCAACTCATGGCAGAAAACTGTTTATTTTTTTGCTAAGAGATGCAGATTTGGTGCTAAAATGTTTGCACCATATTCCTGCACCCAATCTACACCTCCTGGCAAAAAAAAAAAATGCTTCACTACCGCATGTCATATGATGCCAATTTTTTGCCAGGAGGTGTAAATTGGGTACAGGAATATGGTGTAAAAATTTCAGCACCAAATCTGCACAAACATGTTTTTAACGCTTATTCGGTGCATATTTCCTCCAGGAGGTGCAAATTTGGTGCTGAACTCTGGGGAAGACATGTCAGCCCCAAATTTGCACCTCCTGGAAGAAAACTGGACCGAAACAGTGTCCAAACAGTTTTGTGCATTGTTTTGCCAAGAGATTGCAGATTTAGTGCTAACATTTTTACACCATATTCCTGCACCCAATCTACACCAACTGGCAAAAAAAAAAAATCACATCACTACCGCATAAATATTGCATGCGATAGTAATGCTTTTTTGCCAGGAGGTATAGATTGGGTGCAGAAATTTGGTGTAAAATTTCAGCACCAAATCTGCATCTCTTGGCAAAAAATTCCACAGTTCAATTTTTAGCCAGGAGATGCAGGTCTGTGAACTCAGTGAGAGTTCATTAAGGTTCCCTGAGGTCACCCGAGGTCAGGTTACTTACGTCACATGTTCCATGATCGTGCGCTGTGCCTTCAGTAATGTAGCAGAGCTGGAATCGTCGTGGGACCTCGTCTGGATTACGACGGATCTGCAGAGGTGTTTTGGGGGTTAATAAAGTGGTGAAAGAGGATTTTTTTGTCTTTTATGTTAAATAAATGATTTTTTCAGTGTTTCTCTTTATTTCTTTTTACTTACAGATTAGTAATGGGGGGTCTCATAAACTTGGTAAGTATTGACTACTTTAACCTTTTTTTTTTTCTCTTTTACAGCACCCCCTATACCATTTTAGAACACATGACTTTTGTTTGCTATTGAATTTAATGGGTTCTGCTAGGATCGATGATCGGATCGATTAGGATTGATGATACTATCGGCAATCTCAGGCAGACTCGGTGAACCTGAACTGACCCAATCCTTTGCAGGATTGCTCATCTCTATTTAAGAGGCCTTTTTTGACATTGATAAAGTAATGATTATTATGAGAGACAATCCTCAGTATGTTTGATTCTCAGCGCAGATAAAGTGGACGGCTACAGGCTGCCACCGACAATCTTCCTGGCTTTACCTTGGCTGGCAATCAAAATACAGGAAGCCCATTAATTTTTTCTTTAATTATTCAAAAAAAAAATTAAAAAAAAGTGTGGGATCCCACCATATTTTGATTGCCAATCAGGTAAAGCCAGGCAGTTAGAGGCTGGGATTCTCAGCATGGTAAGCGTTGTGGGTCTCCCATGCTAAAAATCGCAGCCCACAGCCGCCCATGGAAATGGCACATTGTCCCTTGGCACCATTTCCAGGCAGTTAACCTGGCTCATCCAGCAGCCCTGATGCCGGTGGCATGCTGGGTAATAAAGGGGTTAATAGCAGTTTTGTATTCTCAGCTGGTTCTAAGCCTGAAATTCATGGTGTCATGCCAAATTAGACATAGCCACCATGAATTTCTAGTAAACAGTAAAATAAACACAACATATAGAACATTTTTTTCTTATTAGAAATAAAACAAAAAAAACATTTAGAGATTCCATCTTTATTATAAAAAAAATCCTTAGTCTGATGTAGTCCACAGGTAGAGCAATGACAGCTCTGCTTCATTGCTCTGCATAGACAAATGTCTCTACAGATCAAGAAGCAGGTAGAGCATCGTCAGCTTTGCTTCATCATTCTGTACAGACAAGCATCTATACAGAGCGAGAAGCAGGTAGAGCAATGTCAGCTCTGCTTCATTACTCTGTACAGACAAGTGTCTCTACAGAGCGAGAAGCAGGCTGACACTGAGAGTATGATTCCACTTGCATGACTCCTGCGAGTCTCGCATTGCATCACCCCCCACGGTCTGACACCCTCCTTTAAGGAGCACCTCAGCTGCATGGAAATACATGCAGCTGACCCACTCCTGTCGGGAGAGTGTGTGCCGTGCCGGGTGATGCAATGCAAGACTCGCACAGTGACAATCAAGGTTCAATTGAGTCCATGAGCCATGAACTCAGGTGAACCCTGACATCACTGCGAAGACAACCAAAAACAGACAAAAACTGCTGAGTGACGAGCAGTGCAATGAATACCCCCGGACGTTAACAGAACCTTCAATGACGTCATAGCCATGTGACCAATCTGTAAGCCAATGTCTGTACGACATTCACACCAGACTGGTCACATTGCTATGACATCATGGAAGGTTCTTCAGACAGTGGTGATTACCTGGTGGCATAGCAATGATCGGACGCGGAAGCAGAAGCATCTGCATGACACGTCGCAGGAACTGTAAGTATATTCATAATGTTTTTTAATAATGTGCTTTTTTTTACAGCCCCTGGACTCAAACTGGACACAAACTGTAACACGAGCTTCCCAGGAAAGCTTGTGTTCAGGATCGTCTGCACGAACACTATGTGTTCGGTACAAACCCCGAACTTTACAGTTCGTTTTCGCCCATCACTAACCATAAGAGCTTACACTGTACAAAAAAGACAGGACTCGGCTGACAGTAAGATATTACACTCTACAGAAGAGAGAAAACCCTGTTGACCATAAGAGCTCACACTGTATAAAAGAGACAGAGAGAACTCTGTTGACCATAAGAGCTTACACTTTTGAGAAGAGGGAGAACCTCATTGATCATAAAAGATTACACTCAACAAGAGAGAGAGGACCCTGCTGACTATAAACCTGTTAACCATAAAAATGTACACTTTTCAGAATAAAGAGACTAAAGGTCGCTTTACAAGCTGCGATCTTGCTAGCAAGATTGCTAGCGTGGGTACCTGCCCCCATCGGTTGTGCATCATGGGCAAATCGCTGCCCGTGGCACACAACATCGCTCGGACCCGTCACACTACTTACTTGCCTAGCAACGTCGCTGTGAACCGGCGAACTGCCTCCATTCTAAGGGGGCGGTTCATTCGGCGTCACAGCGACATCACTAAGCGGCCGCCCAATAGAAGTGGAGGGGCCGAGATGAGCGGGACATAACATCCCGACCACCTCCTTCCTTCCTCATTGCCGGTGGACACAGGTAAGGTGAGGTTCCTCGTTCCTGCGGTGTCACACATAGCGATGTGTGCTGCCGTAGGAACGACGAACAACATCGAACCTGCAGCAGCAACGATAATTGGGAATAGGGGGGCATGTCACCATTTAGCAATTTTGCACGTTTTTGCGACGATTCAAAATCGCTCATAGGTGTCATACGCAACGACATCGCAAACGCGGCCGGATGTGCATCACGAATTTCGTGACCCCAATGACATTGCTTTAGTGATATTGTAGCGTGTAAAGCGGCCTTTACCCAGTGACTCTGGAGATGGAAAACAACTTTGCTGTACAAACTGTGTTCCACTGAAAACCAACAATCTCAGATGGCCCAGGTAATGACCACTAATGAACAAGGCATAATAATATGTAAATGTCATAGCTGCAGGGCATTAGGAAGAGGCCAGAATGGTAACACATAATAACATTAAAGGGAATCTGTCACCACTTTGACATTTTTAAACTGTTAATATGGCCATACAGGTTATAGACTGCTGAAAAAGCAATACCTGTCTGTCTCATATTAGAAGCCTTGTTGTGGAAAAATTATCTTTTAGCACTTTATGTAAATGAGCTCTTCCAGGTTATGGGACAGCTATTGCCTGGAAGATATCTCCACCTCCGGAGATTATTTTAAATAAAAGAGGTGTTACCAGTGTGAGACAAGTAACTGACAAAGAACAGGAGAAATGAAAGTTGTGTTCTTTCAACCACATTTTTTGCAGCTCCCTAAGCTCTAATCTATTGCACCAATATTGCAACACTGTCTGCCTGTGAGCTGAAGGCCAAAGCTGAGAGGATCCTGCAGATGTGTCAGTTATAATCTCACACTGCTCTGCAGTGAGAGCAGAGAGCGCCCATCACACATCACACTGGTAATGCCCTTTTTTATTTATAATAATCTCTGGAGGTGGAGATATCTTTCAGGCCGCAACCACCCCATAGCCTGGAAGAACTAATTTACATAAAGTGATAAAAATTGAGTTATCCACAACAAGGCTTCTGATATGAGCCATACAGGTATGGCTTTTTTCAGTATGCTATAACCTTTATGCCCATACTAACAGTTTCAAAATGTCAAAGTGGTGACAGATTCCCTTTAACCTACTGCCTAATGCTTCAGCAGTGTGGGAAATATTGCTGGGAAAGTTTTTTTCTTGCAAACCACAAATCAAATATCAAAATATTTGAATTTGCATGAAACTGCGAATTTCAAGAAATTTAACTTAACTCAGACTGATCCTCTAATTTTTACATTGCATATATAACTTGATGCAGCGAGATATTCTAACGCACAAAAGTGCAAATTTACACATAACTTGACTTGTCCAGTGTATTTTACTGGTTAATTATCCATTTACAGCTCTCTCATCATCAAGATATTTGTCTTTGGTGTAGTTAATTTATTTTAATTAAGTATCTGTTAGATTAAAACAATTCTATATCTGTACTTTGGTATATTAAAAGCTACAACACAAAAATATGCATATTTTTGCACTTTTACAAAATAAAACAACTTTTTATTGAGATTTTTTTCTTTTTAGTTGATGACTGATATCACTCTTTGGTATACCTATTTTATTTTAAAACAAGAGTCGTATGATTCCATGTCTTGGTCAAGAGATCCTTGTAAGGTCTCTAACTACCATTTCACCCATTGGCTGCATGCTATAAGTGGGATGACAGAGATTCCAGTAAAAATCATTGCAGAGCCATCAGTATATATTTATGCTCCCAACACACAAATGAAAATTACACCTCTGTAAAGGTTTAAGTGCTCATTACCACCCTTTTCTAGATGAGTCTACACAGTAAACAATGGAGAAAACTTTTCTCCTTGTGGAGACTGACACACCGATCTGGCATGCCATTGAGGAGACTTATAGCTGCAATGCTCCTCTGGGAAATATGAACATTGCCTCTTCAGTGAAGAAGGGGAACAACTATTGTGATACCTATTAGAAGTAGCAATCTTTAAAGTTCCCTTAGACTCTGTTTTAGCTTCTCATACAGCCAGATCAGATCTCATACTTTGCACTGACAAGGGGCAATCACCCTGAAAAACCGTGTTTGCAAATTGAGGTTCTGATCTGGCATAAATCCTAAGTCATATAACAAGGCTTGTTAAAGAGCCACTTTTGACTTTTAGGATTGCTACTTCAAATAGGTGGCACTAGAGTTCATCTCTATCTTCACTGAAGAGACAATTTGCACAGTAAACAAATTCACTACATACCAATGATGTCATTCTGTAGAATAGTTAGTTGCTTATAAGTCATGACACCACCTTCAACGTTAATGAAACCAAACAAAGTTTCAATGATACAATGAAAACATAAAACAACATATTTGGTGGATTACACTTAATATAAAGCTTCAATATATTCCACCACCAGTAATCTAAAATAAGATATAGTTATAGAATTTGAATTGAAACATTTAAATTTATAGAATAAAATACTCACCCTAGAAGAACTTACGATAACCCCATCAACAAAGCCATTTTCTCCTGTTGTATGAAAACTATTTGGTGTAAAAACCATTAAGTCATTTTTGGGTTGTACTGTATTTAAATATAATTTAGCTTGGCCTTCTTGTGAATACATCCAACTGCCTCCGGTGTTGGAACATATCTTGTAATTTTCCTTCAGTTCATTGACCTCTTCTTTGTACTTTTGCCATTTCAAAATAGTAAAGACAATTAGCGTAATGAGAAATATAGTTGAGATTACACAAACAGCCACAACTAAATACATGTTTGTATCTAAAATATTTTCATCAAAACTGGTGTCTGGAGAGTTATAAAAAACTTGTTCTCCTAATTCCACCAAGGATACAAAAAATTCTGCTGTGGCAGTCATGACAGGTTCTCCATGGTCCATAGCTACCACGGTTATTTTGTATTCTTCATTATCTGAATCTGTAAATAAACGTTTAACCTTGATTTCTCCAGTATGTTGAGAAATAGAAAATGGTATTTTTGGAGATAAATCCACAAAACTGTAAGATAACCAAGCATTATATCCAGAGTCTAGATCCACTGCTTTAACTTTAGTTATTAGTTGACCAGGTTGAATTGTTCTAGGAATTTTAAGTAAAACTGGAGAACCGAGAAGAAAAAAGTTAGGAGCATTGTCATTGATATCTTCAATGAAGATATTTAGGACTAGACTGGAGCTAAGTGGAGGAAGACCGGCATCAGTAGCTCTTATAGCACATTGGAAATAAGACACATGTTCATGATCAAATGAGAACAATGCAAATAATTTTCCATTTTCAGGATTGATGGAGATGTAGGAGGATATAGGAATCCCATCAATTGTGCTTTCAATAATTGAGTATGAAATGTGGGAATTCTGGCCATCATCTAGGTCAACAGCTGCTGCTGTATAGATATGGGAGCCCGGTGGATTGTTTTCTTTGACAATAACTGTGTCAGCAGACTGCAAAAATTGAGGAGAGTTGTCATTCACATCACTAATGTCAAGATCAAGTATTTTGGAAACCGATAATGGAGGGAAACCTTCATCTGTTGCAGTAATTCTAACTTCATACTTGGATTTTAGTTCCCTATCTAATGGGGCATCTACAGTCAGGGAAAAATGCCCCATTAACGCTGGATTTATTTTGAATGGAATATCTTGGGAAATTGTACATTTGACTTTTCCATTGATTCCTGAATCCTTATCCGCAACACTGATGATAGCAACTGTTGTTCCTTGGGGTGAATCCTCAGGGATGGGTACTGATAGGGATGTTAAGATTATTTCAGGAACATTGTCGTTGACATCTACAACAGTCACTAGAACTTTACAGTGGCCAACCATTGGTTGATCGCCACTATCAATGGCATCCACATGAAGTTCATATCTTTTAATATTTTCAAAATCCAAGTTCTCTATAAGTATTATTTCTCCTGACTGAGGATTCAAGCTAAAAATGTCCATTATTTTTGTTGATGACAATTTATTAAAAGCATACAGAATTTCCCCATTTCTTCCTTGGTCTAAATCAGTAGCATTTAATTTTATGACCAATGTTCCTACTGATGCATCTTCTGGCACACTACACTGGTAAAATGGTTGAGCAAAAGTAGGAGAGTTGTCATTGGCATCCTCCACAGTGATGGTAAGCTGTGTGGTACCACTCAATCTTGGTTTACCACCATCATAGGATATCAGTGTAAGATTGAGTGCTGATTGCTTTTCTCTATCAAGTGACTTTTTCAGCACAAGTTCTAAAGCCCCAATTTCATTCATATATTTTTGAAAATCTAACACAAAGTAATCATTCACACTTAGTTCATAGTTCTTAATTGCATTTGTGCCGATATCAGCATCAACTGCTCCCTCTAATGGAAATCTAGAGCCTGCAGGTTTCAATTCTGATATAACCAGGTTATACACAGTAGAAGAAAAAGCTGGACTATTGTCATTTATATCTTCTATTTCTACCTCCACCTGATACATCTGCACAGGCTTATCCACAATAACCTGTAGTGGAATAATGCAGAAGGCTATATCTAAACATATTGCTTCTCTGTCTATAATATTATTGACAAAAAGGATGCCATTCTGCAAATTTACTTGGAAAAATTCCCTATCATCATCTCTAGAAACTATCCTCAGCATTCTAGAATTAATCTCACCCATTTCCAGTCCAAGGTCTTGAGCTATCCTTCCAACAAATGTTCCGTGCTTGGATTCCTCTGGGATGATGTAATGCAGCTGACACAAGACCGGATCCCAGTACATTTGCAGTAATATAAAGAACACCAACCTGATCATGACTCCATGAAAATGATTGAGCCAGAACATTTCATGTATTCCTTAATATGAAGGATTATATTGCAAATCCAGTGTTTTTGGAGCCTGGAGATCGAAGAGAGTTCAGTTCTAGCTGAAATGTTCCGAAATAGAAGCTAAAGTAGCAAAGATGGAGGCAAATTACTCTGTCTCTATGAGCCATAGATAAGTGAGCAGTGACCTCTACAGTCTGTTCAAGATTTTACAGCTGGTTGTAAAAAAAAAGGAAAAAGTAAGTGCCATATATCATATAACTGTAATCTATTTTAACCCAGAATAATACAATATTGTCCCTTTTAAGAGTACATTCTATATATTTATGTCGGTGGTTTGATGGCTGATTCATTTTATTTGAACACTTAAATTTACTGGATCAGGCAGCCAAAGTGATAGCTTAATCTTATGAATGTGGCAAATACTCGCAACAATTATAAGACTGAAACAGCAAAAATGCTGCTATTTGTTCAAATAAGAGCCACGATCCTTAAATCAGAAGGAAATATAACGTATAATTATATTTTTTTACTGTGTTATGCAGAAAAATCTACGTAAATACTTTTGAGTTGAAAAAGACAAAAGTATTCTAAGGCTGACACCTTTATTGACTTTGCCAATGAATTAAAAAAACATATTAGCATTTGTAATTATTATATCAACAAGGTTTAGAAAATGTTTATTGCAAAAAATTTCTTTGATTTTGTTAACATTGGATATAAAGAAATAAAATTTGAATTTCTTTTCAGTTTTTGTTAATTTTCTTCATCTTTATTCTTTGAAAATAAAGTTTTTCATAATAACTGTTTTCTACATCTTCTCTAAAGCAGTACAAAACATAGTAAACCATTAATGTATTATATTTAGTCAAAGTCAAAAATATATATGGTATTTTTCCACACACAAAGAAGAGGTATTTTCAATTGTTTTATGTATTTAAGGCATGTAAATTGTAAAAATGTACCCATTTACTCCAGAATTAAAAATATCTTCGTTGACTTCAGGCATTCTTGGCTTCCCTCAATGCTACCAAATAGTTATGATTAGTAAAGTAAATTACCTTGTCCCTTTTGGGACACTACAATTTTTCTACTATTTCTCTAGCAAGCAACAAAATATGGGAAATCAATATTATGTCTTCTAGCAAGAAAGTATGTAAAGCTAAAGATATTAGTACAACTTCCTAATTCCAATAAGGTAAATAGCGTAATAAATTTGAGATCATAAAATTTGCATCCAACTATAACGGATTAATATTTTCACAATACCTTTACTTATACAGAGTCATTTCACAAGTCTCAGACTGGCCCATGGCGGAAAGGGTGAATTTCCCGGTGAGCCCAAGTGCAGAAGTGAACCTCCATCCCCCTATATGAGCAGTAGTTAGCACTTGAGTCACTATATAAAGTCAAAGACAGCATCTCATCCGTGATTTAACAAACTAACCAGTTTATTATTATATAGCAGCATAGGTACCCTTATGGAGCTAGAGGTGTAGCAATATGCATGGGACCAGTACTACCAACACCTTTTTATTGGGCTATGTACCTATTATCTATAAGGATGTATTAAAGAGGTGGTTCACTACTCTGCAATAGTGGCCACATCCTGTAAAACTGATAGGGAAGGCTTTTTCTAAATACCTTGTTCAGCCAATTCTGCCTCTGAGTGGTGCTCTTGCGGTCCGCTCACCCCCATAAAGTAACCTCTCGGGCTCCATGACATCTGAAATCTGGTGATGTTACGTCTAATTTCTGTTGACCTTACATCACTGAGGCCGGCCTCAGTCTTCCTAATTGACTGGGCTGTTGGTGGAGTTTCACCGCATGTCACAACCCAGCATTGCACCTGCTTGCGGCATTCTACAGTGAAGGAGAGCATGCACGACATGCTGTACTGTGATGCTGGGCTGTGATTAGCAGTGAAACGCCACCCACAGCCCAGTCACTCAAGAAGGCTGGGGCCAGGCTCGAAAATCTCGGGTAAACTGGAAGTTGACGTGACATCACTGGATCTCAGAGGTCACGGAGCCTGAGGGTCACTTCATGGGGATGAACAGAGTGCAATAGCGTCGCTCAGAAGCAGAATTTTTTGAACAAGGTATTTGAAAAAAGTCTTTCCTGTCAGTTTTATAGGGATGTGGCCACTATTGCAGAGTATTGAATCACCCGTTTAATGTCATATTGTTATATGTAATTTTTGCCTATATTATCTAGTTTCTCATGATGTAATATGAATGGGATGCTTACATACTGCTACATTTAATTCTTTACCTAATTGTGATATCAAATTACATCACCATTCATATTTTTTTATAATATATATAGTCTCGCTGATTTTTTTTATTCTACTCATTTATTTGGTAATTTGTGATTTATATGCACCACTAAAATATAATACCTGTGTGTATTGTACATAGTTTATATTTATAAGTTTTTATGCATATTGATATCTGTAGACATCGTGAAGTGCGCCCCATCTATCCATGCATATAGTTCAACACTGAGCCCTTAGAGTCAATTCTACTGGTGGGTCTTTGCTGCTAATGGTGGGCCCTTCGCATCCCAGTCTCTGACATTGCGTTTCCCCCTCTCCTTCATATTTCCAGTCCTACAACCAGATTCCATTGAAGTAAACAATCCAATACACTCAAGATTACAAAATATGCATCCAATAAGTATTGATTAATATTTGCACAATACCACTATTTTTGCATATTAATCTCATCCTCTTTTCCTAATCTCGAACACTTACCACTGGCATTTTCAACACATTTTAGGCTTAAGATATAGGATGTAGTACGAAATACAGGGTGAGCCATTTATATGGATACACCTAAATAAGATAGGAATGGTTGGTGATATCAACTTCCTGTTTGTGGCTTATTAGTATATGGGAGGGGGAAAACTTTTCAAGATGGGTGATGACCATGGCGGCTATTTGGAAGTCGGACATTTTGGATCCAACTTTATTTTTTCCAATGGGAAGAGAGTCATGTAACACATCAAACGTATTGAGAATTTCACAAGAAAAACAATGGTGTGCTTGGTTTTAATGTAACTTTATTTGTTCATTAGTTATTTCCATTTTTATGACGACTTATAAAATGTGTTTAAACTGCTGCCCATTGTGTTAGATTGTCAATGTCAACACCGCAGAAGGAATGCTAGCACAGGCTTCCAATATCCATTGTTTCAGATGCTGCACATCTTTTATCTTCACAGCATAGACAATTGCCTTCAGATGACCCCAAAAATGCACCATCACATTATGGGTGTCAGGTCTGAGGATTCCTACATGAACAGTGTCCTGGAAAGTGGATTGGTCATTGTGGGCCAATTGAATGGCCACCAAGGTCTCCCGATCTGAACCCCTTAGACTTTTATCTCTGCGGTCATCTGAAGGCAGAGGTGTAGAGGTTAAACTTTTGTGATATAAGTTGGAATGTGCATAATATTTTACTTTTGCAAAATCAAAAAGTGTACTTAGTCTCTGAAAATTACATGTCCTATTATCTTTGATGGTAAATTCCTGATCAGGTTTGGTACTAATTTTCCATTTATGACCATTTTTGTCCAAACCATGAGCCTGGCATTAGATATTTCTGCGTTTTAGTCTCCTAGCTTAAAGAAATAAAACAAAAGGTGAAAAGCCATCAAAAAAGTTGTATGTTCTCCAAATTACACCACTAAGAACTTCAGCTCAACATGAAAAAAACCTTTGCTGACATCTAATTCCTCTAAAAATTTATATTTTATTAATTTATACTTAAAACAGTCAAAGAAAAATCAAAACAACAAACACTGTGCTGTGTAAGGTAAAACATACAGGATGCCTTAACGTGGAGTTTCGCATAGGAGCTTGTTAATAGTATTAGGCCTAATAATATAGGCAAGGATCTACCAGGGAAATATGGACTAAAGCGGGCTTTACATGCTGCGATCTCGCTAGCGAGATCACAAGCGATCGTACCCGCCCCGTTGGTTGTGCGACATGGGCAAATCACTGCCCGTGCCGCACAACCTCGCTTAACCCCATCATGCACTTACCTGCCCTGCGACGTCGCTCTGGCCGGCGAACCGACTCCTTTCTAAGGGGGCGGTTCATGCGGGGTCACAGCGACGTCACATGGCAGGCGTCCAATAGAAGCGGAGGGGCGGAGATGAGCAGGACGTAACATCCCGCCCACCTCCTTCCTTCCGCATTGCCGGTGGAGGCAGGTGAGGAGATGTTCGTCGCTCCTGCAATGTCACACACAGCGATGTGTGGTGCCCCAGAAATGAGGAACAACATCGCTAATAAGCAGAAAACGATTTTTTGTTTCAGGACGACTTCTCCGCGGCAAACGATTTTGACTGCTTTTGCAATCGTTTAAGGTCACTCATAAGTGTCACACACTGCGATATCGTTAATGAAGCCAGATGTGCGTCACAAACACCGTGACCCCGACGATAATTCATTAACGATATTGTAGCGTGTAAAGCCCCCTTAACTCTCCCTTTACTGTTTCCTGTCTGTCAGCGGAGGTAAAACACCTTGATTTTTTTGGGTGTCCTTGCTCCCTGTCGGTTTTCCCTTGTACGCCCCTGCTAACCACAGATAGTGGCATCCACGATCATAGAAAAAACAAAGTGCTGAAGTTCTTAAAACAATCATCACAGTCCTTAGTCATCGGTTAGTAGATTCAGTGTGACTCACAATACATCCAATACACTTCCAGACTATTGTGATTCTCAATACTCAAATATAAAAGATATAAAAAAAACAAATCTCATCCCCAACCAGGTACTTTTCTATTGGAGCTTTCAAGATTTTAGTCTCAGACAACAATCCCAGACTAAGAACTGTAATGATTGTTTTAACGCTTTAGCACTTTGGTTTTTCTATGGTCGTGGATGCCACTAGCTGTGGTTAGCACGGGCGTGCAAGGGAAAGCTGTTGAGGAGAGGGGGTACCCAAAAAATTAAGGTATTTTACCTCTGCTGACAGACAGGAAACAGTAAAAGGAGAGTTAAAGCTACTTTACACACTGCGATATCAGTCCCGATATCGCTAGTGTGGGTACCCGCCCCCATCTGTTGCACGACACGGGCAAATCGCTGCCCGTGCCGCACAACACCGCCCAGAGCCGTTACACATACTTACCTGTCCGGCGACGTCGCTGTGACTGGCAAACCGCCTCCTTTCTAAGGGGGCGGTCCGTGCGGCGTCACAGCGACGTCACTGAAGCGTCACTGAACCGCCGCCCAATAGCAGCGGAGGGGCGGAGATGAGCGGGACGTAACATCCCGCCCACCTCCTTCCTTCTGCATAGCGGCTGGGAGGCAGGTAAGGAGAGCTTCCTCGTTCCTGCGGCGTCACACGGAGCGATGTGTGCTGCCGCAGGAACGAGGAACAACTTCGTTACTGCTGCAGTAACGATTTTTATGAATGGACCCCCATGTCGCCGATTAGCGATTTTGCATGTTTTTGCAACGATGCAAAATCGCTTATCGGTGTCACATGCAACGGCATCGCTAATGCGGCCGGATGTGCGTCACAAATTCCATGACCCCAACGACTCCGCATTAGCGATGTCACAGCGTGTAAAGCCCCCTTAAATCCATATTCCCTGGTAGATCCTTGCCTATATTATTAGGTCTATACTGTTTACATTCTCCTATGCACGACTTAATGCTAAGGCATCCTGTGTGTTTTACCTTACACAGCACCGTGTTTAGTTTTTTGATTTTCCTTTGACTGTTTTAAAGAAAAATTAATAAAATATACATTTTTAGAAGAATTAGATGGTTAACAGAAGTTTACCCTCTATGCACTATATATCTTGGTTGCTCTTTAATAACATGCAAAAAACAAGCCTTTATCACAGCTCGAACACAAAACAGTTATGGCTCTCAGAACATAGTGATATGACATTATCTTTGTGCCAAAGTGCTAGTATATTGACATCCTTTTACCTTTAGGCCGGTGTCACACTTGCGATTGCCTCGCGTGTATCTCCCGCAAGTCTCGCGGTGCATCCCCCGGCACGGGCTCATAATCTCTTCACTGGTGCGGGTCAGTTGCATGTATCTCTATGCAGCTGAGATGCTCCTGCGAGGAGAGTGTGAGCCCATGCCGGGTGATGCACCATGAGACTCGCATGAGATACACACAAGGAACTCGCAAGTGTGACACCAGCTTTAGACATAAAATTGATGCTTGAACTCTAGGGCATTTTTTGTGTTTTTTTATTTTAAGATTAGCTACTGTAGGTTTTTTATTGTTTTTTTTTTAAGAGGAAAATTACATATATGCTTTAATAATGTTTAAAGTTCTTTGCTGAATGTTTGATTCAGAGCAGTGACAATTGAGCACAAGATGGAAAGACTATTTTTTTTTGCAGTGGACTGGATTATGCATTGTGGTTGTCCATGTTCCCCTAGTCTTTATCCTTTCCGATCCTTCAGTTAAACATGATAGATTTTTTTCTTTTTACAAAGGGTGTTTCTCTGACAGATATTGTTGACAAATTTGACTAAGGCCACTTTCATACGTCTGTGAAAATCACGCATGTTTTTCACGACGTGTCAAAGGTGCGTATTGCCCTCCGTGTGCCATGTTTATGTTATCCGTGATAACACACGGAGAACAGGAACTTTCTGCTCACCTGTCCCTAGCGTTGCTGTCTGTGGTGCTGATCTATGGTCTCCGGTCCTGCCGACTCCCCGCTGCTGCTGCTTCCGACCCGCAGTGGAGTGAATATGCGATGAGCATAATGAGCCGGTGTCAGAAGCAAGTGGCAGCAGCGGCAGAGACAGCAGTGCTGGAGAAGGTGAGTATAAAAATCATTTTTATTTCACAGGCACGTGTGTTTTCTCCATTGCATGTCACACAGATCACATCCATGCGGTCCGTGTGTGGTCTGTGTGACACCCGTGATGCCAGAGAAAAACGGACATGTCTGCGTGTGGAGCACACGGGCACATGTATGCTCCACACGGACACGGTCCATGGCAAAACACACACGTGAGCACACACCTATTGATTTTAATGGGTTTACGTGTGCCCATGTCTCCAGCACGTGAGGAAATGGACCAAACACATACTGGAGACACGGACGTTTGAAGGAGGCCTAAATCTGTGTTAGTGAGCACTTCTCCTAATTCATCCACCTCACAGGTTTGGCATATCAAGATGCTGATTAGACAGCATGATTATTGCGCTATAAAAAGACACTCTAAAGTGTGTAGTTTTATCACTCAGCAAAATGCCACAGATGTCGCAAATTTGCAGGGAGCGTGCAATTGGCATGCTACCTGCAGGAATGTCCACCAGAGCTGTTGCCATGTTCATTAGTGATGAGCGAGTATGCTTGTCACTACTCGGTACTCGCACGAGTATCACTGTACTCGGGCTACTCGGCGGGTACCGAGTAATTTCGCGATACTCGTGCGGTACTCGTGGTCTTCATCCCTGCATGTTGGCGCTCTTTTGAGAGCCAGCCCTCATGCAGGGATTGGCTGGCAGACCACTGCAATGCCACAGCCCTGTTAGTTGTGGAATTGCAGTGATTGGCCGGCCCGCACAGCGTGACCGAGCCTTTATACCGGCGGGCGCGCTGTGCTCTGCACACAGCCATCTCATATTCCCTGCTTTTCCCACCCACAGGCGCCTATGATTGGTTGCAGTGAGACACGCCCCCACACTGAGTGACAGGTGTCTCACTGCACCCAATCACAGCAGCCGGTGGGCGTGTCTATACTGTGCAGTAAAATAAATAAATAAATAATTTTAAAAAACCGGTGTGCGGTCCCCCCAATTTTAATACCAGCCAGATAAAGCCATACAGCTGAAGGCTGGTATTCTCAGGATGGGGGGCCCCACGTTATGGGGAGCCCCCCCAGCCTAACAATATCAGTCAGCAGCCGCCCAGAATTGCCCCATACATTATATGCGACAGTTCTGGGACTGTACCCGGCTCTTCACGATTTACCCTAGTGCGTTGGCAAATCGGGGTAATAAGGAGTTAATGGCAGCCCATAGCTGCCAATAAGTCCTAGATTAATCATGTCAGGCGTCTCCCCAAGAAACCTTCCATGATTAATCTGTAAATTACAGTTAAAAAACACACACACCCGAAAAATCCTTTATTAGAAATAAAAAACAATAACAAAGTCCCTAATCACCAATTTATTAACCCCGACAAAGCCCTCCATGTCCGGCGTAATCCACGGACCTCCAGCGTCGCGTCCAGCTCTGCTGCATGCAGGTGACAGGAGCTGCAGAATACATCGCCGCTCCGGTCAGCTTCACACAGCAACTGAGGTGAGTAGCGCGATCAGCTGCTGTCAGTCAGGTAACTCACGGCCACCGCTGGATCCGCGATTAACCTCAGTGACAGCTCAGCTGATCGCTATACTCACCTCAGTTGCTGCGTGGAGCTGACCGGAGCGGCGGTGAGTAGCGCGATCAGCTGAGCTGTCACTGAGGTTACCTGCGGCCACCGCTGCATCCACCGCTGGATCCACGTAACCTCAGTGACAGCTCAGCTGATCGCGCGGCTGTCTTCAGTTGCTGTGTGAAGCTGACAGGAGCGGCGGTGTATTCTGCAGCTCCTGTCACCTTCATGCAGCACAGCTGGATGCGACGCTGGAGGACTGTGGATTATGCCAGACATGGAGGGTTTGTCGGGGTTAATAAATTGGTGATGAGGGACTTTGTTAGTGTTTTTTATTTCTAATAAAGGATTTTTTGGGTGTGTGTGTTTTTTAACTGTAATTTACAGATTAATCATGGAAGGAATCTCGGGGAGACGCCTGACATGATTAATCTAGGACTTATTGGCAGCAATGGGCGGCCATTAACTCCTTATTTCCCCGATTTGCCAACACACTAGGGTAAATCGGGAGGAGCCGGGTACAGTCCCAGAACTGTCGCATCTAATGTATGCGGCAATTCTGGGCGGCTGCTGACTGATATTGTTAGGCTGGGGGGCTCCCCATAACGTGGAGCTCCCCATCCTGAGAATACCAGCCTTCAGCCGTATGGCTTTATCTGGCTGGTATTAAAATTGTGGGGACCGCACGCCATTTTTTTTAATTATTTAATTATTTATTTCACTGCACAGTATAGACACGCCCACTGGCTGCTGTGATTGGGTGCAGTGAGACACCTGTCACTCAGCGTGTGGGCGTGTCTCACTGCAACCAATCATAGGTGCCGAAAAGCAGGAAAGCAGGGAATACGAGATTGTTTAATGAGCGGCCGGCTTTTTCAAAAGAGGAAAAGCCGCCGGAGTTTAGTGAACAGCTGTGCAGCGCCGCGGCAGTGATCGGGGAACGGTAAGTAAGAGAGAGGGGGGAGAATGACCGACAGACTGTGAGAGGGGGACAGACAAGACAGACAGAGACCGACAGAGCGAGACTGACCGACGAGAGATAGAATGAAAAAAAAAAATGACCGACATCGCTAGTAAAAAGCACAAAACGTGCGTTTTGGACATCGGAGTGCCACACAATGTTTTTACGTAAAATCTTTCATGTAATAATCTCAAAAAGTAACATACACCAGCTCTATCTCACTATTGGGTATGTGCCCTTAACATTTCCGCCATGAAAAATTCATTTTGGTGACATTTTGGAAGGTTTTCTGGTGAGTCCGTAAAAATGGCGTAAAACTCGGAAAAAATTGTTCACAACTGTGACTTTTGAGTGATAAATGCTTCAAGGGGTCTTCCCCATGCTGTTGCCATGTCATTTGAGCACTCTTCTGAGACTTTTGTGACATTTTTAGGGTTTCTACATGCTGCCGGGGGTCATTTCAGAAAAATACTCAGGTCTCCCATAGGATAACATTGGGCTCGGTGCTCGGGCCGAGTACACGAGTATCTTGGGATGCTCGGCCGAGCCTCGAGCACCCGAGGTTTTTGGTACTCGCTCATCACTAATGTTCATTTCTCTACAATAAGCCATCTCTAAAGCCATTTCAAAGAATTTGGCAGTACATCCAACTGGCCTCACAACTGCAGATCATGTGTAACCACATCAGTCCAGGACCTCAACATACGGCATCTTCACCTCCAAGATTGTTTGAGACCGCCCACCTGGACAGCTGCTGCAACAATAAGATTGCATAAACAAAAAATGTCTGCATAAATTGTTAGAACCCATCTCAGGGAAGCTTATTTGCATGCTTGTTGTCCTCATTGGGGTCACCACCTGCATGCAATTTTTCGTCAGTTTTTTGCATGCTCCCATTTGATGTCTGGCGTCGAACAGTTGAATCCCGATTTTCACTGTACAGGGCAGATTGCAGAGTATGTATGGTGTTGTGTGGGTGAGCAGTGTGCCGATGTCAATGTTGTTAATCAAATGGTGACAATGAGGTTATGGTATGTGCAGGCATACAGTGAGGAAAATAAGTATTTGATACACTGCCAATTTTGCAAGTTTTTCCACCTTCAAAGAATTTAGAGGTCTGTAATGTTTATCATCTGTACACTTCAACTGTGACAGACAGAATCCCCCAAAATCCAAAAAATTACATTGTATGATTCTTAAATAATTATTTTGCATTTTATTGCATAAATATAAGTATTTGATACAATAGAAAAACAGAACTAATTTTTTGGGATAGAAACCTTTGTTTCCAATTACAAAGGTCAGATGTTTCCTTATGTTCACAACTAAGATTGCACACACTACAGCAAGGATTTTGGCCCACTCCTCCATACAGATCTTCTCCAAATCTTTCAACTTTCAGGGCTGTCACTAGGAAACATTGATTTTCAGCTCCCTCTAAAGATTTTCTATTGGGTTCAGGTCTGAAGACTGGCTAGGCCACGCCAGGACCTTGAAATGTTTCTTACTGAGCCACTCCTTTGTTGCCTTGGCTGTGTGTTTTTGGTCATTATCATGCTGGAAGACCCAGCCATGACCATCTTAAATGCTCTCACTGAGGGAAGGAGGTTATTGGCCAAAATCTTGAGATACATGACCCCATCCGTCCTCCCTTCAATATGGTGCAGTTTTCCAGTCCCCTTTGCAGAGAAGCACTGCCAAAGTATGATGTTTCCTCCCTCATGCTTCACGTTTGGAATGGTATTCTTGAGGTTTTACTCACCCTTCTTCCTCCAAATTGTCACACGGTGCTTGGTCAAAATTTGCCAAGAGTCATGGTGGTATCTGGCTCTGTTCACATGACAGAATCACAAACTCCACATTGTGGTTTATCTGGGGCTTCTGAATTACACAGGCAGGCCTGGGTGTCAACCAGCTGTGTGCTCATTAGTGATCGGGCTGGCAGGGGTTAATCTCTCCTAGCCTGCTGGTTACCTCTAGTATCAAATGTTATGAGAACCCTATCACAGCTTCTCCCTGCCTTTTTAAAATGGTGGAAACTGACTTTCTGTGCCCATAATATCTTTAAGCAATATTGGTCTGTGTGCTGTTTGATGTGTTGTGGGAATTCCCTTGTCATCTGATTATTCCCTCCCCGCTCTTTATTTCCTCCTGATCACATATTGTCTAATACCTCTGTGTATGATTGCTTTGAGTTAGAGTTTTGGTTTCCCCAGTTGTCTATTTGTGTGGGTTTAACCACTCCTGTCCTAGCACTCCCATGTGGTGGGGGAGAGGGGTATTAGTGTAAGGCTGTCTATGAGCAGGGCTAGGTTGGTAGTCCAGACCTCTTCACGATCAGAAGTACCTCTGGGATAAGGGACAGCTAGAGCCCCCTAGCCTGAGGGCTAGTCTAGGAGCCCCGATCCCCAGTTATTTCCTTATACTTTATTACACAAACACGGTGAGTGGAGTTGATACCAAAAAGTTCTATTTTGGTCACATTTGACCACATGCTTCCTCTGGATCATCCAGATGGTCATTGGCGAACTTAGATCAGGCCTGAACATGTGCTGGTGATAGCAGGGGAACCTTGCGTTACCTACAAAATTTTAATCCATGATGACATAGTATGTTACTAACCATAGCCTTTGGTCATTGACCAAGTCCTCCCATGTAGTTCTGGGCAGATTCCCGACCCTTCTCAGAATCATCCTTACCCCATGAGATGAGATTTGACATGGAACCCCAGACCGAGTAAGATTGACAGCCATCTTGTGTTTCTTCCTGTTATGATCATGCACTGCAGGCCCATTATCCTGCAGAGCCAGTTACACGCTTGCTCTGCGGGCCCGCCTACCTGCAGACCTGGCTTACCCCTTCTTTGATCCTCCCTGGGTTTTCGGTCTCTCCCTGACCTTGGGGGAGGGGTTTCTCCAGCCCTCGATTCAGACTCCCCATCCAATTTATATTGGAGCCGGTCCTGCTGCAGCGCCACCAGTGATATTTCCATATACTCAGCAAGTACTCGTCCCTGGCTTTGCTTGTGTCTCTCTGATCTTGTCCCACTACCGCCTGTGTCTATCTTCCCTGACCCCTCCGCGTTACCTGTCTGTGTTTCCGCTCAGTCCATCCCGGTGTTCTGACCTTCCCTCCTACTTACTGACTTGATCTCCCTGTGTACTGACCCTGGCCTGCCTTCTGTCATTGTTTGGCTTTTTCACATTTTTCAGACTTTACCTCTCTGTGTACCGACTTTGGCTTGTTTTCTGTCTTTGCCTCTGGTTCTCCCTCTGACTCGACGAGACCTACTGTGCACCAACCCCAGCTTGTCTGATACCCCATCTCTGAATCCTGCTTACATCCTTGTGTATCCCCTGACTGTTTGTACTTTGGCGCCACCTGGTGGACTATCCACCAATTGCAGCAGGGATTTTATCACACTTCCATTTTCTAATAATTGTGCCAACAGTTGTTGTCGTCTCACCAAGCTGTTTGCCAATTGTCCTATAACTCATCCCAGCTTGTGCAGGTCTACGATTTTGTCCTTCGTGTCCTTAAACAGCTTTTTGGTCTTGCACATGTTGTCATTGGTCATGGTGGAGAGTCTGGAGTGTGATTGAGTGTGTGGACAGGTATATTTTATACAGGTAACAAGTTGATTGAGGGGCAATTAATACAGGTAATGAATGCAGAGTAGGAGCCTTCTTAAAGAAAAAAGTTGTGAGAGCCAGAATTCTTGCTGGTTGGTGGGTGATCAAATATTTATTTTATGCAATAAAATGCAAATCAATTATTCAAAAATCATACAATTTAGTTTTCTGGATTTTTTAATTCTGTGTGTCACAGTTTAAGTGTATCTACGATAAAAATTACAGTCCTCTCCATTCTTTGTAGGCGGGAAAACTTGCACAACAGTGTATCAAATAGTTATTTTCCTCACTGTATGTTATGGACAATAAACACAGGTGCATTTTATTGATGCTATTTTGAATGCACAGATAAATCGGGATGAGATGCATTGTTCTGCTATTCATCCTCGACCATCACCTCATGTTGCAGCTCATAATGCCTGACCCCATGTTGCAAGGATCTATATACAATTACTGAAAGCTGAAAATATGCCAGTTCTTACATGGCCAGCATATTCACTGGACATGTCCCCCATTGAGAATATTTGGGGTGCTCTGGATCGGCGTATACAACAACGTGTTATAGTTCCTGCAAATGCCCAACATCACTGCACAGCCATTGAAGAGGAGTGGACTAACATTCTACAAGCCACAATCAACAACCTGATTAACTCTATGCAAAGGAGATTTGTTGCAGTGTGTTAGGCAAGTAGTGGTCACACCATATATTGAGTGTTTTTCTGCCCCCCCAGAACTTCCAAATACTGTGAAACTGCACATTTTAGAGTGGCCTTTTATTGTGGCCAGCCTAAGGCACACCTGTGCAATAATCATGCTGTCTAATCAGCATCTTTATATGCCACAACTGTGAGGTGGACGGATTATGTCAGCAAAGGAAAAGTACTCACTAACACAGATTTAGACAAATATTTGAAAAATATTTGATTAAAATTGTCCTTTTGTATAGATATAAAAAGTCTTAGATCTGAACTCAGCTCATGAAAAATGGGAGCAGAAACAAAAGTGTTGCGTTTATATTTTTGTTCAGTGTATTTATCTACCCTTTTTTTTCCAAAAAATAAGACACTGTTTTATATTTTTTAGCCCCCCAAAAAAGCAATAGGGTTTATTTTTGGAGAAGGTCTTATTCTTGGAGTTTACCCCCCAAAAAAGCAGACCCCTCCACTTCCCAGGCGACTCATACTTACCAGACCGGACGTCTGTGTGACTCCCAGGTCCTCCTGTGATCTCTGGTTGGTGCTGCACGCCGTCCTCCCCTGCCTCTGGCTGGCACGCTGACACACACACACACACACACACACACACAGCAGATCGCAGATCGCACATACATGCTCGCACCCACATACATCACATCACATCAAGCGCTTCCGGCCGCAGGGAATGATGGGAGGAAGTCACGCATGTCTGCAGGTCCTTTTGCGGCAGGTCATTGAGCTCCACCGTACAGCCTCTCAGGATTCTGCCGGCGAGAAGAAATTGCTGGATGTGGTGAGTATGTGTGCGATCTGATGTGTGTGTGAATCGATGTTTGTGTGTGTGATTTGATGTTTGTGTGTGATCCAATGTTTGTGTGTGCGATCTGATTATGTGTGTGATCTGATTGTGTGTACAGTCCGATGTTTGTGTGTGTGATCGGATGTTTGTGAGAGATTGGATGTGTGTGTGTGAGAGCTGATGTGAGTGTGATTACGGGGTGTCCCACTGTCTATAATGAAGTGTCCTGCAGTATCTGTAACTTTTTTAGCTGCATGGACACTTCATTATTGAGCCGCGACTAGGGATTATTTTTGGGGGAGGGCTTATATTTAAGCCTTGCCCCGAAAATGCTGAAAATCCTTGCTAGGGCTTATTTTTGGGGGAGGGCTTATTTTTGGAAAAACACGATATGTAAATATAATGTTCCTGTTGATGAGTGAGATGAGAACAATCAGTGTTTGATTTGAGATGAGGTAAAGAATATGGTAGAGGTGGATGGGATGACAAAATTTCATAGCTGCTGGTGCTTGTAGTGGCACATGCAGACATAGTCATTAGAGGGGCTGGGATACTGACAATCATGGTAATAATGACATAGGGAGCAAAGCTAGAGGAGGGTGTAATGAAGGAGGGGGGCAGGAGCCCATAACATTCAACTGACTGAAACAAGTTATATTGATGATGATAATGAAGATGATGACTATAACTGTATGTTAACCAGGACCTGGGATGAGAAGGTGACGACATAGTGGTGGCGGCCTACCTAAAGCCTATTTTCAAAACCTTGAAGTAATTTACCTGCTTTTACTGTGGCCACCTTGAGAATAGAATCGGTTGGAATAGGTTGAAAAGTTGTCAGATTTAGGGAAAATACTGCATGGGAATTATTCTCTATATTGCCCTAGGACAATACCATCACAATGTACATGCTTTGCAAGAAAAGAGCAGGACACGACCATTTTGGAAAAAGCTTAGAAACTATGGCTTTCAATCTGCACTTAAAGTGTCATCACCTACTCATAATGGAATATCTAACGGGCAAGCAATGCGAACAAGACCTTCCTCCTTCTCCTTATCGTGTCCCCATAGTACCCAATCTGCACCTAAAAGTAGGACCCATTTTTTTGTCATCATTACTGCAACATTATTATCATCTTCTGCTTGTTATTCTCCAACTACTCCTCTCTCATTTCATTATCGGTTTTCCATACCTGATTGTATGTATATAAACAACACTAAGCACTTAATCATCTGTTTGCATGCCAACTGAACTCAGATGTGGCCTAGTTGGTGGGACTGATGGTGTCCCAGTCTAAGGCGGGCTTTGCACGTTGCAACATCGGTAACAATGTGTTACCGATGCTGCAGCGATAGTCCCGCCCCCGTCGCACGTTCGATATCTAGTGAAAGCTGCCGTAGCGATTATTATCGCTACGGCAGCTTTACACGCACATACCTGCCGTGCAACGTCCCTGGCCGGCGACCCGCCTCCTTCCTTAGGGGGCGGGTCGTGCGGCGTCAGAGTGACGTCACACGGCAGGCGGCCAATTGAAGCGGAGGGGCGGAGATGAGCAGGATGTAAACATCCCGCCCACCTCCGTCCTTCTCATTGCAGCCGGCGGCAGGTAAGGAGATGTTCCTCGCTCCTGCGGCTTCACACACAGCGATGTGTGCTGCCGCAGGAATGAGGAACTACATCGTACCTGTCGCACCATCGGCATTATGGAAATGTCGGAGGCTGCAGCGATGATACGATAATGACGCTTTTGCGCTCGTTCATCGTATCAAAAAGGTTTTACACGTTGCGATATCGACTGCGACGCCGGATGTGCGTCACTTTCGATTTGACCCCATCGACATCGCACGTGCAATGTCGCAACGTGCAAAGCCGCCCTTACTATATCATATACATCTGTATGTGTAACTAGGAGGAAGTGATGAGTAAGGCAACGTGCACACCTTGCATATTTGGTGCGTTTTTTACCATAGTATGTTAGTTTTCACAAACAAAGATAAGAAACATGGCTGACACTAATTGTGTAGATGATGATGACAAAAATGCTGGCTACAGCAAACCATTGGAGGACAGGGCAGAGAATTAAGAAAATGACTTCTAAATAATATTGGCAAGTAAGAAAGTTTGCATTTTTGGTTGCTTATATGCTGACAGGCATATCATTATCATTAAAGAGGTGGTTCACCTCTTTTCATTACTAGCCACATCAATATTATGTTGAGAAACAAGGTTTCTTTCAAATACCTTGTGTTGCCAATAGTGTCTGTGAGCAGCGCTATTACGGTCCGCTCACCCCCTCTGCGTGACACCCTGGCTCCATGACCTCTGATGCCCAGTGATGTCACGTCAACTGATGCGGGCCACCATCTTCCTGAGTGACTGAGGTGTGTTGGCGGCATTTCATTGTGCATCACAGCCCAGCATCGCTCCTGCTTGCCGCGCTCTGCAGTGAAGCAGAGCAGGGAGATGATGAGCTGTGATGCTGGGCTGTGATGAGCGGTGAAACTCCACTCACAGCCTAATCACTCAGGAACACTGCAGCCCATCTCAGTTGACGTGACATCACTGGACTTCAGAGGTCCCAGAGCCCAGGGGTCACACGAAGGGGATGAGAGGACCACAATAGCGCTACTCACAGGCACTATTGGCAGCACAAGGTATTTGAGAGAAACCTTGTTTCTCAACATAATATCAATGTGGCCAGTAATGAAAAGGGGTGAACCACCCCTTTAAGCAATTAATGTCTATGCCTGTAAACTCATGCTATAAAGGAAAGTTATTTTCCTTCTTTTGAAAGGAGGTAAAATCGACACATTACAAGGGTACAAGCTGGCTGACAGCACTAGAAGTAGTCATTACTGTTTCTTGAACATGATGAAACATTTGTTTTTTTATCCGCTGCACCAACTTTACACACATTAGCAAATTATGTTACACAGCCTGAACAACCAGGTTCATTCAAAACTAAACTGAGTCTTGTTTGTAGTGTAGCGCCCCTAAAACCATCAGGGAGCCACAAGGATCTGCATCCTTACCAGGATGCAGGGCCTACCACCCCTAGGGCCCCGGAAGACCAGTGCCTACCGGCACAACAAACACTTCTCATAATCCCAGTTTTCCCCAACAATCCCCCATAGAATGGTACAGGGCTAAGGACAGACCAATGGATGGCCACATAGAGGTGGATCCAGTCCAGTCCACTAATTGTCCAGGTGGGAGGAGCGGACTGTGCACAGTCAGGAAGAGAGTAGAGAGTTGAATGGAGGACAGCAGAGATGGAGGAAGTGAAGGTAGAGGTGAAGAGATGGACTGACTTGGAGTAAGCAGCAACCTGGTACCCAGGAGGGTAGTTGCCGGTGGAGTATGGTGGAGTACTCCTGGAACTACGCACCACAGGGTATAGGACCCTAGGACAGGTAGAAGCTCCAAGCCGGCCTGTTAACACCTGCACAGCGAGGGGACCATCAAGGACCTCGCTGACCCTAAAAACTGGAGACTCAGTAGCAAAGGGAGAACCGGGGACAGGACAAGAGACTCCAACCCCACAGGGTTCATGCTACCGTCATACGGACAGCAGTGGAAATAAACACCTCCGGACGGGGACCCCCAGTTGCTCTATGCCACAGGGACCCACTAACCAGAGACAGGTGCAGGAGAAGAAGGTACCAGATTACTACACTGGCACTAAGACAAAGGGGACCTGAAACCAGCCTAAAAAATCTCAATTTGCATTATAGTACAGTTGGAGTAATTGTGAATTTATACTAACATTTTTTTTTTTTGCACACCATTCTCGAGCAGTGCTGGCTCCCCCCTCTTTGACGTACTTTGGTTTGGTGGCTGCCCCCTGCCATGCCGTGCACGCCTGATTTTGGTTTGCATATTCCTTCTGTTTCTATCTACATATATATAATTTGTTGTCTGTTCACACACAGCTACCACGCCCTTTCCACAGGCATTGTTATTTAGCACTATATGCTTGGGCCTGTTCCGCCTTCATTCATGGCTGCTGAGTGGGCACTGTAAGGGCTAGTCTTGACATTGTCCCAGTGTGTGCGGCACACAGCTGCACGTGCTGGGACGTGGACTGCCTTTATTCGCAGTTTAGCCTTTCTTTGCAGCATGGCAGCGGTTCTGACATGTATCAGATATATGTGTGCTTTAATATGGTTCTGCTTTTAATTTAATTAGTTAGCCGTATGGCACATTGTAAATATAAATTTAGCATAGGACCCCCCTATAGAGATTTGCCTTGACATTGGCAGGGGTGGCTCAAATTATTGATCAATTATTTGCTAAAAATCTCAATTTGCATTATAGTACAGTTGGAATAATTGTGAATTTACAGTAAAGAAATTTTTGCTTTTTGCACACCATTCTCGGGCAGTGCTGGCTCACCCCCTCTTTGCCAAATCCAGGACTGTGAATTGTATCCAGGGAGGTTGGGACTAGAGATGAGCGGCTTTTTTGTGTCTATAAGGCTGTGTTCACATGTTGCATAAATACTGTATTTTTTATTTTGTTCAGGTGTCTGCACCAAACTACACAATAACAACCTTCTCTGATTATTGCCCTTGGTGCATCTAAAGAGTGGACACTGCTGAACTGTGTGGTTTTGGTACTTTTTTTTTCCATAGGCTACTTTGTAGTGCCAAAAAAAGCAGATAGAAAAAAAAATACAACATTTTTAAGAGCAGAATTTTAGCTGTCCTGTAGTATTAAAAGAAAACCATTAAAACTCAGATTCACTTCTGCACCAAATATGGATCACAACGTACAATGTATCTCTATGTACCACTATAGTCGGCTCATGGGTTCACTGCCTGCAATACAGGTCAAGTATTCAAAATTCTCCTACTGCTCTCAGTGTGGACAGTGGCTCATAGGTAGGGCAACTACCTTTCAGACGAGGAGTTTACAAGTTTGAGTCTCAGGAAGACCAGAGGAATGCATTGTTTATTTAATTTATGTACATGCAGAGAGATGTGGCACCACCTTCTAAAGGAAGAGGGCTGCAGAGCCAGGGAAGAGAGTGAGAGGAAGTCAGGACAGTCCCGCTTATTCGGGGACGCTTGGGAGCTATGTCACTGTCATTGGGCAGCCAAGTCTGCATATTCTAAAAAAGAAAGGGCCAAAAGGAAGAAAATGGCTGAGTTCCAGCACTGCATTATTAATTTAATCTATTGACAAACTGATAATAAATTGTAACGCACTCTATGATTAAGAGTGTCAGATGATTTTATCCTTTCCCATCCCATGTGTGTGATTTTATCATGAATTTATAAATAAAGAAAAACATTACTGGATTGTTTGTGCAGACTTAAAATGAGCGAACCTGTGGAGGTTCGATTAGCTGGCAGCAAACGAACCAAACCTCTATGTGACCAAACCTTGCCAGATGAGGTTCGTAAACAATGATTGGTAGTTTGAGTTTCCGCCCACATACAGCCATCCATAAGTAGATCACTTCTTGGGGAGGAGGGTGGGTATTTTCAAATTTTTTTGGGGGGATGCACACTCCATGTGATCACGCAGTTGTTACCCCCTATGTGCGCCATTGAAACACTGCAATCGGCTCGCACAGAGCTGAACACCAAGAGTACCTGAGTACTGCAATATTTGTGCGAGTAAATTTTGCACATAAAGCCTCCGAACTCCGAACCATGAGCCCTGGGTTTTTAGTGCTTTTTCGATTCGAAAACCAAACCTCATCTCTAGTGCAGACTTCCTTTTCTTCCAATTTACTAATACAATATTTAAGGAACAATTAGAGATCAGACTTGGACTGGCCCAACAGTGGACCAGAGGAGAATTTGATTTTCATAAGCACTGATTCAGTAGGCTCCTAATCAAATACAGTTGATCTTGGAGACAACTTTTAGTAACTGGAGTATTTTTTATGAGTTTATATATAACTTATAAGGCCTTATTGATCATATTTCCTATGTGTGCATTGATAAAGTTAATCATGTAATTAAAATTCAACTGTACAACATCTATAAGGAAATATGAAGGCACTAACAATTATTTCTTCTGTGTTGGTACAAAGAAACCCTGCGCAACACTGCTGACAAGAAACTTTGTTATAGGTTGGGGGTCAGACGAGCATATTGAAAAAAACGACAAATTTCATCCCAAAATATTCTTGTGCCATCTGTGTGTCCACTTTTTATGTCCTTGTGACATCCATGTTGCATCCGTTTTTTTACATCAACATTTTTAAATGTACATGATCAAATACAGTTTTCTAGGTTAATAAAGGTAATGTTTCTGTAAAATCAGATGCTACACAGATGTTTCGTATGGCAGTGTTCCCCCAACTCCAGTCCTCAAGGCCCACCAACAGTGCTTGTTTTCAGCATTTCTTAAGCATTGCACAGACATTGGAATCCTCACCTCTTCAGGTGATTATATTATCAACAGTACAATACTAAGGAAATCCGCCATATGGGATTTGATTTTTTTGGGGAGACCCACCAATAGACTTGTATAAGTTGCTCTAAACTGATACTTGGAAGGTAATAGTGCATGCAGCGATTATCCATGTGAAAAAACTGTCATAAGAACAGCCCTACTGAATGACATTGGTCAGTGTGCTGTCCAAATTTTATTTGGGCAGCATGCTTTCAAATAATATTCTCATTTGAAGGAGCCCTAAAAGTATGTCTCCAAGTTAGAGTTTTCCTTTAATAAATTTAGAACATGCAAACTTTGTTTCTGAATTTCTGGAAAACTATTAAAGGGGTGGTTCACCACATTGATATTATGTTGAGAAACAAGGTTCCTCTCAAATACCTTGTGCTGCCAATAGAGCCTGTGGGCGGCGCTATTGTGGTCCACTCACCCCCTTCATCTGATCCCAGGTCTCTGTGACCTCTGATGTCCGGTGATGTCACGTCAACTGAGGTGGGCCACAGTTTTCCTGAGTGACTGGGCTGTGGGCGGCGTTTCTCCGCTCGTCACTGTCCAGCATCACAGCCCAGCATCTTCCTACTCTCTCCTTCACTGAAGAGCACACAAGCAGGAGCCGAGTTACTCACAGAGACTGGGGCCAGCCACGGTGATGTTAGGTCAACAGGAAGTTGACGTGGCATCATTGGATCCCCGAGGTCACAGAGCTAGGGGTGACACATGATGGGAAAGAGCAGACCACAATAGCACCGCTCACAGGCACTATTGGCAACACAAGGTATTTGAGAGAAACCTTCTTTCTCAACATACACTGTGTGCAGAATTATTAGGCAAATGAGTATTTTGATCACATGATATTTTTTATACATGTTGTCCTACTCCAAGCTGTATAGGCTTGAGAGACAACTAACAATTAAGTAAATCAGGTGATGTGCATCTCTGTAATGAGGAGGGGTGTGTTGTAATGACATCAACACCTTATACAAGGTGTGCTTAATTATTAGGCAACTTCCTTTCCTTTCCTTTGGCGAAATGGGTCAGAAGAGAGATTTGTCGGGCTCTGAAAAGTCCAAAATTGTGAGTTGTCTTGCAGAGGGATGCAGCAGTCTTGAAATTGCTAAACATTTGAAGCGTGCTCACCAAACAATCAAGTGTTTCATTGCAAATAGCATACAGGGTCGCAAGAAGCGTGTTGCGCAAAAAAGGCACAAAATAACTGGCCATGAATTGAGGAAAATCAAGCTGTAGCCATCAATGCCATTTGCCACTAGTTTGGCCATATTTCAGAGCTGCAACATTATTGGAGTATCAAAAAGCCCCAGGTATGCCATACTCAGGGCAAGGTAAGGAAGGCTGAAAAAGGACCACCTTTGAACAAGAAACATAAGATAAAACATCAAGACTGGGCCAAGAAATACCTTAAGACTGATTTTTCAAAGGTTTTATGGACTGATGAAATGAAAGTGACTCTTGATGGGCCAGAGGCTGGAACAGTAAAGGGCAGAGAGCTCCACTCCAACTCAGACGCCAGCAGGTGGAGGTGGCGTACTGGTATGGGCTGGTATCATCAAAGATGAACTTGTGGGACCTTTTTGGGTTGAGAATGGAGTGAAGCTCAACTCCCAGACCTGCTGCCAGTTTCTGGAAGACAACCTCTTCAAGCAATGGAAGAAGTCGGTAACGTTCAAGAAAAACATGATTTTCATGCAGGACAATGCTCCATCACATGCATCCAACTACTCCACAGCGTGGCTGGCCAGTAAAGGTCTAAAAGATGAAAAAATAATGACATGGCCCCCTTGTTCACCTGATCAGAACCCCATAGAGATTCTGTGGTCCCTCATAAAATGTAAGCTCCACAAGGAGGGCAAACGGTACACCTCTCGGAACAGTGTCTGGGAGGCTGTGGTGCCTGCTGCATGCAATGTTGATAGTAAACCGATCAAGCAACTGACAGAATCTATGGATGGTAGGCTGTTGAGTGTCATCATAAAGAAAGGTGGCTATATTGGTCACTACTTTTTTTTTGTTTTGTTTTTGCATGTCAGAAATATTTATTTCTAAATTTTGTGCAGTTATATTGGTTTGCCTGGTGAAAATAAACAAGTGAGATGGAAATATATTTGGTTTTTATTAAGTTGCCTAATAATTCTGCACAATAATAGTTACCTGCACAAACAGATATCCTCCTAAGATAGCCAAATCTAAAAAAAAACACTCCAACTTCCAAAAATATTAAGCTTTGATATTTATGAGTCTTTTGGGCTGATTGAGAACATAGTTGTTGATCAATAATAAAAAGAATCCTCTAAAATACAACTTGCCTAATAATTCTGCACACAGTGTAATATTGATGTGGCCAGTAAGGAAAAGGGGTGAACCAGCTCTTTAAGCCTTAATAACAACCCCTTAAATATATTAAACATGTAATTTACTAATTGTAAAAGTGAAATAATTTTGGGTAATTTTCTCACCTGATTTAGGATGACTCCTTGATAATTCCCAAAACTTTCACTGCCTGGTGATTGAGAGAAATTTGGCGTGAACATGATCAAATCATTCTTTGCTTGTTGAGAGTTTGAGCATACCCTGTATTGAGTTTGTTGGGAATACATCCAGCTTCCTCCAGTGTTGGAGCAAATTTTGTAGTTTTCTTTCAGGTCATTCACCTCATCTCTGTATTTTTGCCATTTTAAAACAGTGAATACAATTAACGTAATGAGAAATAAGCTTGAAATGATGCAGATGGCAGTCACCAAATAAACATTTGCATCAGAAAATTCTTCAATATTGCCTCTTGACTCATAGTTGTCAAGCTTTATCTCCTCTTCAGAGTCCACCAATGAGATGACAACTTGTGCTATTGCGGTCATAGCTGGTTCTCCATGGTCCTGAGCCACCACAACTAATCTGTATTCATCATTGTCTGAATCCATAAATTGACGTTTTAAACTTATGTCTCCAGTTTGGTGAGAAATTATAAATGGTATTTTGACTAATAAATCTCTAAAATGATAAGACATCAAAGCATTATATCCAGAATCAGGATCAATTGCTCTCACTTTTGTTACTATGTACCCAGGTTGAGCAGACCTTGGAGTTTTGACTATTGATGATGCATGAAGTGGAGCGAAAGTAGGGGCATTATCATTAATATCTTCAATAAAAATATTTAGTGTCAGATTAGAGCTTAGTGGAGGTAGGCCGGCATCGGTGGCCTTTATATGGCACTGAAAATATGTAATTTGTTCATGATCAAATGATACTAAGGCAAAAACCTTCCCATTTTCAGGATTAATGGAGATGTAAGAAGATATGGAAATCCCATCAATGGTGCTGTCACTAATTGAATATGTGATGAAGGAGTTTTGGCCAACATCTGGGTCAAAGGCTGATGCTGTATAAACCATAGAACCCGGAGGATTGTTTTCCTTGATAAGTATTGTATCATATGATCTTTGGAATTGAGGAGCATTGTCATTTACATCACTTATATCAATAATAAGGGTTGTTGACACTGACAGCGATGGAAGGCCTTCATCTTTTGCAGTGATTACAACTGTATATTGAGATTTTGTCTCTTTGTCCAGTTGTCCATTCACCGTGAGGGAAAAATCTGCCATAAACGCAGGGTTGATTTTGAATGGTGTTTTCTCTAAAATGTAGCAGTTTACTTTACCATTCAATCCAGAATCTTTGTCATGGACGCTGATTATTGCTACAGTTGTACCTTGTGGAGAGTTCTCAGGAACAGGAACAGATAGGGATGTGATAATCATCTCAGGAGGGTTGTCATTGACATCAATAACAGTCACGAGAACTTTACAATGTCCAACCATTGGGTGATCCCCATTATCAATGGCATCAACTTGAATTTCATACATTGCAACACTTTCAAAGTCAACTTCTCCTTTTACTCTTATTTCACCCGTGTGTTTGTTCAATGTAAATATCTTGCTAATTTCTTCAGTCACCTGCTTTCCAAATTCATATATTATTTCTCCATTCTTTCCCTGGTCTAGATCGGTGGCATTCAGCTTGATGACTAAACTCCCTACAATTGCATTTTCAGTGATACTACATTGGTAGAATGGCTGATAAAAAGAGGGGGCATTATCATTAACATCTTCCACACTTATCACAACATTAGTGGTGCCACTCAGCCTTGGTTTGCCTCCATCATAAGCTGTAAGTATAAGATTGTGCACAGACTGCTTCTCTCTGTCTAAAGGTTTCTTCAGCACCAGCTCCACTGATCTGATCTGATTCATATATTTCTGAAAATCTAAAGCAAAATAATCACTTGCACTGAGCTCATAGTTTATGACAGAATTTGTACCAATATCTGGATCAACTGCTCCCTCAAGAAGTAGACGAGATCCTGCAGGTCTGATCTCTGATATTGCAAGATTGAACACTCCTGAGGGGAAAACTGGACTATTGTCATTAATGTCCTCTATTTCTACATCTACACGATACATCTGCACAGGCTTATCTACAATAACCTGCAGAGGAATGATACAGAAGGGTTTAAAGGGACACAGCACTTCTCTGTCTATTGTCTCTTTAACAAATAAGATCCCATTCTGTAGATTAACCTGGAAATATTCCTTCTCATCCCTAGAGACAATATGTAACATTCTGGAATTAATCTCACCTATATCCAGTCCAAGATCCTGAGCAATTCTCCCGACAAAGGTGCCATGCTTGGATTCCTCAGGGATGATATAATGCAGCTGACTCAGGACCACATCCCAGGACATGTGCAGTAATAAGAAATAAAGGAACCTTGTCTTTGCTTGATAATCCTGTATTTGATCCAGCATTTCTTTAATTTGTGAAGAATGAATAAGGCAATTTCCTTGTCAATAAGGCATTCACATTGAATAGGGAGCCACAATATGAAGAAAACCAATCATGGCTGAAATCCTCCAAGCTAGGCATTCAGAGCTAATAATGGAGCAAGGGATTTGTGCTTCATTGCCATACGTTGGTGTGGAGTGACATCTAGTGCTACATCTTGAAAATTCAACTAGCTTCTATTATATCTATGTACTTTTTTTTCTAAAAAAAATAGTTGCAATATAACTGCCATGTATGATAAATACAAATACAATTGTATAAAATCAACCACTACAATGTGTTTTGGTTCAGAACAAAAACACATTTCATGTTTTCCATCGCTATGCTTTATTCGCAAAAAAATTGTATCAAGAATAAAAGAATATATTGCATTTCCTAAAAAGTAAATCAACAATAACCAAGTGTTTACAATTCCCTTAAATTTACGAGTTAAAAAAACAAACATATTATTTATTTAATGTTAGAAATATGTTTTTATAAAAGATTAAAAACATCCAATAATATTGTACACTAATTGTTAATGTTTAATGAAGTCTCCCCTGACTTGAGACATTTCTGGAAATGCCTCACCAAGATGGAAAGGAGTTTCCAAGTTTTAGAAAACTTCTGTCCCCAGTTTTGAAGGAACAAACTGAACTCTACCGCAACTCTACTTTACAAACTGAACCGCCCCACCACCGTGCGGAGCTGCCGCCCCACCACCGTGCGGAGCTGCCGCCCCACCACCGTGCGGAGCTGCCGCCCCACCACCGTGCGGAGCTGCCGCCCCATCTACACCCCACCTACTGTCTCCTCCCCATAATCCTATAGAATGTAAGCCCGCAAGGGCAGGGCCCTCTTCCCTCTGTACTAGTCTGTCTACTGTAACTTGTATATGTATTTTGTATGTAACCCCCTTCTCATGTACAGCACCATGGAACTAATGGTGCTCTATAAATAAATAATAATAATAATAATAACTCTACTCAGCCTTTACATAAATAGTGTGGAGGATCCACAACTGCTCTGTGTATGTTCCTCACTGCAGTGCTGACGTCACATTGCCAGTACTGTAACCAATCAGTGAGTTCAGCAGCTTCGTGAGGATCATACCATCTACTTGGGCAGAGCCACTGAACTCACCTACTGTATTTATTACAGGACTGCAGACAATAAAAGACAGTGGAAGGAGAGACTCAAAAATGAACCTGGAGAGGGTGAGTACAGGATGCTTTACACGCTGCGACATCGCTAACGATGTATCGTCTGGGTCAGAGTTTTTGTGACTCACATCCAGCGTCGTTAGCGACATCGCAGCATGTGACAGCTAGGAGCGACGATCAACGATCGCAAAAATGTCAAAAATCGTTGATCATTGACACGTCGCTCCTTTTCATAATATCATTGGTGGTGCATGCCGCTGGTTGTTCGTCGTTCATGCGGAATCACACATCGCTATGTGTGACACCGCAAGAACGACAAACATCTCCTTATCTGCGTCCACCGGCAATGAGGAAGTAAGGAGGTGGGCGGCATGTTCCGGCCGCTCATCTTCGCCCCTCCTCTGGTATTGGGCGGCCGCTTAGTGACGCCACTGTGATGCCGAATTAACCTCCCCCTTAAAGGAGAGATTGTTCGGTGTCTCCAGCGACGTCTCTAAGCAGGTATGTGCGTGTGACGCTGCCGTAGTGATATTGTTCACCATGGCAGCGATCACCCCCATAACGAAACAGCGACATGGGCGGGTGCTATCGCGCACGACATCGCTAGCTATCGCTATTGATGTTGCAGAGTGTAAAGCACCCTTAAGGATAGTTCTTATTAAAACAAACTGTGCCTGGTGACAGTGGTTTTCTGAAACCAGAAAACATCTCAAAGGGATCTTGGATAGAGATGAGCAGACCCTTTGAAGTTTGGGTTCAGCCAGACTTCAGATAAAGTTCTGTTCTGGACCTGAATTTGACTTAAACCCCAATGAAACTCACTGATTGGGCACCATGGCTCTCTGTCTACATTCTTTATTCATATTGTTTAAAAACAGTCAGGTTAAGAGACAGAAAAATCAAAAAAGTCAAATAAGGTGTTTTGTGCACTGTGAACACAACAAGATGCCTTATAGTGGTAGCGTGGGGATGTGTTAAAAACTTAATTCTTTTTCCGATGTTAGGATTAGGATTCAATAGCTATTTCTACTCTTTGTCATGCCTATCACCGGAGCATTTTTACCCTAATTTCTGTGGTGCCCCCGCTCAACATCAGCTATCCCTCCTCAGCCCCTGCTTACCTCAGATGTGGCATCCAGCACCACAAACCATAACGTGCTATGTGCCAGTATCATAGTTCATAGTATCATAGTTTTTAAGGTTGAAGGGAGACTCTAAGTCCATCTATTTCAACCCGTAGCCTAACATGTTGATCCAGAGGAAGGCAAAAAAAACCCAATGTGGCAAACAAGTTCCAATGGGGAAAAAATGTCCTTCCTGACTCCACATCCGGCAATCAGACTAGTTCCCTGGCTCAATACCCTGTCATAAAATCTAATATACATAACTGGTAATATTCAAGATTCAATATTTCAAGAAAGGCGTCCAGGCTCTGCTTAAATGTTAGTAGTGAATCACTCATTACAACATCATGCGGCAGAGAGTTCCACAGTCTCACTGCTCGTACAGTAAAGAATCCTCGTCTGTGATTATGATTAAACTTATTAAGTATAAGTCTCAGAATAATGAAATTACAGTCAGACTGTCATAATACAATAATCTTTACAACTGTCTTACTTTGAGTAACTACAGTCATATGGAGAAAAATGTTGCACACTCACAATAGATACAATGTATTAATAAATCTCACTGTAGAGAAGTAAAGCAGTCTGATAATATCAGCATTTTCTGGTCTGTAAATAAAAAGGTACTTAGCTTTAGATCCTGACATCTTTCCCCCTCTTATGACTTTGGGGTTCATCTGGGGATATATACCGGGGCTATTCCTTAGTTTCATATGTGCTTGGTCATCTGTAAATGATGCCTGTCATGATTCATGCATAGCTTTGCCATTGCTGAACCGGTGCAAGTATCCTAACTCCTAGATTTAAGTCCCTTGGGAGGGACCTTGTCCATTCTGGCCTCATTCCAGGGGTTGCACCACCATATCTTGGTGCTGCTACCTCCGGTACACCACCAATAATATTTCCAGCTCTGCTGCATGCACTGCTCCTGAGAGAAGTTTTCTGTTTCTTGTCCTGCTACCCAGTACTGTTTTTCCTGACTTCCGTCCCTCCTGCCCGATCTGACCTCTATTCCCCAGACCTAACCTAACCTCCGTATTCCCAGCATGTCCTGACCTCCATCCCTCCTTTTCGACCTTACCTCCATTACTCCCTGTCCTCCAGACTCCAGTCTTGTTACGTGTCCTCCACTCCCTCCCCATGCTTACTTGCTCTCCCGATATCCAATCTCTGCTCTTTGACTTTGGCTTGTTTTCTCCTTGGTTTAGACATGACATCCCGGCATAAACCCTGACTTGTGTTACCAACCTCTAGTTGGCTTCTGTCTAACTGCACTCAGGAGTTTTCTTTCTACCTGAGTCCCATCACCCCCCTAGCGGCAGTTTGACAATGCAGCAGTGGATAAAGACAACCACCATAACTTTAATGCCATGGGTTAAGCATATAGTCCACTGAGTAGATGCTCTCAGTGGGACGCCATCCTCCCAGATGTATTGGTGTTCCAGGGTGGTGCGGCACCGCCTACATGCCGAAGCCATAAACAGAGAATTTCCATGTGAGGGAGAGTGGAGTTTTTCATATTTTTTTGTACATACTACATCCGAGCACGCCGTTTTTACCCCCATTGATAGCCATTCAAACACTGCAAGTGGCTCACACTGGGCCAAGCACTGAGCATACCCGAGTACTGTATTGAGTGGTCCGCATACATACATGAACCAAACTCCAAACTCGAACTCTGATTTTTTTTTTTGTAAAATGCATGTTTGATATAAACACCAAACTTTACTTTTCGGGTTCACTCATATCTAATCTTCCACTTTTCCATGTTGTGCATTTCCTAATTTTTACATTCTTGATTATCTGTATGTGGATTGCCCAATTACACACGCATCAAAGGTCTTTAAATCAGACTTCAATGGTAACTTTTTTTTAAACAACTGCTGTGTGAATGAAAAGGTCATGTGAATATTAGAAATGTAATATATCTTACTAGAAAAATCAGCTTTGTTTTTCCACTTATCACTCACGTCTTCCACTTTACCTGCCTGTTAAAATGTATTGCTTGGTATTGTTACAGTGCATCAATACACTATTATACTATATGATTACATTGTACTTGCATATACACAATGTGTTGAAAAAATATTCATATCCTGTGAACTTTTCCACATTTTTCACATTTTATTTGGATTTTATGTGTTATATCAACACTAATTAGCAATAACTTGTAAAATGTAGAAGAAATGATACATGGTTTTCTTAGTAGTTTAAAAATATAAATCTGAAAAATGTGATTTGCATCAGTATTCAGCCCCCCTGAGTCAATATGTTGTAGGATAACCTTTTACTCTTAAGGCCCCGCCACACACTACGATATATCTAACGATATGTCGTCAGGGTCACGGAATTTGTGATGCACATCCCGCATCGTTAGAGATGTCGTAGCGTGTGACACCACCGAACGACTGTTAATGAGCAAAAACACTCACCTTATCGTTGCTCGTTGACACTAGAGTTGAGCGATGTTTGAAGTTCGCCAATTTCATGTTCGAGTGATTTTGGGGGGTGTTTGAGCTCGACATCGAACTTGAGCTTTTTGCTAAAAGCTCGACAGTTCGAGTTAGGTTCGAGAACGGTTCAATCAACAAAAATGTGGCTTTTCACAGTAAGGCTATGTGCATATCGACATGCGTCCTGCGTCCCCAGCACAATCCCTCTCACTTTCCTACTCACCGATCACGGGCGTTTCGCTGCACGGCTGTCACAAAATCTGCGGCGTCTTTTCCTATTTAGAAAATGGCTGCTGCTTCATTATTCAATCAGGTATTCCATGCTTTCCCCGCATACCGGCGCCCATGATTGGTTGCAGTCAGATGCGCCCCCATGATTAGTGACAGCTGTCTCACTGCAACTAATCACAGCCGCCGGCGGGCGGGTCTATATCGAGCAGTAAAAAAAATAAATAAATAATAAAAAAAAAAATGCGATTCCCCCCATATTTGATACCAGCCAGGATAAAGCCACATGGCTGGAGCCTGGTATTGTCAGAATGGGGAGCGCTACGTTATGGGGAGCCCACCACCCTAACAATATCACCCAGCAGCCGCCCGGAATTGCCGCATCCATTAGATGCGACAGTCCCGGGACTCCACCCAGCTCATCCCGAATTGCCCTGGTGCGGTGGCAATCGGGGTAATAATGAGTTTAATCATGCCAGGCGTCTCCTCGAGACACCTTCCATGATTAAACTGTAAGTGAAAGTAAATAAACACAAACAGCGAATAATCCTTTATTCGGAAAAAAAAACAAAAAAACACCCTCTTTTACCAGTTTATTAATCCCCAAATACACATCCAGGTCCGACGTAATCCACACGACACTGTCAGCTCTGCTACATGAAGATGCACCGTAGAACACGATCGCACTGTGTCCTCTCCACGTAGCAATGAAGTGAATCGCACTGTCACCAGAGACTTCACTCTGCAATGCAGACGTCAAGATTACCAAATCTGCCTATCTTTATTATTAGAGGCAGTAGCTCAGTGGATAGTGAGCTCGCTTAAAAAGCATAACTTTACGAGTTCTAGTCCTGGTCCCGGTAAAGAATTTAATTTATTTTTTTTAACTTATGTTAATGTACTATTTATATGTTTAAATAAATTCTAGATTTTTTCAGCTGATCTTTGCCATTTACATACTCTCTTTTAATTTCCATCAGTCATGCTGTTCACCCTCTCTAACATTACGCTAGGCTACACACAATGATACACCCTTTGCAAACTGGACCAGTTCTTGCCACTGCTCCAATCTGTAGACCAAGAAATCCATGGGATTGGGGCTCAGGGTAACTGCTTGAGAAAGGACACAGTATTCCAATATGTGCATCAGTATTTGCACCAGCATATAACCTACCTGGTCTATCACGTTATATGCATTGTAATTTGTGTTGTTGCCTCGGTTATTTGTAAAATTTCCACTGCCTCTAAAACCTCTTGACAGTTTTTGAAACAAATTATACTTTTAGTAAAGAAGATTGAAGTCATGGAATTTTAAAAAAATTGTTTTGATAATTGTCAACATTTTTGCCTTTTTTGACAATTTTTCTCTATGTTTTGTCCTATGCAAGGGCCACACACACATGGATGTATTGACTATGCAGGAATTTTGAAAAATTTGTCAATGTAAAAAAAAAATATTTCACATATGAAGTTCAAAGATTTTTGGTTGGATAAATTTGAGCAATTTTTCCATTTCTCACAATCCTGATCAAGGTACTATGGGCGAAAATTCAAGATTCTAGGTATCTATTGCGTTTGAGCACACTCAATTGTTTGGAAAAAGTCAGTACAATTCTGGTAGTCTGGCATCAGCTGTGGGTGAACTTTGACATGTGGAGTACAATATCCGTGCAATGGGACAATTGAAGCAATGCTTCTTGAGCATACAACGTTAAAATTGACAATGCAATGGAGGAAATAAAGGAGGAATTTGTAATGCTACTACAAGGGGCGCAGGTACACAGGAGAGATGTAGAGCTCCTAGGTGTAATGTGACGTCTTCCCACTAGATGTCCCCAGTATCTAGACGGGGAGGTAGCAGAATGGTCGTACATGTCGGGAGGTCACTTCAGTGCAAAGGAGGAAGAGGAGCGAAAGTCATGTGGAAACCCAAGGTCAGTAGCTGGCAGGTACCATGAGATACAGATGGGAAGCAGAACCATAGTCAGAGAGCAAGCCGGGGTCAGAAGCCGAAGGGAATGTCAGTACAAAGGGGGGAAAGTGGGACCGAGGGAACAAGACAAGCGGAGAATCAGGAAGTCAGGGAGCACAGACAATATGGATGGAGCGGTGGACAGGGAGAGGAGTCGGGGTAGTTGGACGAGGATCAGAACGAACTCACGGGAACCAGAAGCACACACTATGGAGCAGGAACTATCACTGGTGAAGTTCTTGTGGAAACAGCCCAAAGTTAGAAGAAGGCAATTACCGGCACCAAACAAGCCCCACCCACTGGCAAGGACCCAGGGAATACAAACAACCGAGCAATAGACAAAACCTAATGGCTCTGCAAGGCACAGAGCCAAAGTTGAATCGTAGCAGAATTGTATTGAAAGCAACTGATGAGGAGCATGATTATAATGGCAAGGTACTACAAGATACAGACAGGTTACCAGAAAATTTGGTCAGTTTACTTTCTCCTCATGAGCAGGTGATGCTTTCTCATGATACAGTGATGTAGTTCTTATTTGATGTCTGTCTGGATGTACCTGGCTTATTTTCCAACAGCACGGCCTCCGCAATGGAATAGATTGGTTCTCAAGCAACAGATTAAAGAATTTCCACACACAAGAATCCCTCACATATGACTCACCAACAAAAGAAAATCTTTCAGGCACTGTATAGCTTCCTTCACCAACATGCAGCATGTGGGGAATTACCTGCTACAGGGCAGAACACAGGAAAAGCTGATTTGACCCCAGAGACTGTTTTTGATGCTTGTTGCCTATGCTGTATATCCATGATGAAAATAATCTCTTTCTCAGATTACCTATACTCCTTGTCCCTCCTTTCTGGTTATCGACTAATCAAAAATGTATAGAAAGAGATTCAATAGAGAAAGACTATAACACAAAAACCCTAAAAAAAATACTTTAATTATACAGTCATATGAAAACGTTTGGGCACCCCTATTAATGTTAACCATTTTTCTTTATAACAAATTGGGTTTTTGCAACAGCTATTTCAGTTTCATATATCTAATAACTGATGGACTCAGTAATATTTCTGGATTGAAATGAGGTTTATTGTACTAACAGAAAATGTGCAATACGCATTTAAACAAAATTTGACCGGTGCAAAAGTATGGGCACCTCAACATAAAAGTGACATTAATATTTTGTAGATCCTCCTTTTGCAAAAGTAACAGCCTCTAGTCGCTTCCTGTAGCTTTTAATGAGTTCCTGGATCCTGGCTGAAGGTATATTTGACCATTCCTGTTTACAAAACAATTCCAGTTCAGTTAAGTTTGATGGTCGCCGAGCATGGACAGCACGCTTCAAATCATCCCACAGATGTTCAATGATATTCAGGTCTGGGGACTGGGATGGCCATTTCAGAACATTGTAATTGTTCCTCTGCATGAATGCCTGAGTAGATTTGGAGCGGTGTTTTGGATCATTGTCTTGCTGAAATATCCATCCTCTGCGTAACTTCAACTTTGTCACTGATTCTTGCACATTATTGTCAAGAATCTGCTGATACTGAGTTGAATCCTTGCGACCCTCAACTTTAACAAGATGCCTGGTACCAGCATTGGCCAAGCAGCCCCAAAGCATGATGGAACCTCCACCAAATTTTACTGTGGGTAGCAAGTGCTTTTCTTGGAATGCCGTGTTCTTTTGCCTCCATGCATAACGCCTTTGTGTATGACCAAACAACTCAATCTTTGTTTCATCAGTCCACAGGACCTTCTTCCAAAATGTAACTGGCTTGTCCAAATGTGCTTTTGCATACCTCAGGCGACTCTGTTTGTGGCATGCTTGCAGAAACAGCTTCTTTCGCATCACTCTTCCATACAGCTTTTCCTTGTGCAAAGTGCGCTGTATTGTTGACCAATGCACATTGACACCATCTGCAGCAAGATGAAGCTGCAGGTCTTTGGAGGTGGTCTGTGGATTGTCCTTGACTGTTCTCACCATTCTTCTTCTCTGCCTTTCTGATATTTTTCTTGGCCTGCCACTTCTGGCCTTAACAAGAACTGTACCTGTGTTCTTCCATTTCCTTACTATGTTCCTCACAGTGGAAACTGACAGTTTAAATCTCTGAGACAACTTTTTGTATCCTTCCCCTGAACAACTATGTTGAATAATCTTTGTTTTCAGATCATTTGAGAGTTGTTTTGAGGAGCCCATGATGCCACTCTTCATAGGAGATTCAAATAGGAGAACAACTTGCAAGTGGCCACCTTAAATACCTTTTCTCATGATTGTATACACCTGCCTATGAAGGTCAAAGCTCAATGAGGTTACAAAACCAATTTAGTGCTTTAGTAAGTCAGTAAAAAGTAGTTAGGAGTGTTCAAATCAAGAAATTGATAAGGGTGCCCATACTTTTGCACCGGTCAAATTTTGTTTAAATGCGGATTGCACATTTTCTGTTAGTACAATAAACCTCATTTCATCCAGAAATATTACTGAGTCCATCAGTTATTAGATATATGAAACTGAAATAGCTGTTGCAAAAACCCAAATTGCTATAAAGAAAAAAGGTTAACATTAATAGGGGTGCCCAAACTTTTTCATATAACTGTATATATATATACATATATATATATATATATATATATATATATATATATATATATAAAATCACATGTAAAATACAATCAAAGAACATGCTAAAAAAGGGACATCCAGGTGTAACATGGGTTCATGAGGGTAATTTAGAGTTGCGCGCCACTCCATACTGAAGTAACCATTATACACCTTTTTGGGATTATACTATGTATGGGAGTTTATGTATATAATCTTCGTTTCAGTGGTACATTGATGTTTTTAGGATCAAATAAATAACTTTGGCCCATACTTGATTTTGTGTGAAAAACTAGGATAATTCTAGTATATGGTAAGAATCTTCATTTCATGTCAATTCACACAATCCTCATTTGTAATTATTCAGTTTCTTCCCTTTCCTATATGATATTGAGTAGTATTTACTTATGTGTTAGGGTACATGATAACAGTTTGTGGATTGCTTATAGTTATCTTTATTGAATGCACTGGACACTTTAAGGTGAAGGTCTTTCTGCACGGGTGTATTTAGGGTCAGCCGGCATTGAGCAGGGTCACCAACTAACACAGGGTGAAACCTCCACTAGTAGGCAGGAATGCATTGAAGATTGTTGTTTTCCTCTCCATCTGCCTCTTTATACTACTAGTGGGTCACACCACCTACTGGCTGACCTCGCAGAGTGCACTTATACACCCTTTTCTGAAAATGTTGAACAGGACATGAATGTTCATTACTGTATGTATGTGTATTATTTTAATAGTACAGTTATATGAAAAAGTTTGGGCACCCCTATTAATGTTAACCTTTTTTTTATAACAATTTGGGTTTTTGCAACAGCTATTTCAGTTTCATATATCTAATAACTGATGGACTCAGTAATATTTCTGGATGAAATGAGGTTTATTGTACTAACAGAAAATGTGCAATCCGCATTTAAACAAAATTTGACCGGTGCAAAAGTATGGGCACCCTTATCAATTTCTTGATTTGAACACTCCTAACTACTTTTTACTGACTTACTAAAGCACTAAATTGGTTTTGTAACCTCATTGAGCTTTGACCTTCATAGGCAGGTGTATACAATCATGAGAAAAGGTATTTAAGGTGGCCACTTGCAAGTTGTTCTCCTATTTGAATCTCCTATGAAGAGTGGCATCATGGGCTCCTCAAAACAACTCTCAAATGATCTGAAAACAAAGATTATTCAACATAGTTGTTCAGGGGAAGGATACAAAAAGTTGTCTCAGAGATTTAAACTGTCAGTTTCCACTGTGAGGAACATAGTAAGGAAATGGAAGAACACAGGTACAGTTCTTGTTAAGGCCAGAAGTGGCAGGCCAAGAAAAATATCAGAAAGGCAGAGAAGAAGAATGGTGAGAACAGTCAAGGACAATCCACAGACCACCTCCAAAGACCTGCAGCTTCATCTTGCTGCAGATGGTGTCAATGTGCATCGGTCAACAATACAGCGCACTTTGCACAAGGAAAAGCTGTATGGAAGAGTGATGCAAAAGAAGCCGTTTCTGCAAGCACGCCACAAACAGAGTCGCCTGAGGTATGCAAAAGCACATTTAGACAAGCCAGTTACATTTTGGAAGAAGGTCCTGTGGACTGATGAAAGAAAGATTGAGTTGTTTGGTCATACACAAAGGCGTTATGCATGGAGGTAAAAAAACACGGCATTCCAAGAAAAGCACTTGCTACCCACCGTAAAATTTGGTGGAGGTTCCATCATGCTTTGGGGCTGCTTGGCCAATGCCGGCACCAGGAATCTTGTTTAAGTTGAGGATCGCATGGATTCAACTCAGTATCAGCAGATTCTTGACAATAATGTGCAAGAATCAGTGACAAAGTTGAAGTTACGCAGGGGATGGATATTTCAGCAAGACAATGATCCAAAACACCGCTCCAAATCTACTCATGCATTCATGCAGAGGAACAATTACAATTTTCTGAAATGGCCATCCCAGTCCCCAGACCTGAATATCATTGAACATCTGTGGGATGATTTGAAGCGTGCTGTCCATGCTCGGCGACCATCAAACTTAACTGAACTGGAATTGTTTTGTAAACATGAATGGTCAAATATACCTTCATCCAGGATCCAGGATTTCATTAAAAGCTACAGGAAGTGACTAGAGGCTGTTATTTTTGCAAAAGGAGGATCTACAAAATATTAATGTCACTTTTATGTTGAGGTGCCCATACTTTTGCACCGGTCAAATTTTGTTTAAATGCGGATTGCACATTTTCTGTTAGTACAATAAACCTCATTTCAATCCAGAAATATTACTGAGTCCATCAGTTATTAGATACATGAAACTGAAATAGCTGTTGCAAAAACCCAATTTGTTATAAAGAAAAATGGTTAACATTAATAGAGGTGCCCAAACTTTTTCATATGACTGTATATATATATATATATATATATATATATATATATATATATATATGTGTATATATATATATACATATATATATATATATATATATATATATATATATATATACTTTATTTCAGTGGTCCCACTGATGTTTTTAGAGTGAAATAAATGAGTTTGTCCCATATTTTATTTTGTTTGAATTTGCATGTTATTGGGGATTTCATCAACTTTTACTCAACTTCAACTTTACTGATGCTCATCTCTGACATGTATATATACACGGAAAAATAGAAAAAATAGAACAGTACCCTAATGAAACAACACTGGGTGCCAGGGCTCACCACAACAATCCAAATGTTGTAATATATAGATCCAAGAAAAAGTAAAGGCAGCACTCCAGATTTTCAGAGTAAAAGCAAAAGGTGGACATCCAGGCAAAATATTGGAGTCAACAAAGTCCACTCATCACAAAGTCTGTCAGTTTTGGTGCAACAAACACCGCAGTGGAGGGGGCTTGTATGCTTCATAATAGTGAGATCACAGATGTACATGCAAGAAGTGTGTGATGCAAGTTACACAAGTCTGGAATAGTGGCTCGAGAAAAGGGGAAGAAGCCTCAACTTCAATATTGTCATAAGAAGTGTCATCTTGAGGGTGAAAACAGTATGCAAAGTGAACAGTAGAATATTGGAAATGGGTCACTTAAAGTATTGAGATGAAAGTCCCACAATAAGCCCTAGTTCAAGTCAGGATCGGCATTAGGGGTAGTCAAACTGAGCAATTTCTCAGGCACCCCACTCTCTTAGGGACCCCAACATTTGTATTCCGAGTTTAAGATTGTTTAAAGACCTTTGGTGACTTTACAGTCATAAGACCATAATTTAAAAGAACTGAACAGGAGACAGGCAGGTGTACAGTATTGGCATTAAGGGGAAGGGAGAGAAAACTGGGCAATTTCACAGAACCCCTATTCTCCAGCATTTATATCCTGATGATAAGACTGCTTAAGGACCATTGTGACATCATGGTCATGTGACAACGTTATCACTACAGGTCTCTGAATTGCAGGAGTCTAAGCATGAAGGGGAGACAAGCTGGTTGGTATATGCAGTGTGTGTGTGTGTGTGTGTGCGTGTGAGTGTGTGTGTGTGCATATATAGATAGACAAACATGTGTTACACACAGGGTTTGGAGAGTTATGTTAATATTCCAAAATGAGTTAAGACTTTATTTGAATAAATGTTGATTTATTTTTTTCAAGAATATGTGGATTATTGTTCATGGAAAAAATAAGCCCTAATTCATGTTTCAGACAAAAAAAAAATAATATAAGACCCTGTGTTGTTTTTGGAGAAACACAGTATATACACATAATAATCAACCTTTGCAAAGTTATAAATCTTTGAAATATATAAATTCCATTGCCTTATTTACCTTATTATGCTTTCTTCTTTTTTAATCACCATGCTGGAAGTGCTGTTTAATTGTTTAGTCTACATTTTTATTTAGAAGCTGCTTTGAACTTCTCCTTTAGAAAGAATCCATACTCAAACATTATATACAAAACTCTCCTTGTGCTAGTTTCTCTGCCCCCATCTCCCATGCTCAGACAATTTAATTTAATTTAATGCTAAGAATTTTTATAAATAGTGTTGAAGCACAAATTCTTACTAGAGCAGAAAATCACAGCAGTTTCTAAAATGAATTAGTCAGTTAAAACAGCACTTTCAGCATGCTTTTTGAAAGAGAGAAGAAAGAAGAGTAAGATGGGGGCGTAGGTTACAAAAATAAACAGCTTTACAAAGGCAGATCCATAATTAAATAATAAAATAATGTTTAGTAAAGGCTGCTTTTTACGCAACAACATCGCTAGTGATGTCGCTCATGAAAGCAACCTCCCCCGTCGTTTGTGCGCCACGGGCAAATCGCTGCCTGTGGCACACAATATCGCTAGGACGCATAACACGTACTTACCTTCCTAGCGACGTCACGGTGGGCGGTGAACAACCTCTTTTTTTTAAAAGGGAGATTCATGCACCATCACAGCGACATCACACAGCGGCCCACCAATAGAAGCGGAGGGGCGGAGACCAGCCGCATTAACGACACGCTCACCTCATTTCCCGAGGACGCAGGAACACTGCTGTTCGTCATTCCCAGGCTGTCACACATAGCGATGTGTGCTGCTTCAGGAACGACGAACAACCTGCGTCCTGCACCAGCAATGATTTTTTGAAAATAAACGACGTGTCAACGATTAGGTGAATATTTTTGATCGTTAACATTCGTTCATAGGTATCACATGCAACGACGTCGCTAATGAGGCCGGATGTGCGTCACGACATATCGTTAGAGATATCGTTGCGTGTAAAGCCCCCTTTACTCTTTAAATAATTTAGGGACATTCTAATGTTTTTTTCATCCAAATCTCTAAAAACATGCACAACTTTTTTTAACACCTTATCCGTTAATGCTATTTATTTCTATGATTTCCTTAATACTTTCCTAGAATCTTCAAGAGAATCCAGAACAGTTTGTTTTCTAATATAAATAAAATTTCATTAAATTGCTTATATTTTTGTTATTCAAAGCTGAAATTATAAATGTAATTTTTTTAACAATTCAATCAAAGCTATGCAAGTGTTGTTAAACCTTTTCAAATCAGTGAATGCTTAACTATATTTTAAAAGTTTTTAGGCCTATTTGGTTTCCAAATACAAATATTAGAACATTTCAATAATTGCAATGTCATATTTAGGTTTTGATATTTATTTCTTAACAGGAAAGGCAAAATTTATGTGTGATATAAAAATTTAACCTTATCATTTAATTATCGTAAAACCTTTCTAGAAGATTCTTTCACCATATCAGCAACTTTTAATGTTTGGAAAAATGTTTTGAAAAAGTATTGATTAGTCCTATAAATGCCACATTGATTTGTTAATACCCTTAGTTACTGAACGTATAAAATTACAAAATAAATACTTTATATAGTTACATAGTTTCATAGGTTGAAAAAAGATCTCGGACTGTCTAGTTCCAACCTTCCTCCACCAATTATATATTTTGTCATTAAATCATATATAACCAACAATGTTGTGTGTACTGAGGAAATCATCCAGCCCTTTTATAAAAGTTGATATAGTGTCAGCCATTACTACCTCTTGCAGTCGGGCATTCCACAGTCTGACTGCTCTAACTGTAAAGAACCCTTTCCTATTTAGCTGTCGGAATCGCTTTTCTTCCACTTGCAGTGAGTGACCCCTGGTCCTTAGTATTGTCTTTGGAAGAAATAAGTCATGTGCCAGTCCTTTATATTGACCACACATGTATTTATACATATAAATACGATCTCCTCTGAGACGTCCTTTTTCTAAACTAAACAAATCTCATTTATTTAACCTCTCATCATATGGGAGGCCTTTGATTCCTTGCAATAATCTAGTTACCCACCTTTGAATATGGTATATTAGCGTTCTAGGGAATATAGAAAACTAAAACAATTTACAATTTATATTGTTACACTATAGTTAGTAGTATACATCTGATTCATGTCATGCTTGGTTTTTTTAGATCCAAAGCTAATCTTTATACAGTGGTTTTATACAATGTACGGCAATATGAAACTTTTATGGCAGCAATACCACAGAATTTATAGTAATAAATGACTAAAAAAGCTTTCTATTACACATATTGAAAATAGATGGAAAAGATCAATGTTACAATTAAAAGGGTTATTCTATTCTGTTCTTCATTGTTTACATTTAATTCAAGCGAAAAAAAATCAGATTTTAGGCAAACATAATCTCACCTATATGCCTTATCTGCATGCTCAATAGGCTTTTAAAACTCTCAAAAAGCTAAAGAGATAAAGAAATTAGAATAAAAAATGTTTAGCACTTTGTCTTTTTGTTTGGTAATTTGTAAAACTCAAATATATAACATAAGTTGTGACTTATGATATAAGTTTAATAGATAGTGAATTTATATAGCAACAAAAAATACAGTTTTTTTCTGACTATAAGATACATCAAACTGTAAGATGCACCTAGGTTTTAGATGCATACAATAAGAAAAAAAATTTAAGCAAAAAATATGGTCATGATGCACTGCTGACACTGTTATAGGATAATATCCCCAAATTCTGTACTAATGTCCCCCATCCTGGGCTCCTTCCAGGTATCTATGCCTCCGATCCTGGTATATATGTTCCCCGTTCTGGTATATATGTGTATATATATATATGAGCCTTCCGTTATTGCACACACAAAAAATAAATTATTCTATTCACATTCCCTCCACTCCCCCAGTGTGTAGCATCCTCTTCTGATGCTGGCAAATAACTTTGGCATGTAAGCGGCACATCGCATGATGTCACTGCCATGCACCTCAGTTGCACACCAACTTCAGCAACTGGCTAATCAAAAATTAATATTCACTGCTCCCCATGTTTTTAATTATTCATGTGGGGAGCAGTGCATATTCATATTCTTTAATAGGGGACACATATGATAGCCTCAGCACAAAGCCAGCAGTTGGGGCTATCAGTGTGTGTGCTATTAAAGGAAATTAATATACACTGCTCCTCACACTTATAATCCAGCCCATCTCTTGGCACCGGCATCAGTGCTGAGAGGTGTGCAGGAATATGGGTGTGGGGGCAGGGAATATTTATTTTCTTTAATAGCGGGCACAAGTTTTTGCCCCATTTACCGTCTTTCTCCAGCATCTACCATTCTCCTCCCACCTGTGGCCTGCTCTACCACCATAGCCGCCCCCCCACAGAGAGCTAGGCACATCCAGACTTTAAGATGCACGCCCCACTTTCACCCTCAAATTTGGGGTAAAAATGTGCATCATATAGTCATAAAAATATGGTACTTCTTTAAAAATTTGTATAATTTATATTAGATAAACTCAATAAAAAAATTGTTTAAAAAAACAAAGTCCTCAGTGGTTGAAACTTTTTAATTAAAAAACTAAAATAACACCACAAAACTATACATCGAAACCAGTGACAACATGAGGATTCTCTTAATTAACAATAGGGTAGGAAGCAAAGAGGGCACCATCGTTATCACTATAAGCCCTAAAGCTTAATTGTTCCTAGCTGAGCAGTGTAGGGTGACACCCTAAAATTGCATAATGGCGCCCCTGCTCAATGTAGATTGAGCCCTATTATTCCCTAATAAGGCACCTAAAAGGCTACAAAAGTCAAAACTGCAATAAATAATTACTTAGCCTATTGATAATGCTCTGGAAATAGCAAAAATAACAGCTTACAGTAAATAATTGTAGATAGAATAAACTTCCATAATATAAAAAGGAGTATATTTTTGCAAAACCAAATTACTGCCTCAACATGTTTGAATCTAAAATGTAGTAAAGCTATGAATACCTTACATGTTAAAACTTTATCAATGCAAAGATTTATTCAATTTTTTTAGAAATATATATATTTTTAAATCTCTGGGTCCAGTTCATTGAGACTGGCATCTTATACACCAGTTTTGATTTAGTGTCTGATATTCCAACATTTATTAGGAAGTGTTTGTCTCTTACTGTTTTTTTTTAAAAAAAAATTCCACTATCAGAAATGTGATCCAGTTATGCATTGGAGCACATTTTTTTTTCTAAATATATGCATTTTTTTTTCGAAATATATGATTAAGTTATTGGTCCATTTTCTACCATGGCCCTGTGCTTCACTCATTATTCAAAATTTGGGGGAGATGGTGAAAAAATGCAGTTACAGAATATTAGTAGACTGTAATTCTAAATTATGCCTAAATTTTTCAACATTGCAGATTACATCAGATTTCTGGCGCACACTGATGAATTGGCCTCCGAATTTTATTCTGTTTTTTTACTGTAATAAATCAAATAGATACCAAATATAAGACTTGAGTGACATGTTGTACTAAACAACAGTAATAGCAAATAGGCAAACTAAAATTATGCATATTCAAATATTTTCTTTTTAGTATGAGAATACAGCAATAGCATAAACTAACAGTAAGATAAAAGTGAATAGTTTTCACTCCTGGTATACAAACATTTATGCTTTGCTACCTCTAGAAAGTCAGTATAAAACGGTTTTATCATATTCCACGAATATAATAATAGTGACACACAAAATTTTTGCTTCCAACATGCAGTTCATTAACCCCTTCACGACCGCGGGCAGTAAAATTACGTCCTATTTTAACGTGACTTAATGACCAGGGACGTAATTTTACTGCCTAAAGTTAATTTGATTGCCGTGGCCATAGCAACGGCTTTCAAATGATGTCCCCTGCTGTTTCTTACAGCAGGGGACCTTTGCTTCACCCCAGGGGGGTGGCATCGCCACCCCCCATCAACGATCGATGTGATTGGCTGTTCAAATCTGAACCGCCAACCACATCTTTCGCACTGATTTCGGTAAAAATAATGCCGGAAATAGTGCGATACTGTGAGATCCAGCTATGAGATGCCGTAGCAGGTACAGCAGATCATAGGTGGATCTCAAACATGCCGCCCCCAGCCCCTGCAGCACTGATTGGAGCGATCGTGCTATGACGCGCAATCACTCCAATCAGTGTGCAGTGGGGCGGTTTAATTTCCTGGTGGCCGCCCTCCCCAGGCCTGTGCTGGTCTGGGGAACCTCCCCCAACATGTCTGCAGCGTGCAGCACTGGCTGGTACTAGTGGTACCACGCCACCGCTGCTGCTGCCGCTGCTCTCACGTCACGGAGCAGGAGCAGGAGCGGTGAGTATTGTGCTCACCTTGCAGCCCCTGCGCGCTTCTGTGATTGCTCCTGCGCGCTCCCGTAATGGCCCCTGCCCATACCCCCCTGCGATCTGCCCCCCGACATCCCGATCTGTCCCCCCGATATCCCGATCTGCCCCCCGACATCCCGATCTGCCCCTCCGACATCCCGATCTGCCCCTCCGACATCCCGATCTGCCCCCCCCGACATCCCGATCTGTCCCCCCGACATCCCGATCTGCCCCCCGCCATCCCGATCTGCCCCCCGCCATCCCAATCTGCCGGCCTCCCCCGTGATCTCTATTCTGCAGCTCCTCCGGTATCTCCCTCCTCCTCTGCTCTCCCCCTCTGCTGTCCCCCTACCCCTCTGCTGTCCACCTCCCCCTCTGCTGTCCCCCCGACGTCCTCTTACCTGTCTTCACCGGCCGATCACATCTGCCTCCATCACTGGGTCCTTCTTCCTGGGTCTTCTGCTGAGCTATCCAACTTCCTGCCTGCTGCTGTAAAGCTGTTCCTCCTGCTAATCCTCTGGGTACTGTGAGTATAACTTTTTTTTTTCTTTTTTTTTTCCTTTATCCCCTATCCATTTTTACACCTCATGCGTCCGTGCGTCCCGCCGAGCGCTGATCAGGGATGCAGATAATGTATCTACATCCGTGGTCAGTTTTCGGTGGGACTTTTTTCCTGTATCCCCAACGCTTTTTGCATCGCATCAGTCCGTGCGTCCCGCCGAGCGCTGATCAGGAATGCACATAACGGATCGGCATCCCTGCTCAATTTTTGGTGTGACAAAAAGCATCGGGGATACGAAAAAGTCACGTCAAAAATTGAGCAGGGATGCCGATCCGTTATGTGCATCCCTGATCAGCGCTCGGTGGGACGCACGGACGGATGCGATACAAAAAGCATCGGGGATACGGAAAAAAAGTCACGCCAAAAATTGAGCAGGGATGCCGATCCGTTATGTGCATCCCTGATCAGCGCTCGGCGGGACGCACGGACAGATGCGATACAAAAAGCGTCGGGGATTCGGAAAAAAAAGTCACGCCAAAAATTGAGCAGGAATGCCGATCCGTTATGTGCATCCCTGATCAGCACTCGGCGGGACGCACGGACGGATGCGATACAAAAAGCGTTGGGGATACGGAAAAAAAAGTATCGCATCTGTCCGTGCGTCCCGCTGAGCGTGGATCAGCATCCCTGCTCAATTTTTGGTGTGACTTTTTTTTTTCCGTATCCCCAGCGCTTTTTGTATCTCATCCGACCGTGCCTCCTGCAGCGGCCGATCAGTGCACCTCGTCTGTGCGTTTGAAAAGTCAAATGGCGTTCCTTGTCTTCTGAGCCCCGCCATGCGCCCAAACAATTGATTTCCACCACATATGAGGTATCTGCGTACTCGGGAAAAATTGCACAATAAGTTTTATGGTGCATTTTTTCCTGATACCGTTGTAAAAAGAAAAAAAAAAGCTACCTTGTTGCTGCAAAAATGTAAAAAAAAAAAAAATAATTTTCACGGTTCAACGTTATCAACTTTCAGTGGAGCCCCTGGGGGTACAAGGGGCTCACTAAACATCTAGATAAATTCCTTGAGGGGTCTAGTTCCAAAATGGGGTAATTTGTGGGGGAGCTCCACTGTTTAGGCACCATAGGGGGGGTCTAAAAACGTAACATGGCGTCCGCTAATGATTCCAACCAATTTTGCTATCAAATGGTGCCCTTCTCTTCTGAGCCACGCCATGCGCCCAACAATTACTTTCCACCACATGTGAGGTATCTGCGTACTCAGGAGAAATTGCACAATACGTTTTATGGTGCATTTTTTCCCGATACCCTTGTGAAAAAAAAGCTACCTAGTTGAAGCAACAGTTTTGTGGTAAAAAAAAATTTTTTTCACGGCTCAACGTTATAAACTCCTGTGAAGCCCCCAGGTGTTCAAAGTGCTCACCAAACATCTAGAAAAAATATTTGAGGGCTCTAGTTTCCAAAATGGGGTCACTTGTGGGGGAGCTCCATTATTTAGGCACCTCAGGGGGTCTTCAAACCTGACATGGCGTCCGCTAATGAGTGCAGCTAATTTTGCGTTCAAAACTTCAAATGGCGCTCCTTCCCTTTCGAACTCTGTCGTGTGCCCAAACATTTGATTTCCACCACATATGAGGTATCTGCGTACTCAGGAGAAAGTGGACAATACATTTTATGTTGCATTTTTTACCAATACCCTTGTGAAAAAAAAGCTACCTAGTTGAAGCAACAGTTTTGTGGTAAAAAAATTTTTTTTTCTTTTCACGGCTCAACGTTATAAACTTCTGTGAAGCCCCCAGGTGTTCAAAGTGCTCACCAAACATCTAGAAAAATTATTTAAGGGCTCTAGTTTCCAAAATGGGGTTACTTGTGGGGAAGCTCCATTGTTTAGGCACCTCAGGGGGTCTTCAAACCCGACATGGCATCCGCTAATGAGTGCAGCTAATTTTGCGTTCAAAAATTCAAAGGGTGCTCCTTGCCTTTCGACCTCTGCCGTGCACCCAAACAATTGATTTTTACCCCATATGGGGTATCAGCGTACTCAGAAGAAAATGCACAATAAATTGTAGGGTGCACTTTCTCTTTTCTCCCTTGTAAAAATGAAAATTTTATGGCTAAAGTAACATTTTTGTGTTAAAAAGTAAAATTTTCATTTTTTTCCTTCCACATTGCTTTGGTTCCTGTGAAGCACCTAAAGGGTTAATAAACTTCTTGGATGTGGTTTTGAGCAGTGTGAGGGGTGCAGTTTTTAGAATGGGGTCACTTTTGGGTATTTTCTGTCACCTCGGCCTCTCAAAGTCACTTCAAATGTGATGTGGTCCCTAAAAAAAATTATTTTGTAAATTTTGTTGGAAAAATTAGAAATTGCTGATGAACTTTGACCCCTTCTAACTTCCTAATGAAAAAAAAATTTCTTTCGAAAATTGCGCTGATGTAAAGTAGACAAGTGGGAAATGTTATTTAGTAACTATTTTGTGTGACATATCTCTCAGATTTATGGGCATACATTTTCAAAGTTTGAAAATTGCAAAATTTTCACAATTTTCACACAATTTCCTAAATTTTCACAAATAAACGCAAAAAGTATCGGCCTAAATTTACAACTGACATGAAGTACAATATGTCATGAAAAAACAATGTCAGAATTGCCAGGATCTGTTGAAGAGTTCCAGAGTTATAACCTGTCAAAGTGACACTGGTCAGAATTGCAAAAAATGGCCCGGTCATTAGGGTGTTTTAGTGGCCAGGGGTGAAGGGGTTAATTTTGGCATCCATTTTTTTTTCCCAAAATTTTATTCTGTGTAAAACTATGTATCTAGAGTGACACTAAAAGTAATTCTCATATTAATAATATAATATTAATGAATATAATATCATATTAATAATATATATGGATTGTAGGTATAAGCTTGTAAACTTGAAAGGGCACAATTAATAAAAAAGACAGTTACATCACTTAAGAGTTAAAATTAACATTTGAACTATCAATATATAAATCAAAATGTTTACAACATTGTTATAGAGTAGGTATCATTTTTAATACAATAGATAGTACAGATGAAAATAAGCAACTTTTATAATACATGGTATCAGAAAAATGGGCTTCTTTTAACTCCTTGACTTTTCACTTTCAATTTATGGGTAAAATCTGAGTTCAGCAAAAGCAGATTTTCCAATTACTGAGATAGAAAATAACAGTTGGTGCTCAAAGAATTCTATGGAGAGGGTAAGAGGAGAAAGGAGCTGGAGGCAGACACGGACATTCTGCTGCAAGTTCTCCTGAAACAATGGTTACAGTTCTACATAGATTTTTGTGTGAAAGCCTGTATTTAAAGAAGACACATTTTACCTGTAAATTGAGAATTTTAAGAATGAATCATCAGTCCAAGAGAGGAAAGAAGGTGACGTGTCTCAAAAGATATATTAATAAGTCCATGAATAATCAAAGCCTTTATGCCAAAAAGTGGTGTATACGCTTTGAAAGTTCACAGAATTGCACCAAAATGTAGCATATTTTGCTATTTTCACACCAGTTTCCCCCAGCTCCACAAAACTGGGTGGGACTGGAGATGGACCAGGGCATAACACCACAGCTAGTCCAATTCATGGTGAGCTGTGGTGTTCAGTACACTAGAAATCTCATTCTAGTTCCTGACTGGAGTAAGATTAGTGGCATAGCTCATAAAGGCACATCCTGTTCATCAGATGCCCTTGATTCATGAAGAAATGTTCACCTCTTCTCGAATATGGAGTGCTGATTCCACTATGCCCCTCCTCATCAAAAACAGCATGAAACACATCTGTCTTGATCAATCAGGGCCAATGTTTCTTATTTTCATGGCTACTATTGATTTGTGAAAAATATAAGTAAATACAAACACTGGCCAACTAAAATTTTTAAATCTGCAATGCATTTTCTTTTAAAAGAAATCTCATACTCTAAAATAACAGTTATCATTTAAAAAAAAAATGTATTTCATCAAAAGACCAGCCATTTTGCATACTTTTCTAAATAGCATTCTTTGTAACACCCTCCCACATAAGCGAGAACTCCACATAGATACCCTAACTCCATTAGTAACTGTGGGCATCACATACAACCTACTAGAACCCTACTGCAATAATTAGCAGAAAATCATCACATCCTATCTGTATAATATTGGCGTCCTCCCCAGTCCAGGAAGTGTGATATGATCAGACCATGTTCCTGTACGGTCAGAAATGGCTATTACACAGTACACAGCAGGGGCACATATATAAAGATTATCTCAGAACAGGACATTTTTTTTAATACATCCAATTGTGGAAATTATTATTATGCCAAGATGTAATGATAAAAAATGAACTTTGTTCACGGAACAACCTCTTTAGGGATATCTTGAAGAATATTCTAAAAAATGGTTGATGTTATTATTATTATTATATAAGTTAACCCTAGAACGCGCAAGCAATTCAATCTACCATAGAAAACAAATGACCTAGCAGGCCTGCGAGGCCCCAGGTATGCGTTCTAGGGTTAAGTGGGCTTTACACACAGCGACATCGCTAGCGATGTCGCTACCGATCGCACTCACCCCCGTCGGTTGTGCGTCACGGGCAAATCACTGCCCGTGGCGCACAACATCACTAACACCCATCACACATACTTACCTGCCTAGCGACATCGCTGTGGCCGGCGAGCAGTCTCATTTCTAAGGGAGCGGTTCGTGTGGCGTAACAGTGGAGTCACATGGCAGGCGGCCAATAGAAATGGAGGGGCAGAGAGCAGCTGAAGGAAAGACACGCCCACCTCATTGCCAGAGGACAAAGGTAAGCTGTTGTTCGTCGTTCCCGGGGTGTCACACGTAGCGATGTGTGCTGCCTCAGGAATGACAAACAACCTGCGTGCAAAAGCAGCAACGATAATCAGGATTACAAAGACCAGACAACAATCAACGATAAGGTGAATATTTTTGGTCATTCGTATGTGTCACACGCTACGACATCGCTAACAAGGCTGGATATGCGTCACAAATTCCATGACCCCAACGACATCTCGTTAGCGTTGTCGCTGCGTGTAAAGCCAGCTTAAGAAAAAAAAAACATATTGCAAATGGTGGGCTATGTGCCTACATAGAATAAATGTCACCAAAAGAATAACTCAGCACTCAAATATGGTAAACATGAAAACTTATTGCAATCCAATTTAACATAGACTTCAGTCCATACACCTGGACCTTCATTAGGAGGATCGCCACTGCCGGAAAGGGTGAGAGAAATAGCTTTTGTAAGATGCTCTGATAGGATTGTGACTACCTGTTGCTTAGGGTTAGCATTGCAATCATAGAATTAATAATTTAGCAGAAGTTGAGCACTTAATAGCCTTCTCTTTAGAAATGTAACAGTTTAAGTTAGAAGATAATAGAGGCCAATGATTCTATGAAGGGTTAATGTCTATACTGTTATGAGAGTGCATATGATGGTATAATATAGAGTATTACTGTATGGTATTTAGCTTCACTTTGTGTACATATATGTGTTTAGTAACTGTTTGGATGCAGTTTATTGTAATTAAGTGTTTTAGAACACTGGGGAAAGAATTGTAACTATACTATGTTATTTAAAAAAATATTTAAAAAAAAGTTTTAAGAAAAAGTAAAAACAAATTAAATAAAAAAAATTAAAACAAAATTAAAAAAATTACATAAAAAGTAATTTTTAAAAAAAAGTAAAAAAAATTGCAAAACTAGATCTTTGGTCCATTCATATAAAATGTTTTTCTATGCATTGAACACCTTAGATATAATTAGATATAATTACATCAAATACTATAATATGGATCCAATTCTCTTAAAACCAAGAATTTAAGATATTCACATTGAACATGTTTATGTTTAAGTATAGGATTAAAAATTAATAATTAATCATGTCCTGTTTGTTAGTCAAAATATTTCCTATAGGGTATTAATGAATATAGCAATGATATACTGTTGTATGAGTAATGTATGTTGAATAAATAGTGCATGAATGATTCACATAACTAAATATTCTTCAATATTTCTTCCAAATTCATAATCTCAAATTAAAAAAAAGTATCCAATTTACTACGCTAGCACCATCTGCTAAATCCATTCATTCCCAGAAAAACACTATGCACTCATAAAGGTTTATGATATCATTAAAAACAGCATTCAGGCTACTGCTTTGAAGGTCACTGATGAAGTAATAAATCAATTGAAAGGGGACACTGTTACAGACTGTAGAGAAAGATGTAATTAAATCTATAAGAGAACAGAATTTGTAAATATTACATTATAACAAAGATAGTACGTCTGATGTTCTATGCATATAAGTGGTAATGTATCATCCCTTTTAATAATAATAAGTCAATTTAAATAAAAGAAAAACAATAGTCATGCAATGATAACAAATCTCTAGTAATTCCCATTATATATAAATATTATCTCTAAAATTTGAACATCCACATCTTTATTTTCTTTATTTTGTTTTCATATTCAAATAATTAAGTGCAAAATATAGGGAAAATAAGTAATCAACATGAGATATTAATTAGAGCTAAACCCTGCCTGCTCTTTAACCCTTTAATGATGGAGCTAATTTTGACCTTAATGACCAGGCCAAATTTTAGAAAGCTGACCACTGTCACTTTATGATATAATAACTCTAGAACACTTCAACAGATCCTGGGGACTCTCGGATTTTTTTGTGACGTATTATACTTCATGATAGTGGTAAATTTAGGATGATATTTTTGGCTTTATTTGTGAAAAAATCAGAAAAATGATGAAAATGTTAAAAATTTCTCAATTTTCATTTTATTTCTTTTTATGCCCTTAAATAAGAGTTATGTCACACAAAATAGTTAATAAATAACATTTCTCACATGTTTACTTTACTTCAGCGCAATTTTTGAAGCAAAATATTTTGGGGTTAGAGAGTTAGAAGGGTTCAAAGTTCATCAGCAATTTCCCAACAAAATTTACAAAATAATTTTTTTAGGGACCACATCATATTTGAAGTGACTTTAAGATGCCTAGGTGACAGAAAATACCTAAAAGTGACACCATTGTAAAAACTGCACCCCATCAAAGTACTCAAAATCACATCAAGAAGTTTATTAACCCTTCAGATGCTTCACATGAACTAAAGTGATATGGAATGAAAAAAAAAATAAATTATAATTTTAACTAAAAATGTTGCTCTAGTCCCAATTTTTTAACTTTTAGAAGAAATAACACAACAAAATGGACTACTACATTTGTTACCCAGTTTCTTCTGAGTGCGCTGATATCCCACATGTGGTCATAAACCTCTGTTTGGACAAATGGGAGGGTCCGGAAAAGGAGCAATATTTGAATTTTTGAACACAAATTAGGAAATAGATTGCAGCCAACATATTGCATTTGCAGGATCCCTAAGGTGCCAAAACAGCAGAAACCTCCCACAAGTGACCCCATTTTGTAAACTAGATGCTTCAAGGATTTTATCTAGGGGCACAGTGAGCATTTTGAACCCACAGGTACTTCACAGAATTTCATAAAATTAGGCAGTCATATTGAAAATTTTCATTTTTTTCACAAAAATGTTGCTTTAGCATTAAATTTCTCTCTTTCTCAAGAGTGTTAACCCCTAAATGTGGACCTTACAGTTTCTTACCCACTTTCTTATGAGTATGGTGATACCTGATATGTAGTCAGAAAGTTCTGTTTGGACAAAATGGGAAAGCTCAGAACGGAAGGCGCAATATTTGAATTTTGGAAAGCAAATTTGGCTGAAATAGATTGCGGGGACCATGTTGCATTTATAGCACCCCTCAGGTACTTAACCAGCAGAAACCCCCTTCAAGTGACCCTATTTTGGAAACTAGACCCCTCAAGCAATGTATTTAGATGTTTGGTGAGCACCTTAAAACCCCAGGTGCTTTACAGAACTTTATTAAGTTGAGCTTTGAAAATAAAAAAAATGATTTACCACAAAATTGTTACTTCAACCAGAAAGCTTTTTTGAACAAGGGTAACAGGAGAAAATGCACCATACAATTATTTGTGCAATTTCTTTTAAGTATGCTGATATGTGGTGGAAATCAACTGCAAGGCTCAAAAGGGAAGGAGTGCCATCTGACTGTAAAATTGGCTGGAATCATTAGCGGCTTCCATTTCGCATTTGGAAACCCTGTTGTGCCTAAACAATTGAACTCCCCCTCAAGTGACCCCATTTTGGAAACTAGACCCCTCAAAGAATTTATATATATGTTTATTGAGTACCTTTAATCTCCGGGGCTTCACATAATTTTATAATGTTGAGTTGTGATTAAAAAAAAAAAATTTTACCACAAAATTGTTAGAATACATGATGGATCAGGCAAATCCCTATGAAACTATTCTTTATTGTTGCAATATCATTAAAACTCCATGAGATTGGAAGTACAAGTTCTACGTGTTTCTGGTGCTACACATCCTTAGTCAATTAATCATTATACAATTGCATCATGGGACACTCTTAAAAACATATTGCAACCAATCACAAAGTGTATATACAATGACACAACCAACAAAAGATAGATTACATCAATTTTTTTCCACCAATGTCCACTGCATTATGGATTGCTGTTTAACTCAATTCAATAAATAAATAGCGTGTCATTCCTATAGTTCATTGCCTTTTGGTATTTGCTATCCATTTTCATGATTCAAAAGGCTTCTCTTAAGTGGACTTTCTTCCCCAATACCCTCCTTGCAGAAGTTTATTAACTCTTTCAATTCCATAAAAAGCAAAATCATCTAATTTTCCATCATTCTGCTCCACAAAATGTTTAACCGCACCTAGATAAGATGAATTTTTATTATTAATGTTACAAATGTGTTCACTGATTCTGCATTTTAATTTACAGATGGTGCACTCTATGTCAGGCTGCCCCCAGGGGAAGCTGGAGCCCTACAGGGAAAGACACTACACAGAGTTGAATAAGCAAGGAGGTGGACACAAAGTGTGTGCTGGTGCACTGCCTCAAAGCCTCAGCCAGAAAGCAGAAGCCGCGAGGCGTGCGGGGGATGGTCGGGCAGGCCAGGTCATACACAGTCCAGGGAGAAGGAAGACAGGAGGAATGAGCAGAGGTGGGGTCAAGGTGAGGCCGAGGTCAGTACCAGAGGAAGCAACTGAGTGGGGAGGTAGGAGAAGGAGGAACAACCGGGGCTATTGTGAGAAGGAAGGAGGTGGGACAGAGGAATTGAGGAATGACTAGGGGATGCAACACAGACAGAGAACGAGGGCGCAGAGAGGGGATGGATCAGGATCACACTTACAGGGACCAGCAATCACAGGTAAAGCAGCGCTAAGCTTATAGCCGCCACTGGTTCACCAGAAATTACAGTATTTAAGGCATCCAAGGTCCATAAGTGAGACCCAAGAGAAGACTCCATCCCCTAGCCATGTGGACGGGGAGGCGAAACCGTGACACTCTATATAATTTGTTGTACAGCTTTTGCAAAAAATACAGTAAATAACACGGGTTGTGTCGCAATTTATAAAGCTTAATATTTTATTTTTTTCATTGATATTTTTCATTTGTTTACTGTATCTGCAGACATTACATTTTGCTCCTACACATTTGTAGAATCCCGTGCATGAAAGCCACGTATTACTACTTGTGGGGGCAATATACAGACTAGGTGAAAGGACATTACCATAAGACCTCCTTCTTCTGGCCACACAATTTATTCTATTTTCCAGTTTTTTATTTAATATCGGGTCCTGATACAGAATAGGAATGTATCTTTCTACTGTCATTCTGATATCCTTGTATTGTCTACTATACGGGCTACTGAAAAATACATTTGCATCTCAATTATACGGTTTTTTATATTTATGTTTATGATTTGATCTCTGCCTGATATTATGTTTTCCTACATTAGCATTTTTTACTTTTTCCACTGCTATCTGAATATATGAAAATATATAGCCTCTCTGTATTAGTCTGTCGGTAATAATTTTAACCTCATCCTAAAATAATTTTTCATTGGAGCTGTTCTGATAAATCCTTGAGAATTCTCCATATGGGATAGACTTGATAGTATGTGCCGGATGGTTACCGTCCACATGTAAAATAGCATTGCTGCATATGGGCTTTCTATAATTACGATACTGTATTTTCTTTGTTTCTTTTTCTCCTAATAATTCTAAATCTAAAAAGTTAATATTTTTGCTAGGTACCAAATATGTGAATTTTAATGTAAAATCATTACAGTTAAGATAATGGAAAAACTCTGGAACAGTGGTGATATCCCCTGACCAAATCAGGAAGATGTCATCCACATATCTTCCTTACCATACTATAAGTTTCTGGAAAGGATTATGGGAAAAGATAATTTCTTCTTCCCACTATGAAAATATAGTATGGCTAGAGACAGCAAAAAACAAGAGCCCATCAGAAATCCTTTAATTTGAAAATAATAATCAGTTTTATACATAAAAACAATATATTTTAATAAGTACTCAATGGCTCTTATAATCATCTCTTTAGTTTCACTATTATAGGCACTGTAAGTATTTAGATGATGGTATACACCTCTTAAGGCTAATTGACGGGGGATACATGAGTATAGATTTTTTATATCAAAAGATATGAAATGGTAAGTAGAAAGTGTTGGAGAACCTTTATCAGTAGCTATAATGAGAACTTAATATCGCTGTTATAAAAAAGATCCAACCATAATCACAGAAAAGTTTCCCATGAAGGCTGTTTATTTTAAAGGATATAGTTCCAATGATCGGACATTTAACTTTTCCATTTGATCTTAGATCCTGATCACAGACACTGATAATAGCGATTGTTTCTTGTGGTGACCTTTCAGCTACAGAAACTGATAAGGATGTCACTATCATCCCAATACGGTTATCAGTGACATCTACAACAGTCACTAGAACCTTACAACATCCAACAAGCTGATGATCTCCATCATCAACAGCATCAACTTGAGTTTCATATATTTTTAATATTTCAAAATCTACTTTACCAATGATTCTTATTTCTCCTGTATGTTTGTCTAGGTTGAAAACATCTCATATGTTTTTCACTGCAGTTTTACTAAAATCGTATACTTTACTATACTGCCCTTGATCTAAAGGCCCCATTACACGCAACGACATCGCTAATGAGATGTCGCTAGGGTCACGGAATTCGTGACGCAAATCCAGCCTCGTTAGCGACGTCGTTGTGTGTGACACGTACGAGCGACCGCTAACGATCCCAAATACTCACCAAATCGTTGATTGTTGACACATCGTTCATTTTCAAAATATCGTTGCTCATTCTGGACGCAGGTTGTTCATCGTTCCTGAGGCAGCACACATCGCTATGTGTGACACCCCAGGAACGATAAACAACAGCATTCCTGCGTCCTCCGGCAACGAGGTGGGAGTGATGTTTATGTGGCTGCTCTCTGCCCCTCCACTTCTATTGGTGGCCCGCTGTGTAACGTAACTGTGACGCCGCATGAACCGCCTCCTTAAAAAAGAGGTTGTTAGCTGGCCACAGCGACGTCGTTAGGAACGTAAGTTCGCGTGACACGCACTACCGATATTGTTCGCCACGGGCAGCGATTTGCCTGTGACACACAAATAACGGGGGCGGGTGTGATCGCTAGCAATGTCGCAGAGTGTAAAGTGGCCTTAAGTCTCTTGCATTCAGCTTTATTATTAATGTAGCTTTAGCAACGTTTTCAGTCACAGTGCTTTGATAAAATTGTTTCGGAAACAGAGGAGCATTATCATTGAAATATTCTACTTTGATGACTACATGGGTTGTACGACTTAATCTTGGTTTGCTTCCATCATAAACTGTAAGTGTCAGATTTTGAACAGACTGCATCTCTCTGTTGAAAGGTTTCTTAAGCATAAGTTCCAGTCAACCAATGTAATTCATACATTACTGGAAAACCAAAGCAAAATTATCACTTCCACTGAGCTCATAATTTATAATAGAATTTGTTCCAAGATCTAGATCTACAGCCCCCATTACATGAAAACGAGATCCTGCAGGTATTATTTCTGAAATCAGCAAACTACTCACACTAAAGAGGAAAAAATGTCTATTGTCATTGATATCTCTTATTTCTACATTTACATGATACATTTGCGCGGACGTTTCTACAATAACCTGAAGAGGAATAATACAGATCTACACCTATGGACACAATGATTCTTGATCTATTGTCTCTGTAACAAACAAGATTCCATTCAACATTCAGTGATAACCTGCTTTACAAAAGTGGCGGAAAGAGGTCAGAATATTCAGGGGAACGAGCACCCCTGTGACTAGTCACAGTCCTATTTATCATAGAGTAAACAAACCTTAGAAATTATTTATTTTAAACATTAATTTTTGACAAAAGCATTAGACAGGAATGGTTATGCAGGGAATTTTGGCCCACACATGTGCCAGCTACTAGTTTAGAGGGCACAGGGCACTTGACAGGTTCTCTTTAAAACCATATTCCTGGATATGTGTTGCAATCAGCACTATATTAGACTCAATCTTGCACGGTATTCCTCTCTTTGAGGGAAAATATTAGGATGAATCAATTCGATAATTTCACCTTTCAATAAGGCACTCACACTGACTGAAGGTACAGGGATCTGAAAAAACACCTATTATGGCTCATCTCATAGTGTTCATCCTTTTGCCATTATAAAAATAACCATGACATCTAGGGTCTGAATTATATTTTGTAACTTAAATGTAAGTAAACTTTGATGTTTTTTGCTGCTGATATTATTATTCTGTAAAAAAAGTTTTATAAAAAAAACCTTATTTTTATTTTAATTTGATATTTGTAACATCTATATAGAAGGTGATGACAACTTTTGCAAAATTTGAAATGTATGCTCAAATCTATAATTATTGTGATGGAACACCATTAAAAATGTCAAGAACTCAACTTGTGAAAAAAGTTTAGCTATTTGCAAAAACAGTTTTCACAATATTTGTTATATTTTTTTAAGGAAGTTGCTTGTTGTGATCATAAAATAACAGGTAACAACAAACTATAAGTACATGTATACAAGAAACTTTTTTTTTTTATCATTAATATAGTTTAAGTCAATACAATTCAATTAAAAAACTAAGATCTATCATAAATAAAACATCTAAAACATTTAAGATTATAAAAAAATTAAATAAATAGGTATATTATGGTTTACTAAATTAAAATATTATGCATATAAATAAGTTAACCCTAGAACGCGCAGGCATAACAATCTACCATAGAAAATAAATGACCTAGCAGGCCTGCGAGGTCCCAGGTATGCGTCCTAGGGTTAAACAGCGCTATAGGATTTCTAAATATTTTTTTCACAATTAAAAATATACATTATCATATTTTATTACTTGGGAAATTTTAGTTTTTATAAAGATACAATTTATTTATAAATGGACACAAATGATAAAATTTGCATATTATTTTTCTGCTGCTTTATAAACATTTCACTTACTTCTTAATGTTAGTTCTACAGATGGCTACAGTAGATGAGTTAACTATAATAACTAGAGATGAACAAACCCGTGTAAGTTCGGTATGGAGGGTTCACCCGGACTTTATATAACGTTCAGTTTAAGACCTGGACTTGACCTGAAACCCAATGGAAATCCCTAATTGGGTGGTTCGGGTCTCTGCCCACATACAGCCAGCCATAAACAGATCACTTCCGGGGGCGGGTGGGCAGAGTTTTTCCATTTTTTTGTTTGGTGCACCCTACATTTGATCATGCTATTGTTGCCCCCAGTGAGAGCTGTTCAAATACTGCAAGCAGCTTTCACTGGGCTGAACACCGTGTGTATACACCAAAAAGAAAAAAGAAAAAGACTGTGATCAACCATCTTTATCATTAATTAGATTTTTTATTATAGTATATATATATATATATATATATATATTTTTTTTTTTTACATAGTTTATTCCAATTACATGCAAGTGCATAGGGGCAATCGCAGTAACCGCTCACCAGATTAGCAGGCACACGGCACAATACCTGGGAATGGCGCCCACCCGACGGATGTTCGTTTCGGCTGTTGCCTGAATCAGGGAACCCCTATGCACTTGCATGTAATTGGAAGTACTATATAAGGTGAGGGGTAATCGGAACTTGTACTTTGATAGATTTTGACTGTTTAGTGGAGACATAGTATCTGATTGAATCACCTTTGTATGGTATTGTAACCATTATCTTATCCTTGCTATAATACATTATAGTTCTATATGTATCGACAGCTGTCAATATCTATCTTAATTTCACCTCTGGAATTGACTTACCGGGATTTGTGCACCCTTTTTGTATGCTCCTCTAATTCTTCTACCGTGCACTTGTTTATATATGAATAAACTATAATAAAAAATCTAATTAATGATAAAGATGGTTGATCGTGGTCTTTTTCTTTTTGGTGTATATACCTGGTGCGATTTGTCTGTTGTTTTTACATATCACACACCTTCCCTAGGTTGAATTGTTAAACAACATCATAACTATCATTGTGGTGTGGTTGTCAAAAAGTATTTATATGAACACCGAGTGTACTCGAGCACAGCAATGCTTGCACAAGTGGATTACATATGTAAAGCATATGAACTCCGAAGCTGAACTCTATTTTTTTGGTAAAGTCTGTGTTTTGTATGAACACAGAACACCAGACCTCATGTTCACTCATTTCTAATTATAACTGCTAAATAAAAATACATAATTTATTCAAATAAGTTTTGTATTGAGTAATGAGTTGGAAGACTACACTAGAAAATAATGTTTCTTCTATTTAAGATTTAAGTTGCGAGAGATAAACTTGAAATCATTATCAATATTATTAATTCTCAATTTAATTTTTATTGAATTGTAATCTTATTTCTTACGTCTTTTATTTGTATTGTCTTAGAAATACATTTCATATTCTCCTTAAAATACAAAAAATCATATTCAAATAATTAATATTGAAAATCAGAAAATAGAACTTATATGGGGATTGATTATATATATATATATATACATATATATATATATATATATATATATATATATATATATATATGTGTGTATATATATATTAACATTATTAACATGTTCAGCAATAAATTGTTTTACTTGAATATATATATATATATATATATATTCAAGTAAAACAATATATATATTCAAGTAAAACAATTTATTGCTGAACATGTTAATAATGTTAATAAATAGATTTGTCTCTGAATTTCTGAGCCCCCTTTTTCAGTGTCTTTAAATGCTTAACCTTTGTCTGGCTGAATATTTACAATTGTAACTATTCCGTTTTTAAATTGCAATACATTTTTTTTCCAAAAGCCGTAGAGGGCTGAAATTTCGTGACATCTCTGCAGTTTTGGTCCAGAATATATTGGCCAAATTTCAATAAAATATCTCCACCCCCTTCCGAGATAAGGGGTCGCTTTTAACGTTGTAAAATTATGCAGCCTGACGAAGGTTAAAAACATAATTTCTGTTTAAGTTTTTGTAAGTATTATATTATTACATTTGTTAATATGCATCTTTTAGAGCAATTTTTCAAGTCCTACAAAGAGGATTATAGCTAAACTATCCCCAAAAAGTATTTTCACAAATTAAAATGTATTTTGATCCATAAAATAAAACTGGTATATTTTGCATTTTATCTTGGTAAAATGCTGTGTATATCCAATGAAAACATGTTACTCAACTTCCAAAGAACTGTTAGAGGCTTGAGCCCATGATATAACAGCTTTGAAACTAGATGACAAGGAGACACTGACCACAATTTATGCCATCTATCCAATTACTTTCTTCAGTTCTATGTTTCACATTGATTTAATTGATCTTTATGCCTCTTGTGTAATTTGTAACATTGCTAGCTAGCTTTTCTTTGTACACTTAGCAGTAAAAGAGAATACATTACTAAATTATTTTTAGTCCAATATCTTTAAAACAGAACTTTACCAGTGACATGTTCCATTTAAAAACTTTCTTGTAAACTAAATATATTTACTAAACCCAATTTATAGCAGTCTAGTTACAAATTTATGAGAATGAACACATAGGGTTAAATGATCTTTATGTGGAGTTTATTACTTATTTAAACTGTAAAGTTCCTTAGAGGTTTGAGTAAAAAAGCATTCAGCTTTTCAGAGCTTATATTAGGTGCAGGGAGACCTAACATGTTTGTAGCTTGCCCCGTAGTCTCCTTTTATTTTAATAGATATGCCATATACACACACACATATTTGCTCTTTAATGATTTTGAAAAAAAGAAATAGACTTTATTTTAATTTTTTTTAAATTTATTTTAAATGTATTTGTTTTAAATTTATTTTAAATTGTATTTGAAATTTATTTTAAACTTTATTTCTTCCATTCTTTCAAAGAGCGCAGAGATACTTAGAGCTCTTTTTTCCAGATGCCAATATAGTTATAAATCCAAGGGGCAAACAAATAGCAGCCTTGCCTAGTAAAGTCAATTTTGATGTAAAGAAAAAATATTTCTTGATATTCAAACGAACAATTATTGATCCTTAGATCAATATTCAACTTTTCTTTACTACTACAGTAATTTATTAAGAAAATGTGCCTTTTTCATAAAATCTATTTTAACAAAAAATGACTGTATGTTATGTTTGGAGTCTACAAATAGGATAAGGTGTTATTATTATTATTATTATTATTATTAATAAGGTATATAAGTTGACAGACATGTTATATATATTTATAGGTATCTGTGGGGGAGCATTTTTCCTTGTGGAGAGTGTAAAGCTGGCATAAGGAGACTTAAAAGCTATCCAATGCTCCATTGGGAATATTTAAATATTTATATATAGTTGCTTATCTTATAACCTAAAAAATGGCTACATCAGTGATTTATAAAGTGATAAAACATCTGCTTGAGAACCTGTGCATCTTAGTATTTTATAATCTCTGGCTATAGCAGGTTGGCATTGTATGTATTATTATATCATGCATTTACAATCAGTAATTATACTGTACCTACAAAAGATCCTTCTCTATTGCAGACCAACTTAACCTTTTCACAACTGGCCGATTTTTCGCTTTCCGTTTTTTTTTCCGCCATTCTTTTTCTGAGAGACGTAACTTTTTTATTTTTCAGTCAATTTGGTCATGTGAGGGCTCATTTTTTGCGGAACGAGCTGTACTTTTAAATGAAATCATCAGTTTACCATATAGTGTACTGGAAAATGGCAAAAAAATTCCAAATGCAGAAAAATTGCAAAAAAAGTGCGATAGCACTATGGTTTTTGAGATATTTTATTCACTGTGTTCACTATATGGTAAAACTGATATGTGGGTGTGATGCCTCAGGTCAGTGCGATTTCGTAGACACCAAACATGTATAGGTTTACTTTTATATAAGGGTTTTAAAAAAAATCGGAATTTTGTCTGAAAAAAGTGGCGCACATTTTACGCCATGTTCCGTGACCCGTAGTCTTCTCATTTTTCAGGATGTGTGGCTCAGTGATGGCTTATTTTTTGCGTCTCGGGCTGACGTTTTTAACGGAACCATTCTTGCACAGATGCTATGTTTTGATCGCCTCTTATTGCATTTTGCACAAAAGTTGTGGCGACAAAAAAACGTCGTTTTGGCATTTGGAATTTTTTTGCCGCTACGCCGTATACTGATCAGAATAATTGATTTTATATTTTGATAGATCGGGCATTTCTGAACGCGGCGATGACAAATGTGTGTATATTTTTTATTTTTTTAACCCTTTAATTTTCAATGGGGCGAATCGGGGGGTGATTTGAACTTTTAGGTTTTTTTGTTTTTTTTTAAATTTTTTTAAAACTTTTTTTAACTTTTTTTTTATTTTACTAGTCCCCCTAGGGGGCTATTGCGATCAGCAATCCGATCGCTCTGCAGTATCTGCTGATCACAGCTACAAGGCTGTAAACAGCAGATACGCTCTCTTTCTCTTTTGCTGTGCCGCTGGCACAGCGAAAGTGAAAGCAAGTCAGGTGTAGTACAGCAGTTATACCATGACCCTGTGCTACCATGACAACTATCGGAAGTCACGTGATCGCGTCACGTGACTTCCGGTATCGGGCGGTAAGTAAAACTTTACCGCGATCGCGCTTATAATTGCGCTGTCACATATTGACAGCGCCATATAAGGGGTTAAACGGCACGAGCAGATAACGATTCTGCTCATGCCTAGCAGGAACACATCTCAGCTGTGAAAATCAGCTGAGATGTGTGCCGATCGCAACATGATGCTGCCGGCAGACCGCAGGCAGTAACGTTATGACCGCAAGGAGGTAATTTTATGGCACGCGGTCGTTAAGGGGTTAAAAACCAAACTGTAGACCCAAATAAAACTGCTTACATAGTTTCAATTTATAGCCTTATACAGTGGGTGTGATATGTATTGAAAATATCAGCAATACTCTATGCAGCTATATTTTTTAAGGTGCTAGTGACATGAATTTCTGACCAGCTGTCAGTAACAAACATTCAAATGACACAGCTAAAGAAATCAAACCATAGCAGCCCATGAATTAAATTATGTGTAATAATGAAAAATGGCACATGGAAAAAGTATTGAACACATGAAGAAAGAGGTGCAAAAAGTCATGGAAAGGCATGACACCAATTGAAATTAATCAGTAATTAGAAATCAATCTTGCCAATTAGTGAAAAATAACATCAGCTGGTTCAACTGATAGCTTATATAAAGATGTCTCATTACCAAGGTGCCACACAAGAAACACCTCATGATTGGTGAAACCAGTGAGCTGTCTCAAGACCTTTTGTAACCTTATTGTTGCAAAACATACTGCTGGCATTGGTTACAGAAGGATTTTTAAACTACTGAAAGTTCCAATGAGATGTGATCATAATCCAGAAATGATAAGAACATAATTTCACCATAAACTGACCATAACCAAGTGCTAGATTTCAGACAGAAGAGTGAAAAGAATTATCAGAAGAGTTGTCCAAGAGCCAAGGACCACCTGTGGAAATCTACAGAAAAATCTGGAATAAGTCAGTAAAATTGTTTAAAAAAAACAGTAAGTAATGCATTCAACCTCCATGGCATGTCTGTATGCCCACCACACAAGACTTCATTGCTAAAGAAAAAAAAGTTCAAGTGTGTTTAAAGCTTTCACAACAACAGTTAGACAAGCTTGTAAAATACTCGGAGAATATGGTCTGGTCTGGTCATATGAGAGAAAAATTTAACTCTTTGGATGCTATAATACACACTATGTTTGGAGCCCAAAAGGCATTGCTAATCATCCCCAAAAGTGAAGTTTGAAGGTGAAACCATCATGGGGTGGGGCTGTTTTTCAACATACAGTACTGGAAAACTTCAAATAATTAAAGGAAGTATGAATGGACAATTGTAAAGAGACATTATTAATAAAAATAAGTTGCCATCCAAAAGGATGATGAAGAAGAAACAATGGTGGATATTTCAGCAAGATAATGATTCTAAACACTTAGCCAAGGAATCTGGATTTATAATAAGAAAATAAAGCTGCTAGAATGGCCCAGCCAATTATCTGACCTGAATCTAATTGAAACATGTATTGAAAAACTAAAGCTCAGAGTTCATAGAAGAAACCCATTGAAACTTCAGGATTTAAAGAGTATTTGAATGGAAAAATAGGCCAAATCCACACCTGAGCAATGCATGCAACTAGTTTTTCCATACAGGAGGCATCATGAAGCTGTCATCATCAAAAAATACTTGTGTATGAAGTATTAAATACATTTCAATAATCGTGTTCAATACTTTTTCCCTTTTTCATGTCTTATTATTACACATAACTTATTTTGTGAACATCTATGGTTTGATTTCAATGTTTTGTTGATTGCATAGTTCTGAGAAATTCATGTCAATAGCACCTTTAGAAATATATTTACTTAGAAAATTTGTGATGTGTTCAATATTTATTTAATTTGCTGTATTTGCTATTAAAATAATTATTTGGCCAATAACACAGTATTTATGAGATATTACAATAATATACTGCAGAGTTAAGTGTTTTCTACTTTTAAATAAAACATTAATTTTTGAATTATTTATTTACAAAAAGAAAAATAATATCGGTTTTATGAGAAATTGCGTGGGTATACACCTTTGATCATCAACTCACCATGAAAGTTAGTCAGTTATTATTACTTATTATTTCCCATTGTTTTTACCCAGGAAAAAAAATACAATAATTACATACAACATTATATTCTGTAGCAAATAATTTAGAAAATTTTAACTACTCTTCATTCAATGGCAGCCATAGGCTCATATTTCTCCTGACTAGTTAAAAAATCATGTACATTTGTTTCATAAACGATAGTAGTTGAGTGTGACGTTATCAGTTCTTAAAATAAACTATCAATATGATGAATTTACACTTAAAACGCTGTTAATCCTAAAACTCATACCTGGGGCCTCACAGGCCTGCTAGGTTACATGTTTTCTATTGTAGATTTCTATGGTTGCGCGTTCTAGGGTTAATGGCCTAAAACTGTCAGATAATAGATTTTTGGCAAGACTTCAATGCATTATAAGAAGTCCATATATGGTAAATATAATGGTTTTGCAGCAATGAATCTGGATTTTCAATGAAAACCTGAAGAAATCATCAAGCCTTGGAGACTTATGTGCTCAAATAGTTTTAAAATATTTTTAGTTGGGATCTAATATTAGTCACATGAGGCCATTTACTGATCTCAGGTCAGGTATCAGATTACACTTTTCTGTACTATGATACAGTATGCCAGTATTGTATTATCTACATTCTTTTAATCATGGCTACATCTGTACATTCCATTGTTGCAATGGGATGATAAACTACAATTGTTAGTGACAATGAATATATATTTTCAATTAGATGGGTTTCTACTTTAGCCAGTCTTCTATCACCATTCTATTGGTCAAACACAACAAAGGGAAACAATAGATAAAATTAACATGACTGGGCCCTATGAAGAAAGTATTTATAATGGGGGTGAGAGGGAATGTTACAAAAATCAACTTATGACTCGAACTTATGTCTAAAAAAGTTAAAAGATGAAGAAAGTCAGCATTAATGTCAAGTGCCGTAAGGACAATATTAATAATAATATTTGTTCACTTACATAGCGCCAGTAATTCCACAGCGCTTTACATACATTGGGCAACACTGTCCCCATTGGGGCTCACAATCTAAATTCCCTATCAGTATTTCTTTGGAGTGCTGGAGGGAACCAGAGTACCAGGAGGAAACACACGCAAACACAGGGAGAACATACAAACTCCCTGCAAATGTTGTCCTGGGTGGGATTTGAATGTGGGACCCCAGCGCTACAAGACAGCAGTGCTAACCACTGAGCCACCGTGCCACCCGTGATGAATCTAGTCATATAGAAAGATTGTGTTGTAGGAAACATAAGTAAAGATTATATTGCTTGTCAATTAGTGAAAGCCGATAAATTAACTGAGTAGGCTGTGCGTTGAAGAGACTGTGAAAAGGCAAGGGAAATTCAGAGCGCTTGCGCTGAAAGGTTACTTCAGTACACAAGTGTGGGAAAAAAACTGAAAGTGCATATCTACAAAGGTGACTCTAGGGTAGAAACGTGAGAAAAAAAGAGCGCATGCTCTGAAAGGCAAATGACGTGCATGCAGTGAAAGTACAAAAGAGTGTGCGTTAGGGATGAGATGACATATAACGATAGCTGGGTAGAAGTAATGAAAGAAGAAAAGACAAAATTGTAATTGGACATATTTAATATATAAATATAATAACAACAGTATGGAACAAAACTGACCATTATTACTAGAATAAACAATTGATTAATCAAAATATTACATATAATTCCACCTTAAATAATTATATTAATCAAAAAATACCTTTAAAAAACAGAAAGCGGTTCATAAAAAGGGATTGGTGTCTTTTCTTTAAAAATATTAATTTTTATTCAAAAGTTTTTTAAAAATACATGTAATACATGTTCAAAGAGATATATATAAAAGGACATGATCAAAAAACCCATAGTAATGCAGCAACGGTGAAACAGAAAATATAAATATTCAGTGTATTGACCAAAACATGTAAACTTCCATTAATATATAGCATAAAGAATAAATGATAAATAAAGTGCAAAGTGCTTTTATATCGCTATATATATATATGGTAATATATATATATAGCTATATATATATGGTAATAAGGTATGAAGCAAAAAATAGCATATAGAAATAAAGTGCCAGTGAAGTGCAAGAAAGTGTTGCTAGATTCAATATACCTTAGTAGTGTTCAAGAATGTACTGTATACCGCTATGTCCCTTAGAATAAACAATTAGAGAAATATCGCTGTATACAAATATATCTCTCTAACAAATAATTTTGCAGAAAATTGGTCTTATAGTAGACTAATAGATTATTAATTACTTTGAATAAATTGTATTGCTAATAGGGTGAAGAAGATCCATAGTGAGGCTAATGTGTGTCAGAAATGTGTGTGAGAACAATCAAGAAGGAGCGTAATGGAGAATGTAAGACTAATTAATTTATATAGCAAAATTGAATTTAAAAGTGATAATGTACATTTATTTATTACATTAACAACTAATACAAATATAATAACATTTTATAAAGAATTTTAAAAAATTAGACATCTGAGTGGTTTTTTTATGTCATTCAACAATTAACTGTTAGATAGCAATGAGATTTTTCATTTCATATGACATTTTAAAGTGATTGGAAGGCCATGCAAATAATAAAACAACTCAGTTACTTCATTTAGACCATAGGTTTTTGAGTGTTCAACTTATAGATCCAATAGATCAAGCATAATCTTATTGGATCTATAGGTTGAACTCCCTAAAACCCAACATCTACAAGAAGTAACTGAGTTGTGTTTTAGGCACTTGAGAGATAAGTGTAGCTTATTTTAAAATATTCTCTATCTTAGGGAGAATTGTGAAAAATATCAGAAAACTCATTAAATGTCTGTCAGAATATTACATAGAGCACATTATGCATTAGACAATTAGAAGTTTTTCTTCCTCTAATTTCAAATTTCTATAAATTACTTGAAAGGCTAGTGAATATTCTATTCTCCTTAGAACATCCACAATCTTCAACTTTGAAAATCTGAGTAATAACCAGAAAGAGTTAGACATAAAAGCCATTGTCTAACTCAATCCTCATCAACTTTCTTCATTTGTTGAAAAGATGTAAGGGTCTGAAAGTTTGAAGTCGTCATTATGCAAAAGCTTTATAAACCGTAGCACACTGTATTTATAAAAGTTTTAAGAAATAAAGAAGATTCCATACATGAGAGTGATTTCTCTAAATTACTGAAAATCTAACTTGTCTTTTGCAGAGTTGATGCACCGTTACCCTTCGCCCCTGGACATGTGAGCACACAATGTGATGGGGTGGGATTGGCACCATTTAAGCATTAGTGCCTTGGGCTCTGTTTCCGCCATCATGTGGCTAAAATATTTTTTTAACACCTATTGAGATATCATATTCATGCATCTATTTCTAGGGGATTAGACCCTGCAATTTCTCATGGTGTGATCATAATTCTTTGGATTGGAGATAAATTTTGCATTTTTCTTATGACGTTTGTGAGGTTGGGTATTTTTGTCGGGTGTCAATTGACAACAAAAAGAGCTCCAACTATGGAGTGCTGCTGAAAACCCTCTCCAATCATTTGTGAAGGCCCTATTACCATTTGGCCCCTGAATGAATGACGGGATTAATATGAAGGGGCCATGGTGGCACAGTCTAGTATTTGAGTGTAATGTGAATAACTATGAAAGAATTGATGAACTCATAATATACATATGGGGGAAATGTGTTGAATGGTTTTTACTGTACATCTCTGAATATCTTCCTTTCTGGAGCGTATCTTATGGGAGATCTATGAATATCTTCCTCTTTAGGATGTCTTTGTGCTGCATGATCACTGCAGCCTCTGATGGTGATGGACAATTTCTATTGGCACTGGGGCTCCAGTGATTATATAAAATTAACCGTGTGTATATTTTTCATGTCCTATATTTTTGTGTGAGGTTTATAGAGCAGGTGTGATTAAGTTATGACACCACCATTGATGTAGGGGTTTCTGTAATGGGTGGGAATATTTGGACACACAAAAACACCCCCCATCCCTCTCCTGTTGCCCAGTTTATTAGATATCATTGTTGTGCAACATGGACATTGTGGTTGGAGGTTCTGGTAGTATGCTGTAATTTTTATTAGCCATGTATACAGGCAGTTGTTCATATATATTTAAAATAGTTATCTTTTAGTTGGGTATTTGATTGATTACATTGGTTAGTTATACCCTTAGTTCTATCTAGTTCTATCTATTTCTGTAAGTGTATACCTTAGCTTAAAGGCTGCTTTACATGCAGCGACATCGCTAGCGATGTTGCTAGCAAAAGCACCCGCCCCCATCATTTGTGCGTCATGGGTAAATCGCTGCCCGTGGCGCACAATATCGCCAGTACGCGTCACACATACTTACCTTCCTAGCGACGTTGCTGTGGGTGGCGAACAACCTCTTTTTTAAGGGGGAGGTTCGTGCATCATCACAGCGACGTCACACAGCGAGCCACCAATAGAAGCGGAGGGGCGGAGACCAGCCGCATTAACGACACGCCCACCTCATTGCTGGAGGACGCAGAAACGCTGTTGTTCATCGTTCCTGGGGTGTCACATGTAGCGATGTGTGCTGCCTCAGGAACGATGAACAACCTGCGTCCAAAATAAGCAACGACATTTGGGAAAGGAATGACATGTCAACGATCAACAATTAGGTGAGTATTTTTGATCGTTAGCAGTCGCTCGTAGGTGTCACATGCAACAATGTCGCTAACAAGGCTGGATGTGCATCACAAATTACGTGACCCCAGCGATATCTCGTTAGCGATGTCATTACGTGTAAAGCAGCATTAAGAAGGTAGTAAATGCCAGCTATTCAAAATTTTAGAATTTTCAGAATCATAAAAAGAAACAACTTATACTACATGCCAATATTGTCTCCATCAGATCTCAACAAGCTTACATTATATTTTTGACTGTCCAAAAAATAAAAAGAAAGAAAACCTTATAAAAAGCCCCTTTTCAATATTTATTCAATACAAGAAGATTTTGTGAAAAACAAACCTTATGATACAATTATCAGACATGGCCTGTAAATAAAAACTGTTGCTAGTGAGAAAAACACTCACAAAATTTCAAGATTTTGTTTGCTTTTTCCATGAATCTATTTTGACATTTTGCAAATGTTCATGAAGTATTCAAATGATTTGGTGATATTAGCTAAACAAATTGCTTTTAAACTATATAGAAAATTGTCTCTGTGTTTATAGAAATTCATTATAGTTTTCATTTTATTACAGCGGTTTAATAAATTGAAGGTGAACTAAATTCTGATTGATTGCTATGGTCTACAAAAACAGGTTGTCTCTTAGGCCTCCTTCAGACATCCCTGTCTGATGTCCGTTTTCACACATACCGGAGACACGGGCACACATAGACCCTTTGAAATCAATGGGTTTGCGCACATGTGCATGTTTTGCCATGGACCATGTATCCGTGTTGAGCATACATGTGTCCATGTACTCCACACATAGACATGTCCGTTTTTCTCTGGCAGCACATTTGTTACATAAACCGTACGCATGGGTTCTGTGTGACATGTACCAGAGAAAACACATGTGTCTGTGAAATAAAATGAATTTCTATACTCACCTTCTCCAGCACTGCTGTCTCTGCTGCTGCTGTCACTTGCTTCCGAACCCTGCTCATTATGCTCATCACATATGCACAACACAAAGGACTGGAAGCAGCAGCAGTAGGGAGTCGGCAGGGCCGGAGACCGTAGATCAGTATCACGGACAGCAAAGCAAGGGACAGGTGAGCAGAAAGTTTCTATTCTCCGTGTGTTATCATGGATAACACTCAGAGAACACACATGTGCCAAAATCACAGCCCACAGAGGGCAATATGCACATTTTACATGTCTATGCAAAACACGCGTGGTTTTAGACAGTTGCGATAAATGAGGGAGATTAGATGTTCAGATGATTCGTTACTTCTCACAAAGATATTACTATTGTTGAAACTGCACAATCTGCTGCTCATCATGTTAAACACAATCAATATATTGATAAGTGGTCAGGGGTAGATTTCAGATCATAGGCAATAAAAGACAGGTGAGTACTACAGTATTACAGAGAGTGATACACTGTTAGAAAATCACGTGTTAAAGTTGTGAAAAACACAAGCAAGGTACAAACAAAAGGTGCATAATTTAATTAATTTCCTAAAAGATTGAGCTGCTTGTACATCTCAGCAAAAGACATTAAAAATTTGAAAAGTAACTAATATGACAGTAATTACACTATTTGTACAGTATTTTCTATCTGGATAAACCTATTATTTTACATGTAGTATACAAAAACAGACGCGATTCTGCATCACCGCATTGTATCTTGAAATGGGGTAGGGAAGGAGTAGGTGATGCAAGGGTCTTTATCCAATAGCACACTGGTCATGGGTGCACGTTTAAAAAGGAAAAGAGTTCCAATATGAATCCCAGAAGATCATAAGACAATTGCACAATCCATTCGATATCCAAAAGGTGCTTTATTTAATCCAAAAAGTGCATTAAAAAGCGTGAAGAGAGCCAGCTGCAGGCCCCCAGGGGATGACAGCCATTTCGCACCTTCTAGTGCTTCCATGGGCCCACTGGAAGCATTAGAAGGTGCAAAACAGCCATCGTCCCCTGGGGCCTGCACCTGGGTCACTTCCCGCTTTTTAATTCACTTCTTGGATTAAATAAAGCACATTTTGGATATTGAATGGATTTTGCTGTTGTCTTCTGATCTTCTGGGATTCCCATTATTTTACATGACTTTGCTAATAACAGTTCTTATTTCTTTTAGATATCATTAAAGGATATTGATTTTACTTAATTATTTGTCTTTAGACATTATTACTCACACATATTCAAATATATTTAATGTCTTCATATATCAGGAATCAGAAAACTTTATTTTTAGTTTTTTTAGTCTTACCTGATAGAATGAATTTCTCATTAAGCCTTGTGGATTGACTTGATCTTCACTCCCCGGTGTCTGATAGTTATTTGGCGTGAAGACAATTAAGTCACTTTTAGGTCGAAATGAATTGGAACTTATGTTATACTGAGTGTGTTGGGAATACATCCAGCTCCCTCCAGTGTTGGAGCAGATTCTGTAATTTTCTTTTAGTTCATTGACCTCATCTCGGTATTTTTGCCATTTTAACACAGTAAATACAATCAGAGTAATAAGAAAAATACTTGATATTATGCAAATTGCAACAACCAAGTAAATATTGGCATCAGAAAATTCATCAATATTCCCCTTGGTCTCTTGATTATCAAACTTTAATTCTTCTCCGGACTCGACCACCGATATGACAATTTGTGTCTCTGACATCATGACCGGTTCACCATGATCCTGAGCTACTACATACAATCTGTACTCATCATTATCAGAATCTGTAAAGGACCGTTTCAAAGTGATTTCTCCAGTTTGATGTGCAATTATAAATAGAGATTTTCCAGATCCTCCAAGATCCTTTAACTTGTAAAATGTCAAAGCATTGTATCCAGAATCCAGATCTACGGCCTTCACTTTAGTTATCAGGTGTCCAGGTTCTGCTGACTTTGAAGCTTTGATTGTTAATGCAGAATGAAGTGGGGTGAATGTGGGAGCATTATCATTAATGTCCTCAATAAATATATTTAGGGTAAGGTTAGAACTGAGGGCTTGTAGACCAGCATCAGTGGCTTTTATATGACACTGGAAATATGTAATCTGTTCATGGTCAAATGATACTAAAGCAAAGACCTTCCCATTCTCTGGATTAATGGAAATGTAGGAAGAAATAGGAATTCCCTCAATTGTGCGTTCCCTAATTGAGTAAGTAATGAATGAATTCTGACCAATATCTGGGTCAGAGGCTGATGCTGTATATATATGAGACCCGGGAGGATTGTTCTCTTTTATCAATATTGTGTCTACTGACTGGACAAATCTTGGAGCATTGTCATTGGCATCACTTATATCAATTTTAAGAGTTTTGGAGGTAGACAGGGATGGAGAACCTTCATCTCTTGCAATTATTGTAACTTCATATTCATCTTTCACTTCTCGATCCAAAGGTCCATTTACGATCAAGGAAAAATCACCGGTGAAAGCTGGATTTACCTTAAATGGTGAAGGCTCAGAAACGAAGCAATGGACTTTTCCATTTGATCCTGAATCTTTATCATGGACACTGATGATGGCAACTGTTGTGTCCTGAGGGGAATTTTCAGGAACAGGAACTGATAATGATGTCACTGTCATCTCAGGAGGGTTGTCATTGATATCAATGACAGTCACTAGAACTTTACAGTGTCCAACAAGTTTAAGATCTCCATTATCAATAGCATCAACCTGAATTTCATACATATGTTTTGTTTCAAAGTCCAACTCTCCATTTACTGTAATTTCCCCTGTGTTCTGGTTCAGGCTAAAAATAGTGCTTGCTTCCCTGGACACCAAATTGCTAAATTCATAAAGTATTTCTCCATTTCTGCCCTCATCCAAATCTGTAGCGTTTAGCTTGAACACCAGAATCCCTTTAAGAGCATCTTCATTAACACTGCATTGGTAAAATGGTTGATCAAACACAGGAGCATTATCATTAAAGTCTTCCACAGTGATGACAATCTGTGTTGTACCACTCAGCCTTGGTTTTCCTCCATCATAAGCTGTAAGTATCAGATTGTGCACAGACTGCATCTCTCTGTCTAAAGGCTTTTTCAGCACAAGCTCCAATGATCTGATTTGATTCAAATATTTTTGAAAATCCAAAGCAAAATAATCACTTGCACTGAGATCATAATTTGTAATTGAATTTGTTCCAAGATCTGGATCTTCAGCTCCTTTAATTCTGAAACGTGATCCTGCAGGTCTGCCTTCTGATATAACAAAATTATTTATACTAGAGGAGAATACAGGACTATTGTCATTGATATCCTCTATTTCTACATCTACACGATACATCTGCACAGGCTTATCTACAATAACCTGCAGAGGAATTATACAGAAGGGTGTATCTGAACACAGCACTTCTCTGTCTATTGTCTCTTTAACAAACAAGATTCCATTCTGCAGATTAACCTGGAAATATTCCTTCTCATCTCTAGAGACAATATGTAACATTCTGGAATTAATCTCACCTATATCCAGTCCAAGATCCTGAGCAGTTCTCCCAACAAAGGTGCCATGCTTGGATTCCTCGGGGATGATATAATGCAGCTGACTCAGGACCACATCCCACGATATTTGTAACAAAAAGAATTGGACAAACCTGCTCCTTGTTTGATAATCCAGTCTCTGATTCAGCATTTCTTAAATAGTAAAGATGATGATTTCTCCAGTAATAAAGGCACTCACGCTGATAGAAGATTTAAGGAACTGGAAAAAAAAATCTGTCATGGCCGGAATCCGTGCAGCAAGATTTTCATTTCACGTTGGAGAAATGCATTTCCTCTTTCCTTCCTGCTATTAGTTGGTGAGGAGTGCCATCTAATGCTCAATTTTTAGACTGCATGTCAGGTATGTTTGTATCTTTATTTTTTTTTTATCAAGGCATCCTTTTATATGACTTTTACATTTTATATTTACAATTCCATTTAATTAAATTACAAATTAATAGATTTTATAAAATGATTTCAACTATTGTAAATATAACCAACATTAATTAATTATTTTACACCTTAAGATAACGTTGTTTCAAATGTTTTCCTATTGAACATAACAAAACAATTTTGTATCATATAATAATGATCACATTATTCCTTTTAGATTTAAAAAATAAACTCTGCATATCCTTAAGCTCAATATTTATACCTTCTCCTTTTAAGCATTCCGTACAACATTTATTTCAACTGGTCAATTAAGTTTAATACATTCTTAACTTTTTACCATATATTGTGCAGCAAAAATGTATTAAACTTAAAAATAATTATTCAATGGACAAGTATATATTGATAATAAGCTCAACATTTATGCAAAAGAAGAAAAGAATTTGGTATATATTAAGAATATAGTTGTAATAATATAATAATCATAATATTATATATATTAAGAATATAGTTGTTTAAGTAGCACAATTTTTCATAAAATTAAATATTTTGGCATTAGTTAAATAATAATAACAAAATATACAGAGAAAAATAAATTGCAATGACACTGAATGGTAAAGACATTAGGATAGTAAACAACAGTAATATAAAAGATTGTTGGTTTCATTAACATAAATAATAACACAGGTCTTCAAAAAATGTTTTCAAGAGCCGTTTTGGTTATTCCACCTAATCTGTATGTTTTTGAGTGCGTTGAATCATAAAAATGACCTCCGTTTTGTTATAGGACATCACGTTTTCTGACAATAGGAAACTATGTTAAATAAGGCAATACCTCAAAATAAATGAAAACAGACGTATAAAATTAATTTTTATTACAAGTTTTTCATGAAAATCATTTTTCTTTTAAACTCTGAGAGCTCACTAACGCACACTAAAAGCGATTCTTCTTCCCTGTGAGATGTCCAACAGTAGTCTGCCATCATTATAATGCTCCATCTTCCCTGGTATATTCTTTTGATCTCTTTAATGTGCTAGTGGAATCGTTCACCTTTGTCTTCACTCACAGCTCCCAAATTTTCAGGAAAATTGTCAAGGTGTGAATGGAGCAAACGCACTTTCAAACTCATCAGCGTTCATTCAGCATTTCAGCATTTATCCGACAATCTTTTTGTAGACAAGATTTTTATTATTGCCTACATTTTTTTCTAGGACCTCTTTAAATGCAATCCACTCTTCTTTTTGAAGATCTATCATGGTATTGATAAACTCTTGATTAGCTATAAGCCTTCTAATGTCTGGCCCAACAAACATACCTTTTTCCATGTTACCTCCGAGAGGCCTGGAATCTTGGTGACTATGTATTTGAAGCATTCTCCATTTCTTAAAAGTGATTTTAAAAATTGCTTCATCAATCCCAATTTTATGTGGAGAGCTGGTAGAAGAACTTTATAGGGAGGTACCAAAGTTTCTCAGAGAACATTTTTCTCACCAACTGTGAGCCCCACTTGGCTGCCAAATCTTCTTGGTGCAGTGATGTTATTGGTGTCGACACAAAAATAAACAGTATTTGGTATAGCCAGCTTGGTGCCCGAGCAGCATGTACAAGACTTTTAAATCCCTGCACACTTGCCAACCATGGTCTACATATTTAAGTTTACGAAGAAACAAATACAAGTTCTCGTAGGTTTCCTTGAGTTGTATGGAATGACCTATAGGGATGGAAGCATAAAAGCTGCTGTTGTGGAGTAAAACTACTTTTAGACTATTTGAAGAATCTATAAAAAGATGCCATTGTGCTGAATCATATTGGATTTTGAATTGACTCATCAAACCTTTGACATCTATGCAATAAACCAGCCTGTCTTCCTGAGCAAAGTAAGGAACAAACTGCTTTTCACAATGTCTGAACCATGAAAAAGACACTCCTGGCAACAATAAATTCCTGCTTTTGAGCCTTGATGTAGCCTTGATGTGGCTTTTGTAGCTCAGCGGCATCTTTGGGAAGATTCAAGTCCCTTACCAAATCATTCATTTCCTCCTGGGAAAACAATTTTGGTCTTGTATCATCTTCAAAGTAAGAACTTGACTAATCATCTGGTTCAGGTATAACTCCACCTTCATTGGAGCTAGTTATCTCTTCCAAGGTAGCAGGGGCCTTGGGTATTGGAATATCTGTGCCATGGGGGATGGGACAAATGGCTGAGTAGGATAGGGGTATGCAATGGAATGAATGAGGAATTAAATCTTTAATGCACTGATGTAAATTAATTAATAGTAATTTTGACTTTAAATTTAGTTAACTCGTTCAGCCCCCGGGCGCTTTCCGTTTTGGTTTTTTGTTCCCCTTCTTCTGAGAGCCATAACTTTTTTATTTTTCTGTCAATTTTGCCATATGAGGGCTTGATTTTGGCGGGACAAGTTGTACTTTTAAATTAAACCATACATTTTACCATATAGTGTGCTGGAAAACAGCAAACAAAATTTAAGTGTGGAAAAACTGCAAAAAAAGTCTGATCACACAATAGTTTTTGGGATGTTTTATTCACCATGTTCACTATATGGTAAAACTGATGTGTCAGTGTGATGCCTGAGGTCAGTGCGAGTTTGTAGACACCAAACATGTATAGGCTTACTTGTATCTAAGGAGTTAAAAAAATTCACAAGCTTGTCCAATAAAAGTGGCGTACGTTTTGCGCCATTTTCCAAAACCCGTAGTGTTCTCATTTTTCGGGATCTATGGCTCAGTGATGGTTTATTTTTTGCATCTCGAGCTGACTTTTTTAATGGTACCATTTTTGTGCACATGCTACATTTTGATCGCCTGTTATTGCATTTTGCGTAAAACTTGCGGCGACCAAAAAATGTAATTTTACGCCGTTTACCAATCAGATTAATTGATTTTATATTTTGATAGATCGGGCATTTCTGAACTTGGCGATACCAAATATGTGTACATTTTTTCATTTTTTTAAACCTTTAATTTTCAATGGGGTGAAAGGGGGGTGATTTGAACTTTTAGGGTTTTTTTATTTTTTTAAAACTTTTTTTGCTTTTTTTTTATTTTACTAGTCCCCCTAGGGGGCTATAGCGATCAGCAATGTGATTGCTCTGCCCTATCTGCTGATCACAGCTACACAGCTGTAAACAGCAGATATGTTCACTTTCTGATTCACTCGGCTCCCAGCCGAGTGAAACCGAAAGTGACTCATGATAGCTACAGGCGTCATAACATGACCCTGTGCTACCATGGTAACCACCGAAAGTCACGTGATCACGCACGTGACTTCCGGTGGGGGCGGCGGTAAGTGAAAAAAATAATTGCCGCGCGCATATACATCTTGCTGCCAGACTTTGGCAGCGAGATGTAAGGGGTTAAATGTTGCAGGTGGAATGCGATTCCACTCGTAACATGCAGGAACACATGTCAGCTGTTGAAAACAGCTGATATGTGCATATATCGTTGCGACCTGCCCACGGTGGGGGGTGGGGATTAACCTCACACGATCCATGACGGATGGATCCGTCATGGGTCATGAAGGGGTTAAAACCCTAAGATCAAAAAAATATCAAAAATTGAAAAACGTTTACTAAATTTGAAGAGAATTTTGCATTTTGTGGCAAATTCTGAGATCCAGGACTTTTAAAATATTATATTTTGTTTTCAGCACACAAAAATACATGAAAATTTGATGAAAATAATCAAACAGCTTCTAAGTCAAATTAATCACAAAAGAAAAGAATGTTAAACGGACCTGCCATATGATTAATGCCTGAATCACAGGAAGTATGAATGCTGGCTAACACTACCTGCTACACCATCATATATTATATATAAAAGTTAACCTGATATCAATATTTAGTGCTAATCACATATACCACATACTCCAAAACTGAACCTTATAGTTCATTAAACTGAATATTTAGAACGATTTGTTTTGTTTGGCAACTTTTTTGGAACTCAAGTCATGTACACTCTTGGCAAATCTGCTGAAATTCAAAGACAGCACAGCTGCTCAAATTGGGATGGGAAATTCAATTAGCATCCATTTTATCCAAAGCCAAAAAAAGGGTCCCAAATGTTAATTGTTAAAAGAACTATACTGTGGTTCATTTAGATATAAATTATTATGCATCGCACAACACACTTATTATAAAAACACAAAATAAAACCTGCAAATATAAATTCTCCTTTTTTTGACCCAATACACATCTCAGAAATAAACAACTTAAAATATTCCAATTTGAATGTAAAATATTTAACATTTTATTGAATATTTTGCTCACCATGTGTCCAATAACAGAGACATGGATTTAAAGTTACGCAAAACTTTATGTCTTGAACTATAACAAATTAGAAAAGTTGTAAAATATTAAATGGCTGTTATGACTTTACAAAGGGCACAATGTGTATAATAAATAAGCAAATAAATAATTGAAAAAGTAAGACTAGATAAATAAACTAAGAAAAATGTATTAAAAAAAGACAGCCATTGACAGTCTACATCACTGTTTCTAGTCATGTACCATCAAAATAAAATATATATCTCACAAAAAAGAATTTCAGCAAACCATGAAACAGAATTTCAAATGTTTTCTAATGTTAACAAAATAAGAAACAAATTTGAAAAGTGAAGATGTATTTCCTTTTTTATTTCATTTTTCCCATTATCACCAGCATTAAAAAATATAAAAATAACATAAATATTAGACCTCATGTGTCATCAAAAATTGAGGCAAAAAATATTTGAATATGTGAATAAGAAAAATTTGTAGCGCTGCTATAACATCATGTACAGTTAGGTCCAGAAATATTTGGACAGTGACACAATTTTCGTGAGTTGGGCTCTGCATGCCACCACATTGGATTTGAAATGAAACCTCTACAACAGAATTCAAGTGCAGATTGTAACGTTTAATTTGAAGGTTTGAACAAAAATATCTGATAGAAATTGTAGGAATTGTACACATTTCTTTACAAACACTCCACATTTTAGGAGGTCAAAAGTAATTGGACAAATAAACCAAACCCAAACAAAATATTTTTATTTTCAATATTTTGTTGCAAATCCTTTGGAGGCAATCACTGCCTTAAGTCTGGAACCCATGGACATCACCAAACGCTGGGTTTCCTCCTTCTTAATGCTTTGCCAGGCCTTTACAACCGCAGCCTTCAGGTCTTGCTTGTTTGTCGGTCTTTCCGTCTTAAGTCTGGATTTGAGCAAGTGAAATGCATGCTCAATTGGGTTAAGATCTGGTGATTGACTTGGCCATTGCAGAATGTTCCACTTTTTTGCACTCATGAACTCCTGGGTAGCTTTGGCTGTATGCTTGGGGTCATTGTCCATCTGTACTATGAAGCGCCATCCGATCAACTGTGCGGCATTTGGCTGAATCTGGGCTGAAAGTATATCCCGGTACACTTCAGAATTCATCCGGCTACTCTTGTCTGCTGTTATGTCATCAATAAACACAAGTGACCCAGTGCCATTGAAAGCCATGCATGCCCATGCCATCACGTTGCCTCCACCATGTTTTACAGAGGATGTGGTGTGCCTTGGATCATGTGCCGTTCCCTTTCTCCTCCAAACTTTTTTCTTCCCATCATTCTGGTACAGGTTGATCTTTGTCTCATCTGTCCATAGAATACTTTTCCAGAACTGAGCTGGCTTCATGAGGTGTTTTTCAGCAAATTTAACTCTGGCCTGTCTATTTTTGAAATTGATGAATGGTTTGCATCTAGATGTGAACCCTTTGTATTTACTTTCATGGAGTCTTCTCTTTACTGTTGACTTAGAGACAGATACACCTACTTCACGGAGAGTGTTTTGGACTTCAGTTGATGTTGTGAACGGGTTCTTCTTCACCAAAGAAAGTATGCAGCGATCATCCACCACTGTTGTCATCCGTGGATACCCAGGCCTTTTTGAGTTTCCAAGCTCAGCAGTCAATTCCTTTATTCTCAGAATGTACCCGACTGTTGATTTTGCTACTCCAAGCATGTCTGCTATCTCTCTGATGGATTTTTTCTTTTTTTCAGCCTCAGGATGTTCTGCTTCACCTCAATTGAGAGTTCCTTAGACCGCATGTTGTCTGGTCACAGCAACAACTTCCAAATGCAAAATCACACACCTGTAATCAACCCCAGACCTTTTAACTACTTCATTGATTACAGGTTAATGAAGGAGACGCCTTCAGAGTTAATTGCAGCCCTTAGAGTCCCTTGTCCAATTACTTTTGGTCCCTTGAAAAAGAGGAGGCTATGCATTACAGAGCTATGATTCCTAAACCCTTTCTCCGATTTGGATGTGAAAACTCTCATATTGCAGCTGGGAGTGTGCACTTTCAGCCCATATTATATATATAATTGTATTTCTGAACATGTTTTTGTAAACAGCTAAAATAACAAAACTTGTGTCACTGTCCAAATATTTCTGGCCCTGACTGTATGACTCCAAAATGGCCTGGTCCCTGAACTGGTACTTTTCAAGCCTCAGCATTGAACATTTTTAAACATAATTGTAAAATTTTTACAGTATGTCAGGTTATTGATATAGCTGTTAATAGTCTTTAAACATGGTAGTGGATTGGAAATTACTTAACTAATTTTTCTAAAACTACAAAGGTGGAAAAGATAACGAAGAAAATTAGGTATGAACATTGCTCACATAGATGTTTTTAGACCATCTTTTTCCCATTAAAATGAATTATTTAATATTATTTTGTTTTGAAAAAATCTGTTTAATATTTCTGATAAACAAACACGAGCCTGTAATCTCAGTACATTATCAAAGCGACTCTTAGGTGGCCTTTTAAAGAAGTTTTATGCACTCACCTTTTGCCACAAAACTTCAAGCATATATGATTTTTCCAAAGCCTCCTCATGTTTCTAGTGTTTTTCCAGGTCTGCTGCTTGCCTAGAATCGATCCTGTGTTTTGTCCTGCCCCGGATTTCCACAGGTGAAAAGATTAGGAATGAAGTAAATCAATTCTATGGTGGCCGCGCTCCCCATAGTAATAATTTGGAAACTTTCTGTCCACAAATGGAATTTATTGCTCAAAAACATACTAAAAAAATTAAAAACAGATACAACGCGTTTCAGCGGGAAACCTGAGGAAGGCGATTGTTCCAGCCGAAATGCGTTGTACCTGTTTTTCATTTTTTTTGTGTATGTCTTTGAGCAATAAATTCCATTTGTGGACAAGAAGTTTCTAAATAATTACTATGGAGAGCGTGGCCACCACAGAATTGATTGACTTAATTCCTAATATTTAGAATCCATTATGGAAATTCCGGTGGATCTGAATTCATATACATAGAAGTATCTAATTATTCTTTTAAAAAGTCCAAATTTTATTAATACATTTAAAAACACTACCTTTAGATTGCTGTTAGGAGACTAGTCTCCTACCAACATTCTAAATGTAGTGCTTTTAACCCTGCTATTCTGTTTGGGTCTCTTATACATTTATAATGTTCCGGTCATTTTTAACCAGACCTATTAAAGTCTTGATTGTTAGCTAATTTAAGGGTTTTGTTTGAATACCTGTTGCATTATTATACTGTGTGTGAACATTGTTGTTCATAAACAAATGAAAAATTAAATAAAACTTAATTTTTATTTTTTGTGTCAAAAAATGTTACATGGCCTTATTGCAAGATTCATGCATATTGCGCATTTGTGCATAAAAAATATTCTTTATAAAAATGTAAGCTATAACTAATAAGATCAAACTGTATGTAAATATGTTTAAAAAATAAAAAATAAAATAAAAAGTTTATTTTTTCTATATAAAATTGTAAATAAGGTTCACGGTGCTAAATTTACTGTTTGCATCCATCACAAGTATCATTTACATGTCTTTTTCATAAGTACTTTGCACAACTGCAACATGTAAAGATGAACTTTTGGAGCTCTGACTTCTATACATGTGCTCTCTCTGTGTTCTCTCCAGTTGTAGGGAAAGTGAAGTAACTGTATGAACTAGTATGGTAATTGTACACTGATAAGATCAGAGAAAACACCACCTTTTAGCATAGGATAGGCCACAGTAAAACAAACACGCTTGTCAGACAGAATTTATTAGTGCTCTTTTCAGGTCAGCATTGCACAGAAATAGAACCAGCTAACACAAGGAACATAAGAAAATCTTTTCATTTACAATGTGAAATGTTGATAACTGAATTGAACTATTTCTATATGAAGAGCAGGGTAAATAAGATACAGCAAAAAAAATTTGCACATAACTATACTAGAAGCCCAATCCATCTGCAGTATCGTAATTTGAAAATGTATGTATGTGTAAATCGACACTGGCCAAAAGGACATAGATAAATTGATAAATAATAGTAGATGCAATATATAGTCCAAAATGAAATTATAACTTTTATTTTACTCAAAAAATGGCTGGAGATTAGTATAAAAAGGTATCTGTCATTTTTTTCCAAACTGTACAACTATATAAGAAAAGTGGAGCAAAAAGTAAACAAAAAACACTACCCATAGAAGCAACCCTTCAAATGAGGAACAGTCAATTAACCACAAATTTCAGAACTGCATAATGAATATTTAAAAAATATCACATTTCAAATTTGGTCATTTTTGACAAAACAGAACAGCAGGGTTAGATGTATTAATAACATTTGGACTTTTTAAAACAATAAATAAATACTTTTATGAACAGTATATATTAATTTGGATCCACTGGAATTTCCACAACTGATTCTTATTTCGCCTTCTGCAAGGGTAGCCACCCTGGTCCGTGAGGATTTTTTGGACATAGACGCTACATGAGGGAATTCCACTGTCGGTAAGCTGGCTTTTTTCCTTTTTTTTTTTTCCCTTACTTACATATCTAGAGTTACATACATTCACATATTTTGCATGTCGGAATAACTGTAAGATTTCTTAAAACCTTTGGAGGTGTAACAATTTTTTTCTTTGTTTATTTTTCTTTTTGGCCTTGAAAGTATTTTTTTTATTAGAACTAGTTTAGTTTTTTGTATTTTTTTGTACCAGCTGTAGTTTAGAATTAATCCATTTATTTCACCATTATAGTGTACTGAAAAAAAAACATGTGAAACTCAATTAAAAAACAGCAATTTCTACATTTTTTTGAAGGTTTTGTCTTTATAACTTTTTACTTTGCGCTATAAAATATTTTACAGGTCACTATTGTTTTGGTTCAATACATATAAAAACTACTTTGGAGCTAATGCAATTTTTACATTATTGGTTGATAAAGTGTATGAGGGTTTGGTTTTTGTGGAACAAGTTTTCGTTTTAATTGGGACCATTTGACTCCATATAACATCCTGATCTCTTTTAATTCATTTCGTTGGGGGGGACAAACTGACATTAAAACAGCAATTTTGTCATTATATTTAATTTTTGTAACTTTGGTGTTCATTGTAAAGAAAACAAATTCTATTTTATTAGTTGGATAATTTTATATATATATATATATTAATATATACTTTTAATTTCAGATTTTGCAATTCATGTATGGGACAATAGCTTGGTAGGTGTTCAAAACATGGAAAGTACAGGGTGTCTTTATAGGCCCACAGCTGCCTTGATAACATTGTCAGCAGGGATCCAACCCCTTAAATGTCATTGACATGGGCTGCCACTGATTGCAGCACTTTTCCACTTATCCTTGCTACAGATAATAAGTTGAACCGTGGTACAATCCCATTAAGCAAATATTACTGATAAATTATAGTAATAGAACAAGAAATAATAGAAGGCTCTAAAAGAGTGAAGATTATCTACCCAAAGTGAAACACATTGCACTTCATGGTTAAAACAAAAATCTCTGTTTTCACAGATCAAAGGATTTATTATGATCTGTTAGGATCTTCTAAGATTCCAAAAGTTCAAGGGTACAAAAAGCCATAGTTCACTGTTTGAACATAGTAATCATTCTAAATTGATGTGATGAATAAAGATAGCCAGTATATTACATATATACATTTATTAGATAGTCTCTATTAGTCCCAATGACAAAAAATAGATTTCTTATGCCAACAGTTCTAATATACTTTATGAAGGCCCACATACACATTAGACTAATGTTGGATGAAACCCATATTTACAGGCTAATGTGTACGAAGGCCTCCTCACTCTCCCCTGTGAAATGATTTTGGTGGAGATAAGGATCTAATATATTTGATTTCAGACTGCAGATCTTGTTATTCTTGGGCAAGATAAGTGGCTGTCAAAGGAGTCTGGTAGTAGCTATGTTATATGAATTACAGGAGTATTCAGCAGAGGAATGAAATGTATTTGTCTGGCAGCTCTTTTAGGCCCATTTCACACATCCGGAATTTCACCGGATTGCCGGATCCTGCACACCCCAGTACAGTGCAATATAGTACAATGGCATCGCGGCAAGCTCCGGTCACATGCTGTCATGTGACTGGAGCATGTGACCGGAGCCATTGTACTGTCTTGCACTGTACTAGAGTGTGCCGGATCTGGCAATCTGGCGAAATGCCGAATGTGTGAAACAGGCTTTATGTGTTTGGGTCCCATTATATATTACAAACTAATTAGTAACAGAGAAATAAATTATAAAAACCTCTAAAATAGTGAAGACACCATCTATAATCTACACAAAGTAAAAGATATTAAACATTTAAGTACTCAAAAAAAATTTCCAATCATATGTCAAAGGATGTACCATGACCTGTAAGGAACTTTTATAATCCTTAGAGCCCATGAGAACAGAAATCTCAAATTACCCTTTTGAATAGAATGGTGGTTGTGCATGTGCACTTCTGCTCCATTTTAGGTAAATTAAACTAACAGTTATAACCAAGTACATTGCAATATCTCCAACAGTCCCATAGAAAATTAATGTATTTGCAACACTCATGCTATGGAAATGTTCCATTCAAACAGGTGACTTGGGACCCTTATTTTCAAGATTAATTCTTCAGAAGTTGGATCCTCTGCAATCAAATACATATCACTTATTCTATAGATAGATAAGTTTGAATGTTGATATAATCCCTTTAAGCATATATTACAGACAAATTAAAGTTACAAAACAAGAAACCATAAAAGCCTCTGAAAGAGTGAAGATTAAATATTAAAAGGGAATCATCATACACTTCTAAATTAAAAAAGTCTTTCTAATTGCAAGTGAACTTATTTATCATGCTCAAATAGGAACTATTATGAAAAAATGTTATCCACTTCTCCACTTGTTGGTGAGACACACTTAAAGAGGGTGTTTTGAAATATGTGATTATTTGTTTTTAAAGTCTTTCTTTGGCTGGATCAATTCATGACTCAGAAAATTAACAGACTTCTGTTATACGTATTAACTACAGTCATGACTGAAAGTGTTGGAACACTTGAAATTGTTCCAGAAAATGAAATATTTCTCCTAGAAAATATTGCAATTACCCGTTTTGTTATGCACATGTTGTGTGTATTGGAACAACATAAAAAACATAGAAGAAAGGAAAATTGGGCATAGTTTCACAAAAAACTCCAAAATGGTCAGTCAAAATGGTTGCCACTCTAATCTTAAAATTTGGTTGTTCACTTTTCAGAATAAATAACTGTAATCAATCACTTCCTTTACCCATCAGCAAGCTTCTTACACCTCTCAACTGGAATTTTGAACCACTCTTCTTTTCAAACTGCTCCAGATCTTCATATTTGATGGGTGCCTGCTCCCAACAGATCTCACCACAGGTGTTCAATGGAATTTAGATTCTAACTCATTGCTGCAACTTCAAAACACTACTGTGCTATTTTTTTTATCCATTTCTCGGGGCTTCTTGAAGTATGTTTGGGGATATTGTCCTGCTGGAAGACCTAGGACACAAACCCAGCTTTCTGACACTGGACACTACATTGTTACCCAAATTCCTTTCCTTAAAGCTCTATCTTGGTCTCATCTTCCCAGAAGGATTTTGGCTTACTCACAATTTTGCAAACTGCAGTCTAGCTTTATTGTCTTTGTGTCAGCAGTGGGGTCCTCCTGGAACTCCTGCCATTATGTTTCACTTCATTCAAATGTGGATGGATCATTTACTCTGACACTGATGCCCCCTGAGCCTGCAGGACAGCTTACATTTCTCTGGAACTTAATTGGAGTTGCTTATACACCATCCAGACAATCCTGCATTGTAATCTTTCATCAACTTTTCTTGGCCATCCACGTCCAAGAAGATTAGCTACAGTGCAAAGGGTTGTAAACTTTTTGATTATGCTGCGGACCGTGGACCGAAGAACATCAAGATCTCTAAAGATGGACTTGAGATTGCTGATATTTTTCACCAATTTTGCTTCTCAACTGCTCAGTTCTCCTGTTTCTGTTCTCCATGCTTAGTGTGGAACACAGGCACAGAATGCAAAGATTGAGTCAATGTCTCCCCTTACCTGATTTCAAGTTTGAATGAGCATCACATACTTGAAACAAAGTTGTTTACCCACTATTATGGAAAGGTGTCAACAATTTTATTAGGCCCATTTTTGAAGTTTTGTGTGAAATTATGTTCAATTTCTCTTTTTTTCCTCTTTTTTTGTTGTTCAAATGCACACTAAGGAAACAAACATGTATAAGACAAAATATATGTAATAATGTTCTGAGAGACATACTTCATTTTCTGCAACAATTTCAAGGGTGCCAACACTTTCGGCCATTGCTGCACATGATCGGTCATAAAAAAACAGAACCCTGTTGACCTTGTGTGGTTTGTACAGAAAAATGCTAATAGAATAATGCCAAATGTACCTGTTAAGTAGATACAGGAAGTCCATATTATTGTTCACAACCATAATAACATTCATCTGTTGAGATAAATTTTGGGTCAATTTTTGGGGGATTTTCATAATCCATTACTGAATGTTTTCAACAAAACATGTTTTTTTTATGGTTTGTTTTGCAGCAAGCTATACCACTTTTGCCCCATACCACATATATTATTTTTTGCTAAAATGGGAAGGTCCAAAGATTAACTTGCAAAACAGTCCATTGTTCTGTCACTGAGCCTGTGCATACCTAGGCCTTCACTATCAGATTTTTTTTTTCGTTGAATTGAATATTTCATATTTGACAAATATATATATATTATTACTAGTGCCCTTTGCAAAACCAACACTCAACTATCAGGCAAAGAAACATTCTTTAAACAATATTAGGTGTTAAGTATGAAAAACAGTAAAATATACATCTTTAAGATCAGACAGAAGATATTCCATTTTATCAGTCTTACCTTATAAGAGGAGTTTAACACAACCGCTTGTGGATTGACTTGCTCTTCATTCCCCGCTGTCTGACCGTTATTTGGCGTGAAAACTATTAAGTCACTTTTAGGCCTGATTGAATTGGAACTTATGTTATACTGAGTGTGTTGGGAATACATCCAGCTCCCTCCAGTGTTGGAGCAGATTCTGTAATTTTCTTTTAGTTCATTGACCTCATCTCGGTATTTTTGCCATTTTAACACAGTAAATACAATCAGAGTAATAAGAAAAATGCTTGATATGGCGCAGATTGCAACAACTAAGTAAATATTGGCATCAGAAAATTCATCAAAATTCCCCTTGGTCTCTTGATTATCAAACTTTAATTCTTCTCCAGACTCGACCACCGATATGACAATTTGTGCCTCTGACATCATGACTGGTTCACCATGATCCTGAGCTACTACATGCAATCTGTACTCATCATTATCAGAATCTGTAAATGACCGTTTCAAAGTGATTTCTCCAGTTTGATGTGCAATGACAAATGGAGATTTTCCAGAACCTCCAAGATCCTTTAATTTGTAAAATGTCCAAGCATTGTATCCAGAATCCAGATCTACGGCCTTCACTTTAGTTATCAGGTGTCCAGGTTCTGCTGACTTTGAAGCTTTGATTGTTAATTCAGAATGAAGTGGGGTGAATGTAGGAGCATTATCATTAATATCCTCAATGAATATATTTAGAGTAAGGTTAGAGCTGAGGGCTTGTAGACCAGCATCGGTGGCTTTTATGTGACACTGGAAATATGTAATCTGTTCATGGTCAAATGATACTAAAGCAAAGACCTTCCCATTCTCTGGATTAATGGAAATGTAGGAAGAAATAGGAATTCCCTCAATTGTGCGTTCCCTAATTGAGTAAGTAATGAATGAATTCTGACCAATGTCTGGGTCAGAGGCTGATGCTGTATATATATGAGACCCTGGTGGATTGTTCTCTTTAATTAATATTGTGTCTACTGACTGAAAAAATCTTGGAGCATTGTCATTGGCATCACTTATATCAATTTTCAGAGTTTTAGAGGTAGACAAAGATGGAGAACCTTCATCTCTTGCAATTATTGTAACTTCATATTCATCTTTCACTTCTCGATCCAAAGGTCCATTCATGGTCACAGAAAAATCACTCATGAAAGCTGGATTTACCTTAAATGGTGAAGGCTCAGAAATGTAGCAATGCACTTTTCCATTTGATCCTGAATCTTTATCATGGACACTGATGATGGCAACTGTTGTGCCCTGAGGGGAATTTTCAGGAACAGGAACTGATAATGATGTCACTGACAACTCAGGAGGGTTGTCATTGACATCGATGACAGTCAATAGAACTTTGCAATGTCCAACAAGTTTCAGATCTCCATTATCAATAGCTTCAACTTGAATTTCAAACATATTGTTTGTTTCAAAATCAAGTTCTCTATTTACTCTAATTTCTCCTGTGAACTCGTTTAGGCTAAAAATGTTGCTTGCCTCCCCTGACAAAAGATTGGTAAATTTATACAATATTTCCCCATTTCTTCCATCATCCAAATCTGTAGCATTTAGCTTTAACAGTAGAGTCCCTTTAGGAGCATTTTCATTAACACTGCATTGGTAAAATGGCTGATCAAACACAGGAGCATTATCATTATAGTCTTCCACAGTGATGACAATCTGTGTGGTGCCACTCAGCCTTGGTTTGCCTCCATCATAAGCTGTAAGTATCAGATTGTGCACAGACTGCTTTTCTCTGTCTAAGTATCTTTTCAGCACAAGCTCCAATGATCTGATTTGATTCAAATATTTTTGAAAATCCAAAGCAAAGTAATCACTTGCACTGAGCTCATAGTTGGTGACAGAATTTGTTCCAAGATCTGGATCTATTGCACCATTTAATCTATAACGAGACCCAGGAGGTCTGACTTCTGATATAACAAGATTATTCATGATGGAAGGGAATACAGGACTATTGTCATTGATATCCTCTATTTCTACATCTACACGATACATCTGCACAGGCTTATCGACAATAACCTGCAGAGGAATGATACAGAAGGGTGTATTTGCACACAGCCCTTCTCTGTCTATTGTCTCTTTAACAAACAAGATTCCATTCTGCAGATTAACCTGGAAATATTCCTTCTCATCTCTAGAGACAATATGTAACATTCTGGAATTAATCTCACCTATATCCAGTCCAAGATCCTGAGCAATTCTCCCGACAAAGGTGCCATGCTTGGATTCCTCAGGGATGATATAATGCAGCTGACACAGGACCACATCCCATGATATTTGTAACAAAAAGAAATGGACAAACCTGCTCCTTGTTTGATAATCCAGTCTCTGATTCAGCATTCCGTAAATAGTAAAGATGATGATTTCTCCAGTAATAAAGGCACTCAGGCTGATAGAAGATTTAAGGAACTGGAAAAAAAATTCTGTCATGGCCGGAATCCTTGCAGCAAGATTTTCATTTCACATTGGAGAAATGCATTTCCTCTTTCCTTCCTGCTATTAGTTGGTGAGGAGTGCCATCTAGTGCTCAATATTTAGGATGCATATAAGGTATGTATGTTTTGGTTAAGCAGCATATTGTATATACATTTTTACATTCGAACAGTAATTTATATACTTTTTTGATATTTTATGTGCATAATACAATTTTATCAAATTATATATTAAGTAAACTTGTTGCATAAACTAAGAAATGACAGAATACCAAAGAATGAAACATTCTATTATTCCTTGCAATTGCTTTGTTTTCATTATTTTTCTATTAGATCTAACAAAACTAGTATTTATATTAGACTTATTTAATATGTTAAAGATAATAATAATAATACAAATTCATATAATAATAATAACAACAATAACAACAACAATAATAATAATAATAATATTTCAAAAACTAAATTCTGCATATCTGTTAGCCACAGTTTTTAGCAATCTCCCCTTGATTGCTGTTCAAGATCAGATTTGTTTGAAATGAACAGTAAAGTTTGTTCACATTTACTTAGCTAAAAAAGATAATGATAGGTAAGAATTGCGATTGACCAGCACTTGTTATAAAATGCAATCACAATGTTAAAATCCAAAATATTGATGAAGGCTCCAATAATGATGTACAAATGAGTTAGAAGAAAACAATCATTTATAAAAAAAATTAAGGGGCATTGGGATCTTCCTCGTATTCAAAAAGTAGTGTTTTATAAATATGACAAGATAGATGATTGCTAGATAGATAGAAGATAGATAGATAGACGATAGATAGACTATAAATATTTCATATAGCTACTGTGTTAAATCAGGAATTGAAGAAACTATCAATTCTTAAAAACTCGTAATTAAAAAATATATTATTTGTTTTTTTATCTCAAGATTATTTTAAAATGTTCATAACATATTCTGGAATTTCAAAGATGTTTGGGTTGTAATTTGTGATGGGCCGACCCAGAGTGTAAAAGTCCAGATCTGCGCGGTTTCAAAAGTATCCGGATGCGGGACCCGGGCCCAGAGTTCTCAGGGAAGTCTGGGTAATGATCCGGGTCTGCCCAACACTTCACCGGAACCAATTTTTTTGTTAAGTCCCGCTGATCCCCAATATCTGCTAGTTTGCCCATCACTAGTTGTAATTAATAATAATGTAAAAGATTGATGATTTAAATAACATAGTAGAATCAAACAATATAAAGGTGCAATATAAAAACAGGAATTATAAGCATTGTTTCTATGACATGGTTGTTCATTATTGCTATATATTATTTATTTTTAAATCAGTTAGAGTAAATCTGATATAAAAACTGTGACAGAAAATATTTACATATTAAGAACAAATATATTTCTAGAGCTCCTTTTTTCACTTTAATACAGTTAGTTCAGTGTGTTCTGATATAGTAAAAAATTCCATTTATCTATTGTTAATGTTCTTTGAGTTTTTCCAGCTCGACGATACATAATTTTTTCTAACTGCTACCATATATACAATGCAGATTCTAAACCCCGATGCTTAGTTAAAGTAAAAATTAAGTTAAAAAAACTACTTACTTAAGTATTCTAATATCTGACAATATCTAGATGTAATGGACGGCATCATATTCTCAACGGCATACGTAAAGAATATTTTTTTTTTATGAGTTATTAGTAGTGACGTGAAAAAAAACTTTGTGATATATTAGATCAGAACAATTTGATTCTTGCTCCTCTTGGACTCCTCTTTTTACAGGTAAATTTGTTAAATAGGAGGTGACAATTTAGAAATGGTAGGGGGAAGCTGGAGGCAGACAAAAATATTCTGCTGAAAGTTCTCATGAGGTGACAGATACAGGTACATCTCATCCTTGCATGGCTAAGATAGAAGTAACTGTGTAAAGGCCACTTGAGGGTGAACTACAAAAACAGCTAAGAGTGGCTGAGCAACAATGTTTTCACAATGTTTAAGAACATTTTTGGAAAGCAGGGAAATAGTATAGGACATTTCTGGAGCTGATGAGTTAGGTATACTGTATGGCTTATTATTTATCATTATTGCACCTCCAGTGATTGGAGTGTGAATGGAGTCATTCACACCTCAGGCATGAAAGGTTGAAATGGCAATAACCCTATAAGCTTATTATCAATAAATACTCATACTTCCTTTTCCATTATATATGTATATTAATTGTCTGAGCATAGAAATTTGATGACCTATGTGTAGATAACTTCATCAATAATGAATCATTTTGGGTAAGTTACATAGCTCCCCCGTACTGTAGTGGCGGACAGATTTAAGAGCACATAGAACAGAGCTGCTGAGTCCAACTACATTCAAGTGTACGGGTCTCTGCTGACCGTTGCTCACAACTGAAGCAACATTTCTATACATAAAAATAGGAGCTATGGGGGGGTGGCCAGCAGAGTATGGAGACAGACATATACTGTAGTTGAATAGTGCTCCTAAGCTATTAACCCTCAACGGGTGAGGTGGGATTTTTGTCAAGCAACTGGTGATGTGGGGCTTCCTATACTCCAGTGTTTAGAAATCTCTAATTTTTACAGAAAATGCAATGATCCCATTTGTTTTAATTGTTTTCTTTTGGTGATTGATAACACATGAGTATAACAAATTTTTGGCACCCACAAGTATCGAAAAATGTAATACATTGATGATTCATACCAGCATTTTCCAATGAATGGCAGCTGAAAAAAATTTCCCTGGGGTGTAGCAAACCCCACCTCACCAGTTGAGGGTTAAGCATCTCAAACTGACACAAAAGCAGCCTAACTTCTTATTGCTTACTGCTAAAGGTACAATACTACAAGGGTCATAAAGGAATTCAAGTCCGAAAGATGGAAACAGAAGAAAAGACTTATGAAACTCACCAAGTTCTTCCCGGTATCTGAGAGCTCTCAGGATAGTGCCAACAGACGCCAGCACGGGCATCTCCATACTCAATGCAGCAGCAATCAGCGTTGCCAAAGAGGTGAATAACTCCTTTTACCTCCCAGATATGCAATCCATGCTAGCTTAATCAGCCAGCAGCCCATCCTCTGCATCCTCAGCTGGAGGGTTTGTGAAAGCAGCTCTGAACTATATTGCAATATTGCCAGAAATTGAGATCAGCCATGTGACCAGTATTAATTTACCCTCATAACTGTCAACTGCACAAGCATGGGATAACTCTTCGATTACCACCACTGAGGTTGCATAAGATGCACATGTAATTATCACAGGCCCCATAACAAAGTCCAAAATGAAGATAGCACAAGTGGATCTAACACCCTCTATCCAAAAAGGCTTACAATATGCATTTCATAATTTGCAAAAAGCAAATCTCTTTAGGGGAATGCAACACACATGTGGAAAACAAAATGGTGGAGTTAATATCAGCACAAAATTATGTGGTGGACTCAATAACTACTGCAAAGGGGAAAAATTAATTAGCAGTGGGGATTCACAGTTAAATTGCTGATAAATAAAGATGGCTCTAAACATATGGTGTTTTTTCCAGAAGAAGCTCTATAACTGGAACCTGATCTCTTCATCAACTGACAGCTAACCAAATAGATCCTCCATGTTTGGTAGAACCACAACTTGTCATGTTTGGAAGAGACAAAATGCTGAGTTGCATCCAAAGAACACCATACCCAACAATGAAGCATGGGGGTGGCAACATCATGCTTTGGGGCTGTTTCTCTGCAAAGGGACCACGATGACTGATCTGTGTACATGAAAGAATGAATGGGGCCATGTATCATGAGATTTTTGAGTGCAAACCTCTTTCCATTAGCAAGAGCATTGAAGATGCAATGTGGCTGGGTCTTTCAGCATGATGATGATCCCAAACACACCACCAGGGCAATGAAGGAGTGGCTTCATAAGACGCATATGAAGGCCCTGAAGTGGCCTAGTCAGTCTCCAGATCTCAAACCCATTGAAAACCTTTGAAGGGAGTTTAAAGTCAGTGTTGCCCAGCGACAGGCCCAAAATATCACTGCTCTAAAGGAGATCTGCATGGAGGAATGGGCCAACATACCACCAACAGTGTGTGCCAATCTTATGAAGACTTACAGAAAACGTTTGACCTCTGTAATTCTATTGCTATAAGGGATTCAGTAGTGAATATCATTATTAACCAAAACATTATTAAAAATGGTAGATATATAATCCTAACTTATCTAATCAATAATATCCCATACTCCTTGGTTTCTCTTTATGCACCAAATGTAAATCAATGTAAATTCATTAATGAAGTAATCACACTTGTTAAACAAAACCTGGGAGATTACAATCTATCTCAATGGCCTACTATGAATAGAACGTTTAAAAACAGAAAACGTAACCCTAGTCCTCTAGCAAAGTTCCTGCAAACAGTGAACGTCTGACTGCTGTACTTGCCAACAAGGGGTTTGCCACCAAGTATTAAGTCTTCTCTGTCAGATTGAGCAAATACTTATTTCTTACTTATGTGATTTTATGGATTTTATTTTGGATATTCTCTCACTGTTAACATTAACCTACCTTTAAAATTATAGACTGTTCATGTCTTTGTCAGCTAGCAAACTTACAAAATCAGCAAGCGATCAAATACTTATTTCCTCCACTGTATGTCCTACGATAATTTATGGTATGCACATTTGCAACATTTCTTGTTAATGCATCATATGTTGTTTTCAATAAAAAAAAATGTTTTAAAAAAGAATAGGAGCTGTTGTAGCTACGCAACATACAAAGTGTTTATATTCAGTCACCACAGAAGCAAAATACAGCTGATTGGTGGTAACTTTGGGTGTTGGACTCCCAACAATTTGTTATTTAGAACCTATCGTGTGGATGGATCTTAATAATTCTATGCCATGACAACACTTTTAATGGTGATTAATTTTAGGTATAAATGGTCTGAATATCTTTTGTCCTAAAATCTATATGCTCACCAATTTATTCCATTTATTCTGAACTTAAGATGTAAAAAAAAGACCATTTAGCTACATTTTCTTGAGTTGCAAGATGTACATTTATGTCTTAGCACACATGTTGGGTATGATCCACTTATTATGTTATTACAATTTGAAGATGAACATTTTTAAAATTTTTAAACACATCTTGACAATCATGTGTCCCATTATAAATAGAGAAATCCAGAAAAACAGATTTACACTTGTGCAACAATCGGGAAACTTAAAAACAAAGTTTAGAAAACTAATAAAACAAATATTAATTAGTGGCAAGAATTCTAACAGTCTTACTCATTATGTAATGAAAAGTGAGAAAATTCTTTTTACAAAAGTTGCTTTTCATGGTGTTTTTTTTGCAATTAAATTATTTTCAAAGTTGTTGAATAATCTTATATATAACTTGCAATCAACTATTTAGCAATAACTATTAAATATATTAGATTTTAGTCAGAAAATAGCAATAACATTTTACAAAGACATTAATACCATATATGTAGAGATATCATATGTGTTTTATAAAGTACAAAACGTAATGAATTTTCAGTTACTAAGCAAATTTCATTAACACTAAACAGATATAAAAAAAGAGAAAGCACAAGCACAATCGTTGTATGCCTGGATTATTTCTAATCCAGTTTGGCCATTTTATATATTTTGCTGGAATTAAATACATATCATTAATCTAGTATTAGAAAATATGTAATTTATAATTTATTAATTCTTCTAAATGTCACCTTTAACTCAATGTTTGTGTTAAGCTTGTGACACCAATATTTTAGTTATAGCTTTTTATGTAACATAAAAATATACTTAATAATTATTTGTGAATTTAGCTATTTATTTTACTGTTTTATGTAGTTCATTTTTTACTTTCTACAAAGATCAAGTCTTTTTTAAAAGATGTTAAAAAATAGGTAAAGTTTCCTTATTTTTTTCCAAGTCCAGATACACAACAGATTATTCAAGTTTTACCATAAAGGAACTGGTCTTTGGTAACATTGGGACATTTTGGCATTAGTTCTAGAATTTGTCTCTATTTTCTCATCAACACAACCGCATTATCAGTGCAATACATTTTATCTTTTTAGGCAGTAACCAATGACCAATTGAGTTTCAATGGATCAGTCCAAGAAATATTATACTGCCTTGTAGGCTACTAGTTACTGATAAAAGCATAAGCAAAAGTCATTCGCTTGCATTTATATTTATAACACTTTCTACCAATAATGGAATAATTAATTGAAAAACATTTTATATACATCAGTTAGTAAAACAACTAAGACAACACTTAAACAGATTTAGTAAGATATCACCTGATCAGCTTTTCTGAGGACAGGAGGTAATTTGGTTGAGTGTGGGAGTTTTTGAGTTTAGTTTATGTCATGAACAGTGTCATGTAAATTTCTTGAAGGGTCCTAAAGCTGGGTTTACACACTGCAACATCGCAAAGGACATCGCTGTAATGTCACCGGTTTTGTGACGTAACAGCGACCTCCCTAAGTCTCTGGTGAGTCGCTGGTGAGCTGTCAAACAGGCAAACCTGGCCAACAACGCAACAGCGATCCGGACCTGCAGAGCGACCTAGCTGGTTGTTGAGGACGTTGATAAGCAGCTTTTTGAAAGGGAAGTTGCTAACAAAGTCGCTGCAAAGTCTTTTACACACTGAAACTTTGTAGCGATGCATGCTGCACAGCGGGAAACAAAGGACCTAGGAATGGTCCTGAATGATTTGTAGCGATCAGCAACTTCACAGCAGGGGCCAGGTCGCTGATGTGTTTCACACACTGCAACATCGCAAACGACATCGCTATTGTGTCACAAAACCGGTGACGTTACAGCGATGTCGTTTGAGATGTTGCAGTGTGCAAACCCAGCTTTACTCCCCCTCCCCACCATCAGCCACAGATCGTCATGACGATTATCTGATCGGCCTGAAAGTTTAGGAATTTATGACTTGGGTGATGGTAGAGCTACAGCCAAAAGATGTACAGAAAAGACAATCCTTTGTTCTGTTGGTGGGAAAACTCCTAATACAGTTTTTTAAGTGACCCGTTAATGCTAGAAAAATGAAAAACATACTGCCAGAATCCCTGTGGAGCGCTGAACCCAGCGCACCTTTTAGCTTGATTGGGAGATCGCTGGTATCATGACAAATTAGTATTGGCCAGTAAAATCATGCTAGATGCGTTGTGTTTGGTATCTATGTAAATATAAAATTGAGATATAAAATATGACGCTAATATCTTTCACCTGTGTGGCCCAGGGGCAAAGATATGTTAAAAGCTAGAATTAAAGAACTTTGTGACACTCTTGGCACAGCCCACAAGAGACTGTAAAATGAGGTCAGAGAGAGAGGGGTTACCTGAGGGCATAAGAGCGATTAGCTTCTTGCTGGGGGGAGTCAGTACTAGAGGGCATCAGTAAGTGGGGATGTTGGCTGTCTTTCTACCATCTTCTTCTCTTGGAGCCCCTCCCTCCCTAAATTCGGATGTCACATCTATGGCATGAGTTTAGTAAGTTTCACGTTTATACCTTTTATTTTTATGTAACTGTCTATACTGTATTTGATCTGTTCCCTTGTAAATTCTTGTATATTTTTCAAACACTGCCGATTTTAAATATATAAAATTGAATAGTTCATTTCCTTCTGTTCTATATGCAAACCCAAACCCATTCGAAAAACCTTCTGCTACCTGAAACGGGTCCCCAGCTAGCTGTAGAAAGTCTGGGTGGTGGCAGCGTAATTATTATTGCATAGAATTATTGGAGTGCTATCATTAAGGGTACCGAGGTATATATATATTCCATTAGCGTGAATCGGTCATATATACATTTACCCTTGCTGCGAGACCTCCAGTATTTGGCATTATTAGCTCAGCAGCCTCATTTTATGCATTGTCCTGCAGTACCAAAAGTGGCCTGCCGACAAGGGGGACGATACAGAGTAGTTGTGTTCGTGACTAATTAGTGAACAGCTGTGGGATATCTGAGTGACTCCCCCGGCTGTTTGTGACAAACAGACATTGCTGCTATATTCTTAATCTATGGGACATATTGTAATAACCAAATACAGCAGTATGTCCTTGTGTATTTTTTGCTAAAAATTATGTTTGCAACTGGGTTTCATTACAACTTTATACAATTTTGTTTTTACAGGTTGCTTATTTCTGTGCACATTAAACTTTGATGTAGTTTCTGGTCATAAATCAGCTGAGAGCTCATAACAGGGCAGATAAAGGAGAGTTAAAAACTGTATTGTTGAACTGTCAGAACCAGAGCTGGATTTACATATTTCTAGGCCCTGGGCCAAAGGAGATAACTCTTTACCCCCACTCCCTGGTGCTAGTGTCACTCACTGCTACAAACTCTGCCCTCCTACGATGTCTACTTGCACAGCTAGAAGCTACAGGGGTGGTGTAGATTGAAGCAGAGAGCTGGCGCTCCACTCACTTCTCCCACAGCGCTTATCGTCCAGGATACAGGATGTCTTCAGAGGGTGCAGTGATGTAAAAAGCCATAAAGAGCAACTACAGCACTTTCCCCTGTGACTGAGTCTATGACTGAGTAAGACAAGACAAGCAGTATAGATGAGCAATATAAATATATAAATGTACTGCTGAATTTATTTAATTTTTATGTATGTAAATTAAAAAACAGCATTTGATATGGCCTTTTTATTTCTTTTGTATATATGCCCCCTATGACTTTTGTGCCTTTGCCATGGCCTAAGTTGGCCTTAATGGAAATCCGGCCCAGGTCAGAACAAGTTCTTTGATGGATTCTTAGGTAAAGAGATTGGCCATATTCTCCTTTTCGTGATGTTTCCTCACAGAATGACTAGCACTTCTGTCCATAAATAGATGTCAATGGAGGGTCATATGATCAGACCAGCCAGTATGCCTCCTCTAAAAGTAAAATAATTCACAAGGAAACACTGTTTTTGTATTAATGGATGCCGATGAACTGATGTTGTCAGATGCTCTTACCAAGTAGCCATTGTATGAACAGAAATACAGATCAGTTTGGGAGGAAAGCTACCCTAACAAGAAAAAATGGTCATTCCATAACTAGGAACCTTTCAAAGAGCATGTTCTAATTGTCTAAGAGGATAGTTTGTGACTCTTTTATAGGACTTTTCCTGAGCTCCTCCTAGCAGATTTATGGCCTGGTTCGTGTCGTTACGATGGGACCTTCCATGCGGTTGGACTTACCCATTCCTCATAAAAACTGGGAAGTTGTGGCCTAGCATGAGGAGACCCTGGAATTTTAGTAGGAGCAGTGGTTATAAGAAAATGACGGAACAGGGAAAGGTGAGGAGGGGAGGGGCTACAGTGGTGAAACTTGAGTACAAGTGTTTTTTTTTTTATTTAACCTCTTGATGGCCCTTGATAGTTTAGCAAAATCACGGCCAGACAACCATAATTTTTGTTGACTTACCACAAAAGTAAAATGGCAAAAAAATCTGTATTTTAAAAATTGTGATTTTTTTTTATTATTAAATTTGAATAGAATATGTTTACCTCTCTTTAAAGCCATCTATTCTACTGATAAAAGATCTTTGTACAATATTATGAAGCATATCTTACCAACAAGATAATAGATAGCAACCTTGAAGAAAAATTCTGTAAATCAACTATAGTTTCATTTTAGTGTTATTTTAGAAAGCAGTTTGGTTAAAAATGTAAGAACTGTTTTGGAGACAAAAAATCACACACATAGAGAAGTTTAGTCTTGTGTATATAGTGAAAAGAGTAGATGCTCACTTTGTGTTGCTGTTTTAAGGTACAACACCTGTAATTGCATGGAAATGCTGCTGCAGCCCCGTGGTTGAAGGAGAAAAACTTCTTCCAGATGAAAGGGAAAAAGAGGATGATATCATGGTGAATGGTCTGCACTGCTGTAAATGAGAAACCTTTTGTGATCCAAAATGGTGGTTTATTGTTCCAACGCATTTCAACGCTGAACCGCCACCTTTCTCAAACTAAACAAACAAATATTATATTATTTGTTTCTTTTTTCACGTCGAGAAAGGCCGCTGTTAAGCACTGAAATGTGTTGGAACAATGAAAAACCATTTTGGAAAACAAAAGGCTTCTAATTTACCGCAGGGCAGCCCCTTCAACATGATACTATCATCATCTACTATTACTTAAGAATTTAGTTATAGAAAGCGATTTAAGATAACTTACATTTTATGCAATAAAGCTTCCATTAGTTGATTTCTGTTGGCTTTTCATCATTTTTTAATGGCAAAGTAAACATGCTGTACTAATTTTATTATTATTAAAAACCTAAATTTCACAGAAACCAAACTTTTCAATTATGAGTCATTGGGTTTCTTATGATCCAGCAATTTTTAAGTTAAGTTAAGGAGTCAGAATAAATATAAGCAATAATTTTTCTGAATGTTTCTCTGACTTACATAAATGGCTACCTTTATGTTTCTGAAACAGGGTTACGAAGCTAAGTAAACAATATTTTGGCATTAATTCAGCCAGTGTAATATGTCCCATCCCAGTTGATAAAGTCACAATACAAGTCTTGCTAATATATTTCTAATTATCTGTGATTGAAATACCAGGAAAGCAGGAAACCTACACAGGTATTGTCCAAAACAATATTTGCATATTGGGGGAGAATGTAGTATTTCCAGATTTATTTGGAGAGGTACTATGGACCATAGAGTGTCCAAGTAAAGCCATAAAGACCAGTTTATATGCAAAAAGTCATAATCTATACTAATATTTCAAGAGGACAGTTGCCCTGACTGCTTTTTTAATGATTTCATTTACAGTGCCTTGCTAAAGTAGTCATCTCCTTTTTTTTCTGTTTTGCTAAATTAAAAGCTGGAATTTTCCAGGTTGTTTTGAGGGTTTGCCTTAATTCATGTAAAGAACATGCCTACAATTGTGAACATTTGGTTTTCTTTTTATTGTGAAGCAAACCACAAATGCGACAAAATAACTGAAAATTTTAGTGTACATAACTATTCACCTCACTAAAGTAACTACTTTCTGAAGCATCTTTTTGTAGCAATTACAGCTGTAAGTAACTTTGGATAAGTTTCTATGAGATTTTCAAATCTTGCCACTGATTCCTCAGGGCAACACTTCTCCAGTTCCTCCAAGTTTGATGGTTTCTTCTGGTGAACAGTAATCTTGAAGTCTGACTGCAGATTCTCAGTTGGATTAAGGTCTGGGCTTTGACTAGGGCACTCCAATACATTTGCACGTTTCCCCTTAAACCACTGTAATGTTGCTTCAGCAATAAGCCTTGGCTCATTGTCTTGTTGGAAAGTGAACCTCCATCCCAGTCTCAATGCACTAACAGATTGAAACAGGATTTGCTCAAGAATATCCCTGTTTTTTTCACCATGTGTTTTCCCCTCAATTCAGACCATTTTCCCTGTCTCTGCTGCTGAAAATTATCCCCACAGAATGATTCTGCCACCACCATGTTTCACTGTGGAGATGGTATTCTCGGAATGATGAGCTGTGTTGATGTGCAGCCAGACATAGTGTTTACCTTGGTGGCCAAAAATTTAAAGAAATATTCAGTTTTGGTCTCATCTAACCACAGCAATTTTCTTCATAAATATGTGGAGTCTCCCACATGTCTTTGGAAAAATTAAAATGAGCCTTCCAATTTTTGGCAGTAAGTAAAGGCTATTTTCTGGCTATTCTTCCATAAAGGCCAGCTCTATGCAGTGTATGGCTTTTAAGGGGGTGAATACCTTTGTAAGGCACTGTAATTTGCTTTAGGCTCTTTTCACATTTTGAGAAATGCTGTCAAAGTTTCTGTCAAGCATTTTGGTATTTTGACAGAAAACAAGCATAGTCTGTTTCCTTCCAAAAGTAATGGAGATTTAATCGTGAACTATTTTGCACGTGTTAAGTGATATAAGTGATTAGGAACAGTACTATACATTATCCTTTGTTTATGTTTCTTTTTCTTTAAACATATTATGAACTATGATCAATACTAAAGTATATGCGATCTTTAAAAGCAATCATAAAATATTTTAAAGGAAAAAAGTCCAGTTCATGTTGGTGTCACCAGGAAGCAGTTTGGAGTACAGAGATGATCCAGCTAGAACATGTGCAATAATCCAAAGAAACGCAAGCTTCACAAATATGTGCTCTCCTTTATTTATTAAAATTCTTCCAATAACAGCATTACCCAAGTATTATTAGTTACTAATCCACGCATTTCGGATGTTGCAGCATCTAAAGTCTAAAATGACTAAGGGTGATGTGACATCCGAAACACTTGGATAATTAATTACTGATACTTGGGCAATTTTGTTATTGCAAAAATATAAATAAAGGAGAGCATAAGTTTGTGAAGCTAAAGTTTCTTTGGATTATTGGACACCATATATTTTATAATATTGTTCTTACCTTATAAGAGGAGTTTAACATGACCGCTTGTGGATTGACTTGCTCTTCATTCCCCAAGGTCTGAGAGTTATTTGGAGTAAAAACTATTAAGTCACTTTTAGGCCTGATTGAATTGGAACTTATGTTATACTGAGTGTGTTGGGAATACATCCAGCTCCCTCCAGTGTTGGAGCAGATTCTGTAATTTTCTTTTAGTTCATTGACCTCATCTCGGTATTTTTGCCATTTTAACACAGTGAACACAATCAGAGTAATAAGAAAAATACTTGATATGACGCAGATTGCAACAACTAAGTAAATATTTGTATCAGAAAATTCATCTCCATTCCCCTTGGTCTCTTGATTATCAAACTTCAATTCTTCTCCAAACTCCACCACAGATATGAAAATGTGTGCCTCTGACATCATGACCGGTTCCCCATGATCCTGAGCTACTACATGCAATCTGTACTCATCATTATCTGAATCTGTAAATGACCGTTTCAAAGTGATTTCTCCAGTTTGATGTGCAATAACAAATGGGGATTTTCCAGATCCTCCAAAATCCTTTAATTTGTAAAATGTCCAAGCATTGTATCCAGAATCCAGATCTACGGCCTTCACTTTAGTTATCAGGTGTCCAGGTTCTGCTGACTTTGAAGCTTTGATTGTTAATTCAGAATGAAGTGAGGTGAATGTGGGAGCATTATCATTAATGTCCTCAATGAATATATTTAGAGTAAGGTTAGAGCTGAGGGCTCGTAGACCAGCATCAGTGGCTTTTATGTGACACTGGAAATATGTAATCTGTTCATGGTCAAATGATACTAAAGCAAAGACCTTCCCATTCTCTGGATTAATGGAAATGTAGGATGAAATAGGAATTCCATCAATAGTACGTTCCCTAATTGAGTAAGTGATGAATGAATTCTGACCAATGTCTGGGTCAGAGGCTGATGCTGTATATATATGAGACCCTGGTGGGTTGTTCTCTTTAATTAATATTGTGTCTACAGACTGGACAAATCTTGGAGCATTGTCATTGGCATCACTTATATCAATCTTCAGAGTTTTGGAGATAGACAGGGATGGAGAACCTTCATCTTTTGCAATAATTGTAACATCAAATTCATCTTTCACTTCTCGATCTAGAGGTCCAGTCACAATCAATGAAAAATCACCTGTGAAAGCTGGATTTACCTTAAATGGTGAAGGCTCAGAAATGAAGCAATGCACTTTTCCATTTGATCCTGAATCTTTATCATGGACACTGATGATAGCAACTGTTGTCCCCTGAGGAGAATTTTCTGGAACAGGAACTGATAATGATGTCACTGTCATCTCAGGAGGATTATCATTGACATCTATGACAGTCACTAGAACTTTGCAGTGTCCAACATGTGGATAATCTCCATTGTCAATAGCATCAACTTGGATTTCATATATATTAAGAGTTTCAAAATCCAGTTTACCTTTTACTCTTATTTCTCCTGTGTATTTGTCTAAGATGAATGCTTCCTTTGCCTCTCCTGACACCATACGGCTAAAATCATACAGTATTTCTCCATTTTTCCCAACATCCAGATCAGTGGCATTCAGCTTAAACACTAAAGTTCCTTCTACAGCATCTTCATTAACACTGCACTGGTAAAATGGCTGATCAAACACAGGAGCATTATCATTAAAGTCTTCCACAGTAACAATAATATGTGTGGTGCCACTCAGCCTTGGTTTTCCTCCATCATAAGCTGTAAGGGACAGATTGTGCACAGACTGCTTCTCTCTGTCTAAATTTCTTTTCAGCACAAGCTCCAATGACTTGATTTGATTAATATATTTTTGGAAATCCAAAGCAAAATATTCACTTGCACTGAGCTCATAGTTCGTGATAGAATTTGTCCCAAGATCTGGATCAGATGCTATATTCAATTGGAAACGAGATCCTGCATGTTTTACTTCTGATATGACAAGATTAGTCACACTAGAGGAGAATACAGGACTATTGTCATTGATATCTTCTATTTCTACATCTACACGATACATCTGCACAGGCTTATCTACAATAACCTGCAGAGGAATTACACAGAAGGGTGTATTTGCACACAGCAGTTCTCTGTCTATTGTCTCTTTAACAAACAAGATTCCATTCTGCAGATTAACCTGGAAATATTCTTTCCCTTCTCTAGAGACAATATGTAACATTCTGGAATTAATCTCACCTATATCCAGTCCAAGATCCTGAGCAATTCTCCCGACAAAGGTGCCATGCTTGGATTCCTCAGGGATGATATAATGCAGCTGACTCAGGACTACATCCCACGATATTTGTAACAAAAAGAATTGGACAAACCTGTTCCTTGTTTGATAATCCAGTCTCTGATTCAGCATTTCTTAAAATCAGTGAAGGTGATGGTGTCTTCAATAATAAAGCCACTCACGCTGATGGAAGCTCGAAGAAATTTGAAAAAAAGACATCTGTCATGGCCGGAATCCTTGCAGCAAGAATTTCATTTCACATTGGAGAAATGCATTTCCTCTTTCCTTCCTGCTATTAGTTGGTGAAGAGTGCCATCTACTGCTCAATATTTAGGATGCATATAAGGTATGTATATTTTTGTTTAAGCAGCATATTGTATATACCTTTTTACATTTGAGCCGTAATGTATGTACATTTTTAGATTTGATTTGCATGATACAATTTTGTCAAATGATATATTTAAGTAAACTTCTTTCATAAACTATAAATATACCAAAGAATGAATCATTTTATTATACCTTGCAATTGCTTTGTTTATTTTTCTACTGGATCCAACAAAACTAGTATTTATATTAGGCTTATTTAATATAATAACGATAAATTTAATACAAATTCAGATAAAAATAATAATAATTTGAAAGTTAAATTCTGGATATTCCTTAGCCACAGTTTTTAGCAGTCTCACCTTGATCCCTGTTTATCAGATTTGTTTGAAATGGTCTGTAAAGTTTGTTAACATTTACTTAGTTAAACAAGAAAATGATAGTTAAAAATTGCCATTAACCGGCATCTGATATAAAAGAGGATCACAATGTTAACATCCAAAATGTTGATGAAGGCTCCAATACTGAAGTGCAAATGAGTTAGAAGAAAACTATGATTTGTAAAAAGTAAAGGGACTTTGGTATGTTTCTCTTATTGGGAAAAGTAGTGTTTTTCTACGACAAGAATAATGATTAATTGATTGATAGACTATAATTATTTCATAAAGCTTTTGTTTTAAATCAGAAATTGAAGAACCTATCCAATTTTTTAAAAAAATGGAATTAAAAATTGAATGAAAAATAAGATTTTTTTGTTCTTTATCTCAAGATCATTTTTAAGAGTTTATAGGATTTTCTCAAATTGCATTTTTTGGGTTGTAATCAATAATAATATAAATGATTGATAATTTCAATAACATAATAACAAAGAACAAAATAAAAGTAATAAATAAACAAAGCAATTATAACTAGTGTTTTTATGACGTGGTGGTTGTTCATTTTTGCTATAATTAGTTCCTTTTAAATCAGTCTAAGTAAATCTGATATATTAAGATCAAATGTTTTACTACATCTCCTTTTTTCACTTTTGCACAGTGAATACAGTTACTTCAATGCATTTTGATATAGCTAAAATCTTCCATTCATCTATTGTAACTTTTCTTTGAGTTTTTCCAGATCAACGAAGTATAATTTTTTCTAACTGCTACAATCTATACAATGCATATTCTAAATACCGGTGCCTAATTAAGTTAAAAAAACCCCTGCTTACTTAAGTATTTTAATATATGACAATATCTAGGGATAATAGATGGCATCATATCCTCAGTGGTATATTTTAAGAGTAACCTTTTGTTATGCGTTATTAGTAGTGAAGTTTAACAAACTTTATGATATATCTGATCAGAACAATTTCCTTCTATTTCCTCTCGAACTGATCTTTTTACAGGTATATCTGGAAATGGTGGGTGACAATTTTGAAATGGAAGGGGGATATTCTGCTGCAAGTTCTCATGAAGTGACAGATACAAGTACATCTCATCCTTGCATGGCTAAGATAGAAGTAACTATGTCAATGCTCCAATCCACTGGAGGGTAAACTTCAAAACCAGTTAAGAGTGGCTGAGCTGTAATCTTTTCACAATGCTCCAGGAAATTATTGGAAAACATGGAAATAGCATAGTACATGTATGTAACTTCTGAGTTAGATATCCTGCATGGCTTACTGTTCAGCAATGTTGCACCTCCAGTGGTTGGAGTTTGAATGACGTAATTCACACCTCAGGCATGTATGATTGAAATGGCAACAACCCTATTGGTTTATTATCAATAATTCCTCCTAAATCCTCTTCCATTATATATGTAAAAGAATTCTTTGAGCATAGGAATTTGATGACCTATCCGCAGATAAGCTCATCAATAACAAATCAGTTTAGGTAAGTTACTCATTGCTCCCATACTCAGCTGTTATTTTCTTTAGTGTTTGACAGATGTAAACATTTTGAGCAGAATTGCTGAGTTCAACTCCAGTCAAAGTGTAAGGGTCACTGATGACCATTGCTCACAACTGCAGCAAAACTTCTACGCGTAAAATTAGCAGCAGCAACTGGGGAGGGTATGTCAAACAGCACATGGATAAAGAAATTTGCTGTGGATAAAAAGCGCAGATAGGGTCTTATCTGGTAAGATATGGCAAGCTAACAGGTAGATGTGCTCATCCATAGAAGTTGTACCAGTTACAACTCCTATAAAGGCATGAAATGGCATCTGCTGCAGCCCCGGAAAAACGTATTGCAGATATAGGAGGAAGAAACCGGGATATGCCGTGCTGACACCAAACATCAAGTTGTTGATTAGATTTTCTTTTATTCAATCAGGTCTACGCATTTCGGAGGATGCAGCCTCCTTCCTTAGGACATTTTACAGAAAAATCAACAGTGGACTTGATTTTTCTGTAAAATTGTCCTGAGGAAGGAGACTGCATCCTTTGAAACGCGTAGACCTGACTGAATACAAGAAAATATAATCAAAAACTTGATGTTTGGTGTCAGCGCGGCATATTCTGGTTTCTTCCTTCTATATCTGCAAGCAGCACATGGAGACAGACATGTAGCTGAATTGCTCCGATGCTCCTCAGCTATTATAGCAGCTCAATCCAGCTAAAAACAGCCTAACTTCTTATCGTTTACTGCTAAAGGCACAATACTACAAGAAGCATAAAGGAATTGAAATCTTGAAGAGGTAAATAGAAAAAAAGACATATGGAACTTATCAAGTTCTTCCCTGCATTTGAGAGCTCTCAAGATAGTGTGTCAGACCCCAGCGCGGTAGCTCCGTACTGAATGCAGCAGAGTCCAGCGTTGCCAAAGAGTTGAATAACTTCTTCTGCCTTCCAGACCCACTATATATGCTAGCTTCCTCAGACAGCAGTCCATCCTATGCATCCCCTACTGGATGTTTTTTTGAAGCGGCACTCAACTTCACTGCAGTATTGCCAGAAATTGGGAAGGGCCATGTTACGGGTGTTAATACACATTTATTACTGCCAACTTCACAGGCATGGGGTAACTCCTCAATGAACACCATTGAGGTTGCAAAATATGTGCACGTTACTACCACATGACCCATAACAGAGTCCACAATGAGGATCTAATTAGCCAATCTAAAATCCTCTATCCAAAAAGACTTATTATATGCATTTCAGGATTTTCAAAAGGAAATCTCCAATTTATGGGAACGCACAGCATATGTGGAAAAAGTTATGATGTGTGGTCTCAATAAATACAGCGGGGGAAGAAGTTAATGCCATTAACATTAAACTTGCGAACATTGAGGACAGGTCATGCCACAACAATACTCACCTGAGAGGCATTGCAGAGACAGTAAAAACTGATGATCTCAAGGATTTCCCTGTGGATTATTTCTCCAGTCTTATGCCTGAACCATCACAATCAGATCTGGTGATTGACAGGGCTCATAAGCTGCTAAAACCTAAAAATCTCCCTCTGGCAACCCCTAGGGATGTAATAGTGAGAATTTATTTCTTTCATGTAAAAGAGAAAATAATAGATAATAGCCCATAACTGTCCTTCTATTCCAGACCACTTCTGTAATATCACTCTGTTTACTGATTTAGCAGCTATGCTTGCCCAGAGAAGGGCAATTGCTAATAGCACAAAAATCCTCAGGGATTATAAAAATCAATATAAGTGGATTCCCAGTTAAATTGCTGATAAATAAGGACAGATCTAGACAAATGGTGCTTTTTAGAAAAGAAGCTGTAGAACGCTGCAAAGACTGGAACCTGATATCTTCATTAACTGACATCCAACCAAACAGACCTATTCCAGACCACCTGCAAGAAAAATAGCCAATATTCCCTGGCAAAAGACAGCTTAACACCTAAGGTTGATGCTTTGCCACAGAGGGCAACCTATCTTTTTTACAAATCAGAAGATAGGTAATGGAACTGACTATTAATGTTTCTGTATATGCTCAGCTATGAGCTTAGGCTAACAGGTATATCAAGCTGGCTCTAAAACATTTTTTATTTTTCTACTCATATGATTTACAGCACACATTTTGAGTCTATCAATGATGCTTAAAATTGGTATATATTAATGCTTAGGGTTTAAATCCCCCATATAAGAAAACATTGCTGTGGAGAGAAGCTATGCAAATGAACTCAATGTCAAGCAAATTTACTCAATGTCAAGCAGCAGCTGCAAAAGCAAACAAGATTTTAGGGTGCATAAAAATAGAGATGGGATCCTAACGTATTGTTACACCTCTATAAATCACTTGTAAGGCCACATCAAGAATATGGGATTCAATTTTTTGCTCCACATTTTAAAAAGGATATTCAGAAGTTAGAGTCAGAACAAATGTGGCCAACTAGATTATTGCAAGGAATGGAGGCCTCCCATATGATGAAAGGTGGAAAAGTTGGATTTGTTTAGCTTATAAAAAAGACGTCTCAGAGGAGATGTCATTTATATATGTAAATATGCAGTATGTCTGGTGAATACAAAGGACTGGCACATGACTTATTCCTTTCAAAGACAATACTAAGGAGCAGGGGGCACTCACTGCGACTGGAAGAAAGGCGATTCTGGCAGCGAAATACGATAGGATTATTTACAGTTAGACCAGTCAGATTGTGGAATGGGAGGTAGCAATGGCAGATACTAGATCAACTTGCAAAAAAGGGCTGGATGATTTCTTCAATACACATAACATTGTCGTTATAAATGATTTAGTGATTAAATGTATAATTGGTGGAGTATGGTTGAACTAGATCGACCTAGGTCTTTTTTCAACCTATGTAACTATGTAAATCTTATGTTCTTTGTGTTCAAGAAACATCTCAACAGAGATGAACTTTTGGTTTTAACCCCTTCACGACCCATGACGGATCTATCCATTTTTTAACAGCTGACATGTGCACCTGCAAGTTACAAGAGGAATCGCTTCCACCTGCAACTTTTAACCCCTTACATCTCGCTGCCAAAGTCTGGCAGCGAGATGTATATCCGCGCGGCCATTATTTTCACTTACCGCCCCCATGGGAAGTCACGTGCGTGATCACGTGACTTTCGGTGGTTGCCATGGTAGCACAGGGTCATGTGATGACGCCTGTAGGTAACATGAGTCACTTTCGGTTTCACTCAGTCGGGAGCCGAGTGAAGCAGAAAGTGAGCATATCTGCTGTTTACAGCTGTGTAGCTGTGATCAGCAGATAAGGCAGAGTTCAAATCCCCCCCTTTCATCCCATTGAAAATTAAAGGGTTATAAAAATAAAAAATATACAGATATTTGGTATCGCCGCGTTCAGAAATGCCCGATCTATCAAAATATAAAATCAATCAATCTGATTGGTAAATGGCGTAGTGGCAAAAAAATTCCAAAAGCCAAAATTACATTTTTGGTCACTGCGAGTTTTACGCAAAATGCAATAAGAGGCGATCAAAGCATAGCATCTGCGCAAATTTGGTATTGCTAAAAACGCCAGCTCGAGTTGCAAAAAATAAGCCATCATTGAGCAATAGATCCAAAAAATGAGAACGCTACGGGTTTTGGAAAATGGCGCAAAACATGCGCCACTTTTATTGGACAAGCTTGTGATTTTTTTTAACCCCTTAGTTACAAGTAAACCTATACATGTTTGGTGTCTACAAACTCGCACTGACCTCAGGCATCACAACAACACATCAGTTTTACCATATAGTGAACATGGTGAATAAAATATCCCAAAAACTATTGTGAGATCACACTTTTTTTGCAGTTTTTTCACACTTGGAATTTTTTTGCTGTTTTGCAGGACGCTATATGGTAAAACTTATGGTTTCATTTAAAAGTACAACTTGTCCCTCAACAAAACAAGTCCTTATATGGTAAGATTGATGGAAAACTAAAAAGTTACGGCTCTCGGAAGAAGTGGAGCTAAAAAAGAAACACGGAAAAACGGAAAGTGCCTGGGCGCTGAAGGGGTTAATAATGTGTGCTGTGCTTTTGAATTTATAATGCTAGATATTAAAAGTTATGTTTTAATTGTACAAAATTAGTTTTTAGTTTAGGGGTCTTTATTTGCCTTTGGCAAATTGTAATTAATTATCTATACCCCTACGTTGACTAAGAATGTTTTTTTGTTCTTTGCTCAGTGAATTCTCTTTTCTTCAAAAAATTCTGGGATTAGGATAGGGAAAATGGAGCATCATATTTCTTTATTTACTGATGATGTGGTTCTGTGCGTTACCAACCGTCATGACTCGCTAGCCCACATTTTTTCATATTATTAATAAATTTGATGAAGCTAGTTTTTATATTTTGAACATGACTAAATTAGTAATTTTGAATATTGGAAATTCTGTCACCATGCAACACTCTTTTTAAAAAGACTTCCTATTTATCTGGGCAGACGATGCAATACAGTATCTGAGTGTTTTACGCTTATAGTTAATTTTTTGCACACATAGTATTTCTAAAGATGTCCAGAAATAAAGCAAGTTCCCTATCTCTTGGATAGGTCATATTTCCATAGTCAAAATTATGCTTCTTTCCATATTATATTATTTCCGCAACCTTCCTATTTTTCTGTCTGTATGAAAAAAACTTAAAAAACTTCAAATACTTCTATAGGGTTTTATTTGCAATTACCAAAAAGCAAGAGTACCAGAAAAAAAAACCTTTTCCTTCCTATTGAACGTGGTACCTGGGATGCCCAGATATACATAAGTACCACTATGCTTCCTTGCTGGACAAACTGAGGTACTGGTGGAATGATGACACTTCTAAATTATGTGTTGAATTCAACACTCAGCTGGCTACCCTAAAATGTCTCTATTACTATGCCACCTTATGGCACCTAAGGTTTTCAAAGGCTTTTTGAGTCCCCAATCACCTACTTTGTAGGCAGGTTTTGCTAAATGAATAAAAATTTGCATTACCCATTATTACTCACTAGACAAAATAAATTACCATATTAATTCTTTCTATTATTCATTCTATTCATGAATTGATATCTAAAGGTATTGTGATGAATATCATGAGATCTAATATATTGTTTTACCCTTTTAACTTTAATAGATACATTTCTTATTAACAGAAGGGATTTTTTAAGTATCTTCAGATCAGACATTTTGTTGGTGGACTAATATCAACTCAAGATCCATTAAAATCTCCTAATGAACATTACTTCTCTGTTAATAAGATTCTGGCAAAGGGGATTCAAAAGCATATGAAGCTCTTTCCACTTCAGAAGTGCCTCACTTCCCTTCCTGTATTTCCAAATGGGAAGAGGGCTTAGGACATATACCAAAAAGGACTGGTTATACATATTTTAACTGTCCCAAAAAAATCCTCTGATTGTATGAATTATCTATACCACCTACAGATTAAACAGAATCTTCACCCAGCTGTCCAGCTTATGTTGGAGATGCCGATTTGTTATTGATGGCATATCTTTTGATGGAACTTAATATTGCTATGACCTGACAAGCCCTTTAATGGTGATACATTTTTAGGTATAAATGCTATGAACATCTTTTCTCCTAAAATATATAAGCTTGCTAATTAATTCTGAACTTCAGATGTAAAAAAAAGACCATTTAGCCAGTTCTAACATTTTCCTGAGTTGCAGTTTGTTGTTGCATTTATGTCTCAGCACACATATTGAATATAAACCACTTATAATATTATTAAAATTTGGATATGAATATTTTTTCAATTTTCAAAGTCATCTTGACAATCATGTGTCCCATAGAAAATAGAGAAATCCATTCAAACAGATTCACACTTGTGCAACAACTGGGAACCTTAACAAATGCTTTAGAAAAGTAATAAAACAAATACTAATTAGTGCCAAGATTGCTAACAGTCTTACTCCTTATTCAATGAAAAGTGAGAAAATTAATTTTACAAAAGTCACTTTCCATGGTGTTTTTTCCATTTTCAGAGATATTGAATAAGCTTATATAAAACTTGCAATCAACTATTTAACGATAACTATTAAATATCTTAGCTTTTAATCATTCAACATTTTTTAAAAATAGCAATGACATTTTGCAAGGACCATACCATATCTGTAGAGATATCATATGTGGTTTATAAAGAACAAAAAGTAATGGATATTCAGTTACTAAGCAAATTTCATTAACAATACACAGAATAAAAAGAAAGCAAAAGCACAATTGTTGTATACCTGGACTATTTCTAACCAAGTTTGGCCCATTTTATATAGTTGGCTAGATTTAATCACATATCATTATTCTAGTGTTAGGAAATATGTGCTTACTAATTTATTTATTTTTCTAAATGTCACCTTTGACCCAATATGTTTTTGTTTAGTCTGCGACACCAATATTATAGCTTTTTATTTAATATATAGTTATAGCTTTTTATTTAATTAACACATTAAAAATATACTTAATAATTATTTTTTAATTGATCCATTTGTTTTAATCTTTTAAGCAGTTATTTTTTTTAATTTCTGCATTGGTCAAGTATTTTTTAAGTTTCTAACAAGCCCAGATACATAACAGAATACTCAAGTTTTGCCGTAAAGGAACTGGTCTTTGATAACATTGAAACATTTGGGGATAGTTCTAGATTTTTTCCATATTTACTCATCAGGACAACAATAGTACCACACCCACAAACTCCATTTTGTATTTTTAGGCAGTAACCAATGTATCAGTGCAAGAAATACTATACAACCTTCTAAGCTACGAGTTACTGCTAAAAGCATAAAGAAAAGTCCTTATCTTGCATTTGTTTTATAAAACGTATCAAATACTATATATAACCCTTTCAATCAAGAATGGAATAATTAATGGAAAAACGTTTTTATACATAAGTTAGTATAACAACTGAGACAATACTTAAAGGAAACCTGTTAAGACCCCTGTGCACCCAGAACCATGAGTAGTTCTGTGCACATATCTGTAATCACTGACTAATAGTTCCTTTATGTGGTAGCATTGAGAAACAGATCTTTAGAAAAACTATTTCTAAAAACTGTTTATGAGATGCTACTTAGACCTGTGACTAGTCACAAGAGCGTTTGTTCCCCCGACTAGTCAGCCCATTTACCATATTATCATGCCCCTGTAGTTGTGATAACATGCTTTACAACAGCCAGTGTCATCGGCAGTGCGATACAAAGCCTTGCATGCACATGACTTTGTACCCCTCAGCACTGAGCTTTTCTGATGTCGGATGTGTGCATCTAGGCTTCAGAGGGGCATAATGCGCATAACTGGAAATGCATACAACTTCCAATCATGTGCAGTGAACCTCTCTGATGCTGGGTTGCATATACCCAGCATCGGAAAACCTCATGTTGAAGGGTACGAAGCCATGCACATGCGTGGCTTTGTATTGAGATGATGACGACGTTGGCTGTTGTATAGAAGATTCCCAGAATAACACATGTTGGTTGCACATGTGCCAGTTCATACATTTATTAGTTTAATTACTGGAACTTCTGCCTCTACTGAGTATTTTTTTTTAAAGTTGGCAGATAACGTAAGTTGGGTTATGTTTTTCGGTTTCAAAAAAGGCCCTGGCTAGGCTACCCTTGCTGCTCATGCGAACTGTAGACCCGCAACCGCTGCTGGCCACAGCCAGAGTTGGAGCTGAGGATGCAGTGCTTGGCATGGTTGTATAACTATATATTTGTGTGGGAAGTGGCAACATAACTCCATATCTTTCTCCTATGCTGAGCTACTCAGCTGCGTGCCTCTGTGTTCAAGCCAAGGGGGATCTACAGCCTCATTGTCATCCTCTCTGTTGTCCCACTCCTTGCCCTAACAGTCATCCTCCTCCTCTTCCTACCCTGACAGCACAATACAGTATGCCTCTTGTGCTTTATGCATCTGAGTCTCATCATCACCTCCATACATGGGGTTAACTTCTGGTGATGATGAGAGTCTGGATTTTGCTCGGACCCTACTTTGTCCGACCACCCAGATCATCTGAAAAATATTTTGGACAATGATGCAGATGCTCTCCTCCTCTTGAGTCAGTGAATCTTTGGAGCAGACCTCTAACACCCATGGAACAGAATTTGTGAAAAGCTGTGCAAACTCGCCCATCTGTGGTTCCCCAAAGCCAGTTGGCTGGTTGGAGAGTTGTGATGTGGAGGGAAACAAGCGTAATTGGGGTGCCACCTTTGAGGACTGTACTGTGTGTAATGTTGAGGTGGAGGAAGAGGAGAAGAGGTCACTTGATGCAATGCTTGCCATCCACTGAAGCACTTGCTCTTTCTGGTCGTCATCTACAAGTCATACCGCTGTGTGGCTGCCAAAGAAATGGAAGGGAGTAGCCCATCCAGTAACACAAGTTGTCAGTTGTCTTTGGATAAGACAAGACACTGTTTGTTCAGTAAAGCTTTCAGTAATATTAGCACAAACTTTTCGTACACCTTGAACACCACGCCTACTCCTCCTTCTATCATGACTGCAGCTGTTTCACAACCCTATGCCCACACCTGTCAGTCACCTGTCACTAAATTAGCAATGACTAGTTATATGATGAAATGGCAATTGATGACTGAACCACAGATTTTGCTATTTTCAATTAGATGATAAAATTGCAACTTGTGCCTGGACCACGAAGTAGCAATCTCTATTTAGATGATGAAATGGCAATTTTTGGTTGAACCACAGATTTTTCAATCTCTAAATGATGAAATGGCAATTTTTGCCTTGACTATTGATTTTACAATCTCTATTTAGATGATGAAATGTCAATTTTTGGCTGGACCACAGAATTTGCAATCTCTAATTAAATGATGAAATGACAATTTTTGGCTACATCACAGATTTTTCAGTCTCTATTTCAATGATGAAATGGAATTTTTTACCTGCACCACAGATTTTGCAATTTCTATTTCAATGATGAAATGGCAATTTTTGGCTGGACCATAGATTTTACAATCTCTAATTAGATGATAAAATGGTAATTTTTTTGCCTGGACATCAGATTTTGCCATCTCTATTTAGATGATAAAATGGCAATTTTTGGCTGGACAACAGATTTTTAAATTACTATTTAGATGATGAAATGGCATTTTATGGCCGAACTAAAGATTGTGCAATGTCTATTTAGATGATAAAATGGCAATTTGTGCCTGGACCGTGAAGCAGCAATCTCTATTTAGATAATGAAATGGCAATTTGTGGCTGGACTACAGAATTTGAAATCTCTAATTAGATTATGAAGTGGCAATTTTTGGCTGTACCACAGATTATTCAATCTCTATTTAGATGATAAAAAGGCAATTTTTTGCTGGATCACAGAATTTAAATCTCTATTTAGATGATGAAATAGCAATTTTTGGCTGTATCACAGATTTTACAATCTCTATTTCAATGATGAAATCGAATTTTTTACCTGTACCACAGATTTTGCAATTTTTATTTCAATGATGAAATTGCAATTTTGGCTGGACCATAGATTTTACAATCTCTAATTAGATGATAAATGGCATTTTTTTTTGCCCGGACATCAGATTTTGCCATATCTATTTAGATGATAAAATGGCAATTTTTGGCTGGACAACAGATTTTTAAATTACTATTTGGATGATGAAATGGCATTTTTTTGGCCGAACTAAAGATTGTGCAATGTCTATTTAGATGATAAAATGGCAATTTGTGCCTGGACCATGAAGTAGCAATCTCTATTTAGATAATGAAATGGCAATTTGTGGCTGGACTACAGAATTTGAAATCTCTATTTAAATGATGAAATGTAATTTTTTTGCCTGCACCACAGATTTTGCAATTTCTTTTTCAATGATGAAATCGCAATTTTTGGCTGGACCACAGATTTTGCAATCTCTAATTAGATGATGAAATGGCAATTGTTGGCTGGACCTCTGATTTTGCAATGTCTATTTAAATGATGAAATAGCAATTTTGGATGGACCACAGAATTTGCAATTTCTATTTAGATGATGAAATGGCAATTTTTGCCTGGACCTCATATTTTGCAATCTCTATTTAGATGATAAAAGGGCAATTTTTGGCTGTACCACAGATTTTGCAATCTCTACTTAGATGATGAAATGGCAACTTGTGGCTGGACTAGAGAATTTTCAATCTTTAATTAGATGATGAAATGGCAATTTTTGGCTGGACCTCTGATTTTTCAATTTCTATTTAAATGATGAAATAATAATTTTGGATGGACCACAGAATTTGCAATTTCTATTTAGATGATGAAATGGCAATTTTTGCCTGGACCTCAGATTTTGCAATCTCTATTTAGATGATATAAGGGCAATTTTTGGCTGTACCACAGATTTTGCAATCTCTACTTAGATGATGAAATGGCAACTTGTGGCTGGACGACATACAGTTAGGTCCAGAAATATTTGGACAGTGACACAATTTTCGCGAGTTGGGCTCTGCATGCCACCACATTGGATTTGAAATGAAACCTCTACAACAGAATTCAAGTGCAGATTGTAACGTTTAATTTGAAGGTTTGAACAAAAATATCTGATAGAAATTGTAGGAATTGTACACATTTCTTTACAAACGCTCCACATTTTAGGAGGTCAAAAGTAATTGGACAAATAAACCAAACCCAAACAAAATATTTTTATTTTCAATATTTTGTTGCGAATCCTTTGGAGGCAATCACTGCCTTAAGTCTGGAACCCATGGACATCACCAAACGCTGGGTTTCCTCCTTCTTAATGCTTTGCCAGGTCTTTACAGCCGCAGCCTTCAGGTCTTGCTTGTTTGTGGGTCTTTCCGTCTTAAGTTTGGATTTGAGCAAGTGAAATGCATGCTCAATTGGGTTAAGATCTGGTGATTGACTTGGCCATTGCAGAATGTTCCACTTTTTTGCACTCATGAACTCCTGGGTAGCTTTGGCTGTATGCTTGGTGTCTTTGTCCATCTGTACTATGAAGCGCAGTCTGATCAACTTTGCGGCATTTGGCTGAATCTGGGCTGAAAGCATAATCCGGTACACTTCAGAATTCATCCGGCTACTCTTGTCTGCTGTTATGTCATCAATTAGCACAAGTGACCCAGTGCCATTGAAAGCCATGCATGCCCATGCCATCACGTTGCCTCCACCATGTTTTACAGAGGATGTGGTGTGCCTTGGATCATGTGCCATTCCCTTTCTTCTCCAAACTTTTTTCTTCCCATCATTCTGGTACAGGTTGATCTTGATCTCATCTGTCCATAGAATACTTTTCCAGAACTGAGCTGGCTTCATGAGGTGTTTTTCAGCAAATTGAACTCTGGTCTATTTTTGGAATTGATGAATGGTTTGCATCTAGATGTAAACCCTTTGTATTTACTTTCATGGAGTCTTCTCTTTACTGTTGACTTAGAGACAGATACACCTACTTCACTGAGAGTGTTCTGGACTTCAGTTGATGTTGTGAATGGGTTCTTCTTCACCAAAGAAAGTATGCGGCGATCATCCACCACTGTTGTCATCCGTGGACGCCCAGGCCTTTTTGAGTTCCCAAGCTCACCAGTCAATTCCTTTTTTCTCAGAATGTACCCGACTGTTGATTTTGCTACTCCAAGCATGTCTGCTATCTCTCTGATGGATTTTTTCTTTTTTTTCATCCTCAGGATGTTCTGCTTCACCTCAATTGAGAGTTCCTTAGACCGCTTGTTGTCTGGTCACAGCAACAGCTTCCAAATGCAAAACCACACACCTGTAATCAACCCCAGACCTTTTAACTACTTCATTGATTACAGGTTAATGAGGGAGACGCCTTCAGAGTTAATTGCAGCCCTTAGAGTCCCTTGTCCAATTACTTTTGGTCCCTTGAAAAAGAGGAGGCTATGCATTACAGAGCTATGATTCCTAAACCCTTTTTCCGATTTGGATGTGAAAACTCTCATATTGCAGCTGGGAGTGTGCACTTTCAGCCCATATTATATATATAATTGTATTTCTGAACATGTTTTTGTAAACAGCTAAAATAACAAAACTTGTGTCACTGTCCAAATATTTCTGGACCTAACTGTATTTTTGAAATCTTTATTTAGATGATGAAATTGCAATTTCTGCCTGTACCACAAAGTAGCAATCTCTATTTAGATGATGAAGTAGCAATTTCTGGCTGGACCACAGATTTTGCAATCTGTTTAGATGATGAAATGGCAAATTTTGGTTGGACCATAGACTTTGACATTTCTATTTAGATAATGGAATGGCAACTTGTGGCTGGAACACAAAGTAGCAATTTCTATTTTGATTATGAAATGGCAATTTGTGGTTGGACCACAGATTTTGCAACCTTTATTTAGATAAAAAAATGGCAATTTTTGGCTGGACCACAGATTTTGCATTCTTTATCTAGATGATGAAATGAAAATTTTGGTCTTGGTCACATAAATTGCAATCACTGATGAAATGTCGATTTGTGGCATACAACTTTCCCTACACTTCACGCCCCTGCATTTCCCTATTCTACACTAGTGGCCTCCTATCAATCTAAACTAGCTAAAATTAAACCTCCTAGCTAAGATAACTATCTGTTTAGCAGCATCAGCAGCACCATCAATAAGCTGCATGAATCACAAAATGGCACCGACCCCTCATGTCCCTTTTTTTATGCAGAGGAACATGAGACTTAAGCATCCAATTACACAAGCCCATTTGTCTGAATGTTGGGGATGTTTTTTGCACCTTGATTGACTGCTGGACCATGCACACATAAAGAAAAAAAATAAAACAGTCCGACGCTCCTCTGACCCCTCCACACCCCCTCTGCTCATCAAACATACCCTCCAGCTCATCATACAGCACCACTTTCCTAGTAAAAGGGATTATAAGGCAGAAGAAAAGCATTAGTGCAACCACAAATAGTTAATGAACAAAACCAAAGTTTGTTGATTTTGAGAAAAGCGCTCGGTCATTCGAACATGAATCCGAATGTAGAAGGCTTGTGCCAAATTTGAAAGTGGCAAACTTTTTTTCATTTGTAATAAACTGTAAGGTAAATGAGATCTTTGAAAGCAGTCACAAAATATTTTATTTTATTGTTCTTACCTTATAAGAGGAGTTTAACATTACTGCTTGTGGATTGACTTGCTCTTCATTCCCTGGTGTCTGACAGTTATTTGGAGTGAAAACTATTAAGTCACTTTTAGGTCGAAAAGAATTGGAACTTATATTATACTGGGTGTGTTGGGAATACATCCAGCTCCCACCAGTGTTGGAGCAGATTCTGTAATTTTCTTTTAGTTCATTGACCTCTTCTCGGTATTTTTGCCATTTTAGCACAGTGAACACAATCAGAGTGATAAGAAAAATAGTTGATATGATGCAGATTGCAACAACTAAATAAATATTTGCATCAGAAAATTCATCAAAATTCCCCTTGGTCTCTTGATTATCAAACTTCAGTTCTTCTCCGATCTCCACAACAGATATAACAATTTGTGCCTCTGACGTCATAACCGGTTCCCCATGATCCTGAGCTACTACGTGCAATCTGTACTCATCATTATCTGAATCTGTAAGTGACCGTTTCAAAGTGATTTCTCCAGTTTGATGTGCAATAATAAATGGAGATTTTCCAGGTCCTCCAAGATCCTTTAATTTGTAAAATGTCCAAGCATTGTATCCAGAATCCAGATCTACGGCCTTCACTTTAGTTATCAGGTGTCCAGGTTCTGCTGACTTTGAAGCTTTGATTGTTAATTCAGAATGAAGTGGGGTGAATGTGGGAGCATTATCGTTAATATCCTCAATAAATATATTTAGAGTAAGATTAGAGCTGAGTGCTTGTAGACCAGCATCAGTAGCTTTTATGTGGCACTGAAAATATGTAATCTGCTCATGGTCAAATGATACTAAAGCAAAGACCTTCCCATTCTCTGGATTAATGGAAATGTAGGAAGAAATAGGAATTCCCTCAATTGTGCGTTCCCTAATTGAGTAAGTAATGAATGAATTCTGACCAATATCTGGGTCAGAGGCTGATGCTGTATATATATGAGACCCTGGTGGGTTGTTCTCTTTAATTAATATTGTGTCTACTGACTGGACAAATCTTGGAGCATTATCATTGGCATCACTTATATCAATCTTCAGAGTTTTGGAGGTAGACAGGGATGGAGAACCTTCATCTCTTGCAGTTATTGTAACTTCATATTCATCTTTCACTTCTCGATCCAAAGGTCCATTCACGGTCAATGAAAAATCACTCTTGAAAGTTGGATTTATCCTAAATGGTGAAGGCTCAGAAATGTAGCAATGCACTTTTCCATTTGATCCTGAATCTTTATCATGGACACTGATGATGGCAACTGTTGTACCCTGAGGGGAATTTTCAGGAACAGGAACTGATAATGATGTCACTGTCATCTCAGGAGGGTTGTCATTAACATCTATGACAGTTACTAGAACTTTGCAGTGTCCAACATATTGAACATCTCCATTATCAATAGCATCAACCTGGATTTCATACATATTTACAGTTTCAAAATCCAGTTTGCCTTTTACTCTTATTTCTCCTGTGTATTTGTCTAAGATGAATGCTTCCTTTGCCTCTCCTGACACCATATGGCTAAAATCATACAGTATTTCTGCATTTTTCCCAGCATCCAGATCAGTGGCATTCAGCTTAAACACTAAAGTTCCTTCTGCAGCATTTTCATTAACACTGCACTGGTAAAATGGCTGATCAAACACAGGAGCATTATCATTAAAGTCTTCCACAGTAACAATAATATGTATTGTACCACTCAGCCTTGGTTTTCCTCCATCATAAGCTGTAAGGGACAGATTGTGCACAGACTGCTTCTCTCTGTCTAAATTTTTTTTCAGCACAAGCTCCAATGACTTGATTTGATTAATATATTTTTGGAAATCCAAAGCAAAATATTCACTTGCACTGAGCTCATAATTGGTGATAGAATTTGTCCCAAGATCTGGATCAGATGCTATCTTCAATTGGAAACGAGATCCTGCATGTTTTACTTCTGATATGAAAAGATTAGTCACGCTAGAGGAGAATACAGGACTATTATCATTGATGTCTTCTATTTCTACATCTACATGATACATCTGCACAGGCTTATCTACAATAACCTGCAGAGGAATTATACAGAAGGGTGTATTTGCACACAGCCCTTCTCTGTCTATTGTCTCTTTAACAAATAAGATTCCATTCTGCAGATTAACCTGGAAATATTCCTTCTCATCCCTAGAGACAATATGTAACATTCTGGAATTCATCTCACCTATATCCAGTCCAAGATCTTGAGCAATTCTCCCGACAAAGGTGCCATGCTTGGATTCCTCAGGGATGATATAATGCAGCTGACTCAGGACCACATCCCACGATATTTGTAACAAAAAGAAATGGACAAACCTGTTCCTTGTTTGATAATCCAGTCTCTGATTCAGCATTTCTTAAAATCAGTGAAGGTGGAGGTGAAGATTTGTCCAGTAATAAAGGCACTAATGCTGAGGAAATCACAAGGAATTTAGAAAATAAAATCTGTCATGGCCGGAATCCTTGCAGCAAGAATATCAGTTAGCGATGGATAAATGTATTTCCTCGTTCCTTCCTGCTATTAGTTGGTGAGGAGTGCCCTCTAGTGCTAAATATTTAGATTGCTTGTCAGGTAGGTATTTTTTTTATTTGTTCTTCATAACAAATATGATCAAATAACATATTAAGCAAATACATTGTAAAGAATATTAAATGAAAATTTACCTAGCAATTAAACATTCTATTATACCTTGCATTAGCCATGGTTTGATAATTTTTCTATTGGATCAAAAAGAACTAATTTTATTTTAGATTGGTATAAAATAATAATAATAATATTATATAAAATGGTCATTAAAATTTATTATAAATTTCCTTTACTTTTTATCCCATTATAGCAATACTTTTTTTAAACTAGAAATTTGGCAGGTGAGGTTTGGCAATGGTGGCATCTTTACAAAAAGTCCCTAATTTAAATTGAATAAAAATTTCAGAAGAATACACAGATGTCGTTTTTAATAAACGTAACAATGATTTGCTAAAAGTAAAAACATGGATCTAGATACCTTCTATTACTTATTAAATAGAATTAGTATTTTAGGATCATTTAGAGATAGACAGATAGATAGATAGATAGATAATACATATAAAAAATATAGGGATTGACAATTTTAATAGTCTTATTAATAGTAAAATTGAAAAATAAAAGTAAGACAATAAATGTGATTAGAATTCTAGCTATTTCACCATCGTACTGTACTTCATTATTAATCTAAATTGGTAATACCGTAAATCAATATTAGTAAATAATTAAAAATTTAAAAATTGTGAATCAAGTTGTTTTCTTATTAGGATAATATGTATTGGTTCCTTTTATCTTTCTCTTCCCTTGAGCAACTAAGCTAAGGGATAGCATATTCTCTAAGCTAAGATCTTACATTGTCATTAACCCTAGAACACGCAACCATAGAAATCTACACTTTCATATACCTGGTGCCTTTTAGGCCTGTGTGCAAATAACATGGAGTAACTCAAATAGAAATCCTTTTCAAAGTTTATTTGAGATGTGAATATTTCAAAACATTACAGTTACACCGGCTTAAAACGCCCAATATATGCATTCTACATAATTCTTTATATATATATATATATATATATATATATATATATATATATATATACATATACAGTGCTAGCCAAAAGTATTGGCACCCCTGCAATTCTGTCAGATAATACTCAGTTTCTTCTTGAAAATGATTGCAATCACAAATTCTTTGGTATTATTATCATCATTTATTGTGCTTGCAATGAAAAAACACAAAAGAGAATGAAACAAAAATCAAATCATTGATCATTTCACACAAAACTCCAAAAATGGGCCAGACACAAGTATTGGCACCCTTAGCCTAATACTTGGTTGCACAACCTTTAGCCAAAACAACTGTGAACAACCGCTTCCAGTAACCATCAATGAGTTTCTTACAATGCTCTGCTGGAATTTTAGACCATTCTTCTTTGACAAACTGTTCCAGGTCCCTGAGATTTGAAGGGTGCCTTCTCCAAGCTGCCATTTTGAGATCTCTCCACAGGTGTTCTATGGGCTTCAGGTCTGGACTCATTGCTGGCCACTTTAGTAGTCTCCAGTGCTTTCTATCAAACCATTTTCTAGTGCTTTTTGAAGTGTATTTTGGGTCATTGTCCTGCTGGAAGACCCATGACCTCTGAGGAAGACCCAGCTTTCTCACACTGGGCCCTACATTATGCTGCAATATTTGTTGGTAGTCTTCAGACTTCATAATGCCATGCACACGGTCAAGCAGTCCAGTGCCGGAGGCAGCAAAGCAACCCCAAAACATCAGGGAACCTCCACCATGTTTGACTGTAGGGACAGTGTTCTTTTCTTTGAATACCTCTTTTTTTTCCTGTAAAGGCTATGTTGATGGCTTTTCCCAAAAAGCTCTACTTTTGTCTCATCTGACCAGAGAACATTCTTCCAAAATGTTTTAGGCTTTCTCAGGTAGGTTTTGGCAAACTCCAGCCTGGCTATTTTATGTCTCGGAGTAAGAAGTGGGGTATCCTGGGTATCCTACCATACAGTCCCTTTTTATTCAGACACCAATGGATAGTACGGGTTGACACTGTTGTACCCTCGGACTGCAGGGCAGCTTGAACTTGTTTGGATGTTAGTCGAGGTTCTTTATCCACCATTCGCACAATCTTGCATTGAAATCTCTCGTCAATTTTTATTTTCCTTCCACATCTAGGGAAGTTAGCCACAGTGCCATGGGCTTTAAACTTCTTGATGACACTGCGCACCGTAGACACAGGAACTTTCAGGTCTTTGGAGATGGACTTTTAGCCGTGAGATTGCTCATGCTTCCTCACAATTTGGATTCTCAAGTCCTCAGACAGTTCTTTGGTCTTCTTTCTTTTCTCCATGATCAATGTGGTACACACAAGAACACAGGACAGAGGTTGAGTCAACTTTAATCCATGTCAACTGGCTGCAAGTGGGATTTAGTTATTGCCAACACCTGTTAGGTGCCACAGGTAAGTTACAGGTGCTGTTAATTACACAAATTAGAGAAGCATCACATGATTTTTTCAAACAGTGCCAATACTTTTGTCCACCCCTTTTTTATGTTTGGTGTGGAATTATATCCAATTTGGCTTTATGACAATTTTTTTTATTTTTTTTCATTGAAAACAAATGAAATGAAGATAATAATACCAAAGAATTTGTGATTGCAATCATTTTCAAGAAGAAACTGAGTATTATCTGACAGAATTGCAGGGGTGCCAATACTTTTGGCCAGCACTGTATATATTTTTATATATATATATATATAAAACTTTTTTTTGTCTAAAAGTCTTTTATATAAAAGTTGCAGTAAACATGGTGTAGGAAGATTTCTTTTCAAAAACTTCCCTATTCAATATTACTGATTACCCCAACATTTTTCACATATTTCGGAAGACTGTTCCCTGCAGACATTTTGTCTACAAGTAGTACAGAAACGCTCAGATTTCCTTTCCATCTTTGCTGGACAATATAACAGTGCTTTCTTTTTTTTCTCTTGGCTCTGGATGTTCCTGAAAATGTATACCACATTGGATCATAGCTTCCGTAACTTGCATTGGCAAGCATTTCGTGTTGCTTCGCTCCATCATGGTAGGCATCAAAAGTTCAAAGACAAAGTAAGACAAGATAAAGACAAAGTCTTCCCCAGCTACAGTACAGACAAAAAGACTGAGGATCACATGTAAACCAAGTACAGGACTAAGAGGCTCCAAATATGTGAATATGGAGTAGTCCCAAGAAAGAGTTGTTTTACTAAAATGCATATAACATAAAAATATATGAACAACTGGAAATTACTAACAGCTATAAACCTGAGGAATACCTAGAGTTTCAAAATTCTAACTAAAGTAAATAGAAAACAAGTAACCTAGCAGGCCTGCGAGGCCCCAGGTATGCGTTCTATGGTTAATATAGTTGTTGCTTTACTGATAAGATTTTGTATAGAGAGGAGGTAGGAGATGGAAAAGGCAAAGCTTCTCCTTCCTCTTCCCCCTTCATCTACATAAAATGTTATGAGCACCAAATGCCATCTCCTATCTCAGTAATGTAAACATTTCTCTATACTGAAAATAGATTTTACATGTGAAATGTGAATTTTTAAAATGAAGGATCAGTCCAAAAATAGAAAGAAGCAGATTTCTCTGATAAGATATATTACAAAGTTTCTTATTTTAATATGAACTATTGATTTATGATATAACAATTAAAATAATGGTTAATCTCCAACATTACAAAAATTATTGTCCTATATTAGAGTAGGGGGCAAATTACACGTTTGCGCGCCATAATATTTCAGGTTGGTTGTTTGTATTAACATAAAATTGGCTTTATCTGTATGTCATCAATATAATTTGTTTTCAAACATATTAGGTCTCATACTGTAGATCAGCACTCAACCTCAAGTGCATTCAAACTTCATATTTAAGTAAAACATATTGACGTGGTTGTTCAGCAAGTAAAAGCAAGACAGTTATTATTTACCTTTTTTTATTATTCTCCGGGCATTCATAAGCTTACTCTATCTGAATTTTTTTTTAAAAAAAAAACTATATTTAATCATATTAGAAATTTAGCATAAAAATGCAAACAATAAATTTGCCCCTAATTGTAAAATCTCTGTCATAAACAAATTTAAATTTTCACGAAAAATTTTTCAAAACATTTTGCCAAAATTGTCTCCAAAAACAAAACTAAAAAATACAACAGATTGTTTTAAATGTTTTGCATAACCCCTTCTCAGAAACCAAAACAAATACTTTAGAAAAGTCCAAAAGTATTTACGACTGCCATCAATATCTAGAGATCCTGCTCAGCACTTTATAAAAAGAAAGATTTGATTTACAGAAACGGATTTTCATGAAGCGATGGTGGTTTCGTGCAATGATATTCTCTAAAATGTGAAAATATTACTACTATTGAAAATCAATAAAGACAGGCCATTAATATTAAAATGCTTTCACATTATAATTACAATTTCTCTACTAGTTTATAGAATAATAATCCCAACACAAAATGGAATTAAGTCAACATTGCAATTTATCCCCTATTAGACCCATACTGTTTATGAAAATGGAGGTCAGTAGTAGCATTTTTGAACAGTGTGTAATGTGGTTGTATTTTAAGTACATGTAGAACATAGGGTAAGAAAGTTCTAGCATAGACACAAACGTCCATTTATTGCATAAAACTTGATTTTTATTTCTTACTTAAAAACATTACAAGTAGAAAAACCAGCATTAATATGTAAGGAGGATGCAGATTATAAGACTATGCACTTCGGTATGAAATTATAATACCGAAACGCGTAGTTTTATAATCTTCTTTTATGGAATATATGGAAGTTCCTTTCTCCACTGGAATTTTGCTACCCTATGTTCTATATTTGCCATTGCGTTAGTCCGCTCTTCCATTTCCATGTGGGGATCTGAAATATATACTTGGGATGGCGAACCTGGAGAACTTCAAGATCAGTGAGCTTATGTTAGTCTATTCTTTTCTATTATGACAATAAATGTAAATGATTCTGCCTTTTTTGGTGAAACCATAAATATTTCCGAAACCTTTCCCTCTAATCATAAGTTAATCAAAATCTGTTAAGAATGGTAAAAAAAAATCAACTCTTCCATGTGGTTGGTGAGAGCCAGTTAGGGAGGCAGGATTGAACGAAGTGATTATTTTCTGCAAAGATGTTTCGATGGCTGTATCCGTCTCTGACTTACAAGAAAAACTTATTTTGTAATTGATTCAGTCCACATTGCAACTTTTGATTCCCATTGCGATCACTGTAATCCCTGGGCCACTCACATTAAGCCAGGAATCTGGTTCTCATGAGGCCCATTATGGCTGTACATATGATGAGACAATAGAGTATAATAAAGGACACAAAAAGAATTTCAAAGACTCCTTCAAATTCCAATATTGCACGATCTATTCATCTCTGTCCTGGACCCCACAAGAAGGTGGAATGGTGTGCATTATCATTTTAACCAATAGACTAGACAGAATATCAAATTTACAATATTGACCAAAATATAATAAGTTTTCATGCTTTAATAACATATTCAGCACAGAGGTTATAAAAAGACAGCATTTTAGAAATGTTAATTTTCATTGTCTAAAGACTATTGTAATACAATTAACTGGGACAATATGCTTAAAACAATTGTACACAACCAATAGACATATTACTTTAAACATTCTGAATTAGTCATGTGCATAATTTATGCCTTATAACAATGAAAAGTTAGAAATGGAAGAAAAACACTACGATTAAATATAGCAGTAAAGTCACAGAAAATTACATAAAAATAGTGTTTAGAGAATAAATGCAAGAGGATAAAGATAATAATAATAATAATAATAATAATAATAATAATAAAAACAATGGCCCCAAAGATTGAAACAAAAAGATTGTCAAAGAAAGTAAGAATAATCCAAAATTATATTTTCGCTACAAGAACAGTAAGAGAGTTGAAAATGATAGTTTTGAACCTCTTAAAAATAATGTGGGTGAAATTGTGAAATTGAATGGGGGAAAAGCAAATCTAATAAATGTGTTACCTATAGATGTAATTCAGGAAAATTTAATGACATGACATTTTTACTTAGGGATACCATAAATTCTCCTTCAAATGTAAGTTGCTTAACCCAGTGGGGAAACTGTGCCACCTTAAAGACACTAAGTAGACAAATCGCTGGTACAAATGACATACACCCCAAAGTACTGCAGGAATTAAGTACCATGATAGACAGACCATTATGTAATTTTTAATGGCTTCATAATAACAAAATCTGTACAACAGGACCAGCGAATACTAAATGTGGAGCCAATATTCAAAAATATATAAAAGATAGAAATGTCAAGTGATGGGCGGACCCAGACTGTAAAAGTCGAGATCCGTGTCATTTCAAAAGTATCCAAATACCATCCCTGGCTCGGAGTTCTTATGCTGCAGAGCCCAATAACCATGGGTCTTCCAAACCTTAGAATTCCAGCGCCCAGCTATCAGCTTTATCATGGCTGGGTATTAACTTGAGGGACCATGCACCATTTTTTTAAATTATTTATTTAAATAATTTTAAAAAAGCCACATAGGGTCCGTGTTATTTTCATACACAGCCAAGATAAGCACACGGCTAGTGGCTGCAGCCTGTAGTTGTATGCTTTATCTGTGCTGGGTAACATAATATGGAGGGACCCCCACACCAAATTTTTTTATTTATTTATTTTTACACCATGATAGGGACACACATAGCCTTTGCGATTGGTTGGAGTCAGACACACTGTTACAAAGAGTGGGGGCGTGGTCTGACTCTCAACTCTCTTACTGTTCACAGACACCAGGACTGCTGATAGGGGGGGAAGCAGTGCATATGCATGAGGTTAATACATGGCCCCAGGAGTAGCATTCCAGCCACGCAGGAAACTGGTAAGTGTAACATGGTTGCTCTAATCCCACTATCCCTTCTACTGTAATTTTAAAGCACCGGATTCGGGTCCCCATAGATTTATATGTGGACAAGTGTCCAAGCAGATATCTGGGATCTATTCTGGGCCAGAACTGGGTTATTTTTTAAACCCATGTGGACCCGCCGATCCTGGGTATCTGCAGGCCTGCCCATCACTGGCCTAGAGTAAAAAGGTGTGCATGAAGCCTATACAATTCAAATTTAAAAGAAATAACTTAAAACTCCATATTGTGAGCAGTGAAGTAGTAAACCTGCTCATTTAGGTTTAAAGGGAACCTGTCAAGTGCAATATGCACCCAGCACCACGGGCAGTTCTGGGTGCATATTAGTAATCCCTGCTTAGCAGTCTCTGTATACACTAACATAAATAAACATAACTTAAAGTATTTCTAAAGATCATGTCTTATATGCTGATCAGGCCCACAAATAGTTGCAAATGCATGAGTTCCCTTAGCTTGTCGGCCCCTGTGGATGTACTAACATGCTAATGAATGCTCAGCTTTGCTGCACATTCCTCACTTTTCATGGCAGCCGGCGGAGGATGGATGCGCACTACGCATGATCAAGAGACCTCTTGACTTCCGATCATGTGCACTAAATTGATGCCGGGTGTAAGCTTCCCGGTTTCAGTGAGGTATAGTGCTCATGACCGGAAGTCCTGGGGACTCCAGATCATGCGCAGTATGTATCCATCCTCCATCAGCTGCCATCAAGACTGAGGTATGTGCAACATCTCTGTCTATTAATTAGCATGTTAGTATTCCCACAAGGGTGTGCTAACATGCTAAGGGGGCCAACTAGCCAAAGGAACTCACGCCCTTGCGACTAGTCCCTGATCTCATTAGCATACAATAAACGATCATTAGAAATACTTTTTCTAAAGATCTGTTTATTTATGGTAGCGTATACATGGACTGCTAGGCAGGGATTAGCAATATGCACCCACTGCTTGTGGTTCTGGGTGCATATTGCTCCTAACAGGTCCCTTTAATCATGGTATAAGTTCTGAATTGCAATTTTCCAAAATAATTTAAAAATTGAGCATGGAAACAGTAGGATTATAAGATTAACTTCAATTGCCAACAAAACCCTTTAGGTTTTTTTTTCTATTTTTGGGTATTTCAATAAAACTAATCAAATTAGCATGTGCAAAATAATGATTGGTTCTGTCAAACTAAACTGATCAGCGTCTATGAGGAGCTGCATTCCAAACTTGACCTTGGTAAGGTCATGGATATTGTCTATTTGGCCGTTTAAAAGACATTTAATATGGTACTATATAAATGGTTTGTACATAAAATGAGAACAATGGGACTAGAAGAGCATATGCGTAATTAGGTTATGAACTAATTCAATAATAGGAAGAGAGGGTGTTATTAATGGTGTTGCCTTGGACATAGTTAACAATTGCTATCCACAGGGGTTGGTATTGGGCCCTTATCTTTTAAATAATTTTATTGACAATCTTGTTGAGGGCATAAAGAGTAGACTTTTTGTATTTAGTATGATACTAATATTTGAAAGGTAATAAACAATGATGGAGTAATTTATTATTATAGAGGGATTTAGGTAAGTTGGAGACTTGGGCCCAAAACTGATATACAGTATGAAGTTTATTATAGATAAAGCTAACGTGTACATATGGAAAGATAAAAGTAAGTGTACACATTTGAAAAAAATAGTACATTAGGTAAAACTGTCTCAAGCTGTGTATTAGAAGACAGCAAGTTCAACTTTAGTGATTAGTGCTAACAAGATACTGCTAAATCATGGGTTGCATTAAAAATGGCTTAGAGGCCCATGAGAAGAACATAGTTTTGTTTATATAGAAGTTCCTAGGCATGCCACACTTTGAATGCTGAATACAGTTTTGGGCTTCAATGTATAAGAAAAGAGAAACAAATGACCCAGCAATGTATCCAACTTGGCAATAAAATATAGCTTTTATTGTATATTCATATAAATTCATCAGTGGGCACACTGACTGCAGATAGCAGTTTTACAAGACTGCGTTTTGGCAAGAAATCGCCTTCTTCTAGGTCCACTGCCACTGCCTTGGACTTCTATGAATATGCCATAAAAGCTATATTTTATTCTTGCCAAGTTGGACTCCTTGCTGGATCATTTGTTTCGCTTCTCTATATAAGTACTGTGCGGTTAACCTCCACTTTGTCCGTGGTGGGATTCTAGCCAGAAATTGGGAGAAAGATTAGGGTACCTTTCACAATGGTGAGCTTAGGTCAGTCTTTTTCTATAATGAATAAGAAAGACATAACTGAACTGGAGCAGGTCAGGAAACGAAGGACCAAGTTTATTAAGGAAAAGGGAGAACTCCAATAACAGGACAGGTTATCAAGTTTAGGGTTATTTAGTTTGAAAAAATAAACATGTAAGGGCAATTTTATTACAATGGACATTTACATAAATGTACAGAATAGAAATATTTCTAATAGTCTATTTAAAAATAGGCCTGCAACAATAACAAGGGTGTATCCTCCACATACAGGTAAAAGAAGATTTAGTCCAATCACGGACAGATATTCTTTACTGTGAGAGCAGATTATCTATAAAACTATCTTCCAAAGGAGGAAGTAGTGGTTTATTCACTAAACAAGCGCAAAGAGGAAATAGGTGCCTTTTTCAAAAAATGTAATATTAAGGGTTGTGAGTACTAGATTTTGGGAGAAGTAAACAATCTTATGCCATATGTGTAATTGGGAAGGAATATTTCAAATATTATGGGGAAATTAGCATATGCCTCTTCGAGTTTTGCCTTCCTCCGGCTAAGTAAAGACATTTTTGCTTCCAAACACGCTGAAGCCTTGAATGCATCTTACATAATATGAATTTTGTCATGAAGCGTTTAATGTACAGTATTATATCTTTATTTTATTTACAAGCTTTGCAAACATTAAATTACAATTTCTAAAAGTTTTATATTGTATTAGATTAAAATAAACAAACCATTAACTATTTCTTATACTATTCTAAAAATATAATTATTTTAAATTATTTGCTTACCATATAGGAGGAGTTTAACACGACCGCTTGTGGATTGACTTGCTCTTCATTCCCTAAGGTCTGAGAGTTATTTGGAGTGAAAACTATTAAGTCACTTTTAGGCCTGATTGAATTGGAACTTATGTTATACTGAGTGTGTTGGGAATACATCCAGCTCCCTCCAGTGTTGGAGCAGATTCTGTAATTTTCTTTAAGTTCATTGACCTCGTCTCGGTATTTTTGCCATTTTAGCACAGTGAACACAATCAGAGTAATAAGAAAAATACTTGATATAGCACAGATTGCAACAACTAAGTAAACATTAGCATCAGAAAATTCATCAAAATTCCCCTTGACCTCTTGATTATCAAACTTCAATTCTTCTCCGACCTCCACCACAGATATGACAATTTGCGCCTCTGACGTCATGACCGGTTCCCCATGATCCTGAGCTACTACATGCAATCTGTACTCATCATTATCAGAATCTGTAAATGACCGTTTCAAAGTAATTTCTCCAGTTTGATGTGCAATGATAAATGGAGATTTTCCAGATCCTCCAAGATCCTTTAACTTGTAAAATGTCCAAGCATTGTATCCAGAATCGAGATCTATGGCCTTCACTTTAGTTATCAGGTGTCCAGGTTCTGCTGACTTTGAAGCTTTGATTGTTAATGCAGAATGAAGTGGGGTGAATGTTGGAGAATTATCATTAATATCCTCAATGAATATATTTAGAGTAAGGTTAGAGCTGAGGGCTCGTAGACCAGCATCAGTGGCTTTTATGTGACACTGGAAATATGTAATCTGTTCATGGTCAAATGAAACTAAAGCAAATACCTTCCCATTCTCTGGATTAATGGAAATGTATGAAGAAATAGGAATTCCATCAATTGTGCGTTCCCTAATTGAGTAAGTAATGAATGAATTCTGACCAATATCTGGGTCAGAGGCTGATGCTGTATATATATGTGACCCTGGTGGGTTGTTCTCTTTAATTAATATTGTATCTACTGATTGGGAAAATCTTGGAGCATTGTCATTGGCATCACTTACATCAATCTTCAGAGTTTTGGAGGTAGACAGGGACGGAGAACCTTCATCTCTTGCAGTTATTGTAACTTCATATTCATCTTTCACTTCTCGATCCAAAGGTCCATTCACGATTAATGAAAAATCACTCATGAAAGCTGGATTTACCTTAAATGGGGAAGGCTCAGAAATGAAGCAGTGGACTTTTCCATTTGATCCTGAATCTTTATCATAGACACTGATGATGGCAACTGTTGTACCCTGAGGGGAATTTTCTGGAATTGGAACTGATAATGATGTCACTGTCATCTCAGGAGGGTTGTCATTGATATCTATAACAGTCACCAGAACTTTGCAATGTCCAACATATTGAACTTCTCCATTGTCAATAGCATCAACCTGAATTTCATATATTTTTTTAGTTTCAAAATCCAACATGCCTTTAAGTCTTATTTCTCCTGTGTGTTTGTCTAAGATGAATGCTTCCTTTGTCTCTCTTAACACCATATTGCTAAAACTATACAGTATTTCCCCATTTTTCCCAGCATCCAGATCAGTGGCATTCAGCTTAAACACTAAGGTTCCTTCTGCAGCATTTTCATTAACACTACACTGGTAAAATGGCTGATCAAACACAGGAGCATTATCATTAAAGTCTTCCACAGTAACAATAATATGTGTGGTGCCACTCAGCCTTGGTTTTCCTCCATCATAAGCTGTAAGGGACAGATTGTGCACAGACTGCTTCTCTCTGTCTAAATTTTTTTTCAGCACAAGCTCCAATGACTTGATTTGATTTATATATTTTTGGAAATCCAAAGCAAAATAATCATTTGCACTGAGCTCATAATTGGTGATAGAATTTGTCCCAAGATCTGGATCAGATGCTATATTCAATTGGAATCGAGATCCTGCAGGTTTTACTTCTGATATGACAAGATTAGTCACACTAGAGGAGAATACTGGACTATTGTCATTGATATCCTCTATTTCTACATCTACACGATACATCTGCACAGGCTTATCTACAATAACCTGCAGAGGAATTATACAAAAGGGTGTATCTGGGCACAGCATTTCTCTATCTATTGTCTCTTTAACAAATAAGATCCCATTCTGTAGATTAACCTGGAAATATTCCTTCTCATCCCTAGAGACAATATGTAACATTCTGGAATTAATCTCACCTATATCCAGTCCAAGATCCTGAGCAATTCTCCCGACAAAGGTGCCATGCTTGGACTCCTCAGGGATGATATAATGCAGCTGACTCAGGACCACATCCCACGATATTTGCAACAAAAAGAAATGGACAAACCTGCTCCTTGTTTGATAATCCAGTCTCTGATTCAGCATTTCTTAAAATCAGAGAAGGTGGAGGTGATGATTCTCCAGTAATAAAGGCACTAATGCTGATGGAAGCTCGAAGAAATTTGAAAAAAAAAATCTGTCATGGCCGGAATCTTTGCAGCAAGAATTTCATTTAGCGATGAAGAAATGTATTTCCTTTTTCCTTCCTGCTATGAGTTGGTGAGGAGTGCCATCTAGTGCTTAATATTTAAGTTGCGTATCAGGTATGTATTTTTTGTTTGAGAAAAAATGTGTATGCATTCTTTACATTTGATATTCATAATTGAATATTATCAAAGAACATCTTTAAGTAGATACATTGTATAAATTGTTTTTCTTTGTTTACCCAACAATTAAACTTTCTGTTATACTTTGCTATAGCCATGTTTTGATTATTTATAAAATGGATCTAACATAGCTAATTTTGTTTTATATTTGTATTAAGAAATATAAGAATAAAATTATAACAGTAATTATAATAGATATTATTATTATTATTTAACAGTAAGTGGGTTTTTTTACAAATTTTCTTCCTCATAAATAGAAAAACTAATTTAAACTAGAATTTTGGTAAGAATATTAACTTTTGTTTACTAGAAATTTGGTAAGAATATTGACTTCTGTCTAGACAGTCCCAAATTTAAATTTAGTATAACATACATATCAAAGTACACATGGGGTCTTAAAATTAAATAAAAAGTAAAAAATAATGATTTGTTTAAATTAAAAAGTGGATTTTGACCCTCATAATTATTACTCAAAAAGCAGTAGCATCTTAGTATGATTTACAGATAGATAGTTAGATAGATAGTACAATAAGCATAGAGAAGAACGACAATTGTAATAGCCTTAGAAATAGAAAAAATACCATTAAGGAAATAAAAATATTATTGGTGCTTTGCCAGTTTCATCATCATATAGTAATACTTCATTTTTACTCTTCATTAGTACCTTAAATGAATATTTGTAAACAATATATATATATATATATATATATATATATATATATATATATATATATATGTGTATGTGTATACATACATAACTATATTTTTATATATATATATATATATTCATTTATTTTTTTAATTATTAGTAGAATATGTATTGGATCTTTTCATCCTTCTCTTCCCTTGGGTAAATAGGTTAAGTCTTGATAGGATGTCCTTAAGACTAAGGGGTACTTCTCACACAACAAGATCGCTAGCGAGATCGCTGCTGAGTCAAAGGTTTTGTGATGAAATAGGGGTATCACCTGCGATCTCGTTATGTGTGACACTAGGCAGTGACCTGGCCCCTGCTGTGAAATCGCTGATCGTTACACACTGTTCTGGTTTATTTTCTTCAAAGGCGATATCCTGCTGGGCAGGACGGACGCATCGCTATGTATGACACTGTGTGACAGGGTCCCAATGACAGCAGAGATCGTTATACAGGTCGCTACTGCGACCTGTATCATTACTGAGTAGTTGGTAAGGTCTGACTGTGTGACATCTCACCAGCGACCTTCCAGCGACTTACCAGCGATCCTTATTAGGCCGCATCGTTTTCGGTAAGTCGCTAAATGTGACGGGGGCTTAAGAAATTCTAACTTTCTCATTATGTGCAATACAAGGTAATATTGTGGTACCGTGTTAGCCTTGATGCTCTGAAAGCTTGCTGATATAATTTTTCTGGTTAGCCTATAAAGGTATCTCTCCTAAAATACTTTTGTCATTCTTTTGACATAGTATTTCAATTAATTTTCTCATTAATATAGTTGCTGTTTTAGCTTCATAATATGTAATATTTTGAACTGTTGCCCAAAGCTGGAGTACATTTTCTTGATATGACTTATACAATGCTTAATCAAGTTTGATTCCCATGACAGACAGTAGCTAAACAGCTGCACATGTGGCAAATTGGTATGAAATTTTTTCCCCGCTTTGTAGAAATAATCACTCCATTCTCTTCCTCTTTTGTAGGCTTCATGATGGTACTTTTGAGATATATATATATTTATATATCATCTTTATATCCCTATAACTATATATATACATGTATGTATATATATATATATATATATATATATATATATATATATATATAGTGATATACAGTGCAGCCAAGTATAAATTGACAAATAACACACAGTCTAAAAAACTTGTCACAGAAGGTTAACACAGAATATATTGACCTAAGTCGAAATTCATTGTCAATACTTTTCTGTGCCATGGTATCCTACTGCTGGGTTATCCATGTTAAGATAAATTTGGCTCCATGTGTATGTTCTAAGTACAAGATAAAATAATATCTGTACTTCAAATAAAAATAGAAATTCTGGGTTTGAGTGTATGGTAAAAATTCAGGCTCTTCCAGGTGACAGCAGGCTTTAAGAGTGTATCTTCTCACTCCAAAAGTAATATCAATAGTGTAAATGTTTACAGTGACTCAGTATGTGGCCTAGGCCCACATAATGTATTAGTTACAACATCCCACTATATCATTACTCCAGTGATATCCTAGCAAAATATATATGGGTACAAGTTAATATTGCTTTGGGATATAGTGCTAGATTTACCTATACACCTGCGCACAGTCTGTAAAAAAGAGGATTATAAACCCATCAGTCATACATGGAACCAGATACTTCACATTACTAAAAGAGCAGACACTTTGGAAACGTGAATTAAATTTTTTCATCTCATGTTATCTGTTACGGGGGGCTGTCTGATAATAACCGAAAGGAGTATCAGACAGTCAGGGTCCACCGTGCAAAGACTTTGCTGCAGACTATGGCAGAGTGCAATACCTCTGTTAACTCACAGAAGGATATAATAAGTAAGTAAAGCAATTCCTCCCTTACTTGGAGGGTGTGTGGAATGATCTCTGTTAATAATCACAGAGACAAAGGCAATGTGTGCGAAATGGCACCTACCTAGGTCCGCTCTTCTAGTGGTGCAAAAGAGACGAACAGCAGCATAAGCCGCACAAAGCTCCTACCTGCGTTCGCTCCACTAGTGTGCGAGGACACGAACCACTAGATATGGCACCTGCCTAGGTCCGCTCTTCTAGTGGTGCAAAAGAGACGAACAGCAGCGTAAGCCGCACAAAGCTCCTACTTCTGTTCGCTCCCCTAGTGTGCGAGGATACGAACAACTGCCAGATGCAGTATAAGGAACGTTACCCTAGCGGCAACGTCCACCTACGAGTCGAACCACAAGGCCCAGACAGACCATGTGCCTCAGGCACCTGCCTATGTCCGCTCCCCTAAGAGGTAAGGATACGGACAGCAGCCGAAGCTGTAAGGTATAAGAACGCTACCCTGCCGGTAGCGCTCACCTAGCATAGACAGAGGAATGCCTAGAGGAACGCGCACAGAGCGTCTACTCATATGCATGAACCAAGAGGACTGAGCACCATGCGGCGTGTTTCAGGGTCTTATATAGACTCTGTGCCTCATCCAAGATGGAGGACACCAGAGCCAATCCGCTGCCAGAATGACAGGAGTGACGTCATGCTGGCCTATCACCGAGCAAGACGTCAGAAGCACATGACCAGCGACCAATCGGCATAGAAGGTGTCAGAGACATGTGACCTCGTGTCAGCGATGATGTCACCCGCACATGTGCAATGGCTCCAAGATTGGACTTAGTCTCCGGCGCTCGCACATGTGCAGTAGCAAGAAATCTGGACTTAGTCTCCAGCGCTCGCACATGTGCAGTAGCAAGAAATCTGGACTTAGTCTCCAGCGCTCGCACATGTGCAGTAGCAAGAAATCTGGACTTAGTCTCCAGCGCTCGCACATGTGCAGTAGCAAGAAATCTGGACATAGTCTCCAGTGCTCGCAGCAACCGTAACATTATCACAGTGTTTGACCTAATATTCACACTCTACCACCTCTATATTCCTTTACCACAACTAATAGATCTACCATCCTCTCTTTTGTGCAGGTGTATAGGTAGGTCTAGAAGAATATCCCAAAGCAATTTTAACTTGTACCCATGTATGTGTTCTTGGAATATCACTGGAGCGGTGATATAGAAGACTTGATTACCTGATACATTATCTAGAGTGCCTGGTACATACTGAATCAGTCTACATTTTTATTCTATTGATGTTTTCAGTATAAATTGTGCCAAAACAAATAAAATCACATATTGCATATACTGTACCTCAAATGCCTTTAAACTAAAAAGTTAAGCAAAACAGTAGTGTGTTTAAGTGAGGAGCGAGCACTTAAAACTCGAGTGCTCTTTACTCGAATCAAGCAGGTCGGATGCTCTGAGAGGCTCGACTCGAGTAACGATTAGAATGAAAGTCAAGCATTTTTCTGGCAGACCCTTCCAGAAGGTTGGGTGGGGGGCAGTAAAATAGCTGAAATTGACAATAAGACATACAAACCCAAAGATAAAGTGGATTTTACAGTAAATAATGTTAGGAAACATTCTTTCCTTTATAATGATGTGTATAAGGCAAATTAAAAGAGGGAAAAAAATGCCTCCTCCACCCCTGATGTTCATACATAGCATTTTTGTACTTTCTCATTATTTTCAATGTTGAAAAAAAATGCTTCAAAAAAACTGAAAAATTGATATACTGCTTTCAAAATTGCAGCAGTTTTCCATTTCAGTCAAGAAATAAACAATTATTTGCATTAGATTTATGAAATCTAACTTTTGCTGATACTGTAAAAATTACCTTTAAATTTGCATAAACTCATGAAAAAAACACTGCAAAAAAACAGCAGAAATGAAAAGTGTGCTCATAGTATTAATAGCTGGGTCATCTCTCATGGAATTTCACTGTATATATTTAAAGGAGAGATTGCAATATAACCTAGAAGACACGCAGAGGAGGGCCTGAGAATAAATTTTATAACAATTTGAAAAAGAGTGGGACTCCTACAGTTGTAATGCCTATGCACTAAGTGCAAGCCGGAGCAAAACCGATAGGAGGGATTACGATACACCATGAAAGATACATAGAAGAGGGCCTCAGAATTTTGATTTTTTTACAACTTTAAAAAAAAAAAAATGTGACTGCAGAGGTAAAGCCTATGAGCTAAGTGCAAGGCAAAGCAAAAATTTAAAGGGATTGCAATACACCCTGGAAAACAAATAAATGAGGACCCCAGTATATTTTTTTACAATTTTAAAAAAGTGGGACACCTACAGTGGTAAAGCCTGTGCACTAAGTGCAAGTGTTTAGTGATTGGGCACATGCATTGGTGGCTGCAAAGACATGGAGGACATGCATAACCCTTGCAGATGTTGTCCTTGAGGTCAGTTAACCCCATAGCGACGGCCTAACGTCTCAAGACGTCGGAAAAACAGGGTACTTATTCTGTTCCGACGTCTTGAGACGTCAGGCCGGAAAAACCCTGTAGCGCCCCCCAGTGACGAAAAATCTCGGGGGTTTCAGCTACCGGGGGTAGCTGAGACCCCCCAGATTATGAATCGGGGTGTTTTTTATGCACCCCGTTAATGCGATCGCCGGTATACACCGTATACCGGCGACAACATAAAAAAAAAATAAATGGCTGGTAAAATTTATTTATTTCTCATCTGACGTGATCAAACATGTCAGATGAGAAATAAATGTGAGCCCTTAGTGCCCCCAAAGCCCCCGGTACCGGAGAAATCCATCCAACCCCCCCCCCCCCTCCGGAAAATCCAAGATGGCGCCGACGCGCGCTGAAAACTCCCGCCGCCTCTGCATTCATTTCCCTCCGATCTGAAATGATCAAACATTTCAGATCGGAGGGAAATGTCCCCCTCCTGACCTCTCCTCCGGTCCACCGGAGCTCTTTGGTCCCTGGAGCCCCCTCCAGTTCTTCAGAGCCCCCCTCCGGAGCGTGCAAGATGGCGCCGACGCGAGCTGAAAACTGCCGCCGCCGGCTCTGCATTCATTTCCCTCCGATCTGAAATGATCAAACATTTCAGATCGGAGAGAAATGTCCTCCCCCTGACCCCTCCTCCGGTCCACCGGAGCCCTCTGGTCACCGGAGCCCCCTCCGGGTCTCCAGAGCCACCCCCCCTCCCCCGCATTCATTCTGCTCTTTCTGCCGCATGTGACACATCACATGCGGCAGAAAGGTGTCCCCAGGTCCCCCCAGGTCCCACTAAGTCACCCCCCATCACCCCCCCCCCCAGCCCCCGGTCATACGTTACCTGGCTGGTGATCCGTACCGCGATCACGCCGCCTCCTTCTTGAATGCTGGCGGCGCATGCGCAGACAGCGGCTGTCAGCTGGATTCCTCCCCCGGTCCACAGTGGAGCAGCCTGTGCATCAGCGACGTCAGTCTTGCAGGGACGATGACGTCGCTGATGCACAGGCTGCTCCACTGTGGACCGGGGGAGAGTGAGTGCAGTAATCAGCAGTCTCTCCATGTGAGGAGTGTGGTCCTCACATGGAGAGACTGCTGTTCCAGAAAATGGGGGGTACGTTCTGTGAGCGTGCCCCTCATATTCTGGAATGAGGTTACTGCAGGTCACTCTGCCCTAAGTTGGACCGGGGCAGTGTGAGTGCAGTATTCTCAGATTACTGCACCCACACTGCTCATGGAGAGCTTGCTCTTCCAGAAAATGGGGGATACGTTCCCTGAACGTGCCCCCCATATTCTAGAAGATCCAGAGTCGGCGTGGGACCTCCAAAGTGGATTACAGCGACCGGAATTTCTTTATTTTCAATAAATTGGTAAAAGAGGAATGTTTCGGGGAGTGTTTTTTCAAATAAATTTTTTTTTTGTCTTTTTTTTTGTCTATTACTTACTGGGTTAGTGATGTCGGGTATCTGTTTAGATGCCGTGACATCACTAGCCCCAGGGATTGATGCCAGGTGACATTACAGCTGGTATCAACCCCATATATTACCCCGTCTGCCACCGCACCAGGGCGCGGGATGAGCTGGGGCGAAGCGCCAGGATTGGCGCATCTAATGGATGCGCCACTTCTGGGGCGGCTGCGGCCTGCTATTTTTAGGCTGGGAAGAGTCCAATAACCATGGCTCTTCCCACCCTGAGAATACCAGACCCCAGCTGTCCGCTTCACCTTGGCTGGTGATCTAATTTGGGGGGGACCCCACGTTTTTTTTTTTTTAAAAAAAACGCCTGGGGAGCCCTCCAAATTGATCACCAGACAAGGTGAAGCTGTCAGCTGTGGTTTGCAGGCTACAGCTGTCTGCTTTACCCTAGCTGGCTATCAAAAATGGGGGGGACCCCACGTCGTTTATTTTAATTATTATTTTTTTGGGGGCTAAATACAAGGCTAGGCACCCTTTAGTGCCACATGAAAGGCACTAAAGGGCGCCAGCTTAGAATATGCAGGGGGTGGGACGTTATATATGTTTGACATCTATCCATTCATCCATTGTAGCATTTTAGGCTGTGCGCCCACAATCGGGATTTGCAGCGTTTTGGGCGCAGAGTGTTTTCCCTGCGTCCATAACGCTGCATTGTGCAGTAGAAGCACAGTGGAAGGATTTTTAGAAATCCCATGCCCAATGTGCTTGCCCAATGTGCTTCTTTTCTCCGCCACATAAACTGACCTGTGGCGCAGCTTCCCGAGCCTCAGCATGTCAATTTATGCTGCGGAGATGAGTGTTCTCTGCAGGTAGCATAGAGCGCCACAGCGGCCTGAACCCAAATCGTGGGCATGGGCAGCTGCGTTCTCCCGTGGACAACACTCACATCTCTGCAGGAGGCTGACACTGTGTACTAGACGCCGTGTCGCTGGATCATGGCCACATAGCCTAAAAGTGAGACATTGGTTGCTACAGCAACATTTTTGTGAAGTACCTGTGGATTCAAAATGCTACTATACTCCTGAATAAAATCCAGTTTCCAAAATGGAGTCACTTGTGGGGGGTTTCTAATGTATAGGTACCCAAGGGGCCCTGCAAATGTGACATGGTGCCCGCAATTTATCTCAACTTTTCCAGAATTCAAATGGTGCTGCTTCCATTCCAAGCCCTCCCATTTATCCAAACAGAGGTTTTTGGCCACATGTGGGGTATCCCTGTGCTCATAAGACATTGGATAACAACCTGTTGGGTCCACAGTTTGTTGTTGTCTCTTGAAAAAGTGAGAAATTTGATGCTGAAGCAACATTTTTGTGAAAAAAATGAAAATTTTCAATATGGCAACCTAAGCTTATCAAATTCTGTGAAGTATTCGTGGATTCATACTGCTCACTATACACCTAGATAAAAGCCTTGAGGTGTCTTGTTTCCAGAATGGAGTCACTTGTGGGGGACCTCCACTGTTTAGGCACCTCAGGGGCTCTCCAAATGCAACCTGGCGTCCGCTATTGATTCCAGCCAATTTTGCAGTCAAATGGCACTCCTTCCCTTCCGAGCCCTGCCATGCGCCCAAACAGTTGATTTCCACCACATATAAGGTATCGCCAAACTCAGGAGAAATTGCACAATAAATATGATGCTGAATTTTTTCCTTTTACTCTTGTAAAAAAAAGCTACCTGGTTGAAATAACAATTTTGTGGCAAAATTTTATTTTTTTTTTTTCATGGCTCAACGTTATAAAATTCTGTGAAGCACCTGGGGGTTCAGGGTACTCACCAAACATCTAGATAAATTCCTTGAGGGGCCTAGTTTCCAAAATGGGGTCACTTGTGCGGGGTTTCTGCTGTTTAGGTACCTTAGGGGTCCTCCAAATGTGACATGGTGCCCGCAATCTTTTTCAGCCAAATTTCCTTTCCAAAATTCAAATATTGTTCCTTCCGTTCCAAGCCCTCCCATTTGTCCAAACAAAGGTTTCAGACCACATGTGAGGTATCACCGCGCTCATAAAAAAGTGGTTAACAAACCTTGAGGTCAAATTTTTGGAATTACCTTTTGAAAAAGTGAGAAAATTGATGCTAAAGCAACATTTTTGAGAAAATTATTAAAATTTTCAATATGACAACGTAACATTAACAAAATCTGTGAAGTACCTGTGGATCTAAAATGCTCACTATACCCCTAGATAGAAGCCTTGAGGGGTCTAGTTTCCAAAATGGTGTCACTTGTGAGGGGTTTCTTCTGTTTAGGTACCTTAGCGGACCTGTAAATGCAACATGGTGCTCGCAATCTATTTCAGCCAAATTTGCTTTCCAAAATTCAAATATTGCTCCTTCTGTTCCGAGCCCTCCCATTTGTCCAAACAGAGGTTTCTGACCACATGTGGGGTATCGGCGCACTCATAAGAAAGTGGGGAACAAGTTTTGGGGTCCATTTTGTTGTGTTAGTTCTTCTAAAAGTGAATAAATTTGGGTTAGAGCAACATTTTTAGGTAAAATTTAATTTTTGCTTTTTTTCATTCCACATTGCTTTTGTTCATGTGAAGCACCTGAAGGGTTAATAAACTTCTTGAATGTGGTTTTGAGTACTTTGGGGGGTGCAGTTTTTAGAATGGTGTCACTTTTGGGTATTTTCTGTCATCTAGGCCTATTGAAGTCACTTCAAATGTGATGTGGTCCCTAAAAAAATGGTTTTGTAAATTTTGATGTAAAAATGAGAAATCGCTGATAAACTTTGAACCCCTCTAACTTCCTAACAAAAAAAAATTTTGTTTCCAAAATTGTGCTGATGTAAAGTAGACAAGTGGGAAATGTTATTTATTAACTATTTTGTGTCACAGAAATCTCTGGTTTAACGGTATAAAAATTCAAAAGTTGAAAATTGCTAAATTTTCAAAATTTTTGCCAATATTCAATTTTTTTCTTCAATAAACGCAAAAAATATTGTCCTAAATTTGGTACTAACATGAAGTCCAATATGTGACGAAAAAACAATCTCAGAATCACCGGGATCCGTTGAAGCGTTCCAGAGTTATAACCTCATGAAGTGACACTGGTCAGAATTGCAAAATTTGGTCTGGTCATTAAGGTGAAAATTAGCTCCGTCACTAAAGGGTTAAATCCAGGACCCCAGGTCTGCAAAGCCACAGTGCTATCCACTGAACCAATGTGCTATCCAAATTAGAAATTTATTTCCAAAAATACAACTGATAAATGTGCAATTTAATATGCAAAATCTTTGTGATAAACAAATTACCATGTCTTCACTTTGAATATTAGTCATTGATATGGACATTTTGAACACTTTTGCAAACAGTGTATTCAAAAACAAATATTGAAGTCAAAATAAATTAATTTAAGCTATATATAAAAAGCATAAGAAATGCTTAAGAAAAAAAAAAAAATATATATATATATATATAGATAGATACATAGATAGATAGATAGATAGATAGATATATGTGTGTGTAATTAGGTCTAGCAATATTTGGACAGTGACACCGGTTTCGTCATTGTAGCTCTTTACCCAAACATATACGGCAAGATTAAATTAAGCGGACGAGGGCAAGATGTAAAACCAAATATAGCATTATGTTATGACTACACCCTAAATATATGAACACAAACTAAGAGAGCCAGGGGAAAAGTAGTCATGGGTCACAAATAGGACCACTAAGTCAAAAATTCCATGAACACCACTTTTTTGCAAAAATATAACAAATATTTTATTAAATAGAATGAATAGCAAAAAAGTGACAGTACAGCAGCAGTGTCAAGAATATTTACAAAGAACAGTGATCAGGCTCATAAGGTGTCACTGATGTTAAACACATGGGTCCACATTCCATATGGGGAGTAATATAAACAGTTAGGACATGACCAGCAATAACTCCTATATGCTCCTATATACTAAGTAGAAAATTGCCCCAATAGTAAAGCACATAATGTATAGACAAATCAAAGGACGCTTCAGTGTATATCCTATCGTGCAGGGCTAAAATTCAATATTAAGTCCTCAGTGCATGGAGGAGTCGGGTCATGAACCAAAATCCCAGTTAATAGGCAGACAGGTGGGGGTAGACAATGTCTAGAGGTAATTAGTAAAATCCCGTCTTAAACTCACCCATGATGGTTGGCGTGGAACCTGAGAAAAACGTGCCCCGATGCGCACGTTTCGCTGTCTTCTTCGGGGGGCCGTGGAGTCCGGCAAGATTGTTTGGTACTGTGCCTGAGCACCAGACGATCCCCTCTCTGACCTTGGAAGACTGATCATTTCCAAACACTTTCTAAGTTTCAAGGACTATTTGGGAAGTTTGTCTGGAAATGAAGCCTGAAAGTCCACACTTTACTTGTATCTCAGTTGTCTAATTTTAAATAAAAATAATTGACACAGAGCTCCTACCACAATGATTTGATTACTGTGCAAATATTTCAAGATCTCACTGTATATGTATATATATATATATATATATATATATATATTTCTTCGGAATGATTTTCAGATAGTAGTAATAATGGTTTTAAATGTTCAATGACTTTGTTTGTTAGTTGGTTGCTTAACCCCTTCACCACCTCCTGATTTTCTATTTTTTGTTTTTGTTTTTTCCTCCCCTTTATTCCAGAACCATAACTTTTTTTATTTTTCTGTCAAGATAGCTGTATTGGGGATTTTTTTGCAGGAACAGTTCTACTTTTGAAGGAAAGCATTCATTTTACTGTATAGTGTACAATAAAATGGGAAAAATAATTCCAAGTGTAGTGAAAAAAATTAGTGAATTTCCATATTTGTTTGTTTTATTACTAGGTTCACTCCATTGTAAAATTGACTTGACAGTATAATTCTCAACGTCAGTATGAGTGCACAGATACCAAACATGTATTTTTTTTTTCTTTTAGTTAAAGAAGTTGACCAGTTACCAAAACTGATTTTTTTTTCTAATAAATCTTGCTAATATGTGCCTCTCCACACATCTATTATGTTTTTTCAGCAATATTACCTTTTATTGTGCAATAATTCCACAAAAAAACATGCTCTCACATGTTTATATTGTCTGAAAAATATAAAAACTATGGTTCTTTGAGTGAAGTAAAAAATGATAGCGCAAAAAGTAAAAACTCGCTGGGTCCTTAAGGGGTTAAACATCCTCTTTATAACCCAAGAAGAATAAGATTCCACCTCAAAAAGTAGACTGATCATCAGGTACAGATGTATACACTGCTGAGTAATGCAGGAATCAAGTACTCCATAGACAACTCATTATTTGTAATTGCTAATTATTCCATAATAACAGGGTCCATGCCACTGGCGCAAGGAAAATATGGTGTCAATATTCAAAAAGAAAAAAGTGAGCCCCTGAAAACTATACAATGGAAAAATTATCCTCAATTGTCAACAACATTTTTGATGTTTTTCTAACATGGCATTATCTTGGGGTATCTATATAAAAATAACATCATAACCCATTATCAATATGACTTTTTGAAAGTTTGGTCATGTTAAACTAATCTGATCAGTGATCAGTTTCTTTGAGGGTTAAGTTCTTGTTTAAAGTTAAATATAGATAATGTAGGAAAATACATTGTCAATAATGTACAAAATTGTAAAATACAGGGTAAAATTGTCACTGAAAAAGACTTGGGTGCATTGTTGTATACAAAATTCAACTTTAGTAATCAGTGTTAAACAACTACTGCTAAGGCAAATAAAATCATGGGCAACAGAAGAAGTGGCATTGTTGCTCATGACTAGGGATGAGCGAACTCGAGCAGCAAAGTTTGGGGTTTGTACCAAACACCAGATGTCCGGGACCCAGAACCGAACACACACTTTTACTTGTATGTCCAGTTCCTATTCGGCTTCAGTCAAAAAAGAGAAACAAAGTGGTTAAAGCAGGACATACTTACCAGACTCTGTGCATGCGGCTGTTACTCTGCTTTCGGGTCCGCTCATTACATCTCATACATATTCACTGATTTCTCCGACCACCATCTGTGACAGTGTCTGTGATTGGTTGCAGACAGACTGTTGGCGTTTTTGATTGGTTACCCTCACAGGAAGGCTATGGGCTGCTGTTTTTAGGCTGAAAGGCCCAATATCCAGAGCCTGAGAATATCAGCCCTCAGAATATCAGCCCCCAGCTGTCCGCTATATCTTGGCTAACTTGGGGGGATGCCATGTTTTCTCTTTTTAATTATTTATTGAAATTTTTTTTAAAAAAGTCACATGGGGTCCCTTGTATTTTCATATACAGCCAAGATAATGTGCATGGCAGGGGCTGCAGCCTGTAGCAATCTGCTTTATCTATGCTGGGTATCAATATGTGTCACGCTCCCCGGGTCCTCGGCTCCGCTCCCCGGGTCCCCTGCTCCGTTCCCCGGGTCCTCTGCCCCGCTCCCCGGCTCACCTGCCACGCTCCTCGCTCTCCAGCCTTCGGTGCCCGTACTTCCCAGGCCCCCTGGTCTCCGCTCCCGGCGCCCGACGGCTTCCCAGTCCCTGGCCGGCTCTCCTGCGTCCTCCTCTCAGCTTCCTGCCCTGGCTTCTGGCCCCGGGCCGCGCGCATGCGCATTAGGGCGCGCGCGCGGTCACTGACCCTTTTTTAAAGGGCCAGTGTCAACCAACAGGAAATGATGCACACAGGTACAGGGTATATAGGGGGTTAATGTCCAAGGGAGCGGGGCCTGTTCTTCGTGTTTTCCCAAGCTAGGAGTCAGGTCTCCTTGTGTTCTGTGAGATACTTACCTCTCTGTCTTCTAGAGCCAATCCTGCATCGCCATCCGGTTCTGCTGTACCTCGAACCCCGAACGCTGCCCATCTGCCATCCTGACAGTCCGTACCATCTCGGATCCCTGCGGTGACCCGTCATCTCGCTCCAACGGTTCCGGACCCCGCCTGACACCATCTCGGCTTCCGAACCTGAGCTCCGTCACCCGGACCACCATCAGTGACCTCGTGGTCCCAGGGACTTCTCCATTTTCTCCCAGTGCACGGACTGCCCTGCTACCTAAAGTGCTCCGGCTACCGGACTCCTTTCCCTCATCCGGGAGTTCGGCCCAGTGGATCCACCTCCAGGGTCTACCCGTCCATCTGGCCCTAACAGTAAGAACAGGCCATGGATCCCGCCGAAGCACTAGCGGCCTTGCAGGAGGAACTCCAACGCCAGCGTGAAGTCCAGACCCGCATGCTGAATTTTATGACCTCCGTGGACGCCCGCTTGAACACGCTACAAGCCTCGGTCACATCTGCAGCGACCCGGGCCTCCACTAGTCAAGCCACGACCCCCGCTCCCGTGGCTGCCTCTTCGGATGCTTCCAGACTGCGTTTGGCCTCACCACCCCGGTACGCCGGAGATCCCAAGACCTGCAGGGGGTTTATAAACCAATGCTCCCTCCATTTCACGCAGCTGCCACATCTGTTTGCCTCCGACCAAGCCAAGGTCGCCTTCATCATGTCTCACCTAGAGGGCGAGGCACTGGCGTGGATGAACCCCTTGTGGGAGAAGGAGGAACCTATGACCAAGAACCTTCAGGGGTTTCTGCAGGCCTTTCGCAGCACCTTTGACGAACCCGGACGCGCCTCCGTGTCTGCGTCATCTCTTCTCCGGTTACGTCAGGGAACACTGACGGTGGGTCAATACGCCATCCGTTTCCGCACCTTGGCTTCAGAACTCGGGTGGAATAACGAGGCCCTAACCGCCGCCTTCTGGGAAGGACTATCGGGTCGAATCAAAGATGAGCTGGCTGGACGTGACGTACCGTCCACCCTGGACGCCCTGATTACCTTAGCGACTCGAGTGGACATACGCTTTCAGGAGCGGTCCAAAGAGGTGTCCCGTGAGAGACGTCCGGTACGGCATTCCTCTCCTCCACAGAAGCCCGCCGTACTCCAGTCAACGGCCTCTGGTGTCTCCGTTCATGAGCCCATGCAGATCGACCGTGTGCAACGTCGAGCAGAGCGGCTCGCCAAGGGTCTCTGCTTTTACTGCGGAGAGGGCACACACCTGCTACGCGCCTGTCCAGAGAGGCCGGGAAACTCCAAAGCCTAGGGTTGGTAGGAGAGGCCACCCTAGGTGCTGGGACTCTCTCAGACCCAGTTACATGGACTGTGCAAGTGACAACGGGAGAGACGCGGTTTACGGCTGAGGCGTACCTCGATTCTGGGGCAGCAGGCAATTTCATCCAGCAGGCCACGGTGGACAAGTATCAGGTGCCTGTTACTCCACTCGCCAAACCTCTTGTGATTGCCTCTGTGGATGGGAGACCCCTCTCTGACACCATCTCCTGGATCACCAAGCCGCTTGAACTGCGTATCGGTGCTCTGCACACCGAGAACATCGCTCTCTACGTCCTCCCACATATGTCACATCAAATCCTGCTGGGTCTTCCCTGGTTGCGGACACACGAGCCTTCAGTCAGCTGGGGCACTGGCGATATCACTCGATGGGGGTCTTTTTGCCATGAGAGGTGTCTGAAGACCATACAACCTATCCGGCGACCTCCGGTTCCCGAGTCCCTACCGGGACTGCCCTCAGCCTATTGGTCCTTCGTGGACGTCTTTGATAAGAAGGAGTCCGAAGTACTTCCGCCACATCGTCCTTACGATTGTGCCATTGACCTGCTCCCGGGAACTACACCACCTCGAGGACGGATATATCCACTGTCTCCAGCCGAAACAAGGGCCATGTCTACGTACATCACAGAGAGCCTGGCTAAGGGATTCATCCGGAGATCCTCCTCTCCTGCTGGAGCAGGCTTCTTCTTCGTAAAGAAGAAAGAGGGTGACCTACGCCCATGTATAGACTACCGGGGATTGAACCTAATCACCGTGAAAAACAAGTACCCCCTGCCGCTCATCCCCGAATTGTTTGATCGGCTCAGAGGAGCTCGTGTGTTCACCAAGTTGGATCTTCGGGGTGCCTACAACCTGGTCCGTATCCGCTCAGGGGATGAATGGAAGACCGCGTTCAACACTCGCGATGGGCACTATGAATACTGCGTGATGCCCTTCGGCCTGTGTAACGCACCAGCAGTCTTCCAAGAATTAGTGAACGATGTGTTTCGGGACCTTCTCTACGTCTGTGTGGTGGTGTACCTGGATGACATCCTTGTCTTCTCTCCGGACCTCCAGACCCACCGAGAGAACGTGCAACTGGTTCTACAAAGACTGAGAGAGAATCGTCTGTACGCCAAGTACGAGAAGTGCGTCTTCGAACAGTCTTCTCTCCCCTTCCTGGGGTATCTCATCACCGATACCGGACTGCAGATGGATCCAAAGAAGGTCTCTTCCGTTCTCAACTGGCCTCCTCCTTCTGGACTGAAGGCAATCCAACGCTTTCTGGGATTCGCCAACTATTACCGCTAGTTTATTCCTCACTTCTCGGCTTTTACTGCTCCTCTCTCCGCTTTGACCAAGAAGGGGGCTAATCCAAAGGACTGGTCACCTGCGGCCGACGCCGCTTTTGGCTCTCTAAAGCATGCCTTTGCCTCCTTTCCTGTACTCCACCGTCCAGAGTTAAACCGCCAGTTCACCTTGGAGGTGGATGCCTCCTCCTCGGGAGCCGGAGCAGTGCTCATGCAGAAGTCCTCCTCCGGGAAGATGGTGACGTGCGGTTTCTTCTCCAAGAGCTTCTCCGCGCCTGAACGCAATTACACCATCGGTGACCGAGAGCTATTGGCGGTCAAACTGGCTCTGGAGGAATGGCGCTATCTTCTGGAAGGAGCAGTGTACCCCGTCATTATCTACACGGACCACAAAAACCTGGAATACCTGCGGACTGCTCAGCGACTGAACCCACGGCAAGCCAGGTGGTCCTTGTTCTTTGCCCGGTTCGACTTCCAGCTTCATTTCCGACCCGCGAACAAGAATGTACGCGCTGATGCCTTGTCTAGGTCTTTCGTGCCCGTGGAACAGGAGGAAGAGACATCTCAACCCATCATCTGTCCAAGTAAGATTATTCCGGTGGCTCCTGTCACCCTGGCCCAGATACCGCCCGGGAAGACCTATGTCTCTGAGACTGACAGGCAAAAAGTGTTACACTGGGGCCATGCCTCGAAAACAGCCGGTCATGCAGGTCAGAAGAAAACATGGAGTGCTATTGTACGTCATTACTGGTGGCCATCCCTTCGCACGGACGTCGCCTCTTTTGTCTCTGCCTGCTCCTCCTGTGCCAGGAACAAGACTCCCAAACACCTGCCATATGGCCATCTTCTGCCTTTGCCCATACCCTCAGTTCCCTGGCAACACATAGCGATGGACTTTATTACGGACTTGCCATTGTCCTCCGGACACACAGTCATATGGGTCGTGGTGGATCGGTTCTCTAAAATGGCCCATTTCGTTCCTATGGCTGGACTGCCCTCTGCCCAGGAACTCGCGGACGCCTATATACATCACATCTTCCGCTTGCATGGCTTTCCATCACACATAGTGTCCGACAGAGGAACTCAGTTCACCTCCCGCTTCTGGAGGGCTCTCTGTAAACATCTGGGAGTGACTCTGGACTTTTCTTCTGCCTACCATCCTCAGTCGAACGGCCAAGTGGAACGGGTCAATCAGATACTGACCTCTTTCTTACGTCACTACGTGAACGCCCATCATGACAATTGGTCCACGCTTCTTCCTTGGGCTGAATTCTCCCATAATCACCACGTCAGTGAGTCCTCCTCCAGTTCTCCCTTCCATGTCGTCTACGGACTTCAGCCGTCTGTCCCATTGCCTGTATCCTCTTCCTCGGACATCCCTGCGGCTGATGCAGTACTCCGTGACTTTACTACCATTTGGGACTCAGTTAAGGCGTCCCTTGCACGTGCAACCCTGCGGATGAAGAGACACGCGGACAAGAGACGTCTGGATCCTCCGTGTTTCTCTCCGGGAGATCTCGTCTGGCTTGCTTCCAAGTACATCCGACTGAAGATACCATCCTACAAGCTGGGACCTCGCTACATCGGACCGTTTAAAATCCTCGGCAAGATCAATGAGGTCTCCTACAAACTGCAGCTCCCGGCCACGATGAGAATACCCAACTCCTTCCACGTCTCTCTGCTCAAGCCGGTTGTCCTTGGTCCCTTCTCCGCTGCCGCCAGTCCGGCTCCTCCTCCTATTGCTGAGGACGACATCTATGCGGTAAGAGATATCGTGGCCATGAAGACCGTACGTGGTCGACAGTTCTTCCTGGTGGACTGGGAAGGGTATGGTCCTGAGGATAGGTCCTGGGAGCCCAGGGAGAACGTGGGCACTCCTCTGATCCTTCCTGTCCCGGTTGCGGGGAGGGGAGCGTGGGGGGGGGTACTGTCACGCTCCCCGGGTCCTCGGCTCCGCTCCCCGGGTCCCCTGCTCCGTTCCCCGGGTCCTCTGCCCCGCTCCCCGGCTCACCTGCCACGCTCCCCGCTCTCCAGCCTTCGGTGCCCGTACTTCCCAGGCCCCCTGGTCTCCGCTCCCGGTGCCCGACGGCTTCCCAGTCCCTGGCCGGCTCTCCTGCGTCCTCCTCTCAGCTTCCTGCCCTGGCTTCTGGCACCCGGGCCGCGCGCATGCGCATTAGGGCGCGCGGTCACTGACCCTTTCTTAAAGGGCCAGTGTCAACCAACAGGAAATGATGCACACAGGTACAGGGTATATAGGGGGTTAATGTCCAAGGGAGCGGGGCCTGTTCTTCGTGTTTTCCCAAGCTAGGAGTCAGGTCTCCTTGTGTTCTGTGAGATACTTACCTCTCTGTCTTCTAGAGCCGATCCTGCATCGCCATCCGGTTCTGCTGTACCTCGAACCCCGAACTCTGCCCATCTGCCATCCTGACAGTCCGTACCATCTCGGATCCCTGCGGTGACCCGTCATCTCGCTCCAACGGTTCCGGACCCCGCCTGACACCATCTCGGCTTCCGAACCTGAGCTCCGTCACCCGGACCACCATCAGTGACCTCGTGGTCCCAGGGACTTCTCCATTTTCTCCCAGTGCACGGACTGCCCTGCTACCTAAAGTGCTCCGGCTACCGGACTCCTTTCCCTCATCCGGGAGTTCGGCCCAGTGGATCCACCTCCAGGGTCTACCCGTCCATCTGGCCCTAACAATATGTGGGGGACCCTACTTTTTTATTATTTTATTTTTACACCACTATAGGGACAAAGACAGTGTGTGTAATTTCAACTAATCATACATGTCACAGAGGATGGGTTCAGTCTGATTGCAACCGATTACAGATGCTGGGATTGATGGTGGGTAAGTAAGCAGTGAATATGTATTAGAACTAATGCTCAGACAAAGAAGCAGTATTGCAGGGCAGGGAAGGTCGGTAAGTATAACTGTCCTGCTTTATTCCTTATTTTCTTTCTTTTGCAGCCCCCTTAGCCCTTACTAACACCATTTTTAAAACACATAAGTTCAGGTCCCTTAGACTTATATGGGGTTCAGAATCTAGTGTTAAGGTTTGTTGTCAAACCCCATTTTTTTGTAGTTCATGCTGATCCAGCGAACCTGAAAATCTATTGGTTTTCTCATGACATGAACTTTATGGCCAATTCATCAAAACTAGCGTTATTCACGCCGGTCTTGTTGAGAAGATGTGAATCATGAGTGTTAAATGAGTGGTTTACGCCTCCTCACAAATCCTAAGATTTGAGGCAAAGTGAACTCCACTTATGATGAGCGACAGTTGAAACACCAGCTTAGCCGACATTGACGGAGCTGGTTAAAAATCGCATGAGATTGACAAAAGTTACAAAATTTTAGCACAGCCTTGGGTTGCATCAAAGTTAGATGACAAGTCAAAGGTTTTTAATCCCTTCACGACAATGAACAAACCGGTATGTTCTAAATCATGAAGGCAGCAGCAGCTGGCTGTGATCCCTGCACATGTCTGCTGATTTGAACTGCAGACATGTGTGGATAACAGGCGCAGGTGAATCTGCGAAACACTTGTGCCTGTTAACTTCTTAGATTACACTGTCAAAATGTGACAGCGCACTTTAAATAGCCGCAACTAGGAAATCACCTTTCCCCACCACCATCAGAGGCCCTTTCATGCAGTCATGAGGAGCCAATGGTTGCCATGGTAGGACAAGGTCATGTGATGACTCCTCTCGTTATCATGACATAGTTCCAGTTACAGCGGAAAGAGCAGCGGCTCTAACATAAACACTACATTTCTGCTGATCAGAGCTGTAAAACTCTGATCAACAGAAATGAATTAGCCATCAGACTACTGATCCTTATAGTTCCCTAGGGAAACTAGTAAAAAAAAAAAAGTTTTAAATTTTTTTTAAAAAAATGAAAGAACCTGAACGTTCAAATCACCTCCATTTGCCCTATTGACAATTAAATGGTTAAAAAAATAAATAAATACATATATATATATATATATATATATATATATATATATATATATATATACACAGTACAGACCAAAAGTTTGGACACACCTTCTCATCTCTAGAACAACTGTTAAGAGGAGACTTTGTGCAGCAGGCCTTCATGATAAAATAGCTGCTAGGAAACCACTGCTAAGGACAGGCAACAAGCAGAAGAGACATTTTTGGGCTAAAGAACACAAGGAATGGACATTAGACCAGTGGAAATCCATGCTTTGGTCTGATGAGTCCAAATTTGAGATCTTTGGATCCAACCACCGTGTTTTTGTAGAAAAGGTGAACGGATGGACTCTACATGGCTGGTTCCCACCGTGAAGCATGGAGGAGGAGGTGTGATGGTGTGGGGGTGCTTTGCTGGTGACACTGTTGGGGATTTATTCAAAATTGAAGGCATACAGAACCAGCATGCCTACCACAGCATCTTGCAGCGGCATGCTATTCCTTCCGGTTTGCGTTTAGTTGGACCATCATTTATTTTTCAACAGGACAATGACCCCAAACACACCTCTAGGCTGTGTAAGGGCTATTTGACTAAGAAGGAGAGTGATGGGATGCTGTGCCAGATGACCTGGCCTCCACAGTCACCAGACCTGAACCCAATCGAGATGGTTTGGGGTGAGCAGGACCGCAGAGTGAAGGCAAAAGGGTCAAAAAGTGCTAAGCATCTCCGGGAATTCCTTCAAGACTGTTGGAAAATGATTTCCGGTGTCTACCTCTTGAAGCTCATCAAGAGAATGCCAAGAGTGTGCAAAGCAGTAATCAAGGCAAAAGGTGGCTACTTTGAAGAACCTAGAATATAAGACATATTTTCAGTTGTTTCACACTTTTTAAGTATTTCATTCCACATGTTTTCATTCATAGTTTTGATGTGTTCAATGTGAATCTACAATTTTTAGAGTTATGAAAAGAAAGAAAACTCTTTGAATGAGAAGGTGTGTCAAAACTTTTGGTCTGTACTGTATATATATTTGATATCGCTGCTTTCAGAAATGCTCGATCTATCAAAATATAAAACCAATTAACCTGATCGGTAAACGGCGAAGCGGCACAAAATTTAAAAATGACAAAATTATGTTTATTGGCCGTCACAAATTTTGCGGAAAATGCAATAACAGGCGATGAATATATGGTATCTGCTCAAAAATGATACCATTAAAAACATTAGCTTGAGATGTAAAAAATAAGCCATCACTGAGGTCCATTTCCCAAAAAGTGAGAAGGTCACAGAAAATGACGCAAAAAGTGCACCACTTTTTGGTGTCAAATTTCTGATTTTTTTTAACCCATTAGATAAAAGTAAACCTTTTTAGTATCTACAAACTTGGTACCAACCTGAGGATCACATTGACAGATCGGTTTTACCATATAGTGAACATTGTGAATAAAATACCCAAAAACAATAATGCAATTGCAATTTTTTAACAAATTTTTCTGCACTTGAAATTTTTTTGACATTTTTCTAGTACAGTATATGGAAAAATAATGATTTAATTTAAAACTACAACTTGTCCTGCAAAAACACAAGCCATCATATGGCAAGATTGACATAAAAATAAAGAAGTTACGGCTCTCGTAAGAAGGGGAGCAAAAAACAAAAACGGAAGGTGAAAAATCAAATGGGGTGAAGGGGTTAAGGAAATTTGAATAACAGCTTTGATTAATTGTGCAATCATTTTTACCTCAATGCATGTCACTAATTAGGCCTCTCATAAAATATAGGATACCGAAGGTCATAATGACTTACATATTTCGAGAAATTTGTTTTATTTTATAAATGGATACGTTAAGGAATATTTAATCTAATAAGGATACATTTTTAACTGCTTGATGGTTTTTCTTTCCTCTGTATAAACACAAAAATGTCTGCTTCAAAACATAGCAGAGCTTTTTCAGTATCTTACCTTGTTTGATGTCTTTGGCCATAAAGATTTATTTAAAGAATCATATTTTTATTTTGCCGTTAAATAAATTTTTTATGAAAAGTTAATACTGAGTACCAAAAGTGCTAAGATACATAAACATTGTTAAGGAAAGTAAAAAATGATTTATTTACTATTGCAAAATGAAAACTAATTTATCCAATCAGACTTACCATATAGGAAGAGTTTAACACGACCGCTTGTGGATTGACTTGCTCTTCATTCCCTGGTGTCTGACCATTATTTGGAGTGAAAACTATTAAGTCACTTTTAGGTCGAAATGAATTGGAACTTATGTTATACTGAGTGTGTTGGGAATACATCCAGCTCCCTCCAGTGTTGGAGCAGATTCTGTAATTTTCTTTTAGTTCATTGACCTCTTCTCGGTATTTTTGCCATTTTAGCACAGTGAACACAATCAGAGTAATAAGAAAAATACTTGATATGATGCAGATTGCAACAACCAAGTATATATTTGCATCAGAAAACTCATCAAAATTCCCCTTGGTCTCTTGATTATCAAATTTCAGTTCTTCTCCGGCCTCCACCACAAATATAACAATTTGTGCCTCTGACGTCATGACCGGTTCCCCATGATCCTGAGCTACTACATGCAATCTGTACTCATCATTATCAGAATCTATAAATGACCGTTTCAAAGTGATTTCTCCAGTTTGATGTGCAATAATAAATGGAGATTTTCCAGATCCTCCAAGATCCTTTAATTTGTAAAATGTCAAAGCGTTGTATCCAGAATCCAGATCTACGGCCTTCACTTTAGTTATAAGGTGTCCAGGTTCTGATGACTTTGAAGCTTTGATTGTTAATTCAGAATGAAGTGGGGTGAATGTGGGAGCATTATCATTAATGTCCTCAATGAATATATTTAGAGTAAGGTTAGAGCTGAGGGCTTGTAGACCAGCATCAGTGGCTTTTATGTGACACTGGAAATATGTAATCTGTTCATGGTCAAATGAAACTAAAGCAAAGACTTTCCCGTTCTCTGGATTAATGGAAATGTAGGAAGAAATAGGAATTCCATCAATTGTGCGTTCCCTAATTGAGTAAGTAATGAATGAATTCTGACCAATGTCTGGGTCAGAGGCTGATGCTGTATATATATGAGACCCGGGTGGGTTGTTCTCTTTAATTAAAATTGTGTCTACAGACTGGACAAATCTTGGAGCATTATCATTGGCATCACTTATATCAATCTTCAGAGTTTTGGAGGTAGACAGGGATGGAGAACCTTCATCTCTTGCAGTTATTGTAACTTCATATTCATCTTTCACTTCTCGATCCAAAGGTCCATTCACGATCAATGAAAAATCACCTGTGAAAGCTGGTTTTACAATAAATGGTGAAGGCTCAGAAATGAAGCAATGGACTTTTCCATTTGATCCTGAATCTTTATCATGGACACTAATGATGGCAACTGTTGTCCCCTGAGGAGAATTTTCTGGAACAGGAACCGATAATGATGTCACTGTCATTTCAGGAGGGTTGTCATTGACATCTACGACAGTAACTAGAACTTTACAATGTCCAACATGTGGATAATCTCCATTGTCAATAGCTTCAATCTGGATTTCATATATTTTTTTAACTTCAAAGTCCAGTTTGACTTTTACTCTTATTTCCCCTGTGTGTTTGTCTAAGATGAATGCTTCCTTTGCCTCTACTGACACCATATGGCTAAAACCATATAGTATTTCCCCATTTTTCCCAACATCCAGATCAGTGGCATTCAGCTTAAACACTAAAGTTCCTTCTGCAGCATTTTCATTAACACTGCACTGGTAAAATGGCTGATCAAACACAGGAGCATTATCATTAAAGTCTTCCACAGTAACAATAATATGTGTGGTGCCACTCAGCCTTGGTTTTCCTCCATCATAAGCTGTAAGGGACAGATTGTGCACAGACTGCTTCTCTCTGTCTAAATTTTTTTTCAGCACAAGCTCCAATGACTTGATTTGATTAATATATTTTTGGAAATCCAAAGCAAAATAATCACTTACACTGAGCTCATAGTTGGTGATAGAATTTGTCCCAAGATCTGGATCAGATGCTATCTTCAATGGGAAACGAGATCCTGCATGTTTCATTTCTGATATGACAAGATTAGTCACACTAGAGGAAAATACTGGACTATTGTCATTGATATCCTCTATTTCTACATCTACACGATACATCTGCACAGGCTTATCTACAATAACCTGCAGAGGAATTATACAGAAGGGTGTATCTGGACACAGCACTTCTCTGTCTATTGTCTCTTTAACAAACAAGATTCCATTCTGCAAATTAACCTGGAAATATTCCTTCTCATCTCTAGAGACAATATGTAACATTCTGGAATTAATCTCACCTATATCCAGTCCAAGATCCTGAGCAATTCTCCCGACAAAGGTGCCATGCTTGGATTCCTCAGGGATGATATAATGCAGCTGACTCAGGACCACATCCCACGATATTTGTAACAAAAAGAATTGGATAAACCTGCTCCTTGTTTGATAATCCAGTCTCTGATTCAGCATTTCTTAAAATCAGTGAAGAAGGAGGTGATGGTTTTTTCCTTAAGTAAGGGCACTCACGCTGATGGAAACACGAAGAAATAGAGGAAAAATCTGTCATGGCCGGAATCCTTGCAGCAAGAATTTCAGTTAGCGATGAAGAAATGCATCCTCTTTCCTTCCTGCTATTAGTTGGTGTGGAGTGCCATCTAGTGCTTAATATTTAGGATGCATCTCAGGTGTGTATTTTTTGATTAAGCAGTAAATTGTATATATTTTTTACATTTGATGTTCTCAATTTAATTTTATCATAAAACGTATTAAAGTAATAACATTGTATAAATTATTAATTAGAAGTTTTCATTAGTTAGAGGTTTTCATACATAGGAGTTGAATTGTGAAATTTTTATTAAATAAAAAATACACATATTTGGTATCGCTGTTTGGAAAATGCTGATCTAGCAAATATAATATAAATGAATCGGTGGCTCATTGGTTAGCACTGCAGTCTTGCAGCGCTGGAGTCCTGGGTTCTAATCCACCTAGGACAACATCTGCAAGGAGTTTGTATGTTCTCCTCGTGCTTGAGTTTGTTTCCTCTGGGTACTCCGGTTTCCTCCCACATACAAAAGACATACTAATAGAAATCATGTGTTGTTGTATACTTACGTTGTTGTGAGCCGCAAAGAGTCTTTGGAGAGGGGGGGCATAAGTTCGATCAATAATAATAATAATAATAATAAGTAAAAGACAGGACGGAAAAAAGCCCAAAATGCCAGAATTGCAATTTTTTTAGCTGCCACAGCAAAAGAATTTTTTTTTAAAATGGGCGATTAAAACTTCAAAGATACTACTACAAATGTCAATAGAAACATTCCCTCTGGGCAAAAAAAATCCAAAGCCTTACACAACCCCTTTTCCAAAAATTGAACACGTTATGGCTCTCATAATGGGGTGAAAAAAAACATTTTTTTACATTTTTTTTTACAAATTTTGAAATTTTTTCACCACTTAAATAAAACAAAAACTATGCATTGTTGGTATCTATAAAATCATACTGACCTGCTGAATCAAATTTAACATAAAATAAATTGTGTAAATAAATAAATAAAAAAAAACTTTTGCCGAATTTCAGTTTTTTGGGGAATTTCACTGCACTTGGCATCGTTTGCCTCTTTCTAGTACATTATATGATAAAAGGGATGATGTTATTCAAAAGTAGAACTCATTTCACAAAAAAATGAGCAGTCACATCACTTTATCAACAGAAAGATATAAAAGTTATGGCTACTTGAGAGGAGGAAAAACAAAAACTTAAATATGAAAAATGTCTCTGTCATTAAGGGGTTAATCATCACCTGTATAACCCAACACTACCTCAAAAATGCAAAGTAGACAAATTTCAGTTTTTCGTTGCCACAAGAGAACATGTATTAACAGGCGATCAAAACATCACATATAACACAAAATAATATCAATCAAACATGCTTTGGCCAGAAGAAAACACCCTCACTTAGCCCCAAATGCCAAAAATTGAAATGTTATGGCACTCTAAATGTGGTGAAATAAGCAATTTTTTATTTTTTTTTTACAAATTTCTGGGGGGGTTTCACCAAAACTATGCTTGTTTGGTATCTGCGAAATCATACCAACCTGAAGAATTATATTGTCATGGTCAATTTTACTATAAAATCAATACTGTAAATAAAAGGCCCTGAAAACATTTGAAGAATTGCACTTTTTTTGCTGTTTCATCACACTTGGAACTTTTCTCTTGCTTTCTAATACATCATATGATGAAATGGATGTGTCATTCAAAAGTGCAATTCAGTCCACAAAAAGCAAGCTCTCACATGATTATATTCTCTGATAATATAAATGTTATGGCTCTTTGAGTGGAGGAAAAAATGAACGCGCAAAAATTAAAAATCACTGGGTCCTTAAGGGGTTAAACATTATCTGTATAACCCAAAAGGAAAAATGACTCCACCTCAAAAACTAGACTGATCACCAGGTAATGATGTATACACTGCTGAGTACTGCAGGAATCAAGTACTCTGATAGACAACTCATTATTTGTAATTGTTAATTATCCCATAATAGGATCCATGCCACTGACGCAAAGAAAATGTGGTGTCAATATTCAAAAATAAATAAAAAAGTGAGCCCCTGAAAACTATACAATGGAAAAATTATTCTCAATTGTGAACAAAATTTTTGATGGTTTTCTAAGAAATGCTATCCTGGAGTATCTAAATAAAAATAATTTCATAAATTAGTATCAATATGAGTTTATGAAGGTTTGGTCATGTCAAACTAATCTGATCAGCTTCTATGAGGATTTAAGTTCTTGTTTGAAGTTAAATATAGATAAATGTAAGGTCATGCATCTGGACGCGAAAATACATTGTCAATAATGTACAAAATTGTAAAACCCTGAGTAAAATTGTCACTGTAAAAGACTTGGATTGTTGAATAGAAAATTCAACTTTAGTAATCAGTGTTAAACAACTACTGCTAAGGCAAATAAAGTCATGGGCAACAGAAAAAGAGGCATTGTTTCCCGTGACTAGGGATGAGCGAACTTGAGCAGCAAAGTTCCGGGTTTGAACCAGACATCAGGAGTCCGGAACCCAAAACCGAACACACACTTTTACCTGTATATCCAGTTCCTGTTCGGGTTTTATTAAAAAAAGAAAACAAAATGGTTAAAGCATGACATACTTACCAGTCTCTGCGCATGCGGCTGTGACACTGCTTCCGGGTCCACTCATTAAATCTCATACATATTCACTGCTTTCCCCGCCCCCCATCTGTAACAGTGTCTATGATTGGTTGCAGTCAGACTTTTCTGATTGGTTACCCTCACAGAAGCTTTCTGGAGTGTAAAAAATAAATAAATAAAAAAAGTATGTAGTTTCCCCTTTATATTGATACCCCGGGCCGATAAAGGTGATAGCTACAGACAGCAGCCCCTAGCAGTGTGTATGATCTTTGCTATGCAGCTTTTTTTTAATTATTTAAATAAATACATTGAAAAAACAACATACGGTCACCGTAATTTTGATACTCAGCCAAAATAAAGCCGACAGCTGGAGGTTGGTATTCTCTGGTTAGAAAGGCCAAAGTTTGTTAGATTCCCAGCCTAAAAATGGCAGTCGCCCAGAATTGTTGCATCAATTAGATGTGACAATTTTGGCATCTTACCCAGCTTACCCTGATTGACCTAGTTTGCTGGTAATCGGGGGTAATATAAGAGATTAAGAACAGCTGTGATTTGTCAAAAGTCACAGCTGCCAGTTAACCCAGAATTAGGAATGGGTAGGGGTCTATGACAACAGAAAACCACACTGAAATGGTGTTGAAACCAAGGTTTTTGTGTGCTTTTCTGCCAGGAGATTCAAATTTGGTATATCTGATAAAAAAAACTGCATCAAAACACATTATGTTTTGATGCTTTTTTTTGCCAGAAGATGCAGATTTGATGGAGAAATTTGGCGTCTAAATTTCAGCACCAAATCTGCATCTCCTTGAAAAACAATCGCAGTTTAGGTGTGATTTTCTGTCAGGAAATGTAGATTTGGTGCAGAAATATCTGCATCACATTTCTGTACCAAAATTAGCTTTACCTGGCAGAAAACCACACCGAAACAGCATAAAAACCACAGTTTTTGTCTGTATTTCTGCCAGGAGATGCAGATTTGGTGCTTGATTTTAAACACCAAATTCTGCATCTCCTGGCAGAAAACTTTATCAAAACTGCAATGTGTTTTGATGCTTTTTATTTTTTTTTACCAGAAATGCAGTATTGGTGCAAGAATTTGGTCTATTAATTCCAGCACCAATCTGCATTTCTTGGGAAAAAACACTGTGGCTTTCTGTCAGGAGATGCAGGTCTCATTGAGTTCAATGAGTTCATCTGAGTTGACGTTACCTGCAGTCACACGTGAGATACCGTGGGAACCTCCAGCTGGGATCACAGGTAAACTCAGTGATATCATCACTGACAGCTGTGGCTTAGTCAGTGTCTGCCTGGAGCTGCAGCAGGCAGTCCCATTCTCTAATGTGCCGTGTGTTGCGACTTCAGTATGTAGTAGAGCCAGGACATCATGGTGTGGATTATATTGGACCTGTATGTTTTGGGGTTAATAAATTGGAGAAAGAGGGTGTTTTTTTTCTTAATAAAGGATTTCTCTTTGTGTTTTGTGCTTATTTCTTTTTACTTACAGGATTAGTATTGAGGGGTCTCATAGATTCCTACCCATTTCTAATTCAGAGCTTTGTGGCAGTAGTGATTTTTGATAAATTACAGCTGTCATTAACCCTATATATAACCCTGATTGCCACTGCACCAGGGCAATTAAGATGACTTGGGTAAAGCACTGGAATTGTCGCATCTAATGGAGACAATTCTGGGAGGCTATGGGCTGCTATGTTTTGGCTAAAATGCACAATAACCATGAAACTCCACAACCTGAGAATATCAGCCCCCAGCTGTTTGCTTTATCTTGGCTGACTATCAAAATGGGGGGGGGGGACTGCATGTCTTTTCTTAAATTATTTATTTAATAAGTCACATGGGGTCCCTTGTATTTTGATACACAGCCAAGATAATGTGCATGGCTGGGGGATGCAGCCTGTAGCCTTCTGTTTTATCTGCCCTGGGCATCAATATGTGGGGGACCCTACTTTTTTTTTATTTATTTTTACACCACAATAGGGACGCAGAAAGTGTGGTGATTTCAATTGCTCACAGATGTCACAGAGGGTGGGTTTGCGGTCTGACTGCAACCAATTACAGAAGTAGGGACTACCAGTGGGTGGGGGAAGCAGTGAATATGTATGAGAGCTAATGATCAGATCCAGAAGCAGAATGCCAAAATTACATTTTTTGGTCATTGCAAATTTTGCGCAAAATGCAATAACAGGTGATCAAAATGTAGCATCTGCCCAAAAATGGTATAATTAAAAAGTCAGCTTGTGACGCCAAAAAATAGCCATCACTGAGCCGCATATCCCAAAAAATGAGAACGCACAGATTTTGGAGAAAAAAGTGTGTCACTTTTTCATATGACCTGTATCCTAGGTCATATGAAAAGGCTTGTTAAAAGGCCACTTGTGACTTTTAGGATTGCTACTTCCAATAGGTGGCACTAGAGTTTGTCTCCTTTCCTGTAGAGACAATTTGACTTTTTTTGGACAAATTTCTGATTTTTTTTAACCCCTTACATAAAAGTAAACTTGCACACACTTGTGTCTACGATCTTGTACTGACCTGAAACATTAAATTGACACATCAGTTTAACCATATGGGGGTCTTGGTGAATAAAATACCTCAAAAACAATCATGCAAACGCTTGGAATTTTTTCTGACATTTTCAAGTTAAAAACTGGTTGGTCATCAGTTGAAAAAACTGATGATTTAATTTAAAAACAAAACTCATCCCGCAAACAACAAGCCATCATATGGCAAGACTGATGGAAAAATAAAAAAGTTACGACTATCGGAAGAAGAGGAGCAAAAAGTAAAAATGGAAGATGGAATATCGCCTGGGAGTGAAGGGGTTAAGGAAATTCGTATAACAGCTTTGATTAATTGTGCCATCATTTGTGCTTGTATTCATGTCACTAATTAGGCATTTCTTGAAATATAGGATACCAAAGGTCATAATGACCCATATTTTGGAAGTCTAAAACTTGTCTGATTTTTTATGTAGCGATATTAAGGAATATTTAATCTAATAAGGATATATTTTCAACTGCCTGATGAAGGTTTTGCTTATCTCTATATAAACAGAAATATTTCTGTTTCCAAATATAGCGAAGCTTTGTCAGTATCCTACTTTGTTTGATGTGTTCGGTCATAAAGACTTATTTAAAGATTTGAATTTTTATTTTGCATTTACATACATTTTTTATGAAAAATTAATACTGAGTACTAAAAGTGCTAAGATACATAAACATTGTTAAGTAAAGTAAAAAATGATTTAAATTACTATTGAAAAAATCAAACTAATTTATATTAACAGCCTTACCTGATAGTAGGAGTTTAACACTACCGCTTGTGGATTGACTTGATCTTCACTCCCCGGTGTCTGACAGTTATTTGGAGTGAAAACTATTAAGTCACTTTTAGGTCGAAATGAATTGGAACTTATGTTATACTGAGTGTGTTGGGAATACATCCAGCTCCCTCCAGTGTTGGAGCAGATTCTGTAATTTTCTTTTAGTTCATTGACCTCTTCTCTGTATTTTTGCCATTTTAGCACAGTGAACACAATCAGAGTAATAAGAAAAATACTTGATATGATGCAGATTGCAACAACCAAGTATATATTCGCATCAGAAAACTCATCAAAATTCCCCTTGGTCTCTTGATTATCAAACCTCAGTTCTTCTCCGGCCTCCACCACAGATATGACAATTTGTGCCTCTGACGTCATGACCGGTTCCCCATGATCCTGAGCTACTACATGCAATTTGTACTCATCATTATCAGAATCTATAAATGACCGTTTCAAAGTGATTTCTCCAGTTTGATGTGCAATGATAAATGGAGATTTTCCAGATCCTCCAACATCCTTTAACTTGTAAAATGTCAAAGCGTTGTATCCAGAATCCAGATCTACGGCCTTCACTTTAGTTATCAGGTGTCCAGGTTCTGCTGACTTTGAAGCTTTGATTGTTAATTCAGAATGAAGTGGAGTGAATGTGGGAGCATTATCATTAATGTCCTCAATGAATATATTTAGAGTAAGGTTAGAGCTGAGAGCTTGTAGACCAGCATCAGTAGCTTTTATGTGACACTGGAAATATGTAATCTGTTCATGGTCAAATGATACTAAAGCAAAAACCTTCCCATTCTCTGGATTAATTGAAATGTAGGACGACATAGGAATTCCATTAAGTGTGCGTTCTCTAATTGAGTACGTAATGAATGAATTCTGACCAATGTCTGGGTCAGAGGATGATGCTGTATATATATGAGACCCGGGTGGGTTGTTCTCTTTAATTGAAATTGTGTCTACTGACTGGACAAATCTTGGAGCATTATCATTGGCATCACTTATATCAATCTTTAGAGTTTTTGAGGTAGACAGAGATGGAGAACCTTCATCTTTTGCAGTTATTGTAACTTTATATTCATCTTTCACTTCTCGATCCAAAGGTCCGTTCACGATCAATGAGAAATCACTCGTGAAAGCTGGATTTACTTTAAATGGTGAAGGCTCAGAAATGAAGCAGTGGACTTTTCCATTTGATCCTGAGTCTTTATCATGGACACTGATGATGGCAACTGTTGTGCCCTGAGGAGAATTTTCAGAAACAGGAACTGATAATGATGTCACTGTCATCTCAGGAGGGTTGTCATTGACATCTACAACAGTCACTAGAACTTTGCAATGTCCAACATGCTGAACATCTCCATTGTCAATAGCTTCAATCTGGATTTCATATATTTTTTTAACTTCAAAATCCAACTTGCCTTTTACTCTTATTTCTCCTGTGTGTTTGTCTAAGATGAATGCTTCCTTTGTCTCTCTTAACACCATTTTGCTAAAATCATATAGGATTTCCCCATTTTTCCCAACATCCAGATCAGTGGCATTCAGCTTAAACACTAAAGTTCCTTCTGCAGCATTTTCATTAACACTGCACTGGTAAAATGGCTGATCAAACACAGGAGCATTATCATTAAAGTCTTCCACAGTAACAATAATATGTGTGGTGCCACTCAGCCTTGGTTTTCCTCCATCATAAGCTGTAAGGGACAGATTGTGCACAGACTGCATCTCTCTGTCTAAATTTTTTTTCAGCACAAGCTCCAATGACTTGATTTGATTAATATATTTTTGGAAATCCAAAGCAAAATGATCACTTACACTGAGCTCATAGTTGGTGATAGAATTTGTCCCAAGATCTGGATCAGATGCTATATTCAATGGGAATCGAGATCCTGCATGTTTTACTTCTGATATAACAAGATTAGTCACACTAGAGGAGAATACAGGACTATTGTCATTGATATCCTCTATTTCTACATCTACACGATACATCTGCACAGGCTTATCTACAATAACCTGCAGAGGAATAATACAGAAGGGTGTATCTGGACACAGCACTTCTCTGTCTATTGTCTCTTTAACAAACAAGATTCCATTCTGCAAATTAACCTGGAAATATTCCTTCTCATCTCTAGAGACAATATGTAACATTCTGGAATTAATCTCACCTATATCCAGTCCAAGATCCTGAGCAATTCTCCCGACAAAGGTGCCATGCTTGGATTCCTCAGGGATGATATAATGCAGCTGACTCAGGACCACATCCCACGATATTTGTAACAAAAAGAATTGGATAAATCTGCTCCTTGTTTGATAATCCAGTCTCTGATTCAGCATTTCTTAAAATCAGTGAATGTGGAGGTGCTTGTTTATCCTTAAGTAAGGGTACTCACGCTGATGGAAGCACGAAGAAATAGAGGAAAAATCTGTCATGGCCGGAATCCTTGCAGCAAGAATTCCAGTTAGCGATAAAGAAATGGATTTCCTCTTTCCTTCCTGCTATTAGTTGGTGAGGAGTGCCATCTAGTGCTAAATATTTAGTTTGCATTTCAGGTATGTATTTTTTGATTAAGCAGTAATTGTATAAATATTTTTTTTATATTTGATGTTCTCAGTTCAATTTTGTCAAATGATTTATTAAAGTAATAACATTGTGTAGGATATTAATATAATTTACTTAGATTTACATTATTTTGATTATTTTCCATTTGAATCCAATAAAATATTTTGTTGTGCATTTATATAGGCTGATTATAATAAGTTGACAAAATGAATTCCTACCTTTGAGATTTCACTACAAAATTGATTTAAAATTTAAATAAAAAAAGTTTCTTATTTGTTTAATTTATTTAGTTTTTCATACCTACAGCCAAACGTGAACTAGAACATCTTAGATAAGAATGGACATTAACATCTTTATTTTATATAATATAGATAAGTAGATATTGATAGATAGATAATTAGATTGATAGATAAAATGAGAGTAGGTAAAAAAGAAAGAAAGAACGAAAGGAAGAAAGAAAGAGAAAGAAAACTATAGAGAGAATTTCAGTTGTCGTAATAGCACACATTTTAGCTACTTTGCGATTATATTGTAGACCATTATTGTTTTGCACTGGTAAAGTCAGTTATCCTTAAATCAAAACGTTTTAAAATTTAAAAATGTGAAAAAAGTCTTATATTTATGACGACAACAAATATTATATAATTTATACAATTCTGCTGATGAATGAATAAGATCTTTTTCATAAAAGTAGTTTTTGTAGTTGATTTTCTACTACCTTCGTATTAATGATTTAACTTTTTTGGAACAGATATCTAAAGCAAGATTGTACATATTCTATGGCCTCCTTACTGATTAAAACAAAAATTCATCAAGAAGGTATGTACTGTGTCAATTAATATATAGTAAGCTGAAGATGATAAATGGTCGCCATATTCTTCATAAGGTTTGTAGACATAATTACTGGTAGATTATTGTCCATTGCATCTTGATAATAATCAATTTTAGGTATGTATGTTCGGAATATATAATTTATCTAAAACCTCAAGCTCTGTATATCTATATGGATTAAAAAGAGAAAGGAAACTTTAGCTCTCTAGCTTCAAGGATGCCATGTTTAAAAACAATGCACGGAACTCCAATCTGTAGGGGAATGATCACATAAAATAGTAAGTATGCTAATCACTTGCAGGAAGGGAAGATCACAATTTATTTTTAAATTAAAACATCACGGTTTTTGAAACATTAAATATCCATGGTTTAAAAACCAATCTAGAACCGGTCTACAGGTTTCGAGCTCTATGAACCCTTAATCATTGGAATTTCCCTTTCTGTGAGTGCTGGATATACTTACCTTTTCTAAAGTGCATCTATACTCAACCTCATGTCTTTAAACTGCCCATTTAACAAAAAACATTGAAATAGCTGCTTTGCAATTGAATCATGTCACAATTACTTTTTGCTACTTTGTTGCTCTAAAACTCAAGGTATATTGAAAATGTGGCTCCATAATCAAAATGACAAATTTTCTCCTTAATTCTTAAAGTAAATTTTTTTGTAATTGTTTCACTAACATTCAGTGAATGACACCATTTGGGTGAACTATAGAGGGTTGGAAAAAGGTAATAATAAAACATAAAAAATAATTAATAACCTCACCACTCACCACTTTGGCCACCTTTGCGTCTCAAACTCCCCCTTAACTTCCTCAAAACCTTTTCTAACTGATGCACCATGAAACCCTGTGCTTCTTCATACTAGGCTGGGACTTCTTTAACTAGCCCCGTACATCTCTGTACATCCACCTTCTAAGGTTGTGATGTTGTAAATGCCCAATGTGACTTTATAAAATGTACTGCAACCTTACAATGTATCCTTCTTAGGTGTGACCAGACATCCTGGGATAACACTGTGACTTAAACACGTGGTAATGGTAAAAAAACCAAACAATTACTTTATGCTGGACAACGAGCAGCGATGGTGATTGGGGACGTATTAGGTTTTTATATTATGATCTGAGGTGTGGAGAGATAATAAGGGACATTCTATTAACGGAGAATAAATTCACTGCAAATCAAATCACACCTTGCCAGATCCACTCATCTCTACTGCCAACAATTTCCCATTTCCCGCTCAGTACTACATATTAAGTTTGTCAATTTATCTTAGAATATCTGCTTTTCATGAAGAAATAGTAGCTGTTTATAATGATATCATCCTCTTAAATTGCTTTTGAATATTCTTATTAGAAACCTTTAAATAACTTTCCAACTATTGGCTGATAAACTAAATTATATTTGTCAAGCATAGTCCCTGTACATTTAAAATATATTATAACTATTTGAAAATTGACATAAACAGGTCATTGATTTTCTATATTATGTAGGTTCCGTTAAAATATGAAATTTACTAGTCTGAAAACTGGTAAGGTAAATTGTCTTAAAACAGACAAATTAAACAAAAAATATAAGAAAATTATAAATATATTTAATCTTTTTAAATCATTTGACTGATTTTTCATGTTTATGTTCAGAATTTTATTTTTGTCACTTTTGACCAAATGTTTGCATTCTCTATGACACAAACATTTTTTCTTGTAGCTTTTTTTTATTAAACATGTAAAAGTATATTTATATGTTCTCTCTATATTTTTATAATTTAAGGATTGGTTTTACAGTTTTCTACAATTTTCCCCCTTTTTATATAGGCCAACCATATTGATTTCTATCAACTTAGAGAAAAAAAGACATCTCAGAGGAGATCTCATTTATATGTATAAATACATGTGTGGTCAATATGAAGGACTGGCACATGACTTATTCCTTCCAAAGAAACATTATAGACCAGGGGGCACTCATTGCAAGTTGAAAAAAGGTGATTCCGGCAGCTAAACAGGAAAGGGTTAGAGAAGTCAGATTGTGGAATGACCTACCACAAGAGGTAGTAATGGCAGACACTATAATTGCTTTTCAAAAGGGCTGGATGATTTCCTCAGTACACAAAACATTGTTGGTTATAAATGATTTAATGACAAAATGTATAATATGTGGAGGAAGGTTGAACTAGATGTACGTAGGTCTTTTTTCAACATATGTAACTATGCAACTATGTAACTTTTGTTACATACATTATTCAGGAATTGACATTAGTATTAAACTTATGTTTATTTACTTTTATTTTTTCTCATATTTACATACACATTTATTTACATATTTTGTGCATATGAAAAAAAATAAAATGTTTATGAATTATTAATATTTTTCTTAAATATTTTCATTTTTAAAATGCTATTTTATTAATTTATCAACAATACTCTCATTCTTAAAGTGAAATTTTAAAACTTTATGATATTTATTCCCCAGAATTGATTTTGAAAATATCAAGTACTGTGAAATAAGATGTGTATTATATTTTGCCTTTGCAATTGTTTCAGTGTATCTTGCATTAGATTTAGGAAAGGCTATACTCTTTATTTTTGTCTTCCTTTATGTTTGATTTCTCGACTGCAATTCAGACTTTCCAACTTTCTGACCATGGAATGTCCAAATTGCATTTTATTATATTACAGCTATTCATCCTGGTACTAATAGAATTAATAGAATATTTACATCGTAATGACAGTTTTTACTTATATTGCAAAGTTTATGAGTACAGAGCTTAAAGTTTATTTTGATCCCATAGACAACTAATGGAGTTTCCATGCATATATTTGTCAATGGTTCTATTTAAATGGGGATCTTTGGGTCCCAATTCTCATTATGGGGGGATCTCATTACCACCTATGGGTGGGTATCTCGTTACCACCTATCCAACTTATTTTGCGGTTGATAATTTGACCTATCCATGCCTTTTATGATCCAACTAACATTGGAAAAATTTAGAAAAATTCTATACATTTCGGAATTATTTAATGACAATGGATGTAAACTATGCTCTTTTTCTATTAAGTACAAAACCAGAACTCTAAGAAAACTTTCTCTTCAATCATACGTTAATAGGTGAGTCAATACCTGTTAGAAATTTTTCTAAAAAGTTATTAATTTCACCATGTTGTTGGTGAAAATCAGTTAGGGAGGCAGGATTGACAGAACTGATGGTTTTCAGTACTGATGTTTTTATGGCTGCACCTACTGTATGTCTGTCTTAGAAACAAAACAGATTATTTTTCTATTTTTTAATATAATTCTGGGTTCAGTAGAGTGAATATTAATTGATATTTTTTATTTTGGCACACACTTCAAGTTCAACTACAGGTAAAATCCAGGAACCAACACATTTTGTCTGTCAAGAGAAGCCCTGTACTGATAAAATATCTCCATTTTTTCAGTGGAAGTGATCCAATAAAAAACAGGATAGCAGAAGCTTTGTAAACAAGTGTTTTCTAAACAAATATTGTTTCTAGAGGAGAATCCAGTACCTTCCATATATATATATATATATATATATATATATATATATATGTCCTAAATACTTATTGTTACGTATCTTTAAAATACCTGAAAAAGTGAGTGATTGAGCTTGCAAGTGTTTTGCTGTAAAGTGTGTTTTTTTTCTTATTTTTTTCTTAATTGTGTGCCTTGAGTTTCAGTGCCGTTAAATTCAGAAAGTTTAGAGCAGAGTGACTTGAATTCACGTTAGTAAAATGTGTTGTTGAGGATATATACTGCTATTCAAGATGTGTAGAGTATATGCTGGGCCCTTGAAAGCAGATGCTGGATCAAAATCAACAACTTGCAACACAGAAATCCATTCACAATGTGGAAAGGAGTTTGCTGCTCATTTAACAAAAACTCGCTGGAGTAGATGTGAGGACAGATGGTAGCATGGAGCTGCAAGTCAATGAACTAGTTGGGTGACCAAGGGTGGGCTACAAAGGGAAGTAAGAGTCTTAGAAAATTGATGTAGAAATGGGTGTAGATTGGGTGTAGTAATATGGTGTAAGAATCTCAGCACCAAATCTGCATCTCATGGCAAAAAAATACACAAAAACTTTTTTAATGCCATTTTGATGTGGTTTTCTGTCAGGAGGTACAAATTTAGTGCTCAAATATGTTGCAGACATGTCAGCACCAAATTTGCAGCTCCTGGCAGAAAACTTCACCGAAACAACATGAAAACTGTTTCTGTGCATTTTTTTCACAAGAGATGCAGATTGGGTGCTGAAATTAGTACACTATATTCCTGCACCCAATCTACACCTCCTGGCAAAAAACATTGCATCAAAACCACGTGTTTGTGCCAGGAATATTGTGTAAAAATTTCAGTATCTGCAACTCTTGGCACAAAAAAATGTGGTTTTAGGCTGGGAGAGGCAGGTCTGTGAACTCAATGACCTCACTGAGGTCCCTGAGTTTAATGAGGTAGGCTCAGTCAGTCTCTGCCTGAAGCCCACAGCATGTGGTCATGTTCTCTTTCCACACGCAATCCTTCAGTACTGTAGCAGAGCTGAAATCATTATAGGACCTCGTGTGGATTATGTCAGAACTGGGTATTTGGGGTTAATAAATTGGAGAAAGAGGGTTTTTTTAATTTTATTTCAAATAAAGCATAATTTTCGGTGTTTGTGTTTATTTCTTTTCACTTACAGATTAGTAATAGGGGATCTCATAGACCCTGCCCATTATTAATCTAGAACTTAGTAGCAGCTGTGAGCTGTCATTAACCCCTTATTACCCCGATTGCCATCGCACCAGTGCTATCATAATGAGCTGGGTAAAGTGCTGGAATTGTCACATATAATGGCTGCAATAGTCCTGGACAGCTGCAGGTTACTATTTTTAGGCTAAAGGGGCTCAATAACCTTTGGTCTCCCTAGCCTGAGAATACCAGCCCCCAGCTATTGGCTTTATTACGGCTTGGTATCAAAATTGGAAGGGGGAAACTGCATGATGTTTTTTACATTATTTAAATAATTTAAAAAGCTGTGTGGTCCCTCTTATTTTGATGCACAGCCAAGAGAAGCACATGGCTGGGGGCTGCAGTCTGAAGCCCTATGTTTTATCTATTTTGAGTGTCATAATATGGGGGACCCTGCGCCAATTTTTATATTTATTTATTTTTACACCAATATAATGTAGACACAAACACAGTGCCTCTGACTAAAAGCAGTCGGACATGGTGTCACACAAGGTGGGGTGCGATATGACTGCAGCCAATCAGAGGCGCAGGGATTGCCAGCGGACTGGAGAAGCAGTGCATATGCATGAAGGATAATGAGTGGCTCTGGAAGTAACATTACAGCTGCATGGGAGACTGGTAAGTATAACGCACTTGCGCCAATCCCTCTATCCCTTCTACCACCATTTTAAAGCTACGTATCCTGGTCCCTATAGACTTATATGTGGACCGGTCTCTAGACAGATATCCTGGATCATTTCCCAGGCTGGAATCCAAGGTATCTGCGGACTACCCATCACTTCTACAGACACATTTTACCAGTGTACAGAGATCCATCTCTAAATATATTAGTGCATTTCTGTATATTAGGAGTATCTTATATAACTCTTTATTTATGGTAAAATTAGTCAAAGATTTTCTTCCTATAAGATTACTTAAAAACAATGAAAAAATGTAAAATAATCAAAACTTCTATGCACTTTTTTAAAATAATCATAAATCAGCATACAATGTGGACTTTTTTAAGTATCCCAGTAATTGTAACAATCAGATCAATACACTGAACAGTTTATTTATGGTGCCATATACATAAAGTAAAAAACATAGTATAGTTGGTTTTTTTCCCCATGAAGCTCATACTTTTTTTTTATAAAAATGTAATTCCTAAATATGTATTTGACAAAATATTGACTGTTAAATAAAATAAACTGCAGCTCATCTAACAAAAAGAAAGAAATCATATATATCAAGCTTACATAAAAATGAAAAAGTTATGCTTGTTACAACTTGAGTCTCTACTCCCATATATGCTCTCCGGGGCAGTCTCAAAGTTCTCCACTGTCACGATATCCCTTATGGCATCCAACCCTATAATTAATGTTTTGGGGGGGAGGCCTTCAGCTTGATCTCGAACCATTGTGACTTGATGGATGAATGCTCTGTAGGAAGATCAATTTTGGGCAAGCCTAGATAGGTCTACAATGGTCTTCAATGTTTTCTTGACTACATAAAGCCATTGGGTTACTGGTCTTCCTCTTTACCTTGTTCCTTTTATTATTCCAAATACGTTGTCCCTTTTCTAGTGATTGGTCTCTTCGTATGATGTGTCCAAAATATTCAAGTTGTAGCTTGGTGATCCTTGCTTCAAGTGACATGTCTGACTTGATTTGTCTCAGAATTTATTTTTTTGTTCTTCTTGCCATGCATAAAAATGATAACATCCTTCCCCTAAATTATTATTATCATGAATATAGCCACACAAAAACTAAGGACATTACTAACCTGCCAAACTGACATTGCAATGTGACCTGTCTAACCCAGCATCTTAACTCTAAGGGGTACTTTGCATGCTGCAACATCGCTAGCCAATGATAGTGATGCCGAGCACGATAGTACCCGCCCCCGTCGCACATGCGATATCCTGTGATAGCTGCCATAGCAAAGATTATCGCTACGGCAGCTTCATTATGAAAATTACCAATGCTACACAGATCGCCGATTTTCGACACTTTTGCAATTGTTTATGGGTGCATCTAGGCTTTACACGTTGCGACATCGTTACCGGCGCCGGATGTGCGTCTCTTTCGATTTGACCCCGATGATATCGCAGTAGCGATGTCGCAGCGTGCAAAGTACCCCTAAGTGTGGGTACTCCTGCTCTCCTCTAGAAAGACAGAATGACCCCCACTTATTCTGGTATAGAAACACTAGCCATTGAGCTCAGTGATTGGCACTAATTGTCACTGAAAGCTGTAAACAAAGACCAGAGTAAGAGGAAAGAGCTGGCATTGGAGAAAGGGAAGATAACAATGGATATATTTCTTTTAACATGGGCATGGTGATGGTGCATAGAAGTCTTGAGTTGAAAACGTCTCTAAAAAGTTAACAATTAAGGTTAATTATTTTCAGAGTCTCCTCACTGCCCTGGATCCAGACTGTCCATCACTTTACAATGTCTTAATGTGGTGAAGATTGAATGAAGTAATAAACAAGTGTCGTTCATGGCATGGAAAAAAGTTTTGCTGTGGCACACTATGCAAGGCCCATACTCGTTCTTCTTTGACAGTTGGGAGTTATGACTCAGGTAAGAATGATTTTTAGGGTAGGAGCAACAAAATCACTAAAATCCAGGAAATCAAATTGATATTGGCTAAATACCATAAACTTGGACAATATCCTGTACAATATGTACACCTTATGTAAAAAAAAAGCTCAAAATTGAATAAAACCACCATTACTAAACAGAGCTGAAAAAGGCATAATACAACATAAAAAGATAGTGTTAAGGTACTAAAACAAAAGGGTAGTAATAAAACATAAAAAAATTATACAAAGAAAAATAAACTGTCTAAAAATACAAAATAGCAGTAAAAAACATAATCAGACTGATACATTGCCAAGTAAAAGCAAGAATAATATCAAAGCATTTTTAAATATCCATAAACACATAATAAGTAAGACATTCAAAAATTGTAGTGTTGGACCTCTCTAAATTATCTTAAACACATTATGGAAGAAAAAGGAAAAGACACACTGAATAAAGACCTTGTTCTCTGTAATATTTGCACAAATCTAATATCTAATGACTGATGATCTTCTTCCAACAACATGAGAGTTTTTTCTAAATAATCAATTCTGTCAGCTTCTATAAAAAGGAAAGTTTTATAATGGACCATGGTAAGACCATGGATGTTGTCAATCTGTACTGATCAAAGAATTTCAATATGGCACCACATAAAAGGTTAGTACATAAAATATGAAAAATGGAGCTAAATGAATACATGAGTGAGGTTAACAAATTAGCCAGTGAAAGTAAATACAGTAAGTTGTGATGATTATAGTAACACACTGATTGGCGCATAGTTAGAAGTTGGGTACTACAGGGGTCAGCATTGGGCCCACTTCTATTTAATATACTTGGTAATAACATTTTTTGATACAGAGTACAATTTCAATACTTGCAGATGATAGTAAACTTCAAAAGATAAAAAAAACTGTGTAGACTTTTGTTATCAAGTGTGAAAGTAGGATATAGATTAACCTAAGTGGGGGAGAGAAGAGAGACTACATTTCTAAATAGAATAAGTTGACTGCAGAATCATGAAAGATTATAAAATTGGGGCTCACTCACTTTGTAAAAACAAAGTTTTAGTGATAATGTACAAAAATATGAACGGATCATGTAGAGATCTGCATAAGGATCATATTAAATCTAGGCCTTCAACAATGACAACTCATCGTCTAAAAGAAAGAATGTTTATTCATCATCATATATGTTAACTTTTTACTGAATGGCAGTGTGATTATGGAACTTTCTGCCACAACATGCTCTAATACTCAGCTTGCAAAATAAGCTCAACGAGGGCCAGCCTAGATGCTTTTCTCAAAAAATATAGGAGAGACTAGATTTGTTGGTAGGAAATTAATCAAAGGAACGCATGCGATTGTAAAATGTCAAACTGGAAATGTTTTTTTTTCACTTAGTATGGGGCAGTTAGAGTCCATATCATAAAGTTTTTGCCTTCCATTGGTAAACAGATTCTTGCTACTGGGAGTAATATACAAATTTGTATGTATTCATTCTTATGTACAGTTTTTTTATACTTTTGTTTGCATGTTAAGCATCATAAATTTTAAGAATTAAAAGTGATATCTTTGAGATTTTGTTTTTTTAAAAAATCAGAAATTATTTTCAATACTATTATATAGCCTTTGATGTACAGACTTACCTGATAGGAGGAGTTTAATACAACTGCTTGTGGATTGACTTGATCTTCACTTCCCGGTGTCTGACAGTTATTTGGAGTGAAAACTATTAAGTCACTTTTAGGTCGAAATGAATTGGAACTTATGTTATACTGAGTGTGTTGGGAATACATCCAGCTCCCTCCAGTGTTGGAGCAGATTCTGTAATTTTCTTTTAGTTCATTGACCTCTTCTCGGTATTTTTGCCATTTTAGCACAGTAAATACAATCAAAGTAATAAGAAAAATACTTGATATGATGCAGATTGCAACAACCAAGTAAATATTTGCATCAGAAAATTCTTCTCCATTCCCCTTGGTCTCTTGATTATCAAACTTCAATTCTTCTCCAGACTCGACCACCGATATGACAATTTGTGCCTCTGATTTCATGGCTGGTTCACCATGATCCTGAGCTACTACATGCAATCTGTACTCATCATTATCAGAATCTGTAAATGACCTTTTCAAAGTGATTTCTCCAGTTTCATGTGCAATGATAAATGGAGATTTTCCAGATCCTCCAAGATCTTTTAACTTGTAAAATGTCCAAGCATTGTATCCAGAATCCAGATCTACGGCCTTCACTTTAGTTATCAGGTGTCCAGGTTCTGCTGATTTTGAAGCTTTGATTGTTAATTCAGAATGAAGTGGGGTGAATGTGGGAGCATTATCATTAATGTCCTCAATGAATATATTTAAGGTAAGATTAGAGCTGAGGGCTTGTAGACCAGCATCAGTGGCTTTTATGTGGCACTTAAAATATGTAATCAGTTCATGGTCAAATGATACTAAAGCAAAGACCTTTCCATTCTCTGGATTAATGGAGACATAGGATGAAATAGGAATTCCATCAATTGTATGTTCCCTAATTGAGTAGGTAATGAATGAATTCTGACCAATGTCTGGGTCAGAAGCTGATGCTGTATATATATGAGACCCCGGTGGGTTGTTCTCTTTAATTAAAATTGTGTCTACTGACTGGACAAATCTTGGAGCATTGTCATTGGCGTCACTTATATGAATCTTTAGAAGTTTTGAGGTAGAAAGGGATGGAGAACCTTCATCTCTTGCAGTTATTGTAACTTCATATTCATCTTTCACTTCTCGATCCAAAGGTCCGTTCACGATCAAAGAAAAATCACTTGTGAAAGCTGGATTTACCTTAAATGGTGAAGGCTCAGAAACGATGCAATGGACTCTTCCATTTGATCCTGAATCTTTATCATAGACACTGATGATAGCAACTGTTGTCCCCTGAGGAGAATTTTCTGGAACAGGAACTGATAATGATGTCACTGTCATTTCAGGAGGGTTGTCATTGACATCAATGATGGTCACTAGAACTTTGCAGTGTCCAACATGTGGATAATCTCCGTTGTCAATAGCTTCAATCTGGATTTCATACATATGTACAGTTTCAAAATCCAGTTTGCCCTTTACTCTTATTTCTCCTGTGTATTTGTCTAAGATGAATGCTTCCTTTGCATCTCCTGACACCATATGGCTAAAGTCATACAGTATTTCCCCATTTTTCCCAACATCCAGATCAGTGGCATTCAGCTTAAACACTAAAGTTCCTTCTGCAGCATTTTCATTAACACTGCACTGGTAAAATGGCTGATCAAACACAGGAGCATTATCATTAAAGTCTTCCACAGTAACAATAATATGTGTGGTGCCACTCAGCCTTGGTTTTCCTCCATCATAAGCTGTAAGGGACAGATTGTGCACAGACTGCTTCTCTCTGTCTAAATTTTTTTTCAGCACAAGCTCCAATGACTTAATTTGATTAATATATTTTTGAAAATCCAAAGCAAAATAATCACTTACACTGAGCTCATAGTTGGTGATAGAATTTGTCCCAAGATCTGGATCAGATGCTATCTTCAATGGGAAACGAGATCCTGCATGTTTCATTTCTGATATGACAAGATTAGTCACACTAGAGGAAAATACTGGACTATTGTCATTGATATCCTCTATTTCTACATCTACACGATACATCTGCACAGGCTTATCTACAATAACCTGCAGAGGAATTATACAGAAGGGTGTATTTGCACACAGCCCTTCTCTGTCTATTGTCTCTTTAACAAACAAGATTCCATTCTGCAAATTAACCTGGAAATATTCCTTCTCATCTTTAGAGACAATATGTAACATTCTGGAATTAATCTCACCTATATCCAATCCAAGATCCTGAGCAATTCTCCCGACAAAGGTGCCATGCTTGGATTCCTCAGGGATGATATAATGTAGCTGACTCAGGACCACATCCCACGATATTTGTAACAAAAAGAATTGGATAAACCTGCTCCTTGTTTGATAATCCAGTCTCTGATTCAGCATTTCTTAAAATCAGTGAAGATGGAGGTGAGGGTTTGTCCTTAAGTAAGGGCACTCACGCTGATAGAAGCACGAAGAAATAGAGGAAAAATCTGTCATGGCCGGAATCCTTTGCAGCAAGAATTTCAGTTAGCGATGAAGAAATGCATTTCCTCTTTCCTTCCTGCTATTAGTTGGTGAGGAGTGCCATCTACTGCTCAATATTTAGGTTGCATTTCAGGTATGTATTTTTTGATTAAGCAGTAAGTTGTATATATTTTTTACATTTCATGTTTTTCAAGCCAATGTTATCATAAAACAAATTGTTTAGGATATTAAATAGAAGTTATCATTAATTAAAAGTTTTCACACTTTGGAATTGAATTGTTTTGAGTATTTTTCAGTTGAATCTAACAAAATAATATTGCCCATTTATATAAGCAGATTAAAATAATAAGTTGAAAAAATTAATTTCTACCCTTGGGCTTTCCCTACCAAATTGATTTAAAATTTAAATAAAGTTTGTTACACATTTAATTTATTTTTTTCCCAACTACGGCAAAACTTGCACTACAAAATTTTAGACATGAAAGGACATTAGCATCTATATTTTATAAAAGATAGATAAATAGATACAGCTATATAGGTAAATTGATAGATATAATAATGAAAGTATGATAGAAACAAAACAGATAGAAGGAAAGAAAGAGAGAGAGAAAGAAAGAAAGAAAGAAAGAAAGAAAAAAGAAAGAAAGAAAGAAAATGATAGAATTAATTTCAGTTGTCTTAATAATAGCACACATTTTATCTACACTGAAATTATATTGTAGACCATTATTGTCCTATTCTGGTAAAGTGAATCTCCCCTAAATCAAAAATACTTTTTTGGAATAGATATCTAAAGCAAGATTGTATAGTCTAAATATGGCCTCCTTACGGATAATTGAAATATATATATTTTCTCAAGATAGTATGTACTGTGTCAAACAATATACAGTGAGTGAAAGATAATAAATTGTCACCATATTCTTCTTAAGGTTTGTAGAGAAATTTTCTGCTAAATGTTTGTCTATTACTGTCTTCATAATAATCCATTTTAGGTATAGATGTTAAAAATATAATTTATCTAAAAGCTCAAGCTCTGTATATCTACATGGAGTAAAAAGAAAAAGGAAATACATCAGCTCCCTTGCTTCAAGGATGTCATGTTGAAAAACAGTGCACAGAAAGTCTGACCTTCTGGAGGGGAATGATCGCTGAAGAAAAAGTAATTATACCCATCACTTGCCGAAAGAAAATATCCTATTTTTTTTTTACAACTAAAACATCACGTTTATTGAAAACGTTAAAAAACCATGGGTTAAAAACTTGTAGAGCCAATCTATGCTTTTCGAGCTGTAATCATTGGATCTTCCCCTTCTGCAAGTGCTGGATATGCTTTCCCTTTTCTACTGTACATCTATACTGAACCTCATGTCTTTAAACTCCCTATTTAACCAAAAACATTGAAATAGCTGCTTGGCAATGGAATCATGCCACAATTACTATTTACTACTTTGTTGCTCTAAAACTCCAGGTATATTGAAAATTTGGCTCAATAATCCAAATAATTAATTTGCTTCTTAATTCTTAAAGTAATTTTTTTTATAATTTGTTTCACCAAAATTCAGCGATGGTGCCATTTGATTGAACCATAGAAGGTTGGAAAAAAGTAATAAAAAAACAAAAAACTTATTAATAACCTCACCACTCACCACTTTGGCCACCTTTGCGTCTCAAACTCCCCCTTAAATTCCTCAAAGCCTTTTCTAACCACCGCATCATGAAGCCCTGTGCTTCGTCATACTAGGCTTGGACTTCTGTGACTAGGCCCGAAAATCTTTGTACATCCATGTTCTAAGGTTGTGATGTTCTAAATGCCCAACGTGACTTTATAACATGTACCGCAACCTTACCATGTATCCTTCTTAGGTGCGACCAGACATCCTGACCTATCAAGAAGATGACTGTGATTTAAGCATGTGGTAATGGTAAAAAAAGATACACCAAGGACTTTATGCTGGACAACGAGCAACAATGGCGATTGGGGATGTATTAGGATTTTTATGTTTTGATCTGAAGTCTGGAGAGATAATAAGGGACATTTTATTAACAGAGAATAAATTGACTGCAAATCAAATCAATTCCCACCTTGTCAGATCCACTCATCTCTACTGCCAACAATTTCCCATTTCCCGCTCAGAACTTCATATTAAGTATGTCAATTTATCTTAGAATAGCTGTTTTTCATGACGAAATAGTAGCTGCGTGTAATGATATCATTATCTAACACTTGCTTTTGAATATTCTTAGAAGAAACATTTCAATAACTAGCCAACTATTGGCTGATAAATTAAATTATATTTGTCACGCATAGTCCCTGCACATTTAAAATATATTATAACTATTTGAAAATTGTCATAAACTGGTCATTGATATTCTTTATTATGTAGGTACTGTCAAAATATTAAATTTACTAGTCTGAAAACTGGTAAGGTAAATTTTCTTAAAACAGACAAATGAAACCAAAAATATAAGAAAATTATAGATATATTTACATTAATCTTTTTAAATCATTTGACTGATTTATTGATTTTATTTTTGTCACTTTTGACCAAATATTTGCATTTTCTATGACACAAACATTTTCTATTGCAGCTTTTTTATATAACATATTAAAGTATATTTATATGTTCTCTATATTTTTAATTTAAGGATTGGTTTTACAGGTTTTACAGATTTCTCTCTTTTTAAATAGGCCAACCATATTGATTTCTAATAACTTAGAGAAAAAAGACATCTCAGAGGAGATCTCATTTATATGTATTAATACATGTGTAGTCAATATAAAAGGACTGGCACATGACTTTTTTCTTCCAAAGACACTACTAAGGACCAGGGGGCACTCACTGCGAGTTGAAGATAGGTGATTCCGGCAGCTAAATAGGAAAGGGTTAGAGTAGTCAGATTGTGGAATGCCCTACCACAAGAGATAGTAATGGCAGATACTATAACAGCTTTTAAAAAGACCTGGATGATTTCCTCAGTACACACAACATTGTCGGTTATAAATGATTTAGTAACAAAATGTATAATTGGTGGAGGAAGGTTGAACTAGATGAACCTAGGTCTTTTTTTCAACCTATGCAACTATGTAACTTTTGTTACATACCTTATTCAAGAATTCAGATTAAATTAGACTTATATTAATTTATTTTATTTTTTTTTCATATTAACATAGAAATATATTTACAGATTTTGTACATATAAATAATTAAGAAGGGTTATGAATGATTAATATTTTCTTAAATATTTGCATTTTTAAATGCTATTTTATAAATTTATAAACAAGCCTCTCATTCTTCAATTAAAGTAAAATTTGAAAACATTTTTATTCCCCAGAATTGATTTTAAAAAATATCAAATACTGTGAAATAAATTGTATTATTTTTTGCCATGAGTTAGAATTTCTAGCAGTTGTGTATATTGCATTAGATTTAGGAAAGGCTATTCTCAGATTTTTTTTTTATGTTTTATTTTTCTGACTGCAATTCAGATGTTCCTAGTTTCTGACCATGGAATGTCCAAATTGCATTTTATTCGATTACAGCTATTCATCTTAGTACTAATTGAATCTGTACCATGTTTACATCTTATTGATTGGAAAATTAAACAACAGCCATCATCAAAAACATTTCCAGATCGGGCAGAGTTTTTACTTATATTGCAAAGTTTATGAGTTTATGAATTTATTTTGATCTTGTAGAAAACTAATGGAGTTTTCATGCATATGCTTGCAATGGTTCTATTTAAATGGTGATCTTTAGGTCCCAATTCTCATTACGGGTGGGTATCTAACTATCACCTATCTTAGGATCCAATTTTGGTGCTTAACTCTTTTAAAGATATTTTAGAATAAAAGAACATGGAATTATAACAGCCATTAAAAGACTACAGTACTTATTTTGCAGTTAACAATTTGAGCTATCCATGCCTTTTATGAACCAACCAACATTGCTCTGGTCTGATTTAAATGCATATTCTCAACTCTTTAATGTATTATAGTGTCTATTTTAATAATCAGTATTGATTATGCTTCCTTTAGTTAGTTTCCATAATTTTCATAATTATTTAATGACAATAGATGTAAACTATACTCATTTTCTATGAAGTACAAAATCAGAAGTCTCATAGAAACCTTTCTCTTCAATAATATGTTAATAGCTGAGTCAATACCTGTTGGAAATTTTTATAAAAAAATTATTAATTTCACTATTTGTTGATGAGAAACAGTTAGGGAGGCAGGATTGACTGAAGTGATAGTTTTCTGTACTGAAGTTCTTATGGCTGCATCTATCTCTGTCTTAGAAACAAAACAGAATATTTTTATATTTTATAATATAATTCTGGGTTCAGTAGAGTGAAGATTAAAGGTTGGTTCACCCATATTTTTTATTGTCTAGATAGATATTATATTGAGAAACAATGTTTCTCTCAAATACCTTATGTTGGCAATAGTGCCTGTTAGAGGCGCTAATGCAGACCGCTGTTCCCCGCTCTGTGACCCCCGGGCCCCATGACCTCGGGGATCCGGTGACGTCACGTCACGTTCCGCACAAGTCCCATCCCTGCGGCTGGCCCCAGTCTTCCTGACTCACTGGGCTGTGGGTGGTGTTTCACCACTTGTCACGGCTCAGCGTGTCTCCTTGTTGCAGCGCTCTGCTGTGAGGGAGGAGGGAGCAGATGGGCTGTGACGAGCAGTGAAACACTACCCACAGCCCATCCCTCACGGATACTGCGGCCGGCCGCGGTGTCAGGAACTTGACGTGACGTCACCGGATCCCTGAGGTAACGGAGCCCGGGGGTCACGGAGCGGGGAACAGCGGTCTGCAATAGCGCCTCTCACAGTCACTATTGCCAACATAAGGTATTTGAGAGAAACTTTGTTTCTCTATATAATATCGACAATAAAAAATATGGGTGAACCATCCCTTTAATTAACATACATTTTTCATTTTTGCACAGACTTCAAGTTCAACTACAGGTAAAACCCAGGAACCACCATACTTTGTCTGTGGAGGCATCAAGAGAAGCCCTGTACTGATATAATATCTCCATTTTCAGTGGAAGAGATCCAATAAAATACCAGGATAGCAGAAGCCTTGTATTCAGGTGTTTTCTAAACAAATAATTGTTTCTAGAGAAGAATCCAGTACATATATATATATACATATATATATATATATATATATATATATATATATATATATATTTCCTAAATACTTATCTTTATGTAACTTTTAAAGTACCTGAAAACATGAGTGAGCAAGCTCGTGTTTTGCTGTAAAGTGAGTTTTTTCTTATTTTTTTTCTTAATTGTGTGCCTTGAGTTTCAGTGGCTTTATATTCAGAAAGTTTAGAAGGGAGTGACTTGAATTCACTGAATATATTGTAAACATTCCTTTTTGTCATCTGTGTCATCCCTGTTAGTAAAACGTGCTGTTGAGGATGTATACTGCTTTCAAATTGTAGGTTTGTTGGGCACTTGAAAGCAGATTCTGGATCAAAATGAACAACTTGCAACACAGAAACCCATTCACAATGTGGAAAGGAGTTTGCTGCTCATTGAACAAACACTTGATGGAGTAGATGTGAAGGAAGATGGTAGCATGGAGCTGCAGGTCATTGAGGTAGTTGGGTGACAAAGGGCGAGCTAGGAAGAGAAGTAAGAGTCTTAGAAATTGGTGTAGAAAGGTGTGTAGATTGGGAGCAAAAACATGGTGTTTTCAGCACCAAATCAGCATTTCTTGGCAAAAAGATACATAAAAATGGGTTTGATGCAATTTCAGTATGGTTTTCAGGAGGTGCAAATTTGGGGCTGAAATATGGTACAGACATTTCAGCACCAAGTTTGCACCTCCTGGCAGAAAACTGCACCAAAATGACGTGAAACTTGCTTTTATGCATTTTTTTTTGCAAAGAGATGCAGATTTAGTGCTGAAATTCTTACATCATATTCCTGCACCCAATCTAAACCTCCTGACAAAGAATTGCATCAAAACCACATGCATTTTTGCCAGGAGTTGTAGATTGTGTACAGCAAATTTCAGCACCAAATCTTCATCTATTGGCCAAAAATTCATGGTTTTCTACTAGGAGAGGTAGGTCTGTGAACTCAGGGACCTCACTGAGGTCACAGAGTTTATTGAGGTAGACTCAGTCAGTCTCTGCCTAAAGCCCACAGCATGTGTTCATGTTCTGTGCCCACATGCTGTCTTCAGTAATGTAGCAGAGCTGGAATTGTCATAGGACCTCATGTGGATTACATCAGAACTGGGTGTTTGGGGTTAATAAATTGGAGAAAGAGGGGTGCTTTTTACATTGTATTTCAAATTAATGATTTTTTCAGTGTTTGTATTTATTTCTTTTCACTTACAGATTAGTAATAGGGGTCTCATAGACCCTCCCCATTACTAATCTAGGGCTTAGTAGCAGCTGTGACCTCTTACTACCCTGATTGCTAATGCACTAGGGCTATCCAGATGAGCAGGGTAAAGTGCCAGAATTTTCACATCTAATAGCTGCAACAATCCTGGATGGCTGCAAGCTGCTATTTTTAGGCTGGGAGGCCCAATAACTATTGGTCTTCCTAGCCTGAGAATAACAGCCCCCAGCTGTCGTCTTTATTATGGCTGGGTATCAAAATTGGGGGACTGCATGCCTTTTTTACATTGTTTATTTAAATAATTTAAAAAGCTACATGCGGTCCCTCTTATTTTGATACACAGCCAAGATAAGCACACGGCTGGAGGCTGAAGTCTGTAGCCATATGCTTTATGTGTGTTGGGTATCATAGTATGGGGGGATACTGTGCCAATTTTTTTATTTATTTATTTTTACACCAATATAGACATAAACAGTACTCTAATTTGAAGCAGTCGGACACGCTGTCACACAGGCTGGGTCTGACTGTAACTAATCAGAGAGATGGGGATTGCCAACGGGGGAAGCAGTGCATATGCATGAAGGATAATAAACAGAACCGGAAGTAGCGTTACAGCTGCACGGAAGACTGGTAAGTGTAATGCGGTTGCTCCAATCCCTCTATCCATTCTACCACCATTTTAAAGCTCCAGTTTCTGGTCCCCATAGACTTGTATGTGGACTGGTGTCCGGGCAGATATCCTGGATCAATTCCAGTGCTAGAACTGTGTTTATTTTAAACCTGGTTGGCCACGGCCGATCTCAGTTATCTGCAGGTTCACCCGTCACTGTTACAGGTACATTTTACCAGTATATAGAGATACATCTCTAAATATATTAGTACATTTCAATATATTAGCAGTATCTTCTATAACTGTATATTTAAGGTAAAATTAGTCAAATATTTTCTTCCTGTAACATTACTTAAAAATAATGAAAAAATATAAAATAATCGCAGCGTCTATGCATTTTTTTAAAATAATCATAAATCAGCATACAATGTGGACTTTTTTAGTATCCCAGTAATTGTAACAATCAGATCAATACAGTGAACAGTTTGTTTATTTATTTTTTCTCCATGAAACTCATACTATTTTTTATAAAAACATAACTCCTAAATATGTATTTGACAACATGATGGCACTTAAAAAAATAAACTACAGCTCATCTAACAAAAAAGAAAGAAATCATATATATGAAGCTTACATAAAAATGAAAAACTTATGGTTGCTACAACTTGGGTCTCTACCCACAAATATGCTCTCCGGGGCAGTCTAAATGTTCCCCACTGTCACCATGTCCCTCATGACATCTAATCCTATCATTAATGTTTTAGGAAGTTTAATGGTCTTCAGCTCGATCTTGAGCGTAGCCTTGGTGACTTGATGGATGAATGCTCTTTAGGAAGATCAATTTTTGGAAAGCCTGGATAGGTCCACAAGGGTCTTCAATGTTTTCTTGATTATAACAAGTCATTAAGTTACTGGTCTTCCTCTTCACTATGTTGCTTTTTTTCTTCTTAATATGTTGTCATTTTCCAGTGATTGCTCTCTTCATATGATGTGCCAAAGTATTCAAGTCGTAGCTTGGTGATCCTTGCTTCAAGTACCATGTCTGGCTTCATTTGTTTCAAAATTGATTTGTTTGTTCCTTTTGCCATCCATCAAAATTATAACATCCTTCCTCTTCATTATTACTATCATGAATATAGCCATGCAAAACCTAAGGACATTACTAACCTGCCAAGCTGAAGTTGCAATGTGCCATGCAGATGACCTGTCTGACCCAGCATCTTAACTCTATGTATGCATACTCCTGCTCTCCTCTAGAAAGACAGAATGAACCCCACTGCTTCTGGTATAGAAGCACTAGCCATCGAGCTCAGTGATTGGTTGCAATTGTCACAAGCAATACAGTCGTCATGTCAACACTGAAGGCTGTAAACAAAGACTGGAATAGGAGCAGAGATCTGGCATTGGAGTAAGGGAAGCTAAGTAATGATGGCTATATTTCTTTTAACATGGGCATGATGATGGTGTATTGAAGTCTTGAGTTTAAAACTTCTCTAAAAAGTTAACTATCAAGGTAAATTATGTATAGATTCCTCTCATGGCCCTTGATCCAGAGTACTTTGTGAAATTCAAAGTTGTGATGTACCTTGGCCTATAGGCAAAAGGGAATGCAGAGGAGATATCCTGAGCATGTACTTATAACAACAAGCACTGAGGTGTGAAATATGATGAGAATCTTATAAGAAAGTTTACAGAGCTCATTATAGTCAAGGGCACATTTGGGCTTCCCTAGCATGTGTCTCATTGATTTGTCCTAAGACAGCTTTCAATTACTGTTACTGTAGCAGGATAGAGCAATGGAAGGATTTAGCTGTAGTATGAACACAATTTTAAAGAGATTGCCCATCACTTTACAATGTCTTAAAGTGGTGAAGTTAGAATGAAATAGTAAATAGGTGTCGTTCATCGCATGGAAAAAAGTTTTACCGTAGTACACTATGCAAGCCCTACACTCTTTCCCTCATTCCTTCTTTGACAGTTGAGAGTTGTGATTTATGTAACAATGATTTTTAAGGTAGGGGCTCCAAAAACACTAAACTTCAGGAAAGCAAATTGATATTGGCTATGAGACTATCTTAATACCATAAACTGGGACAATGTCCTGTACAAAATGTATACCTTTTGTAAGTAAATAAGTTGAAAATGGAATAAAACCACCATGGCTAAACAGTGCTGAAAGGCATAATAAAACATAAAGAGATTGTATGAAAGCACTAAAATAAAAGGGTTGTAATAAAACATAAAATAATTATACAAAATAAAATGAACTGTAGAAAATAAATAAAAGCAGCAAAAAATTAATCAGACTGAAACATTTCCAAATAAAAGCAAGAATAATATGAAATAATTCTTAAATATCCGTAAAAACATAATGTGTAAGACTAAAATTATAGCGTTGGACCTCTCTGAATTATCTTTAACAAATTATAGAAGAAAATAAGCAAAAGACCCACTGAATAAAGACCTTGTTCTGTGCAATATTTACACAAATCTAATACCTAATGACTGATGATATTCCTCAGAAGGGATACCCTAAACGCTCTATAAATGACACCCAACAACAACATGAGGGTTTGTTCCAGATAAACAAATCTGTCAGCTTCAATATTGGACCATGGTAACACCATGGATGTTGCTAATCTGTACTGATCAAAGAATTTCAATATGATTCCACATAAAAAGTTAGTACATAAAATAAGAAAAATGGAGCTAAGTGAATACGTGTGAGGTTACTAAATGAGTCAGTGAAAGGAAATAACGAGTAGTGATTAAAGTAACACACTCTGATTGGGACATAAACAGTATATGGGTACCACAGGGGTCAGCATTGGGCCCACTTCTTTTTATTGTACTTGATAATGACGTTTTTTCAGTTTAGAGTACAATTTCGATACTTGCAGATGATATTAAACTGCAATAGATAAAAACTGTGCGCCCTTTTGTTCTCAAGTGTAAAAGTAGGATATAAATGATCCTAAGTTGGTGCAGAGAAGAGTGACTACATTTATAAATAGAATTGGTTGACTACAGAGCCATGAAAGATTATCAAATTTGGGCTCACTCACTTTGTAAAATCAAAAGTTTAAAAGTGCTTTAGTGAAAATGTACAAATATATGAATGGATCATGTAGAGATCTGCATAGGGATCATATTAAATTTAGGCCTTCAACAAGAGACATCTCAACATCTAATGGAAAGATAGTTTAATTATCATTACATATATTAACTTTTAACTGAACTGGCGGTGTGATTATTATGGAACTTTCTGCCAAACATGCTCTAATAGTCGATTGGCAAAATAAGTTCAAGGAGAACAAGGAGGACCTGGCTGCCTTTCTAAAAAATATATCAGAGATTAGATTTTCCTAGTAGGAAATTGATCAAGGGAACGTATGTGATTGTAATATGTCAAACTGGAAATCATTTTTTCACTTAGTACGGGGCAGTTAAAATACATCTCATAGAGTTTTTGCCTTTCACTGGTAAACAGATTCTTGCTACTATGACAATATCCAAATTGTATGTTCATTTTTACTTACAATATTTTATACTTTTTTGGGGGGGTTTTGCATGTTAAGCAAAATAACTTTTAAGAATTAAAAGTGATGACATTTGAGATTTTGTTTTTAAAAAAACATTAAATTATTTTTGATACTATTATACAGCCATTGATGTACAGACTTACCTGATAAGAGGAGTTTAACACGACCGCTTGTGGATTGATTTGCTCTTCATTCCCTGGTGTCTGACTATTATTTGGAGTGAAAACTATCAAGTCACTTTTAGGTCGAAATGAATTGGAACTTATGTTATACTGAGTGTGTTGGGAATACATCCAGCTCCCTCCAGTGTTGGAGCAGATTCTGTAATTTTCTTTTAGTTCATTGACCTCTTCTCGGTATTTTTGCCATTTTAGCACAGTGAACACAATCAGAGTAATAAGAAAAATACTTGATATGACGCAGATTGCAACAACCAAGTAAACATTTGCGTCAGAAAATTCATCAAAATTCCCCTTGGTTTCTTGATTATCAAACTTCAATTCTTCTCCAGACTCCACTACAGATATAATAATTTGTGCCTCTGACGTCATGACTGGTTCACCATGATCCTGAGCTACTACATGCAATCTGTACTCATCATTATCAGAATCTGTAAATGACCGTTTCAAAGTGATTTCTCCAGTTTGATGTGCAATGATAAATGGAGATTTTCCAGATCCTCCAAGATCTTTTAACTTGTAAAATGTCCAAGCGTTGTATCCAGAATCCAGATCTACAGCCTTCACTTTAGTTATCAGGTGTCCAGGTTCTGCTGACTTTGAAGCTTTGATTGTTAATGCAGAATGAAGTGGAGTGAATGTTGGAGCATTATCATTAATGTCCTCAATGAATATATTTAGAGTAAGGTTTGAGCTGAGGGCTTGTAGACCAGCGTCCGTGGCTTTTATGTGGCATTTAACATTTGTAATCTGTTCATGGTCAAATGACACTAAAGCAAAGACCTTCCCATTCTCTGGATTAATGGAAATGTAGGTTGAAATAGGAATTCCATCAATTGTACGTTCCATAATTGAGTAAGTAATGAATGAATTCTGACCAATGTCTGGGTCAGAGGCTGATGCCGTGTATATATGAGACCCGGGTGGGTTGTTCTCCTTAATTAATATCGTATCTACTGACTGGACAAATCTTGGAGCGTTGTCATTGGCATCACTTATATCAATCTTTAGGGTTTTTGAGGTAGAGAGGGATGGAGAACCTTCATCTCTTGCAATTATTGTAACTTCATATTCATCTTTCACTTCTCGATCCAAAGGTCCGTTCACGATCAAAGAAAAATCACTCATGAAAGCTGGATTTATCTTAAATGGTGAAGGATCAGAAACATAACAATGGACTTTTCCGTTTGATCCTGAATCTTTGTCGTGGACACTGATAATGGCAACTGTTGTCCCCTGAGGAGAATTTTCTGGAACAGCAACTGATAATGATGTCACTGTCATCTCAGGAGGATTGTCATTGACATCTGTGACAGTCACTAGAACTTTGCAATGTCCAATAAGCTGAACATCGCCATGATCAATAGCTTCAACCTGGATTTCATACATATCAACAGTTTCAAAATCCAACTTGCCTTTTACTCTTATTTCTCCTGTGTATTTGTCTAAGATGAATGCTTCCTTTGCTTTTCCTGACACCATATGGCTAAAATCATATAGTATTTCTCCATTTTTCCCAACATCCAGATCAGTGGCATTCAGCTTAAACACTAAAGTTCCTTCAACAGCATTTTCATTAACACTGCACTGGTAAAATGGCTGATCAAACACAGGAGCATTATCATTAAAGTCTTCCACAGTAACAATAATATGTATTGTACCACTCAGCCTTGGTTTTCCTCCATCATAAGCTGTAAGGGACAGATTGTGCACAGACTGCTTCTCTCTGTCTAGATTTTTTTTCAGCACAAGCTCCAATGACTTGATTTGATTAATATATTTTTGGAAATCCAAAGCAAAATAATCACTTGCACTGAGCTCATAGTTGGTGATAGAATTTGTCCCAAGATCTGGATCAGAAGCTACATTTAATGGAAAACGAGAACCTGCAGGTTTTACTTCTGATATGACAAGATTAGTCACACTAGAGGAGAATACTGGTCTATTGTCATTGATATCCTCTATTTCTACATCTACACGATACATCTGCACAGGCTTATCTACAATAACCTGCAGAGAAATTATACAGAAGGGTGTATTTGCACATAGCCCTTCTCTGTCTATTGTCTCTTTAACAAATAAGATGCCATTCTGTAGATTAACCTGGAAATATTCCTTCTCATCTCTAGAGACAATATGTAACATTCTGGAATTAATCTCACCTATATCCAGTCCAAGATCCTGAGCTATTCTCCCGACAAAGGTGCCATGCTTGGATTCCTCAGGGATGATATAATGCAGCTGACTCAGGACCACATCCCACGATATTTGTAACAAAAAGAATTGGATAAACCTGCTCCTTGTTTGATAATCCAGTCTCTGATTCAGCATTTCTTAAAATGAGTGGTGGTTTGTCTAGTAATAAAGGCACTAATGCTGATGGAAGCACAAAGACAGAAAAATCTGTCATGGCCGGAATCCCCTACAGCAAGAATTCCATTTAGCGATGGAGAAATGCATTTCCTCTTTCCTTCCTGCTATTAGTTGGTGTGGAGTGCCATCTAGTGCTTAATTTTGAGTTTACATGTAAGGTATGTATCTGTGTCTTTATCTTGTTAAATCCTTTTTTTAAAATAATTAATTATTTCAGATTTAAAATTAAGGTTTGACACATTAAACATTTTATTTTACAATATTTTTTATAACATTTTAGTCTTTATTCTAAAACAAATACTAAAATTAAGCATTGTATTACATCTTCCTACCTGATTTTTTATCTTTATTAATCTTTAGAATATAAATTATATATTAAATGGTCTACTAAATGTAATTTTTTACTTTAGATATTTAGTTCATTTTTATTTGTCTGCTATGTTTTTAACACTGTAGTTAAGATGAATCTTTTTAATTATCAGTTTTCAAATTAGTTATAGGATTTAGCCATTTAGCCATGTTTGAGATTTGGTCAACCTGGCTAAGGTGTTCTGTAGTAATCCTTGGGACTAGAGATGAGTGAACTTCAGGCTTGAGGCTCGGGGTTCGGGCTTGGAAAATTACGTGAATATCTCCCTGGTGAGCATCACACTATGCTCATATCTGAGTGATACTCAGCATTGTTGGGAGCTGCGGAAAGTATGTGATCAGCTCACATTTGACTTACATTCTGTGATCTAAAATGTAATGTTCACAGTGAAATTTAAAAAAGCACCGCCCACTCACCTCAGGAAGTGTTTTTCTTTAAACCCACAGCAAAACACTTCCGGAGGTGGGTGGGCAGTGTTTTTTTTTATTTTCCCTGTGACCATTACATCTTAGAATACAGAATGTAAGTGAAATGTTAGCCAATCTCACACTTTCCATAGCTCCAAACAATGCTGTACATCACTCAGACATGAGCACAGCGTGATACTCACCAGGGAGATTTTCACGTTATTTCCCAAGCCTGAACCCATAGCCTCAAGCCTGAGGTTTGCTCATCTCTATGTGGCACATAAACATGGGTTCCTCAGGGATGTATATGATGTTATTTCCTTCAGATGTTTCTGACACAGGTTGAATAATTGAATGCTGGTATAGAAACCCTAGATGTATGGTGCACAGAAGAATGGTCTCAGTCCACTTAATGAAAATAAAACATTCTTTAATATTGAACTGGTTGAGAACTATATACAAAATGTAGCAGGTATTCAGCACATTAAGTATATCTTTTGCATAAAACAGAGGCATGAGCTTGGCAATTACAAATGGCGGCATAGAATTTGGAAGACAATATTCATAAAGACGACATAAGCAACGTTTATTCTCATGCTTCACATTATCTGCTTTCTATCTATAGCCCATGTCCGGAGTACTACTCATGCTTTAACATGCGCTGCCAAGTCTTTGTTGCAATGCTTTCCTTGACTGGCTTGCACGTTGTCTCCTTCAGCTCACCACTCTCTAGTTGTTCTTGGCCCCACAACCAACAGCTCTACTCCTGGCTTCAAGCTGTCCTCACTGCAGTTGAGTTGCCTTCTGTTAGGCTTATGTTTCAGTGTCAAGAATCTTCTTACCATGTCTGGTAAATGTGACACTTCTTCTTCAGTTACTTTTTAGCTTGCTACTTCTGCAATCTTTCTATTATGCATACATCTAGTAAGCTACTAAAGTTCTAATCTTCTCTACAACAACAACTAAATGTTGATTATCTATAACCATTAGTTTTTGCTCCTCCCAGCTGACAGTGACTCTAAGAAGCTGATATGGGAAACCTACAAGTTTGGTCACTACTCAAAAGACTGAGCCAAACAAACCAATCATCAAGAAAACAAGTAGTCCACCAGTGGCAATTATGGAAACCTATAAGAACTACTCCAAAAGTAATTAAATGTAATCTTTATTAGAAAATATCAAAACAATTAAATTTGTAAAAAATTGTCTACAAAACAATACACAGTAATGGGGCATGACATGAAAGGAAATACAGCAAGTCGGGGTAAAATCATTAGTGTACAAACTGAAACCCGGTACACATGCTGAGGAACCTTACCAAATAAACAACCTGATGCGGTTCTTCGTGGCTTTCTCCTAGGGCGTATCACATACGCATGTGTATCGGGTTTCTTATTGATTACACTCCATATGGCAATTTGTTTTGTTTAAGCCATTTATCTGGGTGCACTCATCATAGCTTCATCTTCTAATTATTATTTGGTTGTGATTTTTGGCATTATTTTTCACTAAGGGGGATTTTATATTATTTTTTCTCTAATTTTGATATACCCTTTTTGTTGTGCAGGATTGTTTTGTGTACACTGATATTAGTTACTATCTGTTTCTATATCTTTTGCCACATCAGTTTGTACACAAATGATTTTACTTGGACCTGCTGTAATTCCTTTCATGTCATTCCCCATCGTTGGTTTGTAGACAATTTTTTATTAATTTAATTATGTTTATATTTTACAAAAAGATTAAATATACTTATCAATTTCAGAGTAGTTCTTATAGGTTTGCAAGAAAGTGATGTGGGCATTATAAAAATCACAATTAAAACCAGATAAAAAGGGAAGAAGTTGACTCAATCTTTTCATCGTTTGTCTATGTGTGCCACAATAAGCATTGAGAATATGAAGAGAAGAAAACTGTCTGAGGACATGAGAACAAGAATTGTTTAAAAATATGAACAATCGTAAGGTAATCTGAGGATTACCAAAGGATTTTAGCTCGCAATATAATGTCCAGTGTCAGAAAACTGAGTTTGAGCCCTATGTAATAGGTCTTCCAGTAGAACAATGACTTCAAAAATACTTCAAGGAGCAACCAAAAGTGGATGGAAACAAGGAGCTGGAAAGTTCCGAAGTGACCAGCAATGAGTCCAGATCTAATTTCCATTGAACACTTCTGGAGAGATCTTAAAACTGTTGCATTTGCCAACCAAACATTCATTGTACAACAAATGATCTTTAGGTATGAAAGAAATTTCATATAAAGTTGTGTATCTTGTCCCTCCTAGTAAATGATCAGCTGTGATACATAGACCCTGCTGATGAGCTACAATAATTCCATAGTGCTGTGTGCAGTGTGAATGCCAAATTTTATCCTTGTCTATCGAATAGTAAATCCTACAAAACCTTAATCAAGCAGTTGTTATCCAAATATACAAATATAAATGCTAGGAACAAAACAATACACAGCGAGTTAAATAATTATTGAATATGTCAACAATGTTTTAAGTAAATATATTTTTAAAGATGCTATTGACATTCATTTCTCACCATATTGATAACAACCTATCCAACTCACAGAGGAAAAAAAATAAGTCATAGATTAAGCTATGAAACAATGAAAAAGTATTGCTGCCTACTGAAATTGATTTACTACTTTGCACAAAAGCCTTCATTGGTGATGACAGTCTCAAGATTTCTTCTCTATGGAGAAACTAGTCCCATGCATTGCTTAAGTGTGATTTTGGCCCATTCTTCCACACAAACACTTGTCAAATCCTAAAGATTCCGTAGGCTCCTTCTATGAACTTTGAGCTTTAGTTCCTTCCATAAATTTTCTACTTGTTTCAGTTCAGGTGATTGGCTGGGCCATTCACACATCTTTATTTTCTTTCTGTGAAATCAATGGAGAGTTTTCTTGGCTGTGTGTTTGGGATCACTTTCTTGATTAAATCTCTACCCTCATGATCTCCATCATGCTGGTAGATATTTCATTAACAATGTGTCAGAACATTTGTCCATTCATACTTCTTTCAAAAATATGAGTTTTCCAGTGCTGTATGCTGAAAAACAGCCCCACACTATGATATTCCCACCTCCACATTTCACTTATGGTATGGTGGTTTGGGGATCATATGACGTACCTTTTGCCTCCAAGTATGTCATCCAAAGAGTTCAATTTTGGTGTCATCTGACCAGATTATATTTTCCCAGTATTTCACAGGCTTCTCTAAATGTTGTTGATCAAGCATTGAATGCACTTGAACATGAGTTTTGTTCAGCAATGGAGTATTGTGTGGTGAGTGGGCATACAGGCCATGGAGGTTGAGTGTATTACTTATTGTTTTCTTTGAAACAATTGTACTTGCTGATTCCAGATCTTTCTGTAGCCCTTCACAGATCTTTCTTGGCTCTTGGACAACTCTACTAATAATTATTTTTACTCATCTGCCAAAATCTAGTTAGGTGCACATGGTGAAATAATGTTCTTTCCACTTCCAGATTATGGCCCCAACAGTGCTCTCTGTGACCTTCAGTAGTTTAGAAGTTCTTCTGTAACAATACCATCAGTATGTTTTGCAACAATAAGATTGCAAAAGGACAGCTCACTGGTTTTACCCATCATGAGATGTTTCTTGTATGGCACCTTGGTAATGAGACACCTTTTATTAGGCCATCAACTTAACCAGCTGATGTTATTTTTCTCTAAATCACATTATTGCTTTCTAATTACTGATAGATTCCAGCTGGTGTCTTGACTTTCAATGGCTTTTTGCACAATTTTTTCTTCATGTGTTCAATATTTTTTTTTCTGTTATTTCTCATTACTACACATCATTAAATTTATGGATATCTATGGTTTGATTTCTTTACCTACTGTATTTATATTGGATTGGTTGTTATTACCTACATCTGATGAGAAATTAATGTCAATAGAACCTTTAGAAATATATTTACTTAGAAAATTGTTGACATGTTCAATACTTATTTCACCCACTGTATATAACCAATAACCCTATCAAAAAATGTATGACATCAAACTTCATTACGAATGTTGGTTAATAATGTATGGTTGGCAATTAATTCCTTCTAATCGATCCTTTTTGACTGAAAATGAGCAAAATACAAATAGGAGCAAAACAATTGGTAACTTCTATCATAAGACAATACAACATTCCATACATTATAAAACTAGTTGACTTTACTTACATTCAGATACAATTAATACAATAATAGTAGCACAGTTATACATATAAAATATAATGGGCACATATTGATATTGGCAATATTAACAACATGAATTATATAATTAAAATTATGGTGCCGGTAAAATGTAATGTAATACAAGTCAGACAATATGCAATAGAATGCATATCTAGAGGTCCAAAGAACGTAACCCATATGCAACAAAAACATAAAATGTCTTCCAAGATTTTAAAACAAGGTCGCTTATAGTGTAAGAATTTAATGGAGTCTAGACAATATGAGCAAACAAATAATTAGACATGCCTTAATGTGGCCCGATACATGTACAGCATGAAAAAAAATATCTGGCCACACAATAATGCTTACCTAATCCCAACAAGTGTTTAGTCATTGCTTTATTATAAGTTTGCGCTGCATATGTAATGGATCTTTTTAGACCTCTAGATGTGCGTTATACTACATTTGGCTCAACTTGTATGTATATAATACCTGAATCAGATTGACTAATAATATAAATAATTATGTAAATGTTTGCTCCAGTGGAATGACAGTTGGGATTAAGAGGAAATGTTAGCTGGTATGGTTGGGCCTTGAAAAAGTATTCATGCCCTGTGAACTTTTCCCCATTTTTTCATGTTACACCCACAAATGTTAATGGATTTTATTGAGATTTTATGTGTCATACTAATACTAAGTAGCAAGTATTTATGAAATGTAAAGTAAATAATACATTTTTTCTAACTAGTTTAAAAATATAAACCTGAATATTGTGACATGCATTTACGTTTAGACCCTTGAGTCCATATTTTGTAGGTCTACTTTTCTCTCCAATTATTACTGTAATTTTTTTGGGGTATGGGTCTATAAGTTTTGAATATCTAGAGGCTGAAATGTTTGTCTATTCTTCTTTCAAAAATAGCTCCAGCTCAGTGAGATTGAATGTAGAATGTCTGTGAACACCAATATTTAAGTCTTGTCACAGATTGTCAATGGAGTTTACTTCTGGACTTTTCTGGGCCATTCAAGCACAAGAATATGCTTTGATGTAAATGATTCCATTGTAGCTCTGGCAGTATGTTTAGGGTCATTGTCCATTTTTAGCTCCAACCATTTTCTCATCAACTCTCAGCACCTTTAAAGCATCCCTAAAACATAACTTTGCCACTACGATGCTTAATGGTGAGAATGGCGTCTTTTAGGTAATGTGCAGTGTTAACTTTTAAACATACCAGTTTCCATTTAGCCCAAAAATGTCCACTGTGTTCTTATTTTAGCAGCACACTTTCGTTCACTTACTAGCTGTGCCCCTTACATGGCTTTGTTTATCTGAAAATGAGACTTCTTATGGCTTATTTTCAATATCTATCTGGATCGCTAAGGTTCCCTTTAACAAACTGAATGTGGGCGGTTCTTTTTGAAGAGCAGTGGCTTTGCCCATCCAATCTTGCCAAGTACTCCATTGTTGTTTCTTCTGATGATAAACTCATGAACAATAACAGTTAATGTGAGAGAGGTCTTTAGTTCCTTAAAGGTTACCCTACATTCCATTGAAACCTCATTGAATATTTGCTCTTAGAGTAATCTTTGTTGATCGACCACTCCCAGGCATGTAATATTGGTCTTGCATTTTCTCGACTCATATAAAACTTGTTTAATCGTAAAATGATGGAGTCCAAAATTTTTAGAGATGATTTTGGAATCTTTCCAGCCTGATAAGCATCAACAACTATTTTTGTGAGGTCGTCATTTATCTCCTTTGTTCTTGCCATGATAAATTTCCACAAACGCATTGTAATCAGAGCTTGAGAAACTCCTGTTTCTTTAAATAAAGTAGGTCACTCATTTACATCTTATTGTCATCCCAGTAAATGATAAAATGAACCCAACTCTAAATTCACATTTAAATAATCTGTCAATTCTAAAGTTTCACAAATGCTTCCATTTCATAATCATGTGATATTGCATCATTTTCTCATTTAAAAAGATGACAAAGGCTGATGTTTTTGTCTCATTTTTTTATTTTATCTGGTCTACTTTATGACTTGTAACAATCTTTGATGCACTTTTAAGTTACATTAATTCAGATATATGGAAAATTTGGAAGGGTTACAAGTTTTCAATCTCAATTTAATGTTACATTTAAATTCTTATTTATTTTGAAAATTAGAATAAATATTTACATTTGATAAATGAAAGATAGACAAATAGATTCTCATCAATATTATTTTTTGCATACTACATTACGCAAAAGCCCTAAATCCAATATCATTTAAGCATTCAAAAATTTAACAAAAAGGTGTTTAAAGAATTTTACCTCATTTTCTCAGCTCAGGGTCTTTCTAAGTTTTCTATTTTGTTACTTTCTTAACATTTTGCTACATTATTTGGCTATTTGAATTAAATAAAGACTGAATTTCTAATTTGAATCCATTACAAAAAAGACTAAAACATAAAAAATGAACAAAAACAATTTCAACAATTAGATTTAGTTACATAAAGATAAAGTTGGAGTAAAGAAAGATAATCAAAAATCTATAAGAAACAACAGTTTTTAATGTGCCAACAAGACTTAACACTGTATAATTTAGTTTATTTATGAAGACGTCAAAACTATTAAAATAAAAAAAGTGTGAAGTGTAAGGTTTACAACCAAAAATATTTACAACATTAAGTTCAGCAAAAGATATGCAAGAGGTAGCAGAATGATATTTGGAACAGCAAGAAGAGCTAGAAATAGTTTTAAATGATGATGTGTAATATTAATCTCTGTATCACAGTATGAAATTTAAAATTGAGCAATATATGAAAAAATATTTATGCCTTTAAACAGTCTTTGAGAATAATTTGAATGATTATATATACATATATATATATATATATATATATATATATAAATTATAAATTAACTTTAGAAACATAGACTCCAATTACAATTAATTAACTTCAAAGTGAGCTTTACATAGAGTCTTATATATAAAAGTATGTTGCCTTCTATGTTCATATACGAACTCTTCAGTTTTGCTATCCTCTATTCTAACACATTTCTAATTATTTTAGACTTACCTGATAAGAAGAATTTGGTTACAGTATTTGTTGGATGACTTAATCATCATTGCATGCAGTTTGAGAACTATTAGGAGTGAAGTTATTCTTCCCCTGCACCAAGTTGGAAGATACTCTGTATTGAGTTTGTTGAGGATCCTCCCAACTCTCTCCAGTGTTGGAGGAAATCTTATAATTCTCCTTCTCTAAGGCTCTTGTTCTCAGTTAGCTTGAGGTCAAGTTGTCTTTCTTTGCCGAGTTAGACACTTTCTCAATTGAGATGGAAACTGCTATTTCACAAAAAAGAAGTGGGCATCTACATTCTTTTGCCTTTTACTCCCAGAAATTCACTCAAGCTCAATCCATTTTTTATATATTCATGCCTGAGAACTTCTGGTGAATAAAAAGAATGTAGACATTTCTTGCAGGGGGTAAGACATAAGGCAACAGTCTTTACCGATCATAAGAACCTGTTTTATATTGATGCTGCTAAGTTCCTAAAGGGAGCCTGTCACCAGGTTTCCCTATATAAAATATGGTCACAAATTTTATGCCCTTTTATACAGCTTTCCAGAATGCAGTATAGATGTCCCAAGCCAATTTGCTTAACATAAGAAAAACCTTTTATCATACTCACCTACAATGCTGTCCGGTCAGAGGAGTCATCATGATCCAGCACCATCTTCCTTTTTACTTGTGTGGATGACGCATTCTATATCACTCACATAGTCTCCTCCATCGCGCTCCTGCACAGGTATATTTCTTTTTGCCCTGCCAAGTGCAGAGGAAAGTACTGTAATGTGCATTTGCGGAGATAGGCCAAAGTGTGCCCATGCATGTATATTACAATAGTTTGGCAGGGCAGAGAGAAGTGCACGTGTGCAGAAGCTCAATGAAAGACACTGTGTGGATGATGTAGGATGCATTATCCACATGAAGCAGGGAAACAGAACAATGATAGTAAGAAGAGAAGAACAGTGATGCCGCCTGGACTGGGTCTCCCAACACGCAAGTAAAGTACAAGCTCTTTTTTATGTTATGCAAATTAGCTTGAGACATATATACAGCATTCTAGAATGCTTCAAAAAAGGTCATAAAGGTGATGGATGTAATTTATATAGGGAAAACCTGGTCATAGATTGCTCCATTTGATTTTGTCATTACTTATCTCTTTGGATCTAAGAATGTGAAGGCAGACACTTTGTCCTGTAGCCTTGTTCTGGAGTTGAGGGACAAAAATCCAGTCAAGATTCCAAGTAAAGCAGTAATGTTTGGTGCTTTAATCAATACAAGATTCATGAGACATATAAGAATAAACGGTGCCATGAGCTAACCCAAAGAGATAAGCCCCCCCCCCCCATTATATCTGGTATAACACTCCAAGAAGCAGCTAAACAACATGTGTGGCCAGGAAAACCAGATAAAAAAAACCCCAAAATAATTAATTAAAAATGATTGTTTTATTGAGACATATTTAAAATTACAAATAACAAACAAAAAAATAGATATCAGAAGGAGTTGATACATAAGATTATCCCATATGTTGGAACAAACAACAGGAAGGGTTTAAACATACAGTTTTAATATACAGTGCAGGTCAGGAGAGTTTACTAGTGCCTAGACAGATATTTAAGTCATAATAATCAACCAGTGTATTGTCCTAGACACAGGAAAATGTAAATACATCACCTAATATGACCAGATAGTGCACAACTCACCCCTAGTGAAGTCCACCAGTTGAGACTAAGGGCCACTTTGGGCCAGAAACGCATTACCTATACCTGTCTTATATCAGTTTATATTTTTTATTCACCTAACTTCTTATTTTTATGCCTTTTTACATTGAATAAAATTGAAAAAAAATTTACGGATTTGTGCTGGTACTATTTCTACTTTTGGATTGTCCATGCAACTGCTCTCCACCGTACATTTTATCAGGTGAGCTGAAATGCTATTTTTTATATTCTTGTATGCCTCTTGGAAAGTCTGAACCAGTCAGGATTACTACTCTTTTTGGTGTTACCTGAAGTCAAGCACTTCCTCATTTGGCTATGCACTAGTTATAAACTTTGTATTACTCAGTTCATATTATTCTTTTAAATTTTTTCAATTAACTATAAATATAATAATAATGATAATATGAATAATAATAATATTTTTTATTTCTAAACCTCTAACATATTTCACAGGACTTTACAATTCAGAGAGTACTTGTACAACCACATAATATGTTACAGAATTATGCATAGTTTAATGTATGACAAACTTACAATCTATGAGGAAGTCTGGGTGACACAAAAGATAAAAATAAAAGTTCTTGTTGTGTAAGGTCCTCCCATCAGTATAATAAAAGTGGTCATTCAAATAAAACTACATGAACCAGTCATCAGCCGGTATGTGTGAAAGTACAAATATAAAGAGTTACTGAGTGCATCACAGAGAGAACAAAGGATAGTAGTTAGTTGAGTGAGGTGATAGGCTAGTTTTAAGAAATGTGATGTTAGGGCATATTTGAAACTGTGGATACTGGAAATTCATCGGATTGTCTGGGGTAGCACATTCTACAAAATTGGTGCAGCACGAGTGAAGTTGTGGAGATGGGAGTAGGAGGTTCCGATTGTAAAGGATTTTCATGCATTGCATGGAAAAAGCAGCAACTATGTCAGTTATTGAGTGACAGAGTGTAAAATAGAAAAGATTGGCAGAATCAGAGGAACTTAGGCATTTTTACAAGGTATTTAACTTTATTTTTTACCAAGTGACAGGTCTTCAAAGTAAAATCAGTATATCCAATTGACTTATGTTAGAATGTATCATTCTGACATCACACAAGAAAAAAACAACCCAATCATCCTATAAACATTGAGAAAAATTGTTATTTTCTTTAAGTTATATTTTTATTTGCTTTCCATAAAACCATTTATAAACTAAAATATTTTCAAGCACATTATAAAGCAATGCACAATGAAAGATTTATCTAGATAGTAAAGTTACATAAATATATCTGAAACTTTTCAGTTCATCTTATCTAAGAGAAAATTCTAAAGTTGTAAGTATGTAAAATGTTTGCATTATTAATTGTCAAAAGTACTGATAAGTACATATTACATATTTTGAAATACTAAAATTAGAAATATATAGATATGTTTAAGATGTTATGATTTTTTATAAATAAACATTTAAAAATAAATAACATTTAATTACAATGAAAAAAGTTAATGCCCAGCCTCGGTTAAGATTTACAACTCTGCGGCATACTCTTATAATCATATAAATAAGTTACATAAAATTGAAAATCTTCAGCCATTATTAGGAGTTTTGGACATTCATTTAGCTTCTCTTATCTGTGACCTAAAACAGGCAAGATTGTTATAATGAATATCATCCTTGAGAAATAGAACACGGATGGCCTCTGTTGGAAACATAAAGATCCAATATCAATGAAGTTCTTTTAGAACATGAGGATAATATATATATTGGGTGTAAAACAACATAAAGTGAAAAAATAAGTAAAATTCACAATGAAAAATAATTATGTAGACTTTCTTAAAATAACCAAGATATAATGTAGAAAGATTTTTCAAATTCAACGGCTTTTGTTGTACTAATTGTTAAGAATTGACTTTCTGCCTTGTGATGTCTTTCTTGAGTTTTAGTTTAAGAAAAGCTGTATATGTACATTTATGTTAAATTACATTTATTGTACAAAAGAAACTGCTTTTTAGAATATCAATTTAATAAAATGCAATGTAAAAATAATATAAATGTTATTATTAATGCTCAAAATTTACAACTACATACAGAACATAAGTGTTCTAACCACTAAAATTGGATTATTAAAATAATCCTAAAAGTTAAATCTCCAAGACAGAGAAAATTGTTTTCTTACCATCAGTATGTTATTATTCAAAAGTTAATTAATAGTTACAAAAAATAAAAATCACTAACCTGGTACCCCTGTTGAGCTCCATGCTCCTCATTGCTATTACATTGAGAACTATTTGGAGTGAGAACTATTAAGTCATTCTTCCCTTGCATTGAGTTGGAACATACTCTATATTGTGTTTGTTGAGAATACATCCAGCTTGCTCTAGTGTTGGAGCAGATCTTGTAATTTTCTTTCAAGTCATTGACCTCATCTCTATATGTTTGCTATTTTAGCACAGTAAAAGCGATTAAAGTAATCAGAAATATACTTGAAATAATACAAATGGCTACAACCAAATAAATATTTGCATCAGAAAACTCATCGGTATCCTTTTTGTAATCCTGATTGTCAAACTTTATCTCCTCTCCAGATGCCACCAAAGAAACAACAACTTCTATTGTTGCCGTCAATACAGATTTTCCATTGTCCTGAGCCACAACCACCAACCTGAAATCATCTTTATCTGACTCGATAATTTGACATCTTAAAGACATTTCTCCAGTTTGCTGAGAAATAACAAAAGGTGGTTTTCCTGTCAAATCTTAAAATGGTAAGACATTAAAGTGTTGTATCTGGAATCCAAATCTGTTGCACTTACTTTAGTTACAAGATGTCCTGGTTGTGCAGACTTTGGAGTTTTTATTACCAGAGATGAGTGGAAAGGAGAAAATGTGGGAACATTATCATTGATGTCATTGATAAAGATATTTAGCGTCAGATTGGAGCTGAGTGGAGGAAGACCGGCATCTGTGGTTTTTATGTGATACTGGAAAAATGTCACCTGTTCATGGTCAAAGACACTAAAGCAAATACTTTCCCATTCTCTGCATTAATGGACATATAAGAAGATATGGGGATTCTATCAACAGAACTATCAATAATTAAATAAGTAATGAATGAATTCTGGCCTATGTCTGGGTCAGAAGCTGAGGCTGTGTAAACAAGAGAACCTGGTGGGTTGTTTTCTCTAATAACAATTGTATGAACTGACTGCGAAAAATGAGGAGCATTGTCATTTACTTCACTAATATTAATGTTTAAAGTTTTTACAACAGACGGTGATGGAAAACCTTTATCTCTTGCAATAATGACAACCTCATATTGATCCTTAATTTCTCGATCTAGTGGACCATTGACAGTCAAAGAAAAATCTCCCATAAATGCTGGATTATATTAAAAGGTAATTTATTGGAAGATACTTGGCAGCTAACTTTTCCATTTGACCCATAATCCCTGTCATGGACACTAATGATAGTGACTGTTGTGCTCTATGCAGAATTTTCTGGAACAGGAACTGATAATGATGTAGCCATCATCTCAGGAGGATTGTCATTGACATCTACGACAGTCACCAGTACTTTCCAACCATTGGGTGATCTCCATTGTCAGTAGTGTCAACGTGAATTTCATGCATTTTAGTTATTTCAGGGCGTACCCTGAGGAAAGCACATTGAAACATAAGTTGGGGTGGAGGGGTGATTCAGCCTTATACAACAGGTAATTACTCTTTTACAAGCACAGAAGCACTTTATTATTTGTTTGCTCATCACATTAATGCCTAATTTAAATGTATTATTACTAGTTCACTGGAACCATAAAAGCACTTTTATACTTTATGCGCTTTGAATTAGTGCTCACTGACTAGCACCCAGTAGAATCACTATTGAATGTGTTTTATAAATAAACTGATTTTAGTAGCAAGTGCTATATATATTAAATAGGCTTATATTAACCACATATTTTAGCAAAAACAATTCTGATAAATAGCTATTTATTTATTAATTTTGTAGGTTATATTTTTACCTGTGCATGTATAACTACAATGTTATTTGTATTATTATCAAGTAAATTACAAGCTGATATTTAGTCTCTCCTGTTTGAAGCACCACCGTATATTATTATGATTATGGTTTTTAACATTTTTAACATTTCTGAATCATTTTTTTTTGTTATTTTTTTTTACATATTGAACTCACTGTTTTTTTTGTTGGAGTATATTCTGCCCCAACAAGTGTTGTTACATGTTGGTATGTAGTACCATCTAGGGTCTGCTGTTTATATTGCAGTTTGTTAATCTGGATATTTTGATATTTATTTTAATTCTTTACGGTTAAATGGCTTAAATATTTCTTCATATTTTCTAAATATTATTCTATTTTTAACATTTTTGTCTTTATAGAATTAAACCTGCAAATTAGATATTACATATCTATATGTAATGTGTGTAAAAGTTTAAAGTGACATTGAACATGGAACAACTTTAGTTTATTTCCCATTATGTTAACCTTAGGAATTGACTATCAAATTATAAATTTTTTTATAATCCAATTTGAACACCCAATGTGTGCAAAAAAAGTATGGAAATTTACAAATGTTTTTTAATGTTTCCTTTGGATGTCTGTAAAATAAGGTAATATCCATACTTCTTACAGCTTAAAAGTTGCCATATAACTGTATGGCTCCAAAATTAAAAATATATTTTTAAGCAAATTATTTTACACTTAACATTTAAATTCTAAAAGGAATCCAAACATTTCTCAATTAAATTGTACATGTTAAACATGATAAGAAAGAATCTATTTAAATCCACCGAACGTGAAATTGAGTATGGTGATTAGATCTGACAAAATTTGAATTTGCCAAATTGGGTGGATTTTTCCAGAAAATGTGGGTAGTAACAAAGGTGTTTGCCGAAACTTAATTTTATGTTATTGTACTCTATGGTGTCTCAAGAACACATAGCTTAATAAATATAGGATGTAATAAAACAAAGAAACAATATTTTTGGCTCACACATCTGGTCATCCCCACTGTTCCGTGCCTGTCACCTTTTTTCTCTGTGACCATTCTTTCTGCTGTCAAATGCTGCATCTGTAGTGACTTCACTCTAAGACTTATAGCCAAACTGGTCCTTTTATGTACTTGTGGGCCATTAAAGTGTCATCTTCGGGTGCATAGTGACCTCATAAGACTGGTTGCAACTGGAACTACCAGCCTAGAGTTTATGCAGCGCAACAGAACAGTGTAGCACTAGGTTGAGGACATTGAGCAGTGGAGGTGGCCAAAGTGAGCAGGGGGATGCTAGGTTTAGGGAGAGAATCATGATAAGAAAAAAGGGTGGGTCTACAGGAAAATATCCAAGTAAAATCAAAGACTTTTATTAGTTCCATTAAAATTCCCAAAAAAAGTTAGTGTGAAAAATTACATGGCGAATGGGCGAATGAAATAAGAAGAAACTATACATATCGGACACCGCTGTCATGCTAAGGACAGCAGTGTCCGAAACGCGTAGTTTATAATTGTTTCATTCGCCATGTTATTTTTCACACATTTTTTTTTTGGGGGAGTTTTAATGGAACTAATAAATGTCTTTGATTTTACTTGAATATTTTCCAGTGGACCTTGATGCTGTCCTCACCCTTTTTTCTTATCTGGATTGCCTCCATTGAGCCCATTGCACTGCCCCAGGATATTGCTTCCAGGAAAGTTGGGGTGAGATGGAATACTATTGTTTTTTTATAGGTTAAGGGAGAGGTAGCCTTTTGATGGCCCCTAAAATTTAGCAAAATGGTGGTCAACTAATGACAATTTTACTGAATTTGCTGAAAGCAAAGTTTAAAGAGATATATTCTGGGGAGTTAAAATTTTTGGAAACTTCAAGTAAAGTTTAATTCTCCAAAAATAAATTCATCCATTTCTAATTTTACAGTTTGTTTGTTGTCTATAATCATCCAGACACATAGTTCTGCATAGAAGCTACAAACATGTAACTGTAACATTGCATTTAAGACGAATTTAAGACATACTGTCTTTAAAAAAAGAACAATCACAGTTCAGTGTTTTATAGTACTGTCAAAGACAAAATATAATAAGATTTAAAATGATTGGCAAGCCATTTAATGGAAGACAAATATCAAGCTATACCCTGTATGCTATATAAAAAGCATACCTACTATGAAAATATACAGGACTTATAATAATCACTTCTATGTCCTTAGAATGCAATACAGATTTATGCATTATACTATTAAAAGATCGTTGAAGAGGATTTAAATGTCAGCTGGAAAATACAATTAAGGTCAAATATGAACAATGAACAATTAGTAATGATTCTTCGATTTACTCTGGTCATTATCTATAAATACTTTAAAGTTCAATATAAAAATAATTAGGGATGACATTTTTTGACAAAATAGTAATTTAGCTAAGGAATATTTTAAAGAAGCAGTAATGACAAAACTTAGACAAAAAAGAAGGGACAAGTATTAATTCGTTATAAATATACAAGTGCTCATCATTTACTACAAATTGATTTTAAATACAAAAAAAATAGATTCCACATTGAATTCCAAAGTGATACAGTCATGTGGAAACCCTAAATTAGGAAATAAAAACATAGCAACCTTATAATATATTACAATAATGAGGTAAAAACAATTGTTTGAATCATTATACAAATACTAAGTATTTTGGAAATAAGGACTAAGGCAATATGCATTTTTAGATAAATATAGGGTTTAAAACTGAATAATGAATCAATGCTCAACGTTGTATACTTCCTTAACAGATAAATGATTAATACAAGGATATTTTTTCTCTTCACTGGATTTAATAAAGATGAGTAGATCAATCTGTGGAGGATTGGGTTTGAGTCGAATTTCTTGAAAATTTAAGTTCCACATAATATGTGAACGTATCGCAAGAAAAAACGCGTTCAACCACCATTTCCCACACTGCTGAGGTTTGATGTATTGTTGTTGTTAATGGGAACATGGGCTTCGACATGTGCAGTGGTAGTCGATAGTTCCAAGTGGAACCAAGTTGGGAGCAGGACTAGCTGTTAGTAGAGTTGGATTCCACATCTTTAGATCTGGGTTCATTGATTATACAGATCACATTGAATATTGTGCTCATTTTTCCAAGCAAGTAGATGCTTTCTTGTATTGCGAGTCGCAGCCAATTTATCCAACACCAACCAAACATTAGGTTAAAATTCACCAAAAATTGCAAATTTTAGGTTTCAAAAAATCTGCTCTTTGCTAATTTTGATTATTTTATACTTAATCACTTATTCATTCATTCATTAATTCATTCTCTTACTAACAAACCAAAATCACAAGAAAATGATGACCAACATCTAATATAATATTCATTAATTCTATGATAACCCTCAAACATGAATTTAAAGACTCTTGGCTGGCTACAAAAAAGCATTTACAAGATGTGATGCTTGCCAAAATGGATTGTGCTAGGTAGTAACCATGCAGGGTTAGTTTTAGGTGCTTCACTCCACATTTAGGTAGTATCCCTTTATTATGTTGGGAAGGTATGTCACTTTTTTTACCTCTTGTACTCCCAGGCCTCTCTGCTCTCTGCCTGTATGGAGATTGCTATAACATTTGTTTAGTTTATTATTATTCAGTTTGATCCTAGTATATACATCACATATGGGTTTTTTCTATATATGTTTTGATTCCTGCGCATGTGAGAGACTATTCCTCAATGGAATTTTGTAGTAATTTTCTATAATATACCCCCTTGTAGTAGTGTTATCTATTTTCTATTTTTGTGGAGTGTGGTTGCCGCCTTTTGGCCGTCTACTTTTTAATTAATTGTAATTTTTTAAGTTTGTCTTCAATAAAAATCTTTCAATTTTAAATATATTGTGATACAGAATTTTTATTTTTTACACTATTTGATCTGTATATGGCAATTTCCATGCTTAAATGGCACAGATATTTTTCTGTCCATGTTGGATGTTTCAATTTGTTTCTATTTCAATTTCGTTGCTCATATTAACTATTTAATTAATATATATTATTCAATACCAGGTGGGTTTAAAAAGAATTGGAATTGTTATACTAACTTAAATTCTTAATCATTTTCCATGAGAAAAGGTTCCTTCAGCTATAAGGCAACAGATACCTTTAAGGCAAGGATAATAATCAACAGTAAAATTAAAAAGGTAAATTAATTGATCTTAATATTTAGCATACATTTTGAGTGGAAAAAAACATTTTTAGCACTATAGAAATTAATAAAGGTTTACGAAGAAGCTCTTGCTGTACAGCATTATCTTCATTGCCTGCAGCTTGAAAACTATTTGGAGTGGGTACTATTAAGTCGTTCTTCCTTTGCATTGAATGTGAACATACTCTATATTGTGTATGCTGAGAATACATTGAGCTTCCTCCGGTGCTGGAGTAGATCTTGTAATTTCCCTTCAGGTCATTGACTTCATCTCTGTACTTTAGTCATCTCCGCACAGTGAAAGCAATTAAAGTAATCAGAAATATACTTGAAATAACACAAACAACTAGAGCCAAATAAATATTTGCACCAGAAAACTTATCGGCATCCTTTTTGTAATCCTAATTGTCAAACTTCATCTTCATTAAAGATCCCACCAAGGAAATACTAACTTGTGTTAGTGCCGTCATAACAGGTTCTCCATGATCCTGAGCCACAACCACCAGTCCGAATTCATCACTATCTGACTCAATAACTTGTCGATTTAAAGGGATTTCTTCAGTTTGCTGAGAAATAACAAACTGTGGTTTTCCTGTCAATTCCTTAAAATTAAACATTAAAGCATTTTATCCGGAATCCAAATCTGTTGCGCTTACTTTAGTTACAAGATGTCCCGGTTTTGCTGACTTTGGGATTTTTATTGCAGAGAAAAGTAGAATGGAGAAAATGTGGGAGCATTATCATTAATGTAATTGATAAAGATATTTAGCGTCATATTGTAGCTGAGTGGAGGAAGACCGGCATCTGTGGTTTTTATGTGATACTGGAAAAATGTCACTTGTTCATGGTCAAAGGAAACTAAAGCAAATACTTTCCCATTCTCTGAATTAATTAATCTAAGTGAAGATATGGGGATTGCAACGAGAGAACTATCAATAACTTTGAATATGTGATGAATGAATTCTGGCCTATGTCTGGGTCAAAAGCTGAGGCTGTGTAGACAAGAGAACCTGGTGGGTTATTCCCCTTAATTAAAATAGTTTCAAGCATTTGCATTGTCATATATAACAATTATATCAATATATAAAGTTTTTAAAACAGACAGTGATTGAAAACCTTTATCTTTTTCAATAATAGCTTCATATTGATCTATATTTTCTCTATGTAGTGGGCCATTCACAGTCAAAGAAAACTCTCCCATAAATGCTGGGTTTTTTTTAAGAAAAGGTAAATTATTGAAAGATATTTGCTAATTTTTACATTTGACCCAGAATCCCAATCATGGACACTAATGATAGCCACTTTTATGCTTTTAGGGGAATTCTCTAAAACAGAAGCTTTTATTCATGTCATTGTCATCTCAGGAAGGTTGTCATTGACATCTACGACAGTCACCAGTACTTTGCAATGTCCAACCATTAGGTGATCTCCATTGTCAGTAGCATCAACATGAATTATATATTTTAGTCTTCCCAAAATCAATTTCTTCTTTAACTCTAATTTCTCTGGTGTGTTTATCCACACTAATCAATTTGCTCAATTTCTTCATTTCCATGGTCCTGAATTTATATAATATTTTTTTATTTTTGTCTATGATCTGAATCTGTTGCATTCAAACTAAATATTAAAAATCCACATGGTGGAAGCACTCTATCATGGCTGAAGATGTTCAATTACAGGTAATCAGAAAAATACAGTAAATAAATATTAAGCAATAACATGGTATGTATTATCATCTAGTGAATAGTAGCAATTATGCAAACTAAGTACTTATTTTCACATGAAGATATTATTTAAATTTTATGTTATAATTTTCCTTTTATCAATTATGGAATTTTCTTTATTTTTTTTTTAGCCTTTGAAAGTATAAGATTATATTTTCTATATGGATATACCAAAGACTTGAAATACTGTTTCAGTTTCTTGTTTCTTATTATTTACAATGCTAACCTTAGGATAAGACATATAATTTCCATTTTCTTTTCCTTTAAATTCCATGTTAACACCACATGTGAAACAAAGCAGTTATAGTTAGTTATAAAACAATTTGTTGCTTGACTTTCTTACATTTATTGTCTTTTATACACATTGTCTTATGAATATTATATTTACCTAATGCTAATATATGACATACCTGTGCACCATATGTTTAGTGTGGATGTATATCGCATGTCCCATAGTTGGGCCTGCATTATACATGATAGGCCCCATTTGTGTTATACAGCTGGTTGCCTGCCTCTAGCAGCAATAATATAAACTAGCTCTGATAGCAGCATTTTAACTAATTATTATTATTATTATTATTTATTATTATAGCGCCATCAATTCCATGGCGCTTTACATGTGAAAGGGGTGTACATAATAGGGACAAGTACAATAATCATAAACAATACAAGACACAGACAGGAATAGGAGGATAGAGCTCCCTGCCCGTGAGGGCTCACAGTCTACAAGTCTAATTATAAGCTGCTTTCAATCTCTAATGGAGGTATGTAATAGGTTTTCCCACAAAGTACATTTTAGTCAAAAGATCTTGAAGTATTAATAAGTTCCACATTTGGATGTGTTTAAAAAAATGTTCCTGTGCTGAGATAATCTTATATACAGTTAGGTCCAGAAATATTTGGGCAGTGACACAAGTTTTGTTATTTTAGCTGTTTACAAAAACATGTTCAGAAATACAATTATATATATAATATGGGCTGAAAGTGCACACTCCCAGCTGCAATATGAGAGTTTTCACATCCAAATCGGAGAAAGGGTTTAGGAATCATAGCTCTGTAATGCATAGCCTCCTCTTTTTCAAGGGACCAAAAGTAATTGGACAAGGGACTCTAAGGGCTGCAATTAACTCTGAAGGTGTCTCCCTCGTTAACCTGTAACCAATGAAGTAGTTAAAAGGTCTGGGGTTGATTACAGGTGTCTGGTTTTGCATTTGGAAGCTGTTGCTGTGACCAGACAACATGCGGTCTAAGGAACTCTCAATTGAGGTGAAGCAGAACATCCTGAGGCTGAAAAAAAAGAAAAAATCCATCAGAGAGATAGCAGACATGCTTGGAGTAGCAAAATCAACAGTCGGGTACATTCTGAGAAAAAAGGAATTGACTGGTGAGCTTGGGAACTCAAAAAGGCCTGGACGTCCACGGATGACAACAGTGGTGGATGATCGCCGCATACTTTCTTTGGTGAAGAAGAACCCGTTCACAACATCAACTGAAGTCCAGAACACTCTCAGTGAAGTAGGTGCATCTGTCTCTAAGTCAACAGTAAAGAGAAGACTCCATGAAAGTAAATACAAAGGGTTCACATCTAGATGCAAACCATTCATCAATTCCAAAAATAGACAGGCCAGAGTTAAATTTGCTGAAAAACACCTCATGAAGCCAGCTCAGTTCTGGAAAAGTATTCTATGGACAGATGAGACAAAGATCAACCTGTACCAGAATGATGGGAAGAAAAAAGTTTGGAGAAGAAAGGGAACGGCACATGATCCAAGGCACACCACATCCTCTGT